>NC_044382.1:34979433-35586933 GCF_006542625.1 Nomascus leucogenys | reverse complement strand
GAATCGTTTGGTGTCTTTGTTACCAGACACGGTCTGCTCTTCTCTGCCTAATGATAGTTGGTTTGCTCACCTTGAATCTCTGGTTTCTGTTGTCAACCCTGTATTTTAAAATTTGCTTTCATGGTAGCAGAATTCAATGAGTTTCCAGCTTTGTGCCACCTTTGAGGAAGATAAATCAGCTTTTGCTTTGCATGTGTTGAAGTAAGAACTTTATTGGCTTCATTCCCTGACAAATCTATTTTTGTGATTAAGGCAATAAATATAACAGAAGAGTTTGTGTGTTCACTCTTATCCTCACATGTACCACTATATATAAACACTGTTATTTTGTATGGATGAAAAAATAAGAGGAACTGTTGTATCCCTTAGGCTTGAACTTACATTGAAATTTTAGGAGATAATGATTTAGTGCAGCAAGGAGCTAGGAGGTGTTGCCACAGAGTTTCAGGAGGAGAGGGATATAAAGGTGTAATCAATTCAGATTGTTTCTAACTTTTATGGATTGTGCAGATTTGTATTCCTTTTTTAGTGGATTCCATTCATTAGCGTTAGACATGTAAACATATGGAATGTTGATGTACTATACCAGTAATCTTCAGGGATGTTAGAGATCTAGGATGTTTTTCACCTTTCACTGTATGAATTGACCTCCAGAACTTTTCCATGGGGTCTCAGCTCTTGTACATGAAGAGCATAAACTTTTCTGGACACCATACATTACTGTTTTTTTTTCTCTCTTCTAATCAAATATCCAAACATAATCTAAAAGTACCATGACAGGACATGTAGGTTTGTCAATTCCAGTCACTTTGGTAGATTGGCCCTTGAAATAAAGCTAACGTTTTCAACTTCAGCCTCCCAATTTTTTTTCAGACTCGTGGCAGGGAATGTAATTTTCTGTTTGCTTTTTGGGGTGAAAGTACATTCCATTTCAAAAATATGCCAGTCACATGAGTTATTTCCCTCATTTAAAAAATCACCACAAAAGGAGATAGGTTACCCAGGGTGCGTATTTCATGAGTGTATGCTTCTCTATCAATCTGTCTATCTCTTTGTAACATTTCCCATGAACCCAACTGTGGATTTGGAATCTTGGTCTTTCCAGAAAGGATTATGGTCATGTCCATAGAAGCTGCAGTGAGATTTACATCTCTTGGGAAGTGACAAGCTCCCAGCGCTGGGACCCAGAGCCACTGTTCCTGTTGGAGCTAAGCCACATGGCTAAGGGCCAGTCCCTCAACCTTTGATTTAGCTTCTTTTGTCCCTGTCCTTTCATCTGTAAAATGGTGCTAGTAATGTGGATCTAGTTTCAGAAGACTGCTGTTTATTTTAACTAATTAAAGATTGTTACAATGGTGAAATTCAATGGACTCTACAAATGTTAATATTGGTGCTGATCATGGGTGGATATTAGCTGGGTAGCAGGTAACTGGCACCTAAAAGCTCTTACCTGCTCTAGGCGCCTGTTCAGGTTTGGCTAAGATTCTGTTTTTCCACCAGGTTTCCCAGTAGAGGTCTCCAGCACAATGACCAAGAGGCAAATGGGGAACAACTGCAGAAACCTATGAGGTTAACACAGATATATAGGTGCAAAGGCACAGGGCCTGACACATTTTAATTAAATATGAACAGTACTGTAATCTGGTTTGTACATGTCTTGAATTCTGTTATTGGGTTTTATGCTAGCTTGTAAAGTTCTTATCTCTTTTTGGTTTTTGTTTGTTTTTGTTTTTATTTTTTTTTTGGACAGCATCTTGCTCTCACCCAGGCTGGAGTACAGTGGTGCGATCTCGGCTCACTGCAACCTCCATCTCCTGGGTTCAAGCCATTCTTTTGCCTCAGCTTCCTGAGTAGCTGGGACTACAGGCGCACCATATTTTGTATTTTTAGTAGAGATGGGGTTTTGCCATGTTGGCCAGGCTGGTCTCAAACTCCTGGCCTCAAATGATCTGCCCACCTGAGCCTCCCAAAATGCTGGGATTACAGGTGCAAGCCACCACACTGGCCATATCTTTCTTTGAATGTTAAGCAACCTATGGAATTTCAGCATTTAGGTCTTAGTTGAGACCTTTCTGAGTCTATGGAGAGGATGACCAATACTGTTACTCCTCTGATCAAAATTTTCTAATTGCTTTTCATCTCACTCAGTGAAGAACAAAGCTTTTACAGTGGCCTGCAACGTTTTCCAGGATTTGCCACCCTCAAGTCCATTACGTCTCTGACTTTTCCTGATACTTGCCCCCTTGCTCTCTGGGCTCCAGGTACACTGGCATTACCAGCATGCCACACAGGTACTTACCCCAAGGTGTTTGTACCTGCTGTTTCCTCTGCCTGTAGCTCCCTTCCCAGATGTCCTCATGGCTTGTCAAGACATGCCTTCTCCATGAGACGTCCTTGACCACCAGTCTAAAGCTACAAACATTTCCTCTATACTCCCCATCCCTTTTATGCTGGCTGTTTCACCATAGCACCATAAATTTTCTTTGCTTATCGCCTGTCCTACTCCAAAAGAATGTAAGCTTCTCTAAGACAGGAAACTGGAGGAGTCTGTCTTGTTCACCAGTATATCTCCAGCACTTAAAGCACTCCCTGGCACACAATGGGTGCTAAAAAATAGTTGGTAATTGAAAAATAGATGTTGCAGTTTTGGCCTTTGTGCTGGGTCACCTTGTACTTTCTTTGTTTGGTAGAAAGTCCCAAAGCAATGTCTCCATGACTTGCTTGACTTTGGGACAATGTTAGCTTAAAGGTGGTAGATTGTGTGGTTGAAGGAAATGTCACTAACAACAGGAACCGGCATTTGCAGCACTTGGTAACAATACCAGACTGGCATACACATGTGCAACTTTTAAACCTCCTCTATTTACCCTCTGGCATCTTTTTCTAGATGTGAGAACTGATCAATAAATCAATGATAATGAATGTGAAAGCATTTTATGAACTATAAAATGCTTTGCAAATGTTAATTACATTGGACTTTAGAATGAATTGTTATGTAATTTAAATTAGTTAAGTAATTTTCCAGGAAGAAAGGCTTTCTGAGTCAGCTTCTCTGCACGTCTTTTTATATGTGAATGCTGCTCTTCCCCATCTGCGCCCTGTGGACTGCGACCAAGAATACAGCTACTAGCTGAAGCCTAAACTGTCCAGGATGAGATAGGTGAAAGCTAATCAGTTAACCCCTGGATCTAAGGAATGTGTTTTCCCTGTGCATAAGACTTCTCAAATCCCAGGTAGCTGAGACAATGTAGGGCAAATAAAATGCAGGTTGGCCTGTTTAATCTCTAAATGACTAATTTTGGAAAACTAGGCAGCTTACAGCAAAAGTATCATTCTTCTTGGGTTCTAGTAATTCCCATGACCCAGATTAGTTCATTTACCAATAGAAAAGCTTAGAGATTTTATACTGTTGGTGGACATAGATGATGCTAATCTTGTTTGCTTTCAAATTATCCTTGTAAAAATAATCAGGTTCTTCTTTGACCTATGATCTCCTTAAGGTTAGGCCATGTAGAAAAGAAGAGAAGCAAATGAGATAAAATAACAGGATATATATTGTATCTCTCTTTCTCTCTGTCTGTCTGTCTCTCTCTCTCTCTCTCTTTGCCTCATACTAGAGCATTTAAGAGCAGTAGCTTTGAAATCAGACTGCAGACTTTTTGGTCTCAAATTCTAGATATGTGACCTTAGACAGATTTCTGAATTTGTCTGAGCTCCAGCCTCTCCATTTGGGATATTAATGGAATTTCCCTCCTAGGGTTACTTTAAAGATCACATGAGATAATTGAGGGAGTGGTTATCCCTGGCTCACAGTAAATTCTCAGTTCATGCTAGTTGCTGTTACTGTTGATGGAAATGCTAGTAATAATCAAAGACAGGCAGGAAATAAAGGGATTTCAGAAATGGATAAAGAAAAGGAGAGATAGGAGACACTGTCTTAGAGAGCTATTAAATGTACTGAAAGGATCCTGGTATAGTAGTGTGAGCTCATGCTATATTATACAATGCATATTAGGTAATGCATGTAATAATTATTAGACCTTGTAAATATTTTTTTGGCTGTTATACCTTCCAAATTGGCCAGGGAGAGACACCTAGTGCAGTATATGCTGTCTGTGTCGGGATGAGCTACTGTGGCCAACCACGCCCCCCACCGCCCCCAGCTTGGCAAAGGCTCTAAGACAGCAGTAGGTGACATGTTTAACCCAGGTACCTAGTGCAGCTGAGCCTTGACACACTTAGAAGAAGGTGGCCTCCCAAAACATCCACATGTTCCTTTGTTTTCCATTCAACACATGATATGCAAACTGCTAGGCACTGGTGTGTGGCAGTGAGGGAGGCTGATGACATACCTGTCCTCTTGGAGCTCTGCTAAGTAGAGGAGACAGAAAGTGTCAATTCCCTGAATGGTGATATATTTATAATTCAATAAGTACCAGGAAAGAGAATTGAAGAATTAGGATTATAGTAAGGGACCTGACCTAGAGTGAGGTGTCCAGAAAGACCACTTTGAGGAAGAGTGGCAAGGAGGACAGAGCCAAGTCAAGAGGGAGAGGGGCTACAGAGTGGCCCAGGAATGGGGATCAACATTAGGAAGGAAGGAACTGAGGCCCCAAGAGAATTTTAGCTTAGAGGTGGGAGAGTACAGGGACTGGGTAGAGGAGGGCCTTGAGAGGTCAGCTGGATCCTGTAGGTCCTTTGCCAAGGGTTTTCTTTAAAAAAATATATTTTTGTTGTTATTGTAAAATACATATAATGTAAACTTTACTACCTTGACTATTTTTAAGTGTACAGTTCAGTGGTGGTGTACAGTCACCAACACCATCCATCTCCATAACTAATCCTGTAAAACTGAAACTCTGTGTCCATTAAACAAAAGCTCCCGATTCCCCTTTCATCCAGACCCTGGCAACCACCATTCTACTTTTCAACTCTGTGAATTTGACTACTCTAAGTACCTCATATCAGTAGAATCATACAACATTTGTCTGTCTGTGACTGGCTTATGTCACCTAACACAATATCCCCAAGATTCATCCATGTCATAGTATATGCTAGAATTCCCTTCCTCTTTAAGGCTGAATAATATTCTATTGTTTGTATGTAACACATTTTGCTTATCTGTTCATCCATCAGTAGACATTTGGGTTGCTTCTGCATTTTAACTATTGCGAATAATACTACAATAAAAATGGCTGCACAAATACTTCAAGACCCCATTTTCAATTATTTTACACATATATCCAGAAGTGAAATTGCTGGATCATATGGTAATTCTGAGTCTAGTTTTTTGAGGAGCTACCATACTGGATGCTAAAGAGTTTCAACTTGAAATTTAGAACAGTCAGAAGCCTTTGGTAGATTTTAAATAGGGAATGGAGTTGAGTTAGAGAAGATGAGTGGAAATAGAGCTAGTTACACCCTCAGATTTTAGAATACCTCTGCGTTAGATTGCAAGCTATATGCAAAAAGGTATCTTGTCTTTTTTTAAATTCCCCCAAATCCTTTTACCTTTTCTCTAGACAATTTTCAGTACCAAGTGGGCCTCTGTTTGTGGAGGCTAAAGTGGACCTAAGTAATACTGAGCAGTACTTAACATCTCAGCAGCCTTCTTTACCCATCTGAAATGTAGCTATGTATTTCCCCAGAAGCAGAGAACACTTTGCTAGCTATTCACAGAGCTTTGACATCCTTGAATGGAAGCGGTACAGCCTGGATGAATACATATATGGCCATAATTATCTCCTTTTTGGACTACAGAACCCATTTTGGCTATTTTTCCCTCCTTTTTTTTTATTTCTCCTCCTCTCTCAATCTTACAGGGCTCACTCTTTCATTATTAGGAACCGGCTCTGACTGTGCCAGACAGCTATAAATGGAATGCCATCATATTTGAGGGTAGTTCATCATTTTCATAATTTTGTCAAGTGTGCAGCCATTTTCCGCTGCAAGAAAGAGGAAGAAACAGTGTTTAGTCCAGTATCACTCCCACAGGCATAAATGCTCTCTTTCTCTCTTTTGTTGTTACTTCTTCTGATTTAGTGATTTGTGAAGTGAATGAGGGAGAGGCCCTCTTTTTCCTATTATAACCACTGATTTTTCCCCCACGGTGACTTCATTTTGGGTTGAATTTTCTGAGGAAGAAGAATGCCTTTTTAGCGTAGGTTGGACTTGTGCTGGTGGAGTGGGAGCAGGAGAGAGCTGGGGTTGGGAGTATGGACTCTGCAGACTTCATTCCCCTCCTGGCTTTGCCCGTCATTAGCTGTGTAACCTCGAGCCAATTACTTACCTTCTCAGTGCTTCTCTTTCCTCATTTGTAAAGCGGTAGTGATAGTGGTACCTGCCTGCCTCAAAGGGTTCTCCCGTTAGGAGACACTGTGTAGAAGTACCGACCATAAGCACTCAATTAATTATTCCAAGCTTCCTGTCTGGCTTCTCACTAGATAACCATTCCCAGGAAGATGTTAAATGTGGTTGGTGAGCCAGGCCTCAGTCAGTACACAGAACGATGTATCTGACACCCTCATTCTGGTGCCACCATTGGGGCAGTCCAGCAAGCTGTGTTCACGGCCCTGACGGGTGTTCTCGACAGAGGCCTCCTCAGCGCTGTTTGGAGCAGTCCTGCCTCACCGAGTCCAGGTAGTATCCAGGCAACACAGAGCCTGACTTGGTAGAAAACACGCAGTGAGTGGCAGTGAGGATTCCCCCCGCCATCCTCTGTTATATACTAAGGATGGATTTGAGGCTGGTGAAAAGAACCAAATTAACAGCCCTGGAAACTAAACTTGTCTGGTTAGCCACAAAAAAGTGTTGTTCCAGCAGCTTCATTTCCAGCTAATCCTCTTCAGCCCTAGAGCTTGGAGCTTCCCTGAGAGGGTAGTAGAGAGAAGGGTGATATTGACTGCAGCTTAGGTACCCACCCACTTACCTATAATACTTTCAGAATTGGTCATCTCAGGCCTACCCCAGCACCTGCCTGTGTTCTGCAGAAGATGCATTCCAAGGTCGTGATCCAGCCCCTAGTCCTAAGGTATTTGTGAACAGGGGAGCAGCTGGTGTAGAAATGTCCCATGGGATTGACCATGACGTGTCTCTTAGAGGAAAAAGCTTGGTATGGCCTCCAGTGGTCAGTGGAGTGCTCAGAACTGTTCTTTGTAGGGTGGTGGGCTTTGTTTGGTGGGGGAGAACTTGCTGGGCAGGCTAGGGGCATGATGTTGTTGGTGTCATGAAGGCAGAGTGAGTTTGGTGGCTTTGCTTTGGCTCCATGTGAGGCCCTCAACCTGTTGTGCCAGAAGTGCTTGTAGGGAAGTGATAGAAAATAAGTACTGTAGCCGGGTGTAGTGGCTCACGCCTGTAATCCCAGCACTTTGGGAGGCTGAGGCAGGTGGATCACCTGAGATCAGGAGTTCGAGACCAGCCTGGCCAATATGATGAAACCCGTCTCTGCTAAAAATACAAAAGTTAGCCAGGCGTGGTGGTACGCACCTGTAGTTCCAGCTACTCCAGAGGCTGAGGCAGGAGAATTGCTTGAACCCGGGAGGCAGAGGTTGCAGTGAGCCGAGATCACGCCATTGCACTCCAGCCTGGGCAACAAGAGTGAAACTTAATCTCAAAAAAAAAAAAAAAAAAAGCAAAAAATGAAAGAAAGAAAGAAAAGAAGTACTATTATGATTTGAGGTTTTCTTTATTAATTTTTTTTGCACACAAAAACAATAAACATTTTCTAAAAATACATACAAACAAAAAGATACATATCAAACATATTAGGAAGGTTGCACATGGGAAGATGGGGAATAGAAATGGGGGGTGGAAATTAAAGAAAATAAATGAGAGAGGGACTTTGTATGGATCAATGATAATAACTCAATCCTCTATTTGACAAAGAAGAAGGAGAAGGAAGAGGAAGAAAAAGAAAGTGGGATAAAGGATCAGAAAGGGAGGAAAATAGAAAAAATTAGAGTACGACTCCAGGGTAGACCTGTTTTGTTGTTGCTGGGTTGGTTGGTTGGTTTGTCTGTTGTATTTTTCATATGTTTCGCCATGTTGGCCAGGCTGGTCTCGAACTCCTAGCCTCAAGTGATCAACCCGCCTTGGCCTCCCAGAGTGCTGGGACTACAGGCGTGAGCCACCACGTCCAGCCCCCACATTGCATCTGGCCTCCGTGGTAGACCTCCAGACGGGGCGGCCGGGCAGAGGCACTCCCCACATCCCAGACGGGGCGGCTGGGCAGAGGCGCTCCTCACTTCCCAGACGGGGCGGCCGGGCAGAGGCGCTCCTCACTTCCCAGACGGGGCGGCCGGGCAGAGGCGCTCCTCACTTCCCAGACGGGGTGGCCGGGCAGAGGCACTCCTTACTTCCCAGACGGGGCGGCCGGGCAGAGATGCTCCTCACTTCTTCCCAGACCGGGGCGGGGGGTGGCGGGCAGAGGCGCTCCTCACATCCTAGACGATAGGCGGCCGGGCAGAGGCGCTCCTCACTTCCCAGACGGGGCGGCCGGGCAGAGGCGCTCCTCACTTCCCAGACGGGGCGGCCGGGCAGAGGCGCTCCTCACTTCCCAGACAGGGCGGCCGGGCAGAGGCGCTCCTCACTTCCCAGACGATGGGTGGCCGGGCAGAGGCGCTCCTCACTTCCCAGACGGGGCGGCCGGGCAGAGGCGCTCCTCACTTCCCAGACGATGGGCGGCCGGGCAGAGGTGCTCCTCACTTCCCAGATGGGGCGGCCGGGCAGAGATGCGGCGGCCGGGCAGAGATGCTCCTCACTTCTTCCCAGATGGGGTGGGGGTGGGGGGCGCGGGGGGCGAGCGGGCAGAGGCGCTCCTCACTTCCCAGACGGGGCGGCCAGGCAGAGGCGCTCCTCACATCCCAGAGGATGGGCGGCCGGGCAGAGGCACTCCTCACATCCCAGACGGGGCGGCCGGGCAGAGGCGCTCCTGATTTGAGGTTTTCTATAGATTCAAAGTATTTCATAATTTTTTTTACACACAAGAGTGAAAAGAGGAGAAATACAAATAGGTAGGGTACGGAAGTCTTTGAAACATAAGTGGAGAAGATGCGACCTCTTGCCCCAAGCAGAAGCAGGCCACTAGGGGTTCCTGGACAGGATACCAAGCGAAACTACCAACTAACAATGTGGCTTTAAATTGGCACTTGCTGCTACTGCTACCACTTTCATCACCACTACCTCGACAGCCACCATGACAAGAGCAGATGTCATTTATTAAGCCATTATTTCATGCTAAGGGATTTACTTGCAGAATCATACTTAATCAGCCTTTCAAGTTTACAAGCTACAAGCTACATATTATTGCTCCCATTTTATATGTGAGGAAACAGGTTTAGAGAGGCCAGGTGACTTGCCTGCTGCCATCCAGCTGTTAATGTCTGTCTGATTCCAACTACTGTGCTATGATCTTCCTTAGCTTTATTGTCCAAATTTGCAAATTGGAGAGAATATTTGTACTTTGTGCCTCTATAGCAGTATTTCTCAAATAGTAGTTCTCGGCATATAAGTGGCTCATGAAAACAATTTATTGGATAAAAATAGAATTGAATAGGATAGGATGGGAATAGAAAATATCAGAGTGTGTCATGCTTACTATTCCTGAAAACTTTTGTTTCTGATATGGTGTGGGGGTGTGTGCCTGTCTGTTTATGTATGTGTGTATTGCTTGGTAAAATATACTTCCTACCTTGGGTCATTGTCAGAAAGTTTGAGCGCTACTATTATAGAGTTATTACGTAGGTCAGATAAATGTAAAAAGTTGTAGAGCTTTTTTAAAAAGTCTAAAACGCTCTGTAAGCCTAAGTTACTGTTTAATATTGGAAGCTGAAGCAAACAAGTAAGAGATGGTGGATAAGTGGGATGGGGTGTTGCTGCACCCATCCAACCCATGGTACATTGTGAATCTGTCACTACATTGTACCCAGAGGAGCCGGTACTCCTCTTTGACGTTTTTCAACATAGCATTCTAGGCCTCAAGATGAAACTTATCTGCAAACCTTACAATAAGCTTTTGTATTGTTGGAATACTTTAGGACCAGTCTGGTGTTTTAAAGTACTACTTAGCACTTACAGAGCTCTGGCTCTCATTTAAACTCTAGGAAAACAGATGTGATCCCTATGACAGCCTGGGGGTGTCTGCCTTACAAGCCCCACAAGGGTTGGCTACTGTCTATTCCCATCATAACACTCTCTCTGCCACCAGCCCCACTACCTTCTTTATCTGGAAGTGATTTACCTCCTTCTGCCTCTCAAAGGATATCAGACCAAAACAGAGTCTCCATCTATTTCCCCTTAAAGCAGAGGTGGCAAGAGACCCCTCTGCCAAGGCCATTTTCGTGAAACACGCGCTTTCCTCATTGATTCCAGTTCATGCAGGAACTGCCTGAAACATGGGGTACCTACACCTCCCCACCCCCAACAACTGCCCTGAAGTCATGCCCCTCAGGAGATCCACTGCTTCTCAGTGGATGCAGCCATTCTGATGATCACAGAAGAAACTGGGTCTCTCCCAAGTGAATATCACATGCAAAACTGTTTCTCTGCAGCATCCAAAGGAAGCCTATAGAATTGGCAATTCTTTCAAAAGACACCACAGCAGAGTAGTCCATGTGGACATAGGGATCTGAAAGGTATGTGTCAAAGACTCCTTCACTGCAGTGTGAAGTGTATAAGAAACTTCTCTGTGTAGATTTTAAGTCAAGACTCAACATGACATTCTGAGCCGTGTGAGGAGGAACTCAGACAGCTCAATTTAGCAAAGCAGCAGGTTCTCTGTGTTTTATAGACCTTGCTAATGAACGAGTCCCATGGCCTCTGCTGGACCGGCTCCCCAGTGCTCTGCCAGCCTGTTTCCCACGCATCTGTAAATTCATCTAGCTATAATGGATGGCTGGTGCCTGCAGAGGCTGAGGTCTAGGCCTTTCTGTCCGGGATACATAGAGATCTCAAGCCATTAATAATTCATTCTGGAGTAATGAACATAGCTGTACCAAGTTGTGAGCAGTAATAATCAAGTGACGGATCAATTTATTACTGCAGTGTGCTGAAAGATAATGGTCATTAATAATGAAAGGTGTAACTCCTCCCACCCAAAAAAAAGTTTCCTAAGACTTAGATCAATGTGTCTTTTAAGTTCTAAAATAACATGGATCATTAAAAGGGAAATGAATTATGCTGGGTAACCTCAAGCTTATTTATATTCAGGGTTGCTAATCCAGAATTACTATACCTTTTTTCCAAATGCTTTTGGGCACTGGGGCCTGCAAATCAGAGTAATTATTACTCATTAATTAAGTCTAAGAAATGGAACATAGCTCAAGACTTTGAAAAGGGAGGTTGGGATAGTTGAGATACATTCCCCCAAAATCATTTGAAGTTTAATGAATAAGTAGCTGGGTTGGGAATAATTGTTTTAGGCCTACCCAGAAACTCCCCTCATCTTTTAATGCCTCAGTGAAAGCTCATTGTGCACCTCCTGTGCCAAGCAGTGTGCTCAGCACTGGTGCTACCAAATAAAATACCATACTTCCTCTTCTCAGGCCTTGGTAGGGATGACAACACTGTGTAATAAATGCAGAAGCAGGCCAACACTTCTGCCTTCACTGGGTATAGAGGATTGGAGAAAGGTGAGAGGAAAGTACAGAAAGGAATGGGCCATTTGAGCTGAGCCTTGCATATTAACAGTTTGCCAAGCAAAGAAAGCAGCAAAAGAACATTCCAGGCAGAGTAATGATATGGACAAAGGCAGAGAGGTGTGGAAGTGGAATGAGAGTGAAAAGTGAATTAGTATGATAATTACCACATATCCCATGCATTATCACATTTAATCTGTACAACATTCACATGAAGTAGGTATGTTATTCACCCAACCTCTTCTTTTTTTAAAAAATGAGGAACCCAAAGCTTAGAAATATTGAGTCACTCTGCCCAGGGACCCAGAGCTGGGAGGTGGCACAGGAAGGCCTAGTGGTGATTTGAGGAAAGGTATGCTGTTTTATAAGAGTTCAGTCTTTGTGTTAAAAATAGTCGGGCAGGCCAGGCACAGTGGCTCACGCCTATAATTCCAGCACTTTGGGAGGCCAAGCTGGGAGGATCACTTGAGACCAGGAGTTCAAGACCAGCCTAGGCAACATAGCAAGACTCTGTCTCTACAGAAAAATTTAAAAACTAGCCAGGTGTGGTGGCACATGCCTGTAGTCCTAGCTACTCAGGAGGCTGAGGCAGGAAGATCTCTTGAGCCCAGCAGGAAGATCTCTTGAGCCCAGGAGTGTGAGGGTGCAGTGAACTATGATCATGCCACTGCACTCCAGCCTGGATGACAGAGAAAGGCCTTGATCACACACCGGGGACTGTTGTGGGGTGGGGGGAGGGGGGAGGGATAGCATTAGGAGATATACCTAATGCTAAATGACGAGTTAATGGGTGCAGCACACCAACATGGCACATGGATACATATGTAACAAACCTGCACGTTGTGCATATGTACCCTAAAACTTAAAGTATAATAATAAAAAAAAGAAAGAAGGAAAGAAAGAAAAACAGTGGGGCCCACTAGAGGTTTACAGTCGTCATTATCAGAACAATTAAACAATAAAAGCACTGCTAAACATTCACATATGCCATGCCATTGTGTTCTCACCAGGGGAGGTGTGAGAGCTGAGTTTTAGGTGGAACTGCTGATAGCAGGGAGGATAAAGCTGAAGTTAGAGGTTCTTGGGTCAGGAACCCTAGTTAGGAGGCTGTTACTTTAGTCAGATGTAGTGTGGAGAAGCCTGACGGGGAAAAATGATCATCATCCAAACCATGTGTTTTTATATTGGTCTACAATTTGAAGGTACTTTCATAAAAAAATAGCTTGTTGATTCACTTGCACATGGGACTTTTGTGACAAGAGGGTAAGTTTAATGATTTAGCTCTTTTGGGAGGGGAAGTATAAGGACATAGAATTTCCTTGCCACACAGTGGAGCTGATGTTGAAAGTAGTGTTGTTAAAAGCAGCTTGTAAATATGCATACTTGCTGATTGACTGAGGCACAGAACCAAAGTCTCTCCCCCTTGCCAGGTCAGAATTTGATCATCTGCATTAATTTTGTCAGACTGGAAATGTGGTGTGATTTTGGGTAGAATGGAAAACATAAGTAAAACCAGGAGACTCGGCAAGAACTAAGAAAATGTTTATAAAATATTCTTTATGTGGACCAGAAACAGGCCACTCTCCCTGCTGCAGGTGTTGCTTAGCAATCAAAAAGCAAATCCTCTTTCTAACTGGGCTGTGCCACAGTTAAAGTTTCATAAACCTGACCATGCTCTGCCCACCTTTAGAGGAGAAAGTTAAACTCTTAGCCCTAAAAAATTATAGAAAAGTACACATCTGCTAATAAAATTGGTTGATACAGTATTTCAATAAAGGCTCAGTTTAAAAACCAGCACTTAAGGCAGTATAATCTCTTTAATTCCTAAAAAAAAAAAAAAAAAAAAAAAAAAAAAAAAATGTGTACCAGAGAAACAGTGAGAAACACTGCAGGCATTTATAGAATTGTGTGAAAAAATACTCCATATAAATAGCACTAAATGCTAGGGAGGTAGGTCTGTGCAAACTGCCTGTCTCTACCAAATTTGTCTCTAGTTTCAAGTTAGTAATGAATAGCTTCCTTCTTGTAACAAGTGATTTAGAGAAGCTCTTGATATTTTCTCAACAAAACTGAATGGCATTAACTTTTAACTTATTTGTTGCCAAGTAGATGATTTATATGTTTTTATACATGGGGCCAGCAATTGAACAATTGAGTTTTATAGCTAGGTCCTGGTGGCCTGGGTATGGAGTTCAGATACATCTTTTGAGTAGTTGTTTATTCAAAAATATGCCTACGTCTTTAGCAAATTACTCACAGGGTCAGCGACTGTTGACCCTGTGTGTTTGTTAGACTTTGATTATAAGTGACAATATAAACACAGCCACATAGATGAATATACGCTAGTGCATTTTTATTTCTGTTTATGCCACATTTCACTTAATATGAGCCACATGTTTAACCTGATCGGCCTTTAATACTTTAAATCTAAAGTGCTGAATTTCCTTACTTGGTTTTAAATATCCAGATCTGCCCATTTTAAAAATTATGTCTATTTAGTGCTTATGTTTGCAGATATATTAAAGCCATCAAGAGGTTTTACATTTGCCATGGAGAAAAATGCTAATGATTGCAGTTTAAGCAGATGCCAAGTACATAAATTGTAATTAAGAGGGATTAGCAGTTACCTGGACTTGCGAAACAGGGATTCAGATGTTCAAAGGTTAGTAATTTGGCAGATGGTTGCTTTGGTTGGTTGGTTGTTCTAGGCAAAATGGAAATGATAAAGCGTGTCATATCCTGAAATAGCAAAATAGCCTGGATTCTGAAAATTTCTGAAATGTGGTAGATTTTCTGACTTCTGTGGCATCTGACAATGTTCCAAGTTCTGGCTCCTACAGATGAGGAGTCTGTAGATAGGAAGATAGGAAGGATACAGGGTGGTTGGTATCTCTGTGTACACAATTTCTCTCATTGGTACCTTTTCTTTTCCTTCCTCCCAGTGTTGCTAACAACCACAAGCAGAATTTGATGACGGTGGCAAACCTTGGCGTGGTGTTTGGACCCACTCTGCTGAGGCCTCAGGAAGAAACAGTAGCAGCCATCATGGACATCAAATTTCAGAACATTGTCATTGAGATCCTAATAGAAAACCATGAAAAGGTAATATGTAATTGATCACTTGCAGTGAAGAATGTACCTGGGGGAAAGCTGCATTGGAATTGACCTTCAGAGTTGGCTCAGATTTGCATTGCTAATCGCTCTTACACTGTCATGATGATGAAGTTGCTGGTGGTGGTGGTGATGGTGGTGATGATAACGTAAGGGTGGTGGTAAAGGTGTCAACCTTGGTAGTTATGATGACAACAGCGGTGGTTATGGTGGCGGCAGTGGTGGGTAAAATTGATTGAGCATTATGTGCCAGGAACTGTGTTAAATACTTTATATATATATTGTTATTTTATCCTCACAACAATTCAATGAAGGAAGTACTCTTATGAATCTCATTTTGGAAACACCCTTTGCCCATTTCTTACTTGACTGTTTTCTTATGAATTTATGAGTTTTTTAAATTTTAGGGATATTCAACTTTCTTCATTTGTGTTGCAAATATTTTTACCTATAGTTTGTCTTTCAATTTTATAAATGGTGTTGTATTTTTTATACAGTTTGTGTGCGTGTGTCTTTATGGTCTGTCTTTTCTTTTGGGGAATTGGGGTTCCTAGTCTTTCTTTCAAAGGTTTTCCTCATCCCCCAATTTGAAGAATGTTAACGCAGAGCTGCCCTTATAAAACTGGGGAGGAGACATAAAGCTTCAGTCCTCTGACCCACTTCATTGCTCTTACGAGCAAATCCGTATGAAGCTTCTCAGAACTTGTGCAGGGTTCCCTAAAGCACCATTTGGCAGCAACAAATCTGGAATCTAATAAAAAATGCTGTTCCTCTTAAATAAAAACTTTGCCTAGAATGGCAAATTAATCATGCACAATAAATCCAGGATCTGACCATGCCTCACCACCTACATTGATAATGTTGTAAGCCACCACTACCTCTTGTCTGACTTTTTACAAGAGCCTCCTAATTTGTTTCTTTCTTCTACCCTTGGCCTGTCAATTCTGGTATCAGCCACCAGAATGAGATTTTTTTAAATGTTAAGTCAGATAGTATCAGTTGTCTGCTAAGAATTATCCAGTGGCTTCCCATTTCATACATTCGCCCACATAGTCTCTGTCCTCTTACTGTTACTACTTGGTCTCGTCTCCTGCATCTCTCCTATAGCCATCTTGTTTCTGCCTTGCTGTTTCTTGGACACCACAGGCACATTCCTACTTCCAGGCCTTCGCAGTTGCTGTTCCCAGTGGCTGGAACACTGTTCTTCCGTAAAACCACATGGCATATTTCTCACTTCCTTCAAGTGTACTAAGTGAAGCCTACCTAGATCTCTCTGTTTAAAATTATAATCCCAACTTCCTGCATTCTCTTTTCCTTTTATTCCACTTAGTCTGTTTTCATATCAAAAGACAAAATCACAACAAGTTTAGTTTAAAGATGTTAACTGACTTTTATTTGCGATTCTAGAATTGGGCAACACCTCATTCTGTAAAATAGAGTGAATGTTCCAGTGAGCTGAGCAGAGGAGGTTGGCTTTATAGACAGAAAAGGGCTAAAGAAGAGAACAAAAAGCAGATTAATTGTTTAACTTTCCTTGTAAAAGTTAAAGCAGAGGGGACTTCCTTCTGTGCTGACTAAAACTAGCCTGTTTGGGGATTTGCCGGTTATCTCTCCCCTCCTTTATTGGAAGGTCAGACAAACAACTTATTTTTGGCCTGATGGTGCAGAAGTGACTGCATTTTTATTTGGTCTCTTGAGCCTAGGGCAGGAGCTCAGTCCAAACCAATGGCCTCCTGTCAATTTTATTTAACACATAGGACTTCACAAATTATAGAGCATGTAATAAAATTTACTTACTGATTAGATCCATTGGCTTTCTGACCTCTCCAAGCGTGTGTGCTTCAGGAAAGCAGGGACGTTGTGTTTGTTCCTCAGTGGGCACTAGTACATTGGTTTTGGGTGAATGTGGCAGCCAGCCTCCAACATGGCTCCCAGTGATCCTGTCCACCAGTGTTCATTCCCTTGTGTAGCCCCCTCCACCTCTGAATAGAGCTAGCCTACGTGATCAATAGAATATTGCCGAAGTCATAGTATATGACTTCTGAGAACAGTACATGTACATTACTCTGGGAAGGTCGTCCTTCATATTCATGGGGTTTGTTGTCTTTGTGAAAGCAACTGGAATAAGCCATCTTGACTCCTTTTTCAGTGTAGCTTCAGGCCCAGCCTGGTATGAAGCAAGGAGATGCTCCCTCAGTCTTTTTTGGAAGTCTGCGGTGTTCACCTCACAGCAATTCTAAGCATCCGTGGCTGTGCTCTGGCCTCTGGCGTTCTGGAGATAACACTTTGTATAAACTCCCTGCCAATAGAACTTAACTTTAGCCATCAAATCCAGGCAATTTTGTGTCCTCAGAAGGATGTTTTCAGAGACTTACTCTTTAAAATCCACAATGTTGGCCAGGCACGGTGGTTCATACCCGTAATCCCAGTGTTTTGCGGGGCTAAGGTGGGAGGATCATTTGAGGCCAAGAGTTTGAGACCAGCCTGGGCAAAATAGCAAGACCCCCATCTCTACAAAGAATAAAAATGAAAAATCAGCTGGATGTGGTGGCACATGCCTATAGCACTAGCTGTGGGAGGCTGAGGTGGGAAGATCACTGAAGCCCAGGAGTTCAAGTTTACAGTGAGCTATGATTGCACCACTGCACTCCAACCTGGGTGACAGTGAGATCCTGCATCTCAAATAAATAAATAAAATGTTTTAGAACATAAAAGTTCATAGTATTTAAGGTCTTAGTTAATATTTACCAACCATTTCCTTAGACTTGGCTTTAATTTTCTATAATAGAAACACACACACACGCATACAAACACACGATGTCTAGGGGTGACTATTCTTCTGTCTCTAGTCTTAGTGTCAAAAGTTAGGCAAAATCCTGAAACCCCACTTGAAGAAATGCTTTCCAGCAGCACCTTTTCATGTGAAACAAGTTTGCTTGAAACAAGCCCTACTACAGGGCTGAAGTATATATCCCCCATAGCGACTAGCACAGTATTCTCTCGTGTTGTTAACATTTTATATAAGGTATTTACTTTGTGCTTCGGAATAATCATTAGGAGGGCTCTAGGAATAAACGGAACATAGCACTGAAAAGAAGGTGTGGAAACCTAGGCATCTAGCCATTGGAGCCACTCTATTGATGGAGAGATGGAGAGAGCCATGAGATGTTTTAATTTTCTATTGCTATATAGCAAATCATCTCCAAACCTAGTGACTTAAAATAGCAATTATTTTATTACTCTCAATTCTGTGAGTCAGAAATTTGAGAAGGGCTCATGCGTGCCCCTTGTGGTATCAGCTGGGGTGGTTTGACTGGGACTGGAGGGTCCAAGGTGGCCTCACTCCACACAGCTGGGACTTTGGTACTAGGTGTTGACCAGAATGCCTTGATCCTCTGCCACAAGACCCCCCTCTTTCCAGGTGCTGTCCCATCATTCAGGAGTCCAGCCCCAAGTTCCAAGAGGGCAAACAGAAGCAGCAAGGGCTATTAAGGCTTAGGCCTGGAACAAAGTATCATTCCTGTCACATTCTGTTGGCCAAAGCAAGTCACAATCCAGCCAGATTCAAGGCGGGGGGGAGCTAGATGCCACCTCTGGGTGGGAGGAGCAGTGTGTGCACACAGGCGTGGGAGGATTGTTGACCGTTATCTCTGCAGGGGATCTATGGTACCCAGCAAGTTTGCATTTAGTTCCCTTTAGGAATCACTCTGCTTTCTTATCAGTGGCTGATCCCATGTGCGGAGCATGGGTAGCAACCCAATGTTTTTATGGAGAGTGCTTTTCCGCCTCCTCTCTGCATTGCCATTTTTTATTCAACCAGGGGCCTCAGGCATCTGGTGGCAGTGACAGTTTCAGCCCTTAAATGCCCTTTGTGAGCCTCGGTATGGAGAACCAACTCATAAATATCTAAAATTGGAGAAACATTTTTAAGATTGGCATTAAAGAAAAAGGAAAGAGAAGTGGGTAATTCAGTTTCTTTAACCTGGTAAAACACCTCTTTTTCAATAGAAGGTAAGAGACCTCTGTGTTCTAACTAGCTAAGGCATACAATCTTTTCTCTCTTTGCCTACTTGTCTTTCTCTTGTTTTCCAAGGGTTAACATTAGACATTCAGCTGAGGGTTAATAGTGAACATGATCTCCTTTATTTTGTCACTCACATCCACACACCTTCAAGATAGTAACTGCAAGTCTAGAAACACCCTCTCCCCCAAACCCAGAGAATCCATCTATATCTTCCTCGTGGGAGTCATAGTGATGTGTTTCACACACAACTTGTGTTTGGTCAGATAGTGGGCACTAACGACCTGCTTACCCTGTCACAGTGGTCCAGAACTTCTGTCCTCCACCTATCTCACGGACCTGGGAGGGAAGCAGTGTTTGGCACAGTTCTGGGAAATAAATATCCTAGATTAGGAGGAGACAGAGAGGAAAACAGCTAGGAGATATGATATTATGTTTGGGGGCTCACGGAATTTTTCTTTTTCCATGTTGGTAATACATACTGATTGCTTACTCAATTAAAATTAATGAATCCTTTAAATGAATACAGTCCAGAAATAATAATGATGATAGTAATAGCTAACTTTTACTTACAGCTTATTGTTTACAAGATATTGAGCTAAGCAGCTTTATATCCATCATTCAATTTTCACAGCAACCCTATAAGGTTAATATGTTTAGCTCTGTTTTTATAAATTATAAGCCTGAAGTGCAGACACTTGAAGAAGCGGCTGATTAGGAGAGGAACAGGGGTTGAACTTAGTACTACTCTCAGAACCCAAGCTATTAAAATCTACTCTAGTTAATCTCTGTTCAGTGCAGTAAACATTTTATTGAATATTTACCATTAGCCAAAGATAAGTAAAATAGGTCCTTCATTTTTCAAGGCACTCCCATTTTATCAAGATAGAACGAACTATAATACAGTGTGCTAAATGACCTCCAGTAAGATGAATAAAGTGTTATGGCATCACTGAGGATAAATAATTTAATTCTACTGGCACTGGGCTCTGACAGATCAATAGAAATTTTCTAGGCAGAGAAAGAGTAGAGATAGGAGGGACAGCCACGCAGAGGAGCAACGTTAATCAAGTTGTTTGTATTAAAGTGACATAGTTGTGAAAGACTGTGGGTTATTTGTTAGCAAGTAGTGGGTGACAATGCCAGAGAGTTGGATTCAGTCCATTTGCTAAGGGTCCTGAAAACTATAGGAAAAGGTTTTTAACTGACTCCTGAAAACTGGGAGCTCTCAGAAGTTTCCAAGTGGGGGCTAGAATGATTATGTCAGCACTTTAGAAAGACATCCTTGGAAGCTGAACCAAATAGTACTTTGATTGCTGACATCAAAATCACACATTAAATAAATAACAACACAATAGAGTTAACCATACTGTTCTAAACTTGCAGCTCAAATAGTGTCACCTTTGACCTACAGGCTTTGCTTGGAGGTTAGAGAGAGATTCTTAATTTGTTTCTTTTTGCCAGACTTCCTAAGGGGAAATACTAGCTCATAGCATCATTTCCTATTAATGACTCCATACCCTGGACTCTCCTTGAATTATATGAGAACTAAAGAGTAGATTTGATGGTGTAGCTCTTTTTACCTACAGTCAAGTTTCAGAGTTGAAAGCTCAGATGGCAAAGATTTTGGCTCTTCCCACGCTATGTTAAGGTAGCAGTCAGTTATGCAAAATTACCATTTCCGTATGAACAGAATCTTTTCCCCAGACTCACAACTTATCACACTGAGTCTTGAAACATAAAGTAGGCAAAAACTTAAGGTTATGGTTAAAGCAACCAATATTTTTATGCTTCCAGCTAAGATTTTCAAACAAAATATTGAATGCTGTCCTGGTCCAAGATCTCAAAGCCCAGAAATTATACTTCTTACAAGGTTTTCCCTTTACTTGGTGTTTTAAAGGCTTACTTGCTAATGACTATGACAATTTTAGATGTTTAAGAAGGCCAACCATATCAAGAAAACAAACTGCTTGCTTTTCATAGTTTTGGTTCAACATGAAATTTCAGGCTACTTTGTGTGTGTGTGTGTGTGTGTGTCCCCTTGCTGTTAAACTCCAACACATAATAGTAGGATTGCACTTGTTCTGTAACAATCCATGCTGTTTCTTGTGGCTGTGGCACTCGAAACGGTTTCTGTACATGGAGCAGGGTATATGTGTCTTCATGTGTCTTCATGTGTTATGTACCACAGGCTTTTGCCAGCATTGCCTCTTTTGATGCCTATTAATGTTTGACAAAATAAGTTATAATAATTCCTTCCCCAGTCCATCAGTTAGCTTTGGAAGAGGTGGGAGTGTTGATCCTTGAGCTGTTAATTCTCAGAAATCCCCAAAGATCAGTGCCCCTTTTTAATGTGTTAACTTTTAACCTCAGATGTCAAGGAGAGGAGCTAGCAATCATGGATGACGCCACTTAACACCTGCACTAAGCACTAAATCCTAAGCGACCTCACATTCCCAATAACGTGCTAATGGCTTACAATGTAGTTAGCTCAATTTGAGTTGATTTGGGCCACCAGTCTGCCTTGATCTGCTTTTACCAAAATATTGGTGACACTGAAATCCATTGCACTAGTTCTGGACTTTGTGCACAAAATGTGCATTAGTTAATAAAATATAGTTGGTTTGGCTACTGACAGGTGTTTAGAAGTCGCATTTTATTTCTTTGATATTTCAAACAGTTGTTGATATGCAAAATTAATAAAAAGGTATGCCAGGATGCTTCACTACATTGAGACAGTCGTTGGTACTCTTGCCTGCTCAGGAAGCTAATCTTGTCCTGTGGTCACCGCTTTTGTAATTTGTTCTTCAATTTTTATTTTTAAATTTTTTGTTGACTTTCCTTCCAATAGTTCTTGCTTGTACTCTTTTTGTTCCTCTCCTTGTTAGGGTTCAGAAGCAAGCTAGATTTACTTGGGTGTTGAGCTAGAATGCTTCTGCCACAGGGCTATTTTCTTTTTTTAGTGGCAAATGCTGTGTAAGATACTCTTCATTAATGTGATAAGGTAGGTTGTGCATTTGAACACATATATTTCCCCCAATAAATCCCAGATAAACCAATAATTGTTTGAATTGTGAAGCTCCTTTAATATTACTCAAATAAAGGTGGAGATTGTTGTTGTATTTTAATCTATCCATCTTTGTCAGTAAAGAGAACAGGAAATAGAATCTTTCTGGAGATATGGAAAATCACAGCTCTCCATGGATTACCCAAGCTGTCTATATATACCCCCAGTTACTAAATGTAATTGGTTCCTTTTGAGAGATTTTTAATACAACTACCCAAACTACTTTCTAAATTGTTGATCCCTCTGCCAAAATGCTGATATCAACAGGGCATAGGACTTCCAACTGTCCTTAAAAAACCTCTGCAGTTACAGCCTCTGAATTTGGCTTCTTAACAGTTACAATCCATAAACCCTGCTAAGACTTGCCTGGCTTCCACTGTGAAGGTGCTGGGTTTATGGCTTCTGCGAGAGCACCACGCAGTCCTCAGTCCCATTGTCTGTCATGAGAAGGAGCGAGCTGTGCTCAACAGTTGTAGGTCTACATTCCTAATGCGTCAAACAAACCAATCCCACATTACTAGGGACCCTGGTGCATTTGTGTCTTGAGAAAATGCTCAGTCTCATTTCTCGTATAAACCTTTCTGTTTTGCTTTGTAATCCCCAGGCCTCTGCTGTTGATTTATTGTCTCAGAGCTACTTTGCAGTTATAGACTAGGAGCTCTTCATCATGACCTAATTTCCCTCCCATAAAAATCACAGCACATAATAAAGAGTATACCACACACATTACAGGGAGACTCCTAATCCTTTTAAATTGCAGGCACATGTGACAGATGGGATTGAAGAAGGTCTAAAAATGTGTATGTGACATGGATAAGAACAAATTCCACAAGTGTCAATGCTCTGCAATGTCAAGATGGGCCAGAGGGGGAATCAGTGAAATTTAAATTTTTTAGACAGTGCAAGGGAATAAGAACAGGAAATTCTGTCATTGCTGTAAGCAGTTAAGATCAATGTTTTGCAAAGAGCAGTAATTATATTTACACTTATAAATTAAATCCTCATGTCCTGACTGCAAATAATCCATTGTTGAATCTCCAGTTATTTCCCTTCTTGTGTGTCTCCTTTTTTATTGACTACAGTAATATCTTTTGAACACTGAATGTCAAACTGTATTAGGCGCATCAGTCCTCACCACAGTCCTGGGACTTTTTACAGATAAGGTCTCTGAAGGTCAGAGAGTTATATAATTTGCCCAAGGTCACCGAGCTAGTAAGTGACTAAAATCAGATCCGCTAGACTCCAAAACTTATGTCTTCCCATTTTGTCCTCTGTCTCTCAAATTAACAGTAGCTGTAGAGACCACAAGTGCTTAAGACCCAGGCAGTCAAGCCATCTAGGTCCCAGTCCAGCTACACTCCTTATCTCTGTGACCTTGGACAAATCAGTGAATCTCAAGGGGTCTCAGTTTTCTCATCTCAAGAGGGCAAGAATAATAGTACCTCCCTTATTACATGGTTATTGTGAGTAAAATAATCCATGTAGATAATCCATGTAAATAACTTAGCATGATAAGTGCTCAAATTCTGTTTGTTTTTATTGTCATTTATACCACCACCATCTCATGCCTACTCTTTGCCACATACTGCACTGAGCATTTTATGTGCATTGTCTTTTCAGTAGCTTTGCGAGGCAGGTATTAGATCCCTGCTTGCACAAGGGAAACAGACTCAGAAGGGTTAATTATCTTGACTGAGATTACATAGCTAGTAGGTAGCAAAGTCAGGATTTGAACCCTACTCTGTCTAGCTCCAAAGCCTGTTTGATTTGTACCGGTATGATGATCTTAAGTTCCTTTCCTGTATTTGATGTGATGATAGGGCAGTGATGTCAGCGTCAGTGATGGTGAGGTCCGTGTAGCTGTAGGTGTTGCTGCCCACTGAATGAGAAGCAGAACCAGGATCAGCCCAGGTCTGTCTGACTGCAGAGGCCAAACTGCCCCTGACCACTGCGACTTGCAGCTTAAGGTGAAACAGTAGCTTGGTATTTATGGATCTGCTAATTCCACTTACAGGAAGCTTGAAATTGGGGATACTTAGAAGAGTTACCCAGAGTTATATTTTTGTTTTACAATTTTATTCCCCAATAGCTTCCAGAAGGCTTACAGTCTTCCTTCCTTTTATCTCTAAGACATTCCTGACTAAGTCGGAATTACTTTGTGAGTTTGGACAGTATTAACAGGGCACTTGGGGCAGAAAATAAATCTCCCCCTTTTGTGTTAATTTGGAAAGTCTCTGTGAAATGAGTAGATTGTTCCAGCCACATGGTAGAGCTCCATAAATCCATGGCTCATAGGTTATATGAGCTCCTGCTTCTGTCATTCAGCAGGGTTGTTTGCACAGTGATTCTTCTCTACAGACTGAAGAAAACTTCACTTGATTCTCTTGAAATCATCCCTTCCAAAATGAAATAGGATTGGAATAGCCAACAAAGTTGTGAATAATTCAGATTCTCATTAGAATCCCAACTCGAGCCTTTAGCATAGAGGCAAACCCGTGGCCAGACAGTCAGCAGGCTTTAAACAATTTGCATGTGTTCAAGTGTCAGAGTTAAATAAACAACAGTCACTTGGGGAATGATTTTCCAGAGTCATTAATGAAAGTTTGTGTCGTCTGCTCTGACTTGATCTAATTTGCAAAGGCACCCTGTAACTTGGAAGAACGTGTAATAGTAATTATGATAATCACATGTCTGGCACTGGACATTTTGCAGTGTGCTTCCTTGCACATTATCTCATTTGATCCTGAGAATAGCCCTATCAGCGGTCTTCAGGAGCCTGGGCCTGGCTCACAATGAGACCCAGGGAACTGACCCTTGGGACTGTGGCTCTTGCCCATGGCAAAAATCTCCTTGCAGAGCTGATTCTCTTGTGCTTGAATAACTTAATTATTTTAGAAGAAACAGCTGATGAGCAGAGTGAACTTCTCCCTCGTTTGTTACCATGTCTCCTCTTGCTCTGCTGTATATAAATATTGTCTTGGAAGCAATTTTTCACGCATCTGTCTAAAGCCATGGTCCTTCCTCACCAGTTACTCTTTTTTGTTTCTCCAGCATTTACTACAGTTCTCAGGAAATAGTAAAAGCTCACATTTTTGTTGACAGTTGCAATTGAAGTCCATGTTATTTTTGCTCCCACTGTAATTGGGTAAGGATCTCATTTTCAGTAACTCATTAGAAAAAAAAGAGACAAAATTTGGAGGCCAGAGGCAAAGCAGGATGAGCGGGGAAAATAATGAGAACCAGGCCTATTGCTAACTCTGAATTCATTTTCAAATGCTCTTAGCAAGGGATTGCTGAAGGTGCTGTAACTGAGGCCAGAGGCAGAAAGGTACTAGAAGACACTGTTAGGTTGAAACGCATCCTTGTATGTTTGGGACACCAGATTTTGTAGTGAATATTGCCTGGAGATTAGCCGAATGAATGGCTACTGCAGCCCTGGGACTTCACTCCTGGTCACTCTCCTGCTTAGCTGTGTGGCATTGTAAGATAGTCATCCAACTTGCTATGCTGTTGGCCTCCAGCTTAGAGATGCATCATGGGATGCATCTGCCTAGCACAGTGCCTGGCAGGTGCAAAACTCATACATAGTAGCCATTTTTAAATGTCAATGATAATGGTACACAGTGAGGTTGTCACCTGGGGATGGCCAAATAAACAGTAGGGAGAAAGCTTCTTAGAGATTGCAGTCCTTGAGCTTTTCTTTCTATTATAGAGGCTCAGTAAGAGACTGGAGATGTTTGTAGCACTGGTAAACTTGTTTTTTGGGGTTCCAGCTGCTCAGGAAGTTAGGAGTTTTTTCTTGCTTTTACTTTGTTTCCTTCTCTTCTTATTCCCTTGCCCCAGTTGAACTCAGCTACGTGTAGTGATTCAGTTTATCTTGTTGAAAATTTTCAGTCCTCTAGGGAAGATATGACACTGCTGTTTTCAGACAGCTGTGTTTAGGAATGAGACTGATTTAACCAGCTGGCTGGCATCATTGGAGCCCGAGGACCCGCCAACCCATGGAGAGCAGCTGTTTGGGCTGAAATTCTTATAATTCTTATGATTTTGTTTCCTACATATCGGCTTTTGAGT
This sequence comes from Nomascus leucogenys, assembly GCF_006542625.1. NCBI lineage: Eukaryota > Metazoa > Chordata > Mammalia > Primates > Hylobatidae > Nomascus > Nomascus leucogenys. Next base: position 35,561,027 of record NC_044382.1, on the reverse strand, counting down.
TCTGTTTTTAAATGCACACAGAAAAGGAGAGAGGACCATGAGAAAGACTGATGTGTCTAGGGCCACTCATGGATGAAAGGTGGCCCTAGACACATCAGAGACTGTTAGGAAGAGACTGAAAACTCAGGAGGGAGGAGACCAACTTCAAAGAATAAGAGATGGTAATGAATGGATCCATACATTTTGATTTTTCAATATATAGTGGGGGTGTTATGCAGCTATTAAGAATCATGTCTGGGCCGGGCGCGGTGGCTCAAGCTTGTAATCCCAGCACTTTGGGAGGCCGAGGCGGGCGGATCACGAGGTCGGGAGATCGAGACCATGGTGAAACCCCGTCTCTACTGAAAATACAAAAAAAAAAAAAATTAGCCAGGCGTGGTGGCGGGTGCCTGTAGTCCCAGCTACTTGGAGAGGCTGAGGCAGGAGAATGGCGTGAACCCAGGAGGTGGAGCTTGCAGTGAGCCAAGATTGCGCCACTGCACCCCAGCCTGGGCGACAGAGCGAGACTCCGTTTCAAAAAAAAAAAAAAAAATCATGTCTGAAGTTTTTTTAATGAATGAGGAAATACTGTATAATGTTAGATGAAATGTATATGATACAAACAGAATAAAGAATATAATTTCAATGATGAAAACTGTGTGTTAACATTAACTGGGATAATTCATACAAAGTATTTAACTTAGTGCCTGGTGTGGCAAGGACTCAGTAAACTATAGCTACAGGAGGGCAGACTCTCTAACCACAGGACATGTTTGCCTCCTTCACTGTTATACCCATAGTGATAAATCTACTATAAAAGAGATGCTTAAAAGGTGTGTGTTGATTGAATGAATGAGCATCAGTATTATTGTGTGCATTTAAAAAGGAATCTGGGGGGAGAAAAAACTGTCATCTTCTGTAATTGTATCTACAATTGTGGCTACTGAACCTCCCCTGAGCCTTAGTTCTTCATTATAAAATGCTGAGAACATTACCTGTTGCTCAGGATTGCTGAGAACTGAGTGAGCTACATGAAAAGTACACAGTATGATGACTGGTACCTAAGGGAGTCTGCAATAAGTGGCGGCTACTATAATTCTGGTAAGCATCATAGAAGTATTAGTTATTATAATTATTAAAGTCTGCCATACTTTTATCTGTAGAAATAAAGATGAGAGTTGTCATGATTTCTGTCTATCATTTTCTTCTCATTTTTTAGCATGAACTTTTAGAAGAATAAAAGCCCCTCCTCCAAAAAAAAAAAAAAGCTTATAAATAAAACCTAAATGCTAACAGTGGTTATCTCTAGGTGGTAGAATCGGGATAATTTTTTGTTTTCTTCTTGAGACTTTTCTGCATTTTTCAAATTGTCCATAGTACGTGTGTGTGTGTGTGTGTGTGTGTTACTTTTATCAAGATAAACGAGGAAAAGCTCAGCATCACAGATAACACAGAGCTGCTGAACTAGAGAAGGATGCTGCAGCTGAGGACAATTGATGAGGATTGGGAAATTGTGCCCTGCCCTGGGACCCTTTATGAAATGTTATTTAAATACATGTTTCAGAGTTTAAGAAAGTTATGAAGTAATTGTTAAGAACTTAGAACGAATGAAGAAAAATAAAGGAATTTTTGATTCATTGGTTCTGGACAAAGGTAGTCAAAAAACTTCAAGTGCTGTTAACAGAAAGTGGCTTCTATTGAGCACAGCTGCTTTCTGTTTCCCTGGAGAGAACAATGAAAAGACGCTCAGTGGAAATTGTGGCAGAAGAGGTTAGAAATGGAAGTGGGTGGTTATCAAACTCTGGGATAAGCTTCCAAACGAGAATGTTTAATGCCATTTCCTAGAAAAGTTTAAAATGAAGTCTTGAGCAACTGCCAGTGGTCTTCTCGGATATTTTCTTGCAATTCCAAGACACTGCCAAGCTTTCCGTTGTACTACTTCGGGCCTGTTTTCTTCCCAGTTCACAGATGTGAGTAACCTTGTTGTGAAACTTTGTTTGCAGATATTTAACACTGTGCCCGATATGCCTCTCACCAATGCCCAGCTGCACCTGTCTCGGAAGAAGAGCAGTGACTCCAAGCCCCCGTCCTGCAGCGAGAGGCCCCTGACGCTCTTCCACACCGTTCAGTCAACAGAGAAACGTGAGTCTTTGCTGTGTAGGGCCAGCGTGGCATTCAGCGACATCGCATGCTACCTGCATGGCTCGGGCACTTCCTGCTTTTCTCTGTGTGCTACTTGGCTTTTTGTGTCCTTGAAGACTGTATCATTGTGCCCTCCCAAGTGCCTTTGCTGAGTAACCCTGATAGGACAGGAAGCAATATTATTGAGAATGAAAGAGAAGGGCTGCCATTGAGGAGTCTCTTTCCAGATCACCTGTGGAAAAACAGCTGAGTCTCTTTTCCTCCTGCTCCTACACAATAAGAGCTGAGCTCAGGCACTGCTTCTTAGGCTCCCCTTTTGTTAGCAATTCCCATAGAGCCAGCGTCCTTTCCTTTTCTCAGTTGTAATGAAATACCCATTAGTGTGAGTCACATGCCCTACTAGAATGTGACTCTGTGAGGGTGGGACCTTGTACGGCTTGATGTTTTACTCCACCTCTGATGGTGCCTGGCATGGAGTCGACACCTAAAAATATTTGAAATTCGTTAGTGAATTAATTAGGGAACAATACCTTACTTGTTCCAAATACCAGTGTGTTATCAGCACAATTACATCACATCTGTTTTTCATCTCAGGATTTCTGAGTTCTTTGCAATGATCAGGTACTGACCCCTAAAATATACAGTATTGTTTCAGCCTTTGCCCTAAGACAGCCTCTGTTTGCCCATCTGTAAAATAGGGATAATAGGACCCACTCATAGGAAGTTATGCGAATTAAATGAAATTGTGCATTTCAGCATCTGGCCTAAGGCCTGGGACATGGCAAGGGCCAATTACTGAGAGCAGCTACTACCATTATTGGTTACTGTTTAATCACACACAGATAACCGAGGCTGACGTTTACATGACATCTACCAGGGACTGGGAATATAATAAACATGGGACTTCGCTTTAAGGAGTTCAAAACTGAGTAAGGAAAGTAGACAAGTGACTACAAATGTAAGTCAGCATCACAGCTGCTTCCTTAGAGATACATACGTTGAGAGAGGCAGCAGAACACAGTGGTTAAACACACTCTGTCCCAGGTCGTCTGGGTGATTCTGCCTCTGCTGCTCATCAGCGATGAGTGGCTTGGGAAGTTACCTAATATCTCAGGGCCCCATTCTCCTCTTCTGCAAAATAGGGTTGATGCTTTCTATGTCATGGGGTCGTTCTGAGGATTAAGGCCCTTCAAACATTGCCAGGAGCAGACTCAGTGCTCAATAAATGCTGGGTGGTGATGGCGCTGGTATTGCCATCATCGTCATTATTATTACTCATTTCTGTGAGGTACAGTAAAGGGACAGAGGCAGGACAGTGAGCTACTTTGCCTTGAAGAGGAGAGGCTTCATATCTGGATTGGTATCTTTCCTTTTGTCATCAAAAAGGTGCTTATTTAATCCCCTTGTGTTTCTAAAGTAATGGCCTTCCTTACCATAACTCCTAAAAGCAAACCTTCCCCATCCCAAAACCCTTACTGCACTTAAAGATGTCATTGAATCTCATCGTGTGGCTGTACCTTGGTATATTTAGCATCATTCGGGTTGTTTCAAATATTTTGCTTTTATAAGTAAAGCTGCTATTAACATCCTTGTAACTAAATCTGCTCTTTTTTCATGAACATTTCTTTAGATAAATTCTTAGAATAATTTCTAGGTCAACAGATATACAAGGTTTCAGGACTTTGACCCTGTCCTGGGCTTGGCTTTCTAACAATAGCCTGTGTTCTTTTTAAATATCTGGCTGGGGTTATTCTCACTGTGGTCTACACGTGGCCTGGGCCCCTGCTAGTATACCAGGGAACACTTGGAACAGAACTGGCCTCACTCACACCTGCTGAATGAATGAGGCATCAGGCTATGGGGTAATGTGCTTCTCAGGTTTCCAGGACAGCCACGGTCACCTAACGTTTTGTACTAATCAGTGTACGGTGTAGATTAGGAGAGGCTAGACAGTATTGGTAAATTCCCTAAGCTTAAAATAGTGCTGGGTATGTGGTTAGACTGAAGCAGAAGCAGCTTTGGAATAGGCTTTAAAGCATTCTCTGGGAGCTCCTAAGAATGAAGATGGAGATCAAGAGAAAATCAACTAGATCTTTGTCCAAGATTAATTTTATCACACAAGGCAGAGGATGAAAGTTAAGGATGTGTGAAAGCAGGTCTGTCTCAGCTGCAGAGCAAGCTGCTCTGTCCATGTCTGCAGATGGTAGACAAGGGATGCAAAAGGGGAAGACAGTGAACAATAGGGCCTTTCTCTTAATGTTAGGAAATGCTCCCTGGAAACACGACCGGAGCATACAGATATGCTCGGATATTTGTAGGGAGCCTAACTTTCCCTCCTTTCTCAGAGAATAAACATTTTAACTGCAAGTCTGTGTGTTCTTTGATTGCAATTTATTTGTGTGTCTGTGTGTATATATTGGTTTGTTTTAGAGACCCCTTTTTTTCTGCGAAGCTAACATACTATCCAAACCGGCATGGAAGGCACCTGTGGGGGGGCGGTGGGAGAGTTGACTGGGGAAGACTGAGCTAGGAGCTGGAAGGTTCTGCTGGGACCTGCCCCCTCCCAGGTTGTAATCCAGCCACCCGTCACTGTCGGGTGAGCAGATGATAATGGACTGTGAAGTTTTCACACGCTTCACCTTTCTCTTTGTCTGGTCTATGGACAAAGACAGAAAACTTTATTCTAGCACTTTGCTGAATTTACTCTTTGGCATTAAAGTACAGGTAACGATTATGCAAATATAATAATTTGTGAAAAAAAGTATGTATTTCCATATAACCGTGATTTCAGTTTGAGGCCTCCTCACACACCTAGCTCAGTGCTTCCCAAACACCAGTCATGTACATAACCCCTCATTCACCATTTGTGCCACAGCCACATAGCTCATGCACTGTGACTTATTTAATATACTTCTTTAAGTTAACCTTAAAGCAGCTCACTTCTTTCCCTGGCTTCATCCTGATACACAAGATCTCTAAAAACATGTCTTCAATGGTCTCACTGTATTATTCTCTAAAACGTGTTAAAATAAATATGTAACCATTAAGATGGAAAGTGGTCATCCATATCCCACCTTAGAAGTATTTTGTGTACCACTTGTGGAATGCTTACCACTGTTTGGAATCCACAAACTGGCTTTTAATTTTGACTGACTTCCATCCTTCCTCTTAATTTAAGTATACAAACTCAAGTTCCTTTTGTCCACTCAACTAGAATTGGGTTCAGATATTGTCAGTGGGCTGTGGACACTTGCCATTCATGTCCGTTTCCTGCTGTGCCCTTTCAGTCCATAGTGACACCTGTCCTGGTTTGATGTGACCTTACCTTTCTTCAGGTTCTTGTCACAGAGCAGATGCCAGGTTGGAGGGATGTGCTGTGAGGGCACACATGCACCCATAGGCAAGTGCACATGTGCACTCCTGCATACCTCTCCTCTACCTTCACACTTGCCCTGCGATCGTTTTCAGAACCTCATTTCTTTTGATAAGTCTGTCCACCTGATGCCCTTTTGAGTCCAGTCATTCTCCTTTTTCTCTTCATTGATGCACTTGCAAGTTAATGTTTATTTGGCATTCCATTTGTCAGTCCTCTCTCCAGTCCCCAATTGAAATGCTTAATGGGGCTGAGGCTTCCAGAGTAGCTCCCTTAGGTATTTCCCTCCAAGAGACTCCAGATGTTGTTGGCAGCATACATTTTTCTCCCAGCCTCTCTGCACTGTCCTTACTCTGTGCAAAAGTTGGAGCCCATTGTTTGCTCTTAGAGGTGAATCTTGGCCTTGGATTGTCATTTGCCTCTTCCTTCCCAGAGAAGCAGCTCCTCAGGCTCAGGCGTCTGCCTTTGCACCTGCACTTCAGGCTCATGGTCTGGGATATTAGAATATGCTCATAGATGTGTGTCTTATTTTCCAGAAGGGGTTTTTCCTTCAGTGTGAGTAGACCAGTTGTGTGCCCAGGTCCCTGCCTGCGACTCTCTGTCTTTAATCTATGGGTATTAGTATAGTCTTCTCTAGGTGGTTTTGTGTTTTGTTTTGTTTTCCTTTTCCTAAACGTAAAGCTGTGGTCTATTCTCAGAATGAGGAGCTCGATGGTTTCTTATGCTCTGTGCTGGGCAGGGACTTAGGTCAGTTATAAGACAGCAAGTGGCTCCTCATATCATAGGCAATGTGTGATGGAAATGGGGCTAGGAGTGAAATGGGAGCAGCCTTTAAGATGAAAACTTTGTGGACAAGAGGAAAGGGAATGATGGGGAAATGCAGGATTTAGAAAGCATCATAGCAACAAATACAAACCATCAGGAAACCACTGAATATTTTAGTGAGGAAGGAGCTAGATATCAAAGTTATCTGTAGACAATCAAGGAATGTTTTCTGAAAGGAGGAGTTTTGAGAAAGATACAAAATGATATGAAGGTCCCATTCTGGCCCAATAGATAGGAACGGTGGTCTGTGATGGGAGAGTCTCTCTGTGAGTAGCAGTGGGCAGCTCTTGTCTGTAGAACTGCGGAGAGAACTGTAGAAAGGTGATTTAGCCAAACTGAACCTGGAAGACATTTTCCCTAGAAATTGATTTTTGGCTTGTCTGTGTTTAATATCTATGACTATATAACTTACCACGTGGTTTCTTGGGTTGGACATTGTACACCACAACATCCCAATTAATCTTTAAAATTATATGACACAGGTACTGTCTCTATTTTACAGTCGAAAGGAAATAAAATTTACATTAAATAGTGTACACTCAGGGTTACACAACAACAATGTAGATTTGAACCCTGTCATTCTACCTCAAAGTGACACTGTTAACCAGTCGTTATTTTGCTTTCAAATTGTGGGATGGTTCCCCAGGAGATGGGTTCTATTAGGGTTAGCTGTTGTGACCTAGTCTGCAAACTCATCCTTATCTCTAAGGGAAAATGTTTCCAGTTCCACTTAAGAACCTGGAGTTCAAAGTTTCACTAAGCTGGGTATCTGCCCGTAAAATGCTGAGGGGCTGGGGTATAAGTACAAATGGATACATTTGGTAAAGAACTTTCAGGCCAAACTAAATTTGAGCCTCATCTAACAATAACAATAAAAATAAAAATAATTATAGCTCTACTTATGTGCCTACTAACCTCATTATCTCGTGTCATCCCCACAATTGATGATAATCCTGTGAGGTAGGTTCTTATATCCACATTTTACAGACAAGTAAACTGAGGTCAAGAGGTTAAGCAGTTATACTGTTAGCAAATGGCAGAGAAGGGATTTGTACCCAGGTAGTCTTCCTTCCCTATACTTTGTTATCTCCAAAAGGGTGCCTTTGTCAGTTCTTGAGCTACAGAAGTGAAAACCTTGCTAGCCTGAGTTACAGAAGCAATGAAAACCATCTGTTCCAGCTTCCAGGGCTACATGGGGGCAGCTGAACCATATTGAGTGGGTTCTTCAATGTGCATCCTGGCAGGCTGCAGCCACGTGACAGTCTCTCCTCCAAATCTAGCACCAACTACACAGAGAGCGATACGTGTTGAACGGTAGCATGAATATACTTGGCCGAGCCACTCACGCTCATTTGCGATCACCTTCAAACAGATGGAACGAGGTTTTTCAACCGTGCTGCCAGATGAATGGCAGCAAAGGAGATTACTGTTTAATCTCCAAGTTTCCACACAGATACACCATCCAGCAGAGACTGTACTGGTACATCTAGGTGAAAGGTACTGACACACACGCTGTGCTTTTTCTGGACGACTGTAGAAGGGGGAGCCAGAAGGATTGAAGGGAGCCAGCAACAAGGTCTTGTACCTTATAGATTTCTTCCAAGAGGTTGCAAAGTGACACTTAGGATTTATTCTGTCCCAAATTTTTAGCATTTATACCAAGATGTTGACATGCGTTTCTTGGAACAGTGGTTCATAGACTTGAGTGTGCATTCGAATCTTGTAGGGAGCTTGTTAAAAATACAGATGCTTGGTCTCCTACCCAGGATATTCTGAGTCAGGAGGTCTTGGCTGGGGCTCAAGCATCTATATTTTTAAAGCACCCTAGTGATGCCGATGCTAACTCAATTTAGACAAGTATTGGCTTGGGAAGGTGGGGACAGTCAGGGTGGCTTGTCTTCTGTCATTAGCAGAACATCTCTTTGAACCACTGTTGGAGTTTGGAGCACCCTGGCATGGTGGTTGAAAGTGGAGGCTCTGCAGTCAGACTGAGTTGTTTTAATGTCATCTCTATCACCTACCACTCTGAGACCTGGAGTACATTACTCTCCTTTTCTGAGCCTCCATTTTCTCATCTGTAAAATCTGTCACTAATAATAGCTTCCTTGGAGGGTAATTGCCATGATTAAATGAACCAGTATATATAAAGTACTTGACACTGGGCCTAGACCATAGTAAGCACCTAATAAATGTTAGCTACAATTATGATGATTATCATCAGGCTATAGTTTTATCTTACAACTAAGGAAATATCCTTCCCTTTGGAGCCTGCAGATTCCAAAAGAGAGGCCCATATGTGAGGGAAATGCAGAGTCCCCCCAACCCCTGAGACAGCCTGTTTGATGCTTGAGTGCAAAAACATCAGCAGCCTAGGACACGCTGTACAGTGTCGGTGGGGGTGGGGGCTGGAGTGGATTCTTGGGCCTTGTTTTACATGGATCATGTTAACTAGCTGCTGAGATTATAGCTCTGAATAATTTTTTTAGTTCCGTTAATTCATCCTGGACCCTCTCCCAGACAGGCCCAGTGAGAGGTTGAGAATTCAGCTTATATATTTCTCATGTGTGTCTTCCTTGTCGAAAACATGACTGGGAATTCATACTATTTAAAGGCTTACGTAATGCCTTTCTCTGAGCAGTCAAAGCTGTAGCATGTGCCCTTTCTCAGGTGGCCTTTGCAGATCCCGGGTGCCCTGGGCACACCTGTTTGCTTTGGCAGATGACATGTTTATTCACATGGATTCCTATTGTCACACGGGCTGCAGAAGGTGTGTAATGTGTTTCTTGGGTTAATTATGTGTAATTACTACACGTGACTGAAAACCACGTTGATAATGTGGCCATTAAAAAATGATGCTGTGGAAAGCTGGTGGCAGGAAAAAAGTTCCAGCTAGACCCATTAAATGAAAACACGCACATTCTAGGCACATACTTTTGGCACTATCACCAAGTGAACAAAGCAGATACCATTAAGTATGATGTGAGTCTGCTTCGTTAAAAAAGTACATGTCTGTGTGTGTGTATATGTATATATTCCTCTGTGCAGCAGATCGATTGGACATTTACACACCAAAATGAATACAGCTGTAGGGTGGCCCATACGGGATATTTGTGTGCAGATGCAAATGTTTTTCTATACTTTCTAAATTGGAGAGAAATGCATATTTCTTATATATTCACTTGGTTTTAAGTTATTAAAAACAAAACTCCCTAATTGTACCTTTCATTCACTATCTCAAACCCATTTTGCTGTGAGTCACGGTATAAAAGTAGGTAAATGTGTAGTTTCCTTCTTTCTAATGAGCAAGAATATAAGCCATCTGTATGTGGACTCCCTCAGATCCCAGTCAACTGTAAGTTAACAGGAAACCAGCTTTTCCTAAAAGCAAGTTCTCACATAGAAAAGAGGGCTGTCTTGTGAGTAATAGAGTGTCCATTTAACTCTGATCATTCAACCTCCTATTCAACATTCATCAGAGGCCCATTCCTCCCTTGCCGTTTCTGAAATGGTGTTTTAGTGCCTTCCTCATTGTGCCTCCATGTCTCTTTCCTGTGGATCAGTGAAATCCCAGGCCAGCCACAGTGACTTCCCCGTTCTCTCATGAAATTCATTTTTATTGGCATTGTTTCCCTTTGCAAAGAAAAGGGTTATTACAGGTGCCGTAGGGAGAGAGTCAGTCTGTCCACACAGAACTAAAATCAGAAGTCGTTTTGCTGAAGATAATCTGTCAAAGGTTTTAATATCATCTTTCATGTACTATGATCAAAACAACGGATTGATTCTGCTTTTCACTTTTTTTTTTTTTTTTTTTTTTTTTTGAGACAGAGTCTTGCTCTGTCGCCCAGGCTGTGGTGTGCAGTGGCATGATCTTGGCTTACTGCAACCTTCACCTCCCGGGTTCAAGTGATTCTTCTGCCTCAGCCTCCTGAGTAGCTGGGACTACAGGCACCCGCCACCATGCCCAGCTAAATTTTGTACTTTTAGTAGACGTGGGGTTTCAGCATACTGGCCAGGCTGGTCTCGAACTCCTGACCTTGTGATCCACCTGCCTCGGCCTCCCAAAGTGCTGGGATTACAAGCATGAGCCACCGCTCCTGGCCTACTTTTCAACTCAATGTGTAGAGTCTATCATCACCCAAACTCCTTTTTAAGATTTTGTTTTAAAAAAATTGCCCGAACTGTTTTTATATACCCAAACATATTACACAGACTGCTTTTTAAGTTTATTTTTATCGTAGGGACTGAGGCTGCTGGGTCAGCCTGAAATGAGACCACCTCAGATTTTAGTGTGGCTTGGCATGTCACTATTATCAGGAGCAAGAGCTACAGGGGGTAAAAATTGCTTCAGAAAGTCTGATTCCAAGCTTCCCATGTACTTGGGTATTTCCCAGAGATGGTAAACTCAGAAATTGCTGTGCACTCATCACTTTTTATTGCAAAATTCATTAAGCTGCCGTGCTATTATCATCCCATCTTGTCAAGATGATACATTACAGACTTTATTGCAAAACTTTAGCAAGTAGGAGAAAGTACACCTCTCTCCTGACCACAGCACAGGAAAGCCTCTGGGTATTTTGTGTTTGCCTTCCTATTTTTTTTATATAAATCTCCTTGTCTTTGTAAAACTTCGCTCTGTCTGGTAACTCCCTTTTCTCCTTGTTTGATCATGTGGAGACTCTGTTCCCTCCTTTTGGCTCTATGAGGCATCCTGAGATGCTGTTAAAGAACAGTCCTCTTGCCTCTTCTTTTTGCCCTCTACTCTTAGGCACCATGGAAAGTTGGGATATTAGCCTGTATTCTGACAGAGTCCCTTGCATGGTGGGAAACCTCCCGCAAATGTTTCGTATTTACCCTCCAGCTCTGTGTATTCAGTGAGCCAGACCTGTTTGGGCCTGCCAGGACGTGTGAATTTGGCTTGGCTCTGTGAGTGCTTTCTTGGCCTCGCCTCTGGGTTCTGTGATAAACAGAGCTCCTGCCTCCCCTGTATGATGGGGTTGCCATTAGAGTGGGTCGGAGTCACTTGGTAAATATGGAAAGTGAAGTCGCTTAGCTCCCAGATTTCCATGGCAACCCCCAGAACAAGTACAATATCACCAAAATTATTCTGTGGCTTTCCTTTTTTAGTTGCAGTGATTTGGTTGCATACTCATGTTTTTCCGTTCCTGATTTGTACAAAAAACAAAAACTCTGCCCACTGTCATCAGTACTTTGGTTTCAAGGACATTTATGGTCCCTGTCTAAAGCACCTGAAAAATTCAGTCACACAAAACTACCTCTTTCTGTTCCAGCAGCATAAATTTTTGACTGCGTATTATTCCCTTATATTTAATATTTATCTTATAACCATTCACAGAGCCATAGTGTCAGTGACCCATGGGCTAGGCACCAGGAATGGATGGCTAATGGTGACCTCACCTGCCACGTTAATGGATGCTGTATGGCCAGACAGCGTGTCCCTGCCCTCGGGTAGTTTGCATCCTTAAGGACCAAGTTCACATCCAGTTTGTCACTCCTTATAGAACATATGTTTGTGAAATCTCTGCCAATGCATGCTTACCATTGTTTGGGGATTTATTTTATCATTTTCTTGTTGCTGGGGTCTTGTTTTCTGTGACTGGTACAAAGACAGATTCTTGTTGACAAACATGTTTGAGGCGGGCAAGCATTCTCACTGACTTCAACCAGTTTAGGCATACTCCTGAGTTGTGGGCATTCTTTCCTTTTTGACATGGTCCTCTATGATCTTGTTGACTTGACTCATAACTAGCTGTTTTTCTTTTGAAGCCCACTAGCCTATAATTTTTTTCCTTCAGCAACATAATTGCCATCAGTCCTTCTTATACCTTCTATGAGGATACTAGAGCTGGATTGAATCATCAGTGACTCAGAGAAGTCTAGCTATGTTATTTGAAGGATTTGCTTAATTTTAATTTTTATTTTTTAAAGCGTCTTCTAGGCTGCCTGTTCTTGTGCGCTTCTGTCAGGAGCAGTACTCATTTGCGTAGCTGATGAAAGACTCTCCTGTTTTGAGTGACATTGCTGGATCACTTTTTCTTTATTATTATTATTATTTTTTAAAGGAGGCAGAGTCTTGCTCTGTCACCTAGGCTGGAGTGCTTTGGCACCATCATACCTCACCACAGCCTTGAACTCCCAGGCTGAAGCAGTTCTCCTGCCTCAGCCTCCCAAGTACATGGGACCACAGGTGTGTACCACCAGGCCTGGCTAATTTTAACTTTTTTTTGTAGACTTTTTTTTGTAGACACTATTTTTACCACGTTGATCTCAAACTCTTGGCCTCAAGTGATCCTCCCACCTTGGCCTCTGAAGGTGGTGGGATTACAGGCATGAACCGCCGTGCTTGGCTCATTTTCTTCTTATTTCCTAATTGACTCCAAATGCTTTAAAATTTATCTTGGTATAGTTTGCTATAACCACTAAAACATTTGATTGGCTGTTGGTCTTATTCTCCACCCTTTCCCTGGAATAATCCTCACCTGCCTACTCACCCTCAGTAAAGATTGTCAGCCTTTTGGCTTAGATCTTCTACCTAGTTGTTCTCAGTCTCATTATGTATTGTCTACAGATGATGAGACCTTTCTTCTACAAAATTGTAGTCGTTTTGTAGTCAGGGAGTGCCAGGTTTCTGGGTTTTCTTGTCATATGGCCCAGCAAGGGATACCAATAAAGAGTCAGCCTCTCAAGATGCATATTTGGCCCTCTTGGCTGTAAAACTATGAAGCCTTGTGATACATTTTTATACCCTCCTTTACTAATGGATAGTAAGGGAGAAAAATAATCTCCTGGTAACATTTTAGAAAGACGAATATACTTTTAGCAAGATACTGTTTTTAGTTTATAGAATGATAATCCTCTCCTGGAAAAGTAAATATAATCACAGGAGAAATGTGAGTGATAGTTATGCTCTTCTGTTCCCTAAGAATTCTGAGAATTATGTCATGCAAACTTGGCCCTTTAAGCTTTTCAAACGAAAGGTAATAAAACTGTTTCTCTTCCTGTCCTGTGAAGCAGTAAATGTCTCCAGTTGAAGCCCAGGGAACCGTCCTCACTCTCTCTCTTTATATGGTAGTCTCCAGCTTCTCATGGTCTTTCAGGCATCTTTGTATGCGTGTTTTTGTGAAAAGGAAAATTTTACTGATACTGATTCACACTGATAAATGGCACATCCAATCTCTCAATGATCCCCTTATTATGTAATCTTAGCGTTGTTTTTCTTTCTGGTAGGAAGTTCCCATTTACAGGCCCTGTTAGTCCTCCTACATCTTGGCTCAGTGTAACTCTTTTGGTTTCTCTTTGTTGTCGTTTCTGTTCAAAAACGAAGCTCTTAAAATATGAACAGTTCTAAATCTCAGGCATCAATTCAATCTACTTTTTCCAAATCTACTTTGAGTGCAGTAGTCAGGAGGTAGCCTCACAGGGTTTTTCTCTCTCCTGTGGGGCTTTATCCAGGGCATTAAGGATTTGCTAAGATATCAGGGGTATTGGGGTGAGTGTGTATGTATTTAACGTGAGGCTTACTCTAAAATCACTTCATAAGCATACTTTATTTTTACATACATGACTCGTGCAAAGGGAAGAGTATTTTTATGACACATCACCCTCTTAATTTCCTAAAGAGACCTGAGTTCAAATGTTGGCCTTTAAATTATCATACCGGTGACTCTAGACTGTCCTCTGAGGGATATATTGTAACATACCCCTGACTCACTGCAAAAAGGTCCAGGATTAGCCTAGATATGATGTTTAAGTGAATTAATTTTCAGAAACATCAGTTGATTTTAATATGGTGTATCTGTAATAAATACGGGTCAAGAATCACATTCCACATCTATAATATTTTGCTACAGTAATGGTGGATGCTGGTACCACTTAGCTAAATTATCTCCAAAAATTGTGTTTTCCATTTATGATTCCAAGTTTTTAAAGATGGGAAGAACATAAAGTTCTGTTCTTTGAGCAGTGTTCTGAAGTTTACAAGATACATTCCTGCCTATGATCCCACTTGATCCTCATGACAGTTCCACAAGCTGTGAAAGGCAGTTCTTGTTCTCCCCATTTTATAGATTGTTAACCAGGAATCCAAGATCAAGTAGAAATTGCCTGAAGCCACATAGCCAGTCAGGGCTTGAAGAGAACTCAGGTTTTCTGTCTCTTGGCTTGGCAATATTCTCCAAGCATGAATATGACTGCTGGAACTATGGACTCAAGTGTTTTGTTGTTGTTTGTAGGCAAACCATTCTGCAGCCCATTACAGAGCGATTTATCAAAGAATTCACTTGAAGTTAAACACCAAGTACATGGAGCTAGAGGCAACACAGAAAGATGTGTCTGAGAAAGGGTCAGGAATTTAGACTGGTGGAGTCGTAAGGACATTGGTGGCTAAATAGTAGATCTTCTCTGGTGAGGCTCTATGGAATTGGAGGTGGGTCATGGCCTGATCAATTAGAGCAATATTAGAGGCAAGAGTTTTAGAATAAAAGGTGAGTGTCACCGAAGCCAAGGGGATCTGGGTGAGTGTGAGGGGTCTATGAAGGCTTTTCTCTACTCTGGCAATCTGCCAGTCAAAAGAAGATGCAATTTATGGTGCCATGGTAGGGCCACTCTTAGAAAAAATCCTGGCTTATATTAAAGGGGAGATATATCCTGTTACAACGAGGAAGGGGGTTTGCTTTAAAATTTCGAGTCACCTGTTCCCCCTTGACTCTTCCTTTCCCACTTTTAATTCTTAACCTTTTCTATGTTGTTTCTTAAGCTTCCCTGGGATCAGAGATCTTGATCCAGTCTTATTCTTTATACATTTTTGTGCATGTAGCAATAGACTGTCCCTATGCAATAATATTAATATGGGACTTGTGGCTTTTTCCCCCCAGAGGAACAAAGGAACAGCATCATCAACTCCAGTTTGGAATCTGTCTCATCAAATCCAAACAGCATCCTTAATTCCAGCAGCAGCTTGCAGCCCAACATGAACTCCAGTGACCCAGACCTGGCTGTGGTCAAACCCACCCGGCCCAACTCACTGTAAGTATGATGTCCAGCTGCCTACACCACAAGGGCTTTGGTCAGCCGTTCCACCTAGTATTTGCTATCTGGCTCCATCTGACTTTGGACCATTGTCCCCTGAACATTATTTAAACCTCCTCCCTAAACTGGGAGCTCCGCTGGCTTGTTGTGGGTTTTTAAAGCATCATCATCTCAGAGGGAGTCGTTATTCTTAACATACTGCTTCTTAGCCTTGGTGATTTTTGATTTACCATCCTGCTGAGATGGCTTTGGTGATAGCTATTGCCTGTGCTGGCTGCTGGGCATGAAAAGCAATTTCTGTAAGTTTTACAAACATCCAGGGACTGTAGCAGCTCTGTGGCCGAGTTTGTTTCACTCATCCATGTTGTCTCGGTTTCTCTCCCCACTGACTATGTTGGAAATGTTCAGTGCCACCTCTGTGTCCACTTCCATAAGGAAGAGCCCCCCAGGAGCCCTTTGTGTCTTCACATCCTCAAACCTTAGCATGACTATGACTTCTTGACAGAGACTATGAAAGAGAAGAACCCTTTTTGCTTTATTTTTCAGCATTGAGCACCCATAGTCAGGACAATTAGTTTGGGGGCTGGTTGTCTAGCCCTCCACAGAAACTAGATCTACTCTCCTGGGATCAGAAAGTTCTCCCTCATGGTTTCAACCCACATTGCTTCACATGCTTCTTTAGACCACCCCATAAATCTTGTCAACTAGCGCCTTTGCAGAAAGAATGTGAGGCCATGACCAGAACAGTTGGACTCTCAGGCTACAGTTGTGTAAGACTCAGGAAAAACAGAGATGATTTTCCCTTTCTCTAAGTGAAAATAGATTGAGGTTCAGCCACAGAGTGTCTTCAGGGCAGTTGTTTCGCGTGGGGAGACACTAGCATGGCGGTGAGATGCTAGGATGTCAGTAACCTTTTCCTGCTCCTCCGCATGCCATAGTTTCATGACAGCACCCTGCCATTCAATTGCTATGAGATATTTACAAATCTGCAAAATGAGTCTGACGATTTTTGCCTTAGAAGACACTAAGGGCTATTAAATGCTTGGGAGGAGAGATGACTCCAAAATGGATTTAAGAGGTACATAATAAAAATGTTACTATACTGTAGGATGAAATCTTAAACTGAGAATATCAGATCTTTTGAGTTGTTGGCAGCTTTAAATCATATTGATGTTCAGGAAGTTTAATTATTTGCCCGTTGAGTGGTAAATCACATGTTCCTTCACCAAGAAGTGGACCAGTGCCTCAGGACCTCAAAATAATTGAATTTGTTTGGCTTATGGGCAGTGAGTCTCTTCTGGTTCTCCATGGCTGGGCTTGCCTAGGGAGCCTGCCTGCCTTGAGGTTTGACCTTCTCAGGCTCTCCTATACCCACTTTCCTAGACTTTAGGGAGATTCTGTTTTCTTTAGTTGTTTTTTTTTCTTCAGTTGGTTTAATTTTCTGTACCTAGCAGTTGCTGAAGTTATTTCTTGCTCTATATGAGCAAGGTTGAATTTCTAGCCCAAGTTGCTTAACATCCCCTGATTTTAGCCAGCCACTACCAACTAGTGGTCTGTAATTTTTTTTTTAGTGGCTGGTAGCTGTGGGCCCCTGAGTCACTGCTGAGTACAGTGTGTACAAAGAGGTTGCTTAAGCAGCTAAGTGGAAAAGGGGGGTGTGTCTTTTAAACAGGTCCTGAAGAGAAGGCTTGGGATTTTTTATTTTTTAGGTGTCTAGATACGATTTATTTTCATAACATCCTAGGAATCGCTCTGTCCACTTCACACCGCCCAGAGGGACTGTTCCCTACCTGGTACAGATCTGGGGGGCTTTCCTGGGGAAGGGAGGGTGATAACAGGAATGGTTCTAATTGTTTGTCTCTGGAGGAGGATTAGAAAAAGAAGTGTGGGTGTGCCTCCAATAAGACCACTGTCCTTCCAAGCTGAGTGAGTCGCTGATTGATACCTTTGAGTCTTGAGGTCAGGGAATGTTGTTCCTGAGGTAGAAGCAGTACCAGCACCAGCCCTGATACCAGCGTCTGCCATGGCCCTGAGTGACAGCCATGCCAAAGTCCCCCATAGGCTCTGCAGGCAGGCTCACAACCACTTCTCAAACCCACGGCAGTGAGGTGATCTTCCTGGGTTCCTGTCTCCCTGATATTTTCTGCCTGGGATTTGCTACTGTGGGTCATGCATGGCTGTTAGGCAGTCCTAACAAATGGACCCACAATACTTTCCCTGAGCAATTTGATTCCGAGAAATCTGTCGGCACACAGGTGTGCCACGGTAACAATCACCTGAGACTACCTGGGTCTCAGCCTCAGGTGTGGACCCTTTTGTTCCCTCAATTGTTGTTGAGTTGGAAGTGTCCAGAGATCCTCCAGTGGGAACACTTAATGATGCAGATGAAAATAAAGAACAAAGGTGGGCTGGGAGGATTACCATTAGCTTGACTATTAAATAGGCATGAGGTAGGGAACCAGTCACCAGGAAGCTATCTGTTCTTTTTATTTCACTCCTTTATTTCACTGTTTTTCATAATGACTGGGATATCATTATGACCAGAGAGAAATCATAGTGAAAGAAACATGTTTGTTACTCATAATACAGTGGTACCTCTGATAATACATTTTGCAGTATTATTAATCTTCCCTAATTCTCCAAGGACATCAGGGCCTTCTTATTTACGTGAATGTAGTGCTAAATCAGGCATCAAAATTAGAGAGGCCGTGATTCTACCTGTGCCAGGGCAAGGCTGCTGGGTTTAAATCTTTGGCAGGTCCTCAGCTTGACTCCTGAAGTAGCCATCTCTCCTGAAGAACAAAGGACAATTGGTAAGTCAGGACCAAAGTTCAACTAGTCTGAAATTGTTAGCAACTGTGGCTGAACCTATTTTATGCCCAGACCCATGCATGCCGAGCTACCTGAGGTAAACCAGAAAAAGAGGGTTCCTGTTTTCCCCAAGAGTTCACAGTCTAGCCAAGGAAGAAAGGCAGTGGCATATGGCAGTGTAAATGGGGACTTACAAGTCATAGTGTGTTCAGAGGTCAACCACTATCAACTGAATATCTGGTGAGCACACACACCAGGTCGAAGTAGTGGGAAAGGTCGGGTAGATGGAGTGTGAGGTGGGCATTAGGAAAAACTAAGGTGGATGGATGAAGAGCATTTCAGGTAAGAGGGATGAAGGAGGCAGAGATTATCCAGGATGGATAAATGCATTCTGCAGACATGTGTATTAGGGGAGGAGGGAGCTGTAATTCCTCCGGTACCACTACCACCAAAAAAAGACTTGAACAAACCTTTAAAATCAGGAGTCTTCACATAAAATTCAGATTTCAGGCTGGAACAACTGGACATCCACATGCACAAAAATGAATCTAGATACAGACATTATACCTTTCACAGAAATTAATTGCAAATGGACCATTGGTCTAAATGTAAAATGCAAAACTGTAAAACTTCTAGAAGATAACATAGGAGAAAACCTAGGTGGCCTTGGGTATAATTATGACTTTTTAGATACAACATTAAAAGTATAATCTGTGAGATAAAAACTTGTTAAGTTGGACTGTGTTTAAACTAAAAACTTCTGCTCTGTGAAAGACACTCAAGAGAATGAAGACAAGCCACACACTAGGAGAAAATATTTGCAAAACACATACCTGATAAAGGACCAGTATCCAAAATATACAAAGAACTCTTAAAATTCAATAATAAGTAAACAAAGAACCCAATTAAAATAGGAGCAAAAAATATGAACAGATACCTCATCAACAAGGACATACAGGTGTCAAGAAAGCATATAAAAATATGATTCACATCCTATGTCTTCAGGGAAATACAAATAAAAACAACAGTGAGATACCACCACACACCTCCGAGAATGGCCAAAATTCCAGAACACTGACAACATCAAATGCTGGCTAGGATGTGGAGCAGTGGGAACTCTCACTCATTGCTGGTGGGAATATAAAGTGATACCGCCATTTTTGGAAGACAGTTTGGTGTTTTTTCACAAAACCAAACATATTCTAAGCATACAATCCAGCAATCATGTTCTTTGGTATTTACCCAAATGAGTTGAAATTTATGTCTACACAAAAACCTGCACATGGATTTTGTTAGAAGCTTTATTTATAATTGCCAAAACTTGGGAAGCAACCAAGATGTCTATCAGTACGTGAAAATGGATAAACAAACTATGGTGCAGGCTGACAATGCTATATTATTCAATGATTTTAAAAAATGAACTCTTCAGCCATGAAAAGACATGGGGGAACTTTAAATGCATATTGCTGAGTAAAAGAAGTCAGTCTGGTGGGGCGCAGTGGCTCACACCTGTAATCCCAGCACTTTGGGAGGCCAAGGCGGGCAGATCACTTGAGGTCAGGAGTTTGAGACCAGCCTGGACAACATGGTGAAACCTCATCTCTACTAGAAATGCAAAAAAATTAGCTCGGCGTGGTGGTGTGAGATAATCTGTGAGATAAAAACTTGTTAAGTTGGACTGTGTTTAAACTAAAAACTTCTGCTCTGTGAAAGACACTCAAGAGAATGAAAAGACAAGCCACACACTAGGAGAAAATATTTGCAAAACACATACTGATAAAGGACCAGCCCGTAGTCCCAGGCTCAGGAGGCTGAGGCAGGAGAATGGGTTGAACCTGGGAGGCAGAGGTTGCAGTGAGCTGAGATCGCACCACCGCACTCCAGCCTGGGCTACCAAGCAAGACTCCATCTCAAAAAAAAAAAAAGAAATCAATCTGAGAAGACTACAGTATGATATGATACCAACTATGTGGCTTTCTGGAAAATGCAAAATTATGAAATCAATAAAAAGATAAATAGCTGCCGGGGATTCTGGGGAGAGGAACAGGGATGAATATTTGGAGCACAGGGCATTTTTTTTGCGGTGAGACTATTCTGTATGATGCTGCAATGGGATATACACAAGACATTATGCATTTGTCAAAACCCATAGAACACAAAGACTGAATGCTAATGTAAACTATGGCCTTTAAATTAATAATAATGAACCGATATTTATATCGGTTCATTAGTTGTAACCAGTGTGTCGCGTTAATGCAAGATATTAATAATTAAGGAAACTCAGAATGTAGAAATAGAGATAGTGTGTGTAAAACTTTCATGCAACTTTTCTGTAAACCCAAAGCTGCTCTAAAATATAAAGTCTATTAATACATCTTTTTAAATCCAGATTTCCAGCTTCTTTTGAAATGTCAGAAGAGGTGGTTACACTAAACCTATGTGAAACTTGGGAGCAGATGATACTCTCTGATCTCTATAATCTCATAGCTGGCCTGCTTCACTTTTATACCTAATGCCTGTAGGCCCATAGTAGATAAAAATGGCCACAGAATATTTGCAACCCCTCCCATTAAGGGCTGGAGCCCTTGAATCTAGGCTGGCCTTTACCCTTTGACTTATTTTGGCCAATAGAATGTGGAGGAAGTGACATCATGTGCCTTCCCAGGCCCAGGCCACAATGCCTCACAGCTTTCTCTCTCATCCTCTTGGAACCCAGTCACCATGTAAAGAAGCCTGTTATAGCCTCCTTAAAGATGACGGATTACTGGAGAGAGAAGCCCAGCTATCTCTCTCAGGGCAGCTCAGTATCGGGACCATCAGTCAGTTGAATTGCAGCCACCTGGGTTAGTCAGGCAAGACCAGCTAAAGCTTCCCAGACAACCTATAGATTCGTGATAAATATCACATTGTGATTGTTGAAACCCAGTGAGTTTAGGGTGGTTTAATATGCGGTGATAGTAAACTGACACAAGTCCTGTGAGTTTGTGACCTTGGAGTCATGGGCAGCTGTCTTGGGATGGAGCTGAACTGTCTGCATGAATAGAAAGGTATGGAAGGGTCTCACTGTAGCATAGTGCAGCATGGAGACTAGCCTCTCAGTTTTCAGAATCTTCTTGGAAAGAAAACAACTCGTAACTGAGATTCTAAGAAATTTAAGAAACAAAATTTATGGCTAATGGCTGAGGCAAACAAGAAAGGTGGCTCAAACATTGGAATGGAAAGCCGGAAACCCTAGGTTTTGGTTCTGGCATCAACATTGCCTGGCTGATGATACTGGTCTCTGGACCTGAGCATGCCCACTACCACCACCTTCCACTCTTTCTGGTGGAAGAAATGGGGCTGATCCACCTCCAAGGATGAGGGTCGTTCAATGGGTGCTTACCGAGGGCTGCAGAAATAAATTATTCTCTCCTTCCACAGTGACCAGTGGGGCATCATGCCAACTCCTTTCTGGGAGAGAGTGATTTTAAAGGAGGAAGTAAACAAATGCTGAGAAAGAAGTCAGGGGACGCCCCACCAGGGACATAACATGCTGCAGTAATTTCCCCAAATTAGATACTACTAGGTGAATGCCTTCTTTAGACCACAAAGATTGAAAGATTGAAAGAAAGCTAGGAGGGCCAGGATAATTACCGCAATGACGGAACCCAACCTTGGAGTTCTCTCTGCCTAAGTGGTCCCCACCCCTAAAAAATAACTAACTGCTCAGTAGCCTCATAAATAAAACTAATTTTTCTTGTCCTTCCGTCTTAACACACACGCTCATGCATTTCCAAGTTATTTCTGGTGACCTAAAAGATGCACGCATGCCAAACGCCTGCAGATTCTGCCAGAGTCAACCTTCCTCTCCTGTCTTAGTGGCCAGAGAACAGTCCCTGGAATTCAAAGGATAAACAAGGCCTGCGTCCAGACAGAGTTGTTTCTCTGAAACATTGCTGGCTTCTTCTGAGTTTGATTCAGCTGCTCTCTGATGAAATTCAGGGAAGACTTGCCTTCAGAGATATCTCTCAAATTTTACTTATCTTCAGCTTTAATTGGTCAACATTCATTCCACAAATATCAGTTGAACTCCTGCTGTGGGCCTGGTGGTGGTCTGAGTGCTGAAGATACAGTGATTTAAAAATATTAAAAAAAAAAAAGTTTCTGCTTTCATGGATTTTATATTCTAGTGGAGACAGGAGATAAATCAGTGTTTAACACAGTATGTCACACAGTATATTGAGAAGTCCCAGGGAGAAAACTACTGGAGAATCAAGGAGATAGGGATTTGGAGGAGAAGGAGGCAAGTGACTTTAGCTCTCTGTACCTCAATTTTCTCATCTGTAAAATAGTGTGATCATAACCTCCTCAAATAGGTGGCATGAAAATTAAGATCATCTTTTATTTACATATTTTAGTACTGTGTATGGCAATTATTAGTATTATTTTGGAGGGCTCCCCCCACACACTGTCCTTACTTTTTCTCCAGTCCCTCAGCCATGGTATGTATTTTTCCTGTGCAGAGAAATGTCCCAGGCTGTCCCACTCACCTTCCCCCACCAACCTCCTACCTTGAATCTGAGACTGGAGCTATATCTCAGCCAGGCTTTAAGTGATCAGTGAAGAGGAGGAAGGAACTTCTGCTATAGAGGCAGGTGCTACCCCTCCTTAAAGCAAGACCAGCTAAGGTAGACACGCCACGCCCTGTTCCTGAAAGATTTGGAAACCTCTGAATCCCACAGGGTACCTGATAATTGTGTGCATAGCTGTTATTTACTGAGACCAAATGAATGGCAAAATGAATAATATGCATTAGAAAAGTGATAATTCAAGGCATATTTTTTTAAAAAAAGCTATTTTCCCATCCCCATGCTATTTTATGCCAAAGGGTTACACCCAAACAGGCAGCTATGATTTTACTAGAATTGTCTCTATTTGTCATCCTTTGGAATGTGGGGCTTTGAAAGAGGAAGTTTTCCTCTGTGCCTGGATCAACTTTTTGTGGAGTAGGATCTTTCCTTTTAAATTGAGGATCCTGTTTCTCACCCACCTCCAAGCAGAAAAGGTCTCTTCAGACCGGTTTGCCTGAAAAGTTGGTGACATTCCCCACCTTTGAAACAACCTGAACGCCTCATTGTTTTCAAGAGGATTCGTTTGCTCTCCTTGCTCCCCACAGTGCCCTTGGTGATTCCAGCTTACTTACTCATTCACTGTTGTTTCTTGGACATGCCAGATACCCTCCCTCTGTCACCTCAGGCTCCTGGGCTGTGGAGGCCACAGCTCTGCCCTGTAACTAGGCCACGTTCCCTTGACATTTTCAGTTTGTTAGTGGTGTGACCCATTTTCTGAGTGGCTTCATGTCCACTTTTCTCTTTCCCTAAGCAAGATCTCACTCATCAATCGGGAGCCCAGCTGGGCTTCCCTTGGTTGAGGGTAGAAATTCCTTCCTCCATTCGATTTTTATGAGATAAATGTGTTGGTTATTAGTGGTGGTTCTTCTTTTTTAAAATGTAAAAATTGCTTGAGACAGTCCTCGCACTTGGTGACCCAGCAGGATTTCTTTCCCAAGCACCAGGGACCCATCGGTGGCACTTGGATCTCTACAGCCTGTCAGCAGAGGGGGTATGGGAGGAGGTAGGGGCAGAGCGCCGTTTGAATGCCTAGCCACATCCCTGTTTTCCAGCAGAGTGGAAATCACAAATGGAAAAATGTTTTCCTTTACACATATTGTTCTGTTCTTTTCTCCTGTACAAGCTCAAATCATATAAAGGGTCTGTATTTTTTCTATAAACTTATAAATCTTGCTAAATAACCTAAAACAGTTTCCAAAAATTGCCCTGACGTACACAGTACATGCTTAAAGCTTTGGAGTTTAATTAAAGGTATGAATGACTGAATTTCATTTTGAATTTAGCTGCGCTCAAATGCCTTATGACACTGTATTTTATTTGTGTAAGTGTTAGGCATTTTAAATCTCAAATTTTTGGTAGAATATTTGGGAAGGAAATAGGCTTAAGATTTTGCATGGCTTTTTCAGCATTGTTATGCCTGTAAGGGAACTTTGAAGGAACTCTAAAGTGTTATTTTTCTTATTTAGGATTAGGTTAGAATTGTTTCTGCCTCTGTGTATTTAATCTGAGGGATCTTATTCACAGATTCAGATTCTAAATTGGGTAAATTAAAAGTACATTAGAGTTCAAGTACTGCTTTTGAAACCTTTTTTAGTCAATCTGGAAAGCAGATGCTTACTTAGCTAGGAAAGCATTCCTAGTTGGAAACAGCCTTAGAATCTTGTTTTTAACTCCTTCTCTGCATTAGGGATCTAGAAAGCCAGGCAGGATCTACTGTAGGCTTCATTTGGTCTCTATTACACTGGTCTTCTAAGGCAGACTCTTAGCTCTGTGCACTGGTTCTCAGAGTGTGGTCCTGAGACCAGCATCATTGGTGTTACCTGGGAGCCTGTTAGATCTACAGAATCTCAGGCCCCACCCCAGACCTATAGGATCAGCATATTCTGGAAGGAGGGCCCTGCGATCTATGTTTTACCAAACCCTGCAGATGATTCTGATACATGCTCAAGTCTGAGAGCCATAGTGCATAGTGATCTAGTGCGTTAAGCTCATGGACTTCCACCAGAATAAAATCAGGACTTACCTCAGTGTAAAGCTCTCGGGGCCAAGCCTGTGTCATCACCAGCACCCTCTGATTGTCTGTGCAGTGATGACAGTACTGGGGCTTAACTGAGCTCTG
The DNA here is from genome assembly GCF_006542625.1 of Nomascus leucogenys. NCBI lineage: Eukaryota > Metazoa > Chordata > Mammalia > Primates > Hylobatidae > Nomascus > Nomascus leucogenys. Next base: position 35,536,123 of record NC_044382.1, on the reverse strand, counting down.
CCCATGGCCTTTGGGATCAGTCGCAGCTTATACAGCTGAGGAGGGATGGGTTTGCTTTTCACAGGAACCTATTAGCTCACCAGTGCTGCACTTTCCATCTCCCCCCAAAAGCCCAGTCAGCTGTTTTGCAAATGCGTGCCTGTTGGTTACAAATCAAGACAGGGTGGATGTATCAATTAATCAATCCAGTAGATGTTTTTATTGTTTATCTATTGTGTGTGTAACATGAAAAGATCAAGATGCTGGTATTGACAGAAAAATAGCTCTCAGGCTATGTGATACTGAAGGTGATGGATGAGCATCAACGTGGACAGATTAGAGATGTCTAAATCAGCATTTCCCAGACTGGTACAGGAAGGGAAGGGGGCAAGAGCTGCTTTGGACTAAGTTCAACAGATTCTTTCTTTTTTTTTTTTTTTTTCTCGAGATAATGTCTCACTCTGTCATCCAGGCTGGAGGTCAGTGGTGTGATCTCAGCCCACTGCAACCTCCACATCCTGGGTTCATGCAATTCTCCCACTTCAGCCTCCCAAGTAGCTGGGACTACAGGTGCACACCGCCTCATCCAGCTAATTTTTATATGTTTTGGCAGAGACAGGGTTTCACCATGTTGGCCTGGCTGGTCTTGAACTCCTGACCTCAAGTGATCCGCCTGCCTCAGCCTCCCAAAGTGCTGGGACTACAGGCGTCAGCCACCATGCCTGGCCAGTTCAACAAATTATTGACTAGAGAACTTCTGAGCCTTTAATATGTCCATCTTGAAGGGGCATCTGTTAATGCTGCATTTCCTAAATACATAGACTGTAGTACATGATTTCTACAGCACTTCTCTTAAGCCTCTTGAAACAGCATTCCATGGTTTGGGAAATGCTATTCTAAATCAACATTCTACTTTTGAGGGGGGATAATGTATTTCTCATAATGGATGGCATTATTATGGTAGAGATCCTTCCAGAGAACAGAGATTTTGTTTATATATAAGTGTATGGCCACAGATAGCTTTCCGAAGACTGAAATGGGTTATAGGGTTATATCATGTGAAAAGCATTGGTAAGCTTTAGAATCTGGGGCAGGGGAAAGCCTGTGTGGCCTGATTGTGGATCTACCAGGGTCAAGCCTCAGCTCTGCCATTTCCTAACTGTGTAAACTTGGGAAAGTTATTTGCTATCTCTGAGATAAACCTCTTCCGTGAAATGGTAATAATAATAATAACACCTACTTTCAAGGTTATAAGATAATGCCTTTCTGACACTTAGTAAATGGCCTCGTTCAGAGTATCAATCAATAAAACCAATCAATAAAAATTGGTTTCTACTATTATTTTTATTCCTTCTTATTATTTGCTCTCAGACTGCCCCCCGCCCCCCCACCAATAAACAAACCCCTAGTATTGATTTCTTTCCATGGTGGCAGCAGATGGACACTCAATGTTTACTTTTGTTTATTTGTTTGATCCTGATGTAACATAAAACAACCCAGATTAAAAACATTGATATAATTTTAAAAATGAATTAAAATACCCCAAATTAAATTAACTATAAATAATAAAATACACTGAAATCAATAGAAGTGCTCCTCTTCCAAGACAGTCATCGAACTGTTCACACAAAGAGCGTTGGTCAAAGCCCCCTACCCTATTGTTCCTCCACTGGGTGGAGCCAACTGGAAACTACGCTAATTAGACTAGAAACTAATTGCAATCTCAACTCTCCACTGGGGAAGAATTTAGCCTCAGGAATTCTCTCCAGCCTAGGACTCTGTGTTGATTTGACTGTCATTATGGCAAAAAGGAAAAGAGCTTCTGAAAAAAAAAAATTATCTGGAAATGTAGCATCTTAGTCATTCACTGCATTTGCACTATCAAATTCTCTTCTAGTATCTCTCACCTTCCTTCACAAGGAAGCAGTGGAGTTCTCACTAAGACATTGCTTTAATGTTCCTTCTAATATTCTTTATGAAGTAAAGGCAGCTGGTGATGGGGCTATTCCCTGGCCGTTGTCAAAAATACTCAGAAAAGGGATAAAATAGCTGCATTACAGACTACCCTATTACCTCTTGTTGCCCTATACAGGAGGAGCCTTGTCTTCAGGGAAAACCAAGATGTTATTGTCCACAAACAAATAAAGGCAAAGGTGTTCATTCAAGGATGATGTATTAGGATCCTAAGAAGAAACTTTGGTGCATTCGAAATAACATAACTCAAGGAGGGTTTATTAACAAAAGAGTTAGGGCCGAGGAATCACAAGAGATAACACAGTAAGCCAGGGCTGGCAGCTGCTGCCCAGTCACCACCCTTAGCTGAGAGGACATGAGAGGAAAGTGGTACAGAAACCCAGAAGGATATACGAGTTGGTGCCTTGACAGGAGCAGTGACCTTTGGTCAAGGGACACAGCCAGACCTTTCAGAAATGGAATAAATGGCTTGGCCCTCTCCTTCCCCCTGCTAGTCTAAAGAGCTGCCCATTGGTGAACCCAACAGGAAGCCAGAGGTTGCAAAAGCCCTGTTGAAGAAATCCGTGCTGGTTAGATCCCAGAGAAGAGATCAGGGTAAAGATTGTGTCTGGAGAGGCAAATTAATGATGTCCAAAGAGTGGAAACAACAGGAATAGCTATCAATAAAGTATGGCCTGAGTAAATGGTAGAGTTGAGTACTATCCAGTACAACAGAGGAATTAGGTAGTTCTGTATGTGCTGGTCTAGAGCTACCTTCAAAGGCACCTTAAGGGGGAAAAAGAGGTGCAGGAGAGTGTGCAGCTGTGACTCTTAGTCCAGATGGCACATTAGCACCACTTGGGGAGCCTAAAATAAAAAATACCAACACCTAGGCCCCTTCCCTGGACCCTCAGAGTTAACTGATCTGCTGTAGGGTCTGAGTGGTGGTATGTTTCTGAAGCTTCCCAAGTGATTTTGATATGCAGCTAGATTTGAAAACCATCAGTGTACGTTATATGATACTATTTTATATAAGAATCCAGGGATATAGACACAAGATATATAGACACACATGGGTGGGTGTAATACCTGTAATATTTCTGGGAAGATACAGGGGAATGAATCTGTGTGGTTTTCCCTGAAGGAGGCAGATGGGATGCTGATCTGTGGCAGAAGGAACACTGAATTTTCATTATAACACTACCCTCTTGTAGTCTGGGAATTTTTTTTTTTTTTTACATGTGCGTGCATTGATTGTTTAGCTTCAAAAACTCAGAAATACATTTGCTTAGTTTTGAAATGACCATTCATTCATTCTCTTAAAGCTTTGGAACATGTCTTTGTGAGAAAAGATTTTTCTTTTTCTTTTTTATTTTTTTTGAGACAGAGTCTCGCTCTGTCGCCCAGGCTGGAGTGCAGTGGCTCAATCTCAGCTCACTGCAAGGTCTGCCTCCTGGGTTCACGCCATTCACCTGCCTCAGCCTCCTGAATAGCTGGGACTACAGGCACCTGCCACCACGCCTTGCTAATTTTTTCTATTTTTAGTAGAGATGGAGTTTCACTGTGTTAGCCAGGATGGGCTCAATCTCCTGACCTCGTGATCCACCTGCCTCAGCCTCCCAAAGTGCTGGGATTACAGGCGTGAGCCACCACGCCTGGCCAAGATTTTTCTTTTTAACCTTAAATTTTTTTGTATTACCTCAATAGCTAGGAATCTAAATGAGATGCTATTTGACAGAAGAGTAAGGCCTTTACCAAGAAGTTGTTGCAGGGTCTCACTCTGTTTCCCAGGCTGTGTTCAGTGGTGCAATCACAGCTTACTGCAGCCTCAGCCTCCTAGGCTCAGGCGATCCTCCCACCTCAGCTCCTGAGTAGCTGGATAGTCCCAGGCACGTGCCGCCATACCCAGCTAATTTTTTATTTTTTGTAGAGATGGGGTCTTGCTATGCTGCCCAGGCTAGTCCTCTGGATGCAAGAGAGCCTCTCACCTCAGCATCCCAAAGTGCTGGGATTACAGGTGTGAGTCATTGTGCCTGGCCCGGTATGTTTTAAGTGAAAACGAAATTCAGGCCATTGATCATTGAATCATTCCGTCAGTGGCCAAATGGCTCCCTCTCTCCAGGCTGGCCTCACCCAGGGCTCCGTGTCAGTGTAGTAAGTGGTAACTCTTGGCACAGCAGAGGAAATCATATATGGAGTTAACTGAGCTCTCGCTCAGAAAGCTGAGTAGAACCAGTTGGACCCCTGCCTCTGGGCTATTTCAGATATCTTTTTTTTTTTTTTTGAGATAGAGTCTCTCACCCTGTTGCTCAGGCTGGAGTGCAGTGGCGCGATCTCAACTCACTGCAACCTCCACCTCCTAGTTTCAAGCGATTCTCATGCCTCAGCCTCATGAGTAGCTGGGATTACAGGTTCGTGGCACCACACCTGGATAATTTTTGTATTTTTTAGCAGAGACAGAGTTTTACCGTGTTGGCCAGGCTGGTATCAAACTCCTGACCTCAGGTAATCCACCCGTCTTGGCCTCCCAAAGTGCAGGGATTACAGGCATGAGCCACTGCACCCAGCCTCAGATTTCCTGTTAAAATTAGAGAGCCCTAACTTAAGAAACCAGAAAGTCAATTTTAACGTTGAGCAGCTACTCATGAACTCCTTCTCCAACCCCCAACCAACATTGTGAAATGTAAGTAGTTCAGTTATGTTGAGCTATATATAGTTCTTTCACCTGATCTTCATCTGTCATTCTCCATCTGCTATCTACCCAATTTCCTTTGAAAACTCCATTTTAAAGCAGAATATATAATGGAAAAACCTTAACTCCTGACCTTTATGGAGATATACTAGAGTTACTCAATAATAATTAGCAGTTGCCCTGGTAACCTCAGACTTACTGCTTAAATCACCCATATTTGTCACCATCCCCTGCCTGCAGGACAATAAGATCACCTGCTTTGTGCTAATGAAAATGGGGACATTTTAGTAATTTTATAATCCTTTTCAGCTTCTATTGTAAGCGTGGAAGTGATATTGTTTGTGATTATGCTCACTAAAAAGAGGCTTTTTGTTTTGTTTTTTAGTTGCCAAAGCAGTGAGATAGAAATCATTCTGGGTTTTGAGCAAATTGGAAAGCCCTGTTCAGTCTATTTTGTGTACCACTGTATTGAAAACCTTCAGAAACTTAAGTAGGTGAAACTTGCAGACTAGAATTTAAGGATGATGGCCCTGAGATAGGAAAGGAGAATGAAATTGGCAAGTCTGTCATCATATCAGACGTCACAGACAAAGATGAGTAAAGCCCACTAATTCCAGCACTTTGACTTGCGCAATGCTGCTGGAAGGTTAGTAAATCCAAAGCTGAAGCACAAGAGAGATTTCTTCAAATGAATGTGTTGGCTTCTGCTCTGCCTCAGGGGAAGCCTGCAACCCCTCTGTAGCATCCATATACTGTGCCTTACAGCATAGACCTCATGGTAGAAGCTCCATATAACTCTCTGCTTCTTCTGGAGGAGAAACAGACACCCTACTCCCAAACACACACACACACACACACACACACACACACACACACACACACACGCAATCCCCTTTCCCATTTTTCCCTTGATCCTTTGCATGGAAGTAGAATTAGAGGAAATATGTCCTTAGTCATCCCATGACAGCATTTACAATGTTTAGTTGTCACAGTGAAAATAAACTGGCAAGAAATCAGAAATCAAGAAGTGGAGTCATGGGAATCCTGGACATGCCAATCCAATAGAGACAAGATCTACATGTTAGTGATGGCCATGGCCAAGGTAATCATCCCAGACAGCAGTCAGACTCTACACTATCCCAAGAGAAGACTATAAACATTTCATATGAGGAAATGAACACCCACCAATTGCCCTTACTGCCCGTTTTCCCCTTCAGCCTCAATGGAACGCAAACTTACTTTCATCTAATGTTTCCCTTTGGAGTGTGGCACCACCTGTTGAATATTTGCTACTGTAGCCTAGCTGCACTCTGGAGCACTCACTAATATCAGCATCCAGAATCGGCCAGCTCTGACAGACAGTCCGTTCCCAGTCAGTGAGCAAACAGGTATTGAACACTTACTGTTTAAGACACTATTCCAGGGTACAGTGGCCCACCCCTGTAATCTCAGCACTTCAGGAAGATCACTTGAGCCCAGGAGTTTAAGACCAGCCTGGACAACATGACATACCATCTCTATAAAAAAAAAAAAAAAAAGTTAGCTGAGTGTGGTGGTGTGCACCTGTGGTCCCATCTACTTGGGAGGCTGAGGGGAGGATTGTTTGAGTTCAAAAGGTCAAGGCTGCCATGAGCTGTGATTGCACCGCTGCACTCCAGCCTAGGTGACACAGACCCCATCTTAAAAAGAAAAAGAGAAAGAGAGACATTACTCCAGGCACTATGAAAAAGACTAAAATATACTCTCCTTGCTGCTGCTCAGATGAGGGAGATCAGATCTACATATGTGGGGGAGCATTGCTGCCAATGCAAGATACATTTTAAGTAGTAAGTGAGCACTTGGGTCATTTACTCAAAAATATTTATGTTTGAATGAAGTATCTTTGCAATTGTAGGCAGGGTTTCCGATAATTTCCCTAGTTCGTTGTCTAGATCTGCTTTGAAGTGTATAATTTCCTTATCTGCCTTGGCCTTGTTGCTGTGAGTTGGGTAGAAGGAGTTCTAGGTTTGTATTTTTTTTTTTTAAGATGGAGTCTTGCTCTGTTGCCCAGGCTGGAAGTGCAATGGCCCGATCTTGGCTCACTGCAACCTCTGCCTCCTGGGTTCAAGCGATTCTTCCGCCTCAGCCTCCCAAGTAGCTGGGATTACAGGGATGCACCACCACACCCAGCTAATTTTTGTATTTTTAGTAGAGACGGGGTTTCGCCATGTTGGCCAGGCTGGTCTCGAACTCCTGACCTCAGGTGATCCATCCACCTTGGCCTCCCAAAGTGCTGGGATTACAGGCATGAGCCACCACGCCTGGCCCTAGTTCTAGTTTTATGATCCAACTTTTTTCTCTTGTTCTCCAGGAGGCTTCCTACCTCTCAGACTCTACCAAGCTATGTCCCCAATTTTTTTTTTCCCACTGAGAACTCTGTGGCTCTAATGTTTTAGATTTCAAGAAAACTTAAAGTGTGGACTGTAAGAATGACATAGAAAGGAAAAAATATCACAAAGAATGAAAAGCTGCAATTTGATCATTTGCATGTGTTGCATTTTTGAAGTCCTCCCCACCCCATTGCAACAAGATACTTTATCCTTAGGTTGTATTTGTTCTTTTTTTTTCTCCCAAACAACTAGCAGTTTACTAATATTTGTAGTGGCAAAAATTTGTAACAATTTCTTATATAATGCACTATATCAAATATCCAATTAAAATAAAATTTAATTCATATCTTGAAGGATTATTTTCTTACCTTATATGGAAAAGGAAAGTTTTGAGAATGAGTAGTTCTTTAAACCCTGGATCAATGTAACCAGGAAAAAATAAGTGAAGAGAGACTATGCCTTGCCATGGGTCAGGGGAAGTTTTACTATCAAATTTTCATGCAATACCCAAATCTCTGTATAGGTATGAGGGCTCTCTTTTCTGTTTCTTTGTCTATAAGGAAATTCTAAATTAAATTTCCTCTTCCTTACAAGCCAGTTATTAAGTTATTAAGTTCTGCCTTTAATTTCAGCTTGAATCAATTAGGTTAGATGCCCACAAGCAAGTGCCTGGTTCATCATTTCAAAGAATGAGACTCTTTTTGCTGTATTTTTCTTTGCATCCGTGGCTGATTTTTCTACTCTTCTACTAGCAGCTCTTCTTCCACCTCTAGGAGTTCATTCTTTTCACTCGTATGCCAACTCCAGTGGCATTACAAAGGGAGGGTTAATAAAACCTGTGTTGAGTTGATATTTTGACTATAGCTAGCTCTGAATTGGAGCATAGAGAGCGCTATTAGCTATAACCTGAGTGTTCCTGTTGAAACTTAGGTTATGGCTTTCTGCCTTAGTCATCATTTTTGGTTCACTTTGTGTAAGCAGGTTCCCAGTGTAACCCACTGGCCTTGGCACACCTCAGGAAGAATTAGGTCTCTATGTGCAAAAATGTTCAACAGAAACCTGAGACCCTCATCTAGAATCTGAATATATAATCAGTGTGTTGGGTCCCAAAACAGAAGAGCAATGTGATTTCCTGTAAAACCCTATTTATATGCTACCACACCCCCATACTTCGCTTTACTTCAGATTCATATAGAAATCCAAGAATTTGTAGTAAGAGAAAGAAAACACCATCTCTGCTCAGCTGAGCTGGCCCATGTGCTGAACTAGGAAGATGGTTCCTTTCCTCTGGAGAGGATATGATCTTTTCAAGGTTGTTTTTTACACATCACCATGGGGCTGGCCTGGCTGCACGCTGAAGCTGTGAAACCTGAGTGTGTATCTTTACAAAGCTGGGGTCGAATCAGGGCCCCTAGGGGCCCTGCACTGGTTTTGCTGAGTGGAACATACAGGTTGGGGTTTTTGGAGGCTGGATGGGGAAGAGGGAGGAGAGATGAGGGTGTTGTCAGTGAGGGAGGAACTTTGGGGAACAGAAATAGCTAAAAGGAAGTTTAATGGAGTTTCTTGTACACGGTGCATGATGTGAATCCTCGTCCATGTCACCTCACAAGGGCTTCGGTACGAACCACTCCCTCATTCTTCAGTCTTCCACAGTATTAAGAGCTTGGGTTCTGGGGGCAGATTTACCGAGAGTTCGCATCCCAGCTTTATCAGTTGTTTTACAATGAACACTTCCTTTTTAAAATTTATTTTAGATTCAGGAAGTACATGTGCAGGTTTGTTACATGGGTATGTTGTGTGATGTTATGAGGACTGGGCTTCTAATGTACCCGTCACCCAATAATGAACATTGTACCCAATGGGTAATTCTTCAGTCGTCACCCCACCGACCCTCACCACTTTTGGAATCCGCAGTGTCTGTCGTTTCTGTCTTTATGTCCATGATGTGTATTATTTAGTCCCTGCTTATAAGTGAAAACATGTAGTGTTTGATTTTCTATTTCTGAGTACAACGAACAGTTCCTTGCCCTCTATAAGCCTCATCTGTTAAATGGAAACAATAATAGTGTCTGCCTCCTAGGGTTGTTAGGATGAAATGAAATAGTTCATGTAGAGCACTTCGCATGGCTTCTGGCTCATAATCAGGGCTCAGTAGAAGTTACCTGCTGTAATTATGGTCATCGTTGCTCTTTTAACAGGCACTGGGGATTTGGAATGTGTTTGGAGGGTTGTACTGAGGTGCAGAGTCCTGCTTCGTGACGGGCACAAGGTCAGAAGGGAGGCTGCTCTCTGGGTTCCAGTCATATCTCAGTTAAAGAATAACACACACCCTTCCCCTAACTCATCTAGAACAACCCCATGTACATAGCTGGCAGTGAATGCAAAAGCTCTCTGAGTAGCCGGAAGAGCCCACAATTTCATCAGCTCTCTAGACCTGTTGGACACCCTCAGATCAGGGTGACTGAGGGAGTGTGGGCAGGAAGCCCAGGCCAGGAATCCAGGAGAGGCTGCTTAGGGCTTTGGGGTCCAGGCAGAGCAGGAACTATAAGGAGGTGGAGCCACTTGGAGGAAGGCGAGGACTAGAATGGAGTGGAGTGGCTCTTTTGGCTCCGCATGACCACCATTTAGCTACTTGGTGCGTTGGCCTGTCTACATCCAATTGCTGCTTCTCAGTGCTCCCCTCTGGCTTATTCTTTCCCACCATTCTGTGCCTGGGCTTTACTCTCCCTCACAGCTTCTGCTTCCTTATAGCTTTGGATTGCCATGACCCCCGACGGCCCCAGTGCTTTCATAGCCTCATTCCCCTTAGAATTTCACCTGCTGCTTTGCTAAATTCTCTGCCACCCAGCCCTGAGGGAAAGCATCTATGGACTGGAGACCTTGAGGCAGGGGATTCTACAGTTTAATCATCTGTAGCCACAGGGAACTGAGTTACACAACCTTTCAGCAGGAAGTGAAGGTAGAGCACGTTCCAAGACTGCCAAGTCCAGGACATAGCTTTTGCAGACATTTACAGCAAACTTGGTTCCTTGGCTTTCCGCCATCCAGTATTTTGGAAGTAACACTCATACCACAAAAGGTAGTTACATTCACAGAATAGAAAGTTAATAATTGCTGATGAGGCAAAGTACAGAAGAACTTTTTCTGAAGTCATAAAAACTGTAATAATACAAAGGTCTGGATAAAGAACTAGCTACCCGTCAAACCCAGCAGCAGCTTCTTTGGTCACAACTGTATAACAGCACAAGACAGTATTGATTTTTATAATTTTCTCGCCTCAAGTAAATTGCATTTGATATATTCTGTCTTTGAAGGTAGAAAAATGTGTGCCGTGTTTTAGAAAGGTTTCCATTGGTTGACCTGGCCCGGTGGCCCATGCTTGTAATCCCAGCATGTTGGGAGGCCAAGGTGGGTGGATCACTTGAGATCAAGAGTTTGAGACCAGCCTGGCCAGCGTTGTGAAACTTCATCTCTACTAAAAAAAAAAAAAAAAAACAAAAATTAGCTGGGCCTGGTGGCATGCGCCTGTAATCCCAGCTATTCGGGAGGCTGAGGCATGAGAATCGCTTGAACCCGGGGGCGAAGAGATTACAGTGAGCTGAGAGCACACCACTGCACTCCAGCCTGCATGACAGAGCGAGACTCCGTCTCAAAAAAAAAAAAGCCATTGTTTGTAATAAGAATAGGGGTGCTCAAATGATTACATTTCATTTGTTTGTAGAGTTGTTCATCAATGATATACATTGTGTACCACAATTCCTTAGGACCTAGAGATGGTAATAGTATGGGGGCAAGCGCATGACTAAGCCAGGCCAACCATAATATTTTCATGGATTTTTTTGTTTTATTTTAACTGGAGCTGGGTTAAGAATCTATCTTGCCTACCAGAATATCCAGCAGCCGTGTTCCCCATCACATGGAGAAAGTCCAGCTGCAGCCATTCCAATGTGCAAAGAGAAACTGACAAGAGATAGTGGAAGCATTTTTTGAGCTTTTTTAACTCTCTCTGCCATTCAACAGATTTTTCTGAATGTCTTCAATATGTAAACACATTAAAGATGAGTTAGAGGGGATCGTGCCCTTCATGATGAGAAATAACAGAAACATAAAGTACCTGTATTGAATGGTCTGGGTGCTACAGGATAAGGTGCTGCTGGAATTCCTAGGCAGGAGAGATGACTTTGAACTGGGATGATCAAGGAAGGCTTTGTGATCAAATTGGCACTTGAGCATGCATCTTGAGGATAGGTTGGATTTAGACAGGGAACAGTGGGAAAAGGCTCAGAGGCAAGATCATACAGGGCACATGTGGGGAGCTGCTCATAGTTAACTTTGAACATATGCTTCTCATCTGTAATATTACAATTGTTTTGTTTTCTTGTGTCAATATGCTTTTTACCTCTTTAGACACTAAAGCTGGGGAAGCCTAGTAATGTTGTCTTCCCATTCCAGAATTCCATGCTAGCTGGATCCCGATGGAACATCTTCTGTCAATTTATTTCATGTAATTGACTTGCCTGAGACGTTCCCTATTTTCATCACAGTTTTGCTTCATAGTCAAATAGACCTCACCATCTGGAACTCTTTTTTTTTTGCTCAAATTTTCTTCCACAAAGGGCCTGTTTTGGTTTCTAAGTGTCACACAAGATCCTATGACATTCTGCATCATCCTCTTTGCTTTGAGTTTTATAATGTTAAAAAGCCAACAAAATAGGTTCAAAAATAAGCTGTATTCCTCTTCTGCGTTGCAACTCGAGACTAAGCACATCAGACAAATTCTGACACCTTCAGCTTTTAGCAAAGGCTGTTTGGTTGCCTTGGAGTTAGGCTATATCTCTAGGAGATTAGTTCTAGGCTCTGAGAGGGTAAAGCAACTCAGAAACAATCAGGATAGACCAGATTCGTGGTGGGATTAATACGGAGAGGATATAGATAGTGATCGCGTAGACTTACAGAAAATTCCTGCTTATTTTGACTCCTTACACAGAGTTGTTTTGTTTAGCCTTCACTTACTATGCTAAACCTGCTAAAGTACATGTGGTATTTATTTTCATTTGGATGGGTAGCATCCCTTCCCCTTCTCAAACTGTAAGTGAACTGTGGAAACTGCATCCCGTACATTCAGTGGTGATAGTCTGACACATTGTCACAGAGCACCATGCACTACTAAAGTGACTGTTGGGGCCTTTGCTTTTGCAATGTTTACATTTCTCTCAATCCAGGGCCTCTCTGGGCTCTAACAGGAGCTATTCCTGTCTTCCTCACATGTTTCTGGAAACTGAACACTGGTATAAATTTTCCTAATGTGACATCTTTTACATGTACAGACAGTTCTATTCAAGACCCTGTATGTCAGCTTGAGCAGATTTACCAATCAGTGTTCTTGGTTGCAAGTAACAGAAAACCTAGCCCAAGTAAGTTAGGCTAAAATGGAACTTACTGGTTTTCCAGTGTGCAGGAACATTTGTATTCAGGCATGGCTGGGTCCAGGGCACAGGTGTTGCCATCAGAACCCAGCTCTTGCCAGCTTTCAGCTCAGCTTTCCTCTTTGCTGACTTTCCTTAGATAAGCTTTTTCCTTTTGATTGCAGAGTGGTTACCAGCAGTTGGACTTACCTTCTTAAAAAGCCCAAGCCCAGCAGAAAAGAAAGAGAGAGGCTCTTTTTCTCAGCAGTTTGAAATACAGGCTGAGCCTAATTTCTGTTGGTCCACATTGAGTCCCATCCCCATCCCTTAACCAATCTTTGTGGCCAGGGGTATAAGTGAGGCTCTGCAGGCCTGGGCCTGAATTGCCTGTTCACCCTTGACTGGGTGGGAGGGGAGAACAACACCCAAGGCACACGGACTCTGCGGGTGGAGAAGGGGTGGTCCTCAGAGAAGAGACAGCCACAGATGTCACTACACTGGACCTTTCTTATGTGGACTTCGTGAAGGATTTGGTGACTTTACACTCCAGGATTCAAATTTGTACTGCTTTCTTTCCCCTTAATAGTGTCTTATATGTTCTCTGAAAATATCCCCTTTTTTCAGTCCAAATGCTTCTTGCATAATTTATTTTATTCCTAGTTGACTGACTGCCTCCTTTAAGAATAACGTATTTTATAGTTTTTTAAAAATGAAGAAAATGTTATCTTCCTACTTAGCCCTGGACACAGTTGATTCATTTAAAAAACAAATTTCTGGGAAAAGGCTTTCATTATCAGTGCCCATTACAGGTCATTAGAGAACAAATGGCAAACACCGGTGTGCTGGGGTTGGCCTCCATTCATTTTAATGACGGTTGTTGTCGAGAGTGCATCTTAGAATGTGACTAAACAGAAGAAAAAGAATCTGAAAAGGACTGGCCCCTTGTCTTCTGTGAGAGCCATGAACATGCAAAAACAGTGGCTCAGCAGCTCTGAGAGCTCCTCAGACACAGGCCACTGGGTGGTGGCATCTTTTGGTGGCCTGCCAGAAACAGTGGGGCAGCCAGCATCCACCTCACGAGCTTTGCAAAAGTCTCCAACTTGTGGTGACATTGTCCAAAACCTATGAGTTTGGATAAGAACTGTTTCTTCTGCCGGGAATCACATTGAGCGGCTGGAAAATTCCACCTCAGTTTGATCTTCCAGTGCCTGGTTCATATCCTGAGAACAAATTTTGCTCTCAGAGGTTGAAATGAAGTCTCCATGAGCTATGGGGATGATAATGGCGGTAATGACAATGGTAATTCACATTAAGGAAGCCCCAGTGTCCCAGGCATTTTACATGTGTGTACTTATTTAATCAACATAATGCCGGAGGTACTGTTGTACTCCCCATTTTACACATGAGGCACAGAGATTACCTAACTTACCTAAGGGTAGAGGTGGGATTTGAACCCAGGAGGTCAGGTTCTAGTACTGCCCCAGCCACAACCACTATGCTCAGTTGCTTCTGCGGGCAATGGTTGGGTGTTGGCAAGCTACAGAAGCTGGGTGTGTTGGGAAAGAGACTGAAGCAGCCCAGTCATGTTTCTTCTTTTTCTTGCCCTCCATTCTCTGGTATCCTTCAAGTGTCAGATGCTGGGGTAGTTTGGGGAAACAACAAGAGCATGGGAGAATAGGAAGCACAGAATGAGTACCTAAAAACAGAGGTCAGCAGGCCAGAGTTTAAGAGAAAAAGAGAGGGGAAAAAAGAGCAGGAAATCCTTGAAAGGAGCTATAATAAAGGACAGAGAATATAAAGGATAAAAATGGATTCCAAGGAGGAAAAATAATGGGAGGAATGTTTATTGACCATCTGCTGTTGCCAGGCACTAGCCTAGGGCTTTTCCATATGTTATCTAATCTTAGAACCCAGTTAGATGAACTACCACTATCAATATTCCCATTTTACAGATGGGGAAACTGGGTTTCAGGGGGATAAACTAACTTCCCCAAGATCACAGAACTGGAAAGCAGCAGTTTGAGCTGAGGCCTGTGTGATCCTCAGCCAACAAGTCATACATCATCTTGAGGGCTAGTCCCTCATTCCTGGCCATGGTTTGTAGCCCTAGATGAGAGCCGCACTTGAGATCTTGAGATTTGACAGATACTTGGAGATCATACTACAAGGAATATAGCCATTCCTTTGCTGGGAGGCAGTTGCTGTGTACTTGCATCACAAGGAGGAGAGGGGAGGGGAGGGGAATAAAGTTTTATGGGACACCTCATTACTTCCCAAGTTTCAAACTTTTATCAAGCCAACTCTTTAAACTTTAAATATGTTGCCAGAGGTGCTGTCACTTCCTTAAGCATTCCATAACTCTCCAATCTCAGGTAAGCTATTTTTTTCCCATACTTGTGAGATTTCCTCCTACATTTGCCCATTTCTGCCATTAAAAACAAAACTAAAAACTTTCCCTCAAAAGCTGACCATCTGCTTGTCACTACACTTTCTTCCGAATTGAAGAGGTGGTAGCAGGATGTTTGCAAGCCCAGTATTTATCTCTGGCGTAGGCACAATCCCAGCATCTACTGATTACATTTCCCATTTACTGTTAGGTTTGCGATTTGGGATTTGAACTTCCTCTGCATTTTTTTATGTTTCCTTCCTTTTATTTCTTAGAATCCAGGTCTAATTGTCCCCCTAAGGGCTAGACTGGTTTCAATAGATTTATTAAGTGATGGCGTTACAGTGTGAGTGTTATGTCCATCTCAAAATCCGTGCAGGCAACCATCACATACACGCTTGTCTCCTATTGCCAGCTAAAACTGAGGCAGCATTTTCAAGAATGCCAAGCCTTTACTAAGTGCAGGCATTTGTTATTTCAAGTCTTTGTGTGCTGACATTCTGTACATGCATGTGTGTGTTTAGAGCACAGTTGGGTGACATGTGCCAGGTATCTGGTGACAACTGTCCTCTGAGCATGGTTGATAACCAAATAAAATCCAGGAATGTGAGGCTCGTTACTCTTTCAAAAAAAAATACATGTACAGTTGAGTAAAATGAGAATAAAAAATAACAGATTAGCAAAGGCTGAGAGAGGAAGAGAGTAATTCTTCATAAAACTGTCCTGAGCCATCTAGCAGCCATGACAAAGAAGGGAAAAAATATAATGGGATGTATAGTTCAATTGTCCGTTCAAAAAAAGCATACCAGTTCATCAAGAGCTACAAGTTATAATATTAATTTGTCATGTGAGTCTCTATATTAATGATTTTGAATAGCTCAATAGGTAATATCTTCCAAAGCAGTTTCATGCAAAAAATAAATGAGGCCCTCTATGTAGAGCTGTTACTCCCATTGGTTTTGATTAAATACAGAGTCTGATATTAAGCTGAAGTATTGAAAGGTTGCTTTTACTATGGTGCAAAAGGGAGAACAACCTGGAGAAAGCATGTTTGCTGGTGATCGGCCTGGTAACAGAATGATAGATGGAAGGCAGGATCCCTCTTAGAGGATCCCAGTTATCTTGGCCATGCTTTTGATAGGAGCTACATGACATGTATTCTAAATTGAGGTCTGTGGGAATATAAATACCCGAAGGGCAGATACCCATGTTGTTGGTTGAAAGAAGATGCCAGAGGCATAGATCATGTTTTATTGAGGCCGACTGGAATCTTTATCTCCATAGGGTTCATGTGAGTTCAGCAAGCAGTTACCATGTCTACGGCATGTCAGGATAGTGTTGGGAAGGTAGTATTCCGTGTACGTGAGACCTGCACCCAGGTTCCTTTAAGGTAGCATGGCAGTGCTGTGACAGAGACAGACTCAGGATGCAGTGGGACCCAGGGGAGGGACACTGAGCCTCACCCTCTGGGCTGCATCTTGGTAAGTGAGCAAAAGTTACCCATGGGAAGATGGGGGACATTGCAAGCAAATGGAACTGCACAAGCACAAACAAGGAGAAAAAAATATGGAGTGCCCTCGAACTCTTTGGCCTCAACTGATCCTCCTACCTCAGCCTCCCAAAGCACTAGGATTACGAGCATGAGCCACTGCACCCGGCTCATGCTGCATGCCCGAGAAGTAACAAACCATTCTGCAGGGTGTGCAGGAGCCACGAGGGCCTAGAGGGAGTGGAGTCAGGAGAGCGGAAAATCACCACAGGCCAGAATTTTCAAGAGACATATTTTTAGGCAGGGCCAAGATGTTTCTCCAAAAACGAAGTGGCTTTGCATTGTTTTATTAATAAGAGTCAACATTTCTGAATTCAGGCACTTCACTTCGCAATTTACGTAGGCATTGTTTTTCTTAATCCTCATAGTCACTTCTCAGAGGTAGGTATTATTTTCCCATTTTTACCGGTAGCAGCCTCGGAAAGGTTAAGTAACTTGCCCAAAGTCCAAGTCTAACTGCAGAGACTTCCCCACCTCACCATTTGGGAGCTTTTTTGTCCAAAGACTATGAATGTCCTAAATCAGAGCCCAAGTAGAATTGGAGTTCTGAGTCATGCTGTGTGGAAGGGAGAGGTGACCTTGACCTAGACTGCACCCTAGGCTTCCCTATACCTAAAAAATTTACCTTGAAGATGGTTTTCCTTTGGTGAAGGCTGTTAGACATTGAGGCTGGTCTGCCCACCAAGATGAATTTGGTTTTGGCAAAACTAAGTAGCTCCTCTTCCCAGGATTCAGTTGCTGTTTGAGGGCAGCATCAAAACAGAGAAGTGTTGTATCTTCCTGTGTGTAAAGCAGGAAGCGTGACATCTGTTTCTTCCAATAGCCTCCCCATGTTGTTTAGAAATCAGTATTTCTTAAAAGGAGGATGGCAGCAGGTAGAACAAAATGTCAATATTCATTCAGTGCCTCTTCTGTTTTATCCAGCTCAGAGATTCTGTCCCATTCAAAATAAAAGATAGGAAACAATCTATTGTTCATTGTTAAGGATCCGATTGGGTATGTTGTTGTACATCTCCACAATGCCATGCTACATAGCCACTAAGAAAGAATGAGGAGGCAACTTTTCGTGTAATGATGGAGCAATCTCCAGGAGATACTGTTAAGGAAAATAGGCAGGATTCAGAACAATGTGCATAACTGGCGGTCATTTGTTTTTAAAGGGAAGGGGGGTGTGAAATCACACACACACATCCACCCACACCAGCTTGCAATTTCATTTAGTATCTCTGCAGAAAATATGAGAAACTCATACTAATGGTTACTTCTGGAGAGGGAAGGAAGAGTTATTTTTCCTATCCACCCTTTTATACTGATACCCTTTTATACTGTCTGGAAATTTTATCAACTGATATAATAGCCATTCCAAGCAATAGATTAATATAAAAATTAAAGAGAGAAAATGCCCCGTCCCCTAAACAAGTTGAAACATATTCGTATAATTTATTTATAGATATATACCTCTATCCCATGGTTGTGAATTAGCCATCATATGAGTATTTTAAATTTGTAGTCTATAAGCAGGCAACTTTTTAGCAACATGGGATTACGTAGGATCATAGGTAATTGGAACCCTCAGCCAAATACTTGCTGATACACTACCTCTGAGTTTCTAAACAAGTGAGCAAGAAAGTCCTGTATTGAACTTCTAAGCCTCATACCTGTCAGGGACTGATAAGTACACATGGGCAGGTTCTTTGATATGTTTCCAAGTCCATTATCAGAGATAAGCAAGCTTAAGTGTAAATCTGTGATTTAACTACATTTCAAATTTGATATGGAGCTACAGGAAGGATGCCAGAGAGAACCTGTGTGCTCTGAACACATCTGTTGCTCTAGCTCTTTAAAAGACTTTCTTTTCCCCACATAAAAGGAGCCCAAATGTTCTCTCTCCTATATAAGGCTGTTTAACTGACCTGAGGGCCAACTCTTACTTTTTGGTGCTTCACAAATGACTAAGCGGTGGTATTATTTTAACCAGTAAAAATTCAGAAATCCAGGGTCAGGCTTGCAGCTGGCAGAACTTGTAAACATTTAATGATTGAAAGGACTGATCAGCATCTTGAAAGGCAGCTCATGAGAAGCATAAGCAAAATGCTTAGGGGTGCCTGCAGATAGAGCACTGTGGCACTCTGTGGTGACAGTGAAGGAAAATGTGTTTGATATCAGCCTTGTCACAGAGAAAGGCTATCTGTCATACCTCAACTTAGCATGAGTTTTTCTTTTGTAAGTATGTAAGATATTTTCAGAAATGTTTTAGAAAAAAGATTGTTTTTTAAACCAAATTTTCAGTGTCTACTCGAAAAAAAAGATACACTTTTTTTTTTTTTTTTAAATGAAGAATGACGGATACCAAAATGTAAGAGATTTCTAATAAACAGCCCTTCTCAGTTGGTACAGACTTCAACACCTGGTCTAGAAGTTTTATACTATTGGGCCTATGTGGGGTGTGGGAATTATTGTTTGTTTAGTATTTTTGCAAAATCAGGCTTGGGTTTCTTTCTGATTCTTATTTAGGTTTGAGAGAGAACTGCCATAAGAAGGTTTTTGTTTTTAGCCAATTTTGACTTTTTCCCTTAATTTTTAAATTTCCTCATCTGAAATATGGCACAGTAGGCCAGGCACGGTGGCTCACACCTGTAATCCCAGCACTTTGGGAGGCTGAGGCAGGTGGATCAACTGAGGTCAGGAGTTCGAGACCAGCCTGGCCAACATGGTGAAACCCCTTCTCTATTAAAAATACAAAAATTAGCCAGGCGTGGTGGTGTGCACTTGTAATCCCAGCTACTCAGGAGGCCGAGGCATGAGAATCGCTTGAACCCAGGAGGTGGAGGTTGCAGTGAGCTGAGATTGCACCACTGCACCCCAGCCTGGGTGACAGAGTGAGACTGTGTCTCAAATAAATAAATAAATGAAATATGACACATGACAATGAAACAATCGTCTTTATGAGATTTGTGTCTTCTCTTAGCCAGAGATTAGCCAAGCATTTGTTCCTTAAAAATGAAAAGTCATGATGCCTGTGTAGTGAGCCATCTGCTGCTCAGTAGACTGCATAAGAGACTTGCCAGCCACGTCTGCTTTTATGTTTATGAACTGACGTTCACTTCTTAGATGGTAGGAATTAATCCCGTGGGACTCTACTTTGAAAGTAAGTTTCTCATGGGAAATTACCTGCAGGCTTGGCAGGTAAGCCCTTTGGGCAGAATAGTGACTCGCAAGCACCATAGCATATTTGTTTTCGAGAGTTTTTGTGTCCCTCCTCTGGTTCTTCTTCCTGGGAGCACCATCTGCATGCTCATATGCATTGACATAAAAGTCCTTTCACCACTGAATGTAAAGAGCCAGCCTAAAAATGAGAAATTAATTTACCTTAGCCCCAGGGTAGCTTAGAGACAGCTTTTAAATTTTGATGTTAAAAAGCACTTGGAAAGACAGTTCATTTTGGAGCCTGAGGAAGGAATTACTTTAGTTAAGGGCTTAACATAAACCTAAGTAGAAGACCATTAGGCAGAGGTCTACATTTGGCATTGAAATTTAAATTTCAATACTATAATGAAAATTTCCACCATAAAAGAGACTCGGGTGTCTGATTTTCATCGTTATGCAATTTTCAGCTCATAATCTCAGAATCCGTAAATGCCTTTAGGATCTAATTTGCAAAGAGAATTACGTATTGCAAGGACCATGTAAAGTATATAACTAGTTCTGTGGAAAGCAAAGCTGTGAGTGACATCTAATTAGGCTACAATATCAATGTGCTTTGGCTCTGGCACTCATCTGTCATTACTTTGAACAAGCCATTTGACCTTTATATTATATGTAGGGACCATACCTCTTCATTTGCCTGTGAGTTCTGTTGTCCTGGTATAAATTTAATTGTGCCTTTCTGCTTCAATGTGCTGGTTTGGGTGATAAGTTATATGATCACTCATTATATAGAATCTAGAATAAATGATAACACCTCATCATATTAGTTTCCCAAGTGTCTTTTTCACTAAGTTGATCATCTGTGGACCAAGGACCATCTAGTTGGCCTCTCAGAACAGTGTTTGGCTTTTGTTTGCTACATAGTGCTTGTCAAATGAAGGAATCAGCGTATCAGGCTGCATCACGAGCCTGTAGGATTTGGATCCATGAAACGTATGTGAGATCACCAAGCATAATGCTCCCCAGTGAAAACAGGACTCATCGAATGCCAAGACACTCAGTCATGGTTGATTACCAGACCACAGAAAACCTGGCGGAGCTGGCATGTCAGTAGCAGACACGTACATGTATTTGATATGCATGCTCACCCATAGCTGCCTTGGAGACAAGGTGCCGTCAGCAGACCAGAAGTTGGGAAAAATTTCTGATAGGCTTAGGATCTGGCTGGCACTGTTGTCAGGAATAACAATAATACTACAAAATATATTTATAGTGCTTTTCAGCTTTCAGAGCCACTTGAAACAGTTTTCAGAGTGTTTCATTTGATTTTGGCACTAACCCAAATCATAGCACTTGGCATACTGTACTATAGTTGCCCATTTTCTTCTCTGATTCCTGCTCTAAGCTGTAACGTAGGTCAGGCCCACACCTGTTTCTTGTTCACTATTGTTTCCCCAGCACTTGATGGTGCTCTTTCCAGGTGTGTGATAAATACGGCTCGAAAGCATGATGAGTGCAGGGCAACTATCTCCTACATTTTCTAAATGGGGGACACTGAGGCTGAGAGGGCGTGAGTGGCGTGTTCAAGTCTGTGTGGCAGTCTTTTTTTTTTTTTTTTTTTTTTTTTGAGACAGCATCTCACTCTGTCACCTGGGCTGGAGTGCAGTGGCGTAATCTCCACTCACTGCAACCCCCGCTTCCTGGGCTCAAATGATTCTCCTGCCTCAGCCTCCCAAGTAGCTGGGATTATAGGTGCAAGCCACCATGCCTGGCTAATTTTTGTATTTTCAGTAGAGATGGGAGTTCACTATGTTGGCCAGGCTGGTCTCAAACTCCTGACCTCAAGTGATCTGCCCACCTCAGCCTCCCAAAGTGCTGAGATTACAGGCGTGAGCCACCATGCCCAGCCTGTGTGGCAGTCTTAACCTGTAAGCTCCTGTTCAAGCCTGGACCTTTGGATTCAAAGTTCAGTGCTCTTTCTGTTGAATCAGTACCCAGAAGAAGGAGCATTGTATTCATTGTATGAGGGTGACAACTTTGCAAGAAACATAGAAAAATGGGAGACTGCAGCTCCCTCCACATAGGATTTGCTCCCCCTACCTACACTTGCTAACATCTGCTGTTTCTTTTAGGATCCACTGAGACCTCCTCCAGGGAGCCTTCCCTGCTGCCCTGCCCCTTGACTGGCTTAGGTGCCACTATTCAGCACTACTGCAATAGCTGGTGCTCATTTCTGTCATTGTACTTAACAACAGCTGCTGCTGCCCATGGGGGCTCCCTTGATGCCAGACACTGAGTTGAGAGCTTCACGTTTCCTCACAATTGCCCCAGGAGGGAGGCTGTTCATACTTCATTTTTCAAGTGGGAAACTGAGGTTCAGGAAAGTCATCTAACTTGCACAAGGTCACCCAGCTTGTAAGTGGCTGACCTAGAAATCATCTGACTCTAGGCTGCTGAGCCCACCACACCCCACTTAACTAAATACATGATTTTTTTTTTTTTCAAGGAGTCTCACTCTATCAGCCAGGGTGGAGTACAGTGGCGCAATCTCGGCTCACTGCAACTTCCACCTCCCGGGTTCAAGCGGTTCTCCTGCTTCAGCCTCCCAAGTAGCTGGGATTACAGGCACCTGCCACCACACCCGGTTAATTATATTTTTAGTAGAGACCGGGTTTCACCATGTTGGCCAGGCTGCTCTTGAACTCCTGACCTTAGTGATCCACCTGCCTCAGCCTCTCAAAGTGCTGGGATTACAGGCGTGAGCCACCGCGCCTGGCCGTTTATCATGTATCGTGATAAATACGTGATTATCAGACATTTCTATACCAGCTTTCCCCCACTGGACTGCACACTCCTCAAGGGCTGGGATGAGGGCTTATTCCTCTTCAGCATCTAGTACCTTTCCTGGCACCAAGGCAGCACTTACTAAATACTTGTTGGGTGTATGAGCAAGAGAGGCAGTGAAGAGAGCTGTGGGAGCCCAAGTGAAAACAGGGACTGCATCAGCTTCTTGGACCAGCCTGGGACCTCCTGGGATGCGTGCTTTTCGTGACTGGCTTTCTGCTCTGCTGGCTGTGATCAGTGCTCCTGCACGTTGCCCTTGCTGCTCAGAACAGACACTGTGAGCTATGCCTGGAGGCTCATGGCCCTGGGGCATCTTCCCCACACCTGGGGCTTGGCTCGCTGGGAGAGAAGGAGAGTTTTTAGCTGCAAGCCATTGGGTGGCCACTCCAGAAGACATCTGGAAGGAGGAATCTATGGAGGGTTTCTTGGGCCTTTTCTTGTCTGAAGTAATTTGCTCCCTTTTATTTCCCATTTAAAAAATCTGGAGTTATTTCCAATGTTTGGTAATTCCACACTTCATTTGTTATTGTGGGGAAAGTCCTGTGCTGAAATTTTTTCATCCCTACTCTTAAAACTAAATATAGGAATGCCTCATGTCAGCCTGCATTTTGTCCCCACCCAACCCACTGACACTGCCTCTCACCAAGGTCACCATGACCTCCCTCTCAAACCTCATGACCCCTTTTATGCCTTGTTTTACTTGATTTCTGGCAACAATGGTCATTGTCAAGAGCCCTGTTGGTTTAAAACCCTCAATTTGTTTTTGTCTTTGGTGGCACCACACTCTTAAAGTTTTCTGGACATCTCTGTGTCTCAAAGGAGCCTCCTTAGAAGGCTCCTTTTCCCTTAAAAGTTCTTATTTCAGAGAGTCAGATTTTAAATGCTCTCTTTTTTTTTTTTTCGTTTTGAGATGGAGTCTCGCTCTGTTGCCCAGGCCGGAGTGCAGTGGTGCGATCTTGGCTCACTGCAACCTTCACCTCCCGGATTCAAGCGATTCTCCTGCCTCAGCCTCCCGAGGGGCTGGGACTACAGGTGCACACCACCACACCCAGCTAATTTTTGTATTTTTAGTAGAGGCGGGGTTTCACCATGTTGGCCAGGATGGTCTCCATCTCTTGACCTCATGATCTGCCCACCTCAGCCTCCCAAAGTGCTGGGATTACAGGTGTAAGCCACCTTAAATTCCCTTCTTAACTCCAATTGATCTTGTCCCTTTCTATAGTTCCATTTACCAGCAACATGTCTGTGTTGGTGCATTTTGTCACTGCTATAAAGAAATACCTGAGACTGGGTGATTTATAAAGGAAAGAGATTTAATTGACTCACAGTTCTGCATGGCTGGGGAGGCCTCAGGAAACTTAGAATCATGGCAGAACAGAAAGAGGCATGTCTTATATGGCGGCAGGCTAGAGAAGTGTTAGGAGCGAAGAGGGAAGAGCCCCTTATAAAACCATCAGATTTCATGAGAACTCACTATCATGGAGCGTTCACCCCCATGATCCAGTCTCCTCCCACCAGTCTCTCCCTAAACATGTGGGAATTACAATTCAAGATGAGATTTAGGTGGGGACGCAGCCAAACCATATCAGTGCCAAAAACCATATCCCAGATCTCCTACCTGTTCTTTAGGCCCATCTACCCAAATGTCTGCCAAGCCAGTTGACTGTTATACATGAATGGTTCCCCTTCCTCCCCTGCACCCACACCTGTGTGTCTCCCTGTTTCCATGAATTCCATCTGGTGCATGGAAACCTGGCCAGCTTCCTTTACTCATCACTGACTTCTCGTCGATGATCAAGACCTGTTGATTCTGTTCTCACAGCAGCCTACCAGTCACCATCCCCACTGCCACCACCCCAGCCCAAGCCTTGGCCATCTGGCCTTCCTGACCCTTTTTACTGGCTCACTCTCTATACTGAAACCTGTGGGATTGTTCTAACATGCAAGCTTGAACACAGCACTGTCCTGCATAAGAGACTTTGATGACCCCCATGGATAGTATATACTCCTGAATCCTTTTATTAACTGGGAGGCCTGGGTGACCTACTCTGGCTTGCCACTGCAGCCTCTGTTTAAACTCTTTACTTTGACCTTACTGTACTTGTTGCACTTCCGCAACCTTGCCCTGTTTCCTCTCACCTCTGGGGAACACTGTGTTCTTAAACATCACTTCCTTCAGAAAGCCTTTCCTGCTTCCCCCTCCTCACACCTTCCTCCTCCATGCTCCCTAGACTTGGTGGGAGAACTCTCGTGTGTTAGGGAAGCATCATCCCCAGTGGGGCACTTATCAGTGTGTTGTCATCACCTGGTTATTTGTCTCGTTCTCTGAGGGCCAAACCTGTCTTCTCAGTTGTATCTCCTCAGTGCCAAGCACAGTGGCTGAACATAGTGACAAACATTTATTTATACGTGACATGAATGAGTAAACAAATGAAATACACTGGAAGAGATTTCTGGACAATTCATTTTGCAAAAAGAGGAACTTTAGCTCCCCACTTTGGAGATGCCACTGTCTTTGAGATGTTAAGATTTTTTGTTTTGTTTTTGTTTTTTAATTCTTTAACTATGTTACAGGTTTAGCAATGCCTCCGATTCGGGAATTCGTTTAAAACTCCCCAGTGGCTTAGAGTTGCACATAGAATAAAATCTAAACTGTTTCTCATGGTACATGGTCAGCCGTTGTTTACCTGACTTAACTAACCTCTCCGACCTCCCCTGACGTGGCTGCCTCCTTGGCTTGTATGCTCCTGTGCTTATTCTTGTCCCTGTACAAAGCACATCCATTCTCGCTGCGAGGACTTAGCAGCACCTGCTCCTGCTGCCCCAGAAGGTTCTTCCCTGATCCTTACATGCTATAGCCTGCCCTGACCCTTCTGTCCCCACACCCATCACTGTCTACCCCATCACTCTGTTATTTCCCTAATGGTAGTAAGAGTTGACAACTCTTACTACTCTTACTACTGTTAACTCATCTCAGCTATTATTCTGGAGGAACACAAAGCACTCGGCTTTGGTGCTAACCCATTGGGAGTTGGCCTTATCCTGAACAGTTGCAAAACTCACCCACAGTTCATCATCTGCTGGAGAGCAGCTTGCAGATGATGAACTGGGAAACTCCATCGCAGTTTCCCTCTGAAATGTTCGTGCCCGGTAATTCACTCATTTGTCTCTCCTCATGACACTAAGCTCCATGAGAGTAAGGCCTGTCCTATCTTGTGTATTACAGGATTCTCAGCACTTAGGACAAGACTTGGCTGTGATGCTTCCTAAATATTTGTTAAGTGAATCCATTTTAGTTTAAAAAAACAATAAAACTTGGTTTGTTGATAAGCTACGAACTCCTTTACCCAAAGCCTGTCATTAACATGGAAGATGCACAAGATCATTTATTATCTACCCTAGCTAATTGGCCTAGGAGATAATTCACGTAACAATTGATTTTTATATACTCATAGCCCTGAAATTTCCTGGCTATATAGACAAATCCTTTGCTCTATGTGTGTGGTGGCCTGGCCATGCCAGTTCTCTTAAGTAAACAGTCACTCTGTCGTTATCCACCCGATTCTCAAAATCAAGCCCCATGTAAATAGTTATCTCCATAAATCCTGTCAAGAAGATTAATTTTTAGGGTATAGTCATTGGTTTTATCATAGTCCTCCTAATCCTGTGTGACATAGATCCTTTGGAAAGTTGGTGCTACCAGTTGGGAAGTGCCCCAGCAGGCCCTGTGGTTGTCTGGCTTTGTTGACTATCTGAATGCAACACGTTGACAGCAGGTTAGCTGCTTTGGTTTTAGGGTTATTCTCCTTATGCCTCATGCAAATGAAAAGTGGCCCCCCCCCAAAAAAAAAAAAAAAAACAACTCGTTTCCTTTCCTAGATAAGGCCTGTAGGGGAATTTTGACTGTTCTTGGTGGCAGTATAATCTCACAAAAGATGTATAAACACAGTGCTTTGCCAAATATTTACAGAGCTGAGGGGCAAGAGGTGGGTTGGCGTAGGGCCAGATTAAAATGTCCTGGAAGGTTTTCTGTGATTCCTCAGAATGCCAAATTCATATACATGGTCTCCTTACCTGTGAAATGGGGCTAATGGTAAGACCTGCCTGCTGATCTTGTCGTGGAGATTGAGGAGATAATGAGAGCCGTGTGCTCCGTGACCTGCCTGGTAATAAGCCTTCGGTAAATGTTAACTCTTAGTATTATTAGCTCATCTCAGCTACTATTCTGGAAGAACACAAAACTCACAGCTTTGGTGCTAACCCACCGGGAGTTGGCCTTATCCTGAACAGTTGCAAAACTCACCCACAGTCCATCATCTGCCGGGGAGCAGCTTGCAGGCAACTCATTTCTTGAGCTCTTCCCTGCCCACACGTACTGTGAGTTGCCAAGAAAGCAGCAGCTGCATTCACCAGTGGAAATTCCCCCGGGGCCTCCTCGGAGGCCACCCCTACCTGTGGTTACCAGGGGAATGGCTTCCTCCACCAACTCCTTAGTGTCCGATGTAGGCCTTTGACTACCAGTGTGAGTCCTGTGGCTCCTCAGCAGTGTCTCTGCACCTGTCTCTGTCATCCTCCTAAGCAGGCAGAGATGCTGGTGGGGAATAACAGTAGAAGGGACTTGGGGAAGGACTCCATTTTCTTAAGTTTCAGTAGAAGTTTGGATAACCTGTAGTTTTGAAAGATTGATGCTCCTGCCTTCTTTCCTCTCCTCACGAAAGCCACATGGTTTGAAGTTCCCTTTGCCCCTGTTCAGAAACTCTGACCCTTGAATAAAGGGGTAAAGTATTTAGATTCTGAAAGTTTCATGGGGGAAAGGGGTTAAGGGAAAGCAGCGTATGTGTGCAAATGCTGACAGTCTGAACATTACATTATCTATTTCAACAAATAAACCTTGGACCAGATCAGGCTATCCAATACAGAGACAACATTGATCTTTCAGGAGGGATTTGCCAAGTCCGAAATGCCAGCTGTCCCTTCCTGCCCGTTAGGGGGTAGAGAATGCCTCTTTTGGACTAGCTGAAATACTCATTACAAATATTCAGGCCTCCCTCTAACCTGAATTAATGTATTATTGCTTAACCTTTTGTCTCTCCCTTAAAAACATGTATAAGGAGCATTCCCTGGTGATTCCCTGAGGGTTATGGAGGGACATTTTACCTGCCAGAGTGTCTCCAGCATCACAGCTGGAGGTGCCGTGGGTGGGGGTCTGTGTGCCTGTGTGTGCGCAGCATGTGTGTGTCTACTACATAAAAGCTCATTCATTCCCTTGCTGTAATTCAGTGTTCAGACTCAGCTTGCTGACTGATGGACTGGAGGAAGCCAGTAATTCTTAATTCAGGAGAAGAGGCTAAGGGAGAACAAATCTACCCTCCTGTCTCTCATCGGTCCCCTTGTTCTGCAACACTGGAGTGGTTCAGAGAAGTCTCCTCTTAGAGCTTTCGTTTCTTTTGGAGGGATGGTTTGAACCTAGACTGGATCTGCCCCATTTTTGCCTTAGCAGTCTTGATGAGTTCATTGGACAGAAGCAACAAAATCCATATACTCAAGAGACTGAAAAAGGGGAGAGGAGGGAAGGAACGTGTGAGGCCAAATTGCCCCACTGGGGTTGGGATTATAAAGGAGTGAGACCTTTCTGGCAATACGTGTTGAAAGCCTTATGATGGGCTTATCTTTTGACTCAGCCACTGCACCCCTAGTATTTATCAGAAGGAATTAATGAGAGGTCTATGCAACAGTGAGTGGATTTTTACCCCTGTATTATTTACAATAGTAAGAGAAATAATTTTAATGTCCAACAATACTGATGGTTGGGTAGTTATCACACAGCCATGAACTACAATGCAACTACTGAAAATTATGTTGCTGATAACTGTTTATTAATATGGGGATATTATATAACAAAACTACTTTGTTGAAGAAAACAGAGTGAAAAAGTATGTAAATTATGGTGTCATTTTAATGCACAAGATGAAATACGTATGGATGCGTATATACACATAGAAAGGTTCTAAAATAGTCACTAATGTGTTAACTGTGGTATCTGGAGTAGGAGTATTGATAAGTTTGGTTTGGTTTTGTCTTTTGCCTATTATTTTTGAACAATAAGTTTGAAGTCTTTTTATAGCTGGAAACAACAAAGTTTCTTTCTGTATTAAGCAAAAATTTCTGCATTAAAAATATATGTTATGGGGCATCCCTCCTTTTTTTCTTTTACCAAAAACAGAGGAAGTAGAAAGAAAGCTGGCTTTGAATATTTGAATTAAGCAGAGCCCTGGAGTCCTCCTTGTTTATTTTTGCTTTTCCAAAAGCAAATTTTTCCAAAAGCAAAAAATGGCTGCACACACCCTAAGGCTATTTATTTCCTTCCTTAACCACTACTTTATCCGATTCAGCAAGTGTCAATCCTTGCCCTTCTGTCAAGGGAGCACTTTCTGTTTACCAGACACGGTGCCCACCTCTTGATGTATGTTAACTCCTGCAGTCCGCACAAACACCCTTTAGGGTAACTTTTACCCTCGTTTTCAAAGGAGGGGAGTGAGGCAGAGTTGTCACAAGGCTGGCGAGCAGAGGAGTGAAGCTTTCTAGCCACGCTCTGCCTGCACTGCCCCTCCCTTGCTTTCCCACTTGACCTTGCATCCCCGGTGGGAAGTTTCTCACTGAATGTCCTCTAGGCCTGTCTTCCTAAAGGAGCCATCCTATTTAAAAAGCCAGGATTTAGCTGCTTTGCAGAGATGAGGGCAGGGAGAGAAGTAAGAAGAGGCCATGGCTCAGAAGGAAAAGGCGGGAGGAAAGCTATTGCAATGGCCCACCTGCCACCCTCAAGACAGTCAGCCATTCTCAGAAGCCTAACATTCAAGGATCCAGTCCAGCCTACCTTGTCCAGCTTAGGAATGGGAACTGTTTGTCACTCACCTTGTGGAATATTATAATATCACCTTGTATAATAAGAATGAGCGGTGCCATCTCTGGCAGCATTTGTATGAAACATATGTGATGCTGCTTTTAAGAACATGGAGTCCAAGGATAAAGCCAACCCCAAGGAGGAAGTAATGCCCTGTGACTCTGTCCCTTTCCCCCAACCGCGTCCCCACTCCGTCTCCACATGAGGCTTCTAAGAAGCCATCCACAGCAGTGCCTAGGGACTCAGACTCCTCACCATGCCACCATCAGTATGAGTGTGGACTGGGAGGTACTGATTCTTCCCCATCTTCCCAGGCCTATTTGCTACAACATCAAGCCTCTCTTTGATAACATCAGCTTTTCTTTGAGCAAACCAATGGAGAAACAGACATCTCCTGTTTTCCTGCCCTGAAAGAAGAGTCTGGGGCTTACTGAAGTTTCATAAATGAGCCAGAGCTCAGGATTGACACCTCCATGTGAACATGAAATTTTGAGCTTTGGGCACAGGTAATTTGATACCTGTGGACCTATTTGCCACTGGTAATACAACCTGAGCACCTATGAACTTGTCTGTTTACATTTTCCATTGGGGAGCTTTGCTGTGCAGACACAGTGACAAGGCTGTGCTAAGACGGGAAGTAATCCTAGAATGAAAGCTCTAGAACCGGAGATGTAGTACTTTTTCTCTCTTTCCATTTGGTTGCATGATGATGCAATTCTGTCTTCATTTTCACTTCTGTGTGGATCAGTGCCTTAGGATTTAGAGATGGTACAAATACCAAGTCCTTAAATCTACTCTTCATTTTAAAATAAAAGCAGCATTTTTTCAGGACAAGCCAAGCATATTCTAATTATAACAGCTACCATTTAGTAAACACTATATGCCAGGCTTTAATATACTAAGTATATTGTATGTATTATCTCCTTTAATTATCACCAATCCTATGAGGTGTAAGTATTATTAATGATCCCCATTTTGTAGGCAAAGAAAATGAGGGACACAGAGGTTAAGTTGCCCAGGATGACACAGCTAATAAGTGGCAGAGCCAGTAATTGAAGGCTATCTGACCCTAAACTCCTGCACTTAACTGTTAATTCAGTATTCTTAAGAATATTGTTTTCTTTTAGAAATCTGCTTATCAAGTATGACAAGTTTTCTCTGAAAACAGATAACCCATGAAACTATTGAGAAGCTTCCAAGCCATTTTTTCTTCTTTTCTATTTAATGTGTATTTATGAGATCATGGAATGGGATTTCACCTGTTTCAACAGCTTCTAGGGCAATTCAAGCAAATTTTCTGGAAGTCTGCTTGGTTTGTTTCAGGCATTTCCTGGTCCCTTGTGTCTGCCGGGCTTGTGGAGGAGGCGTGTGGAAGCTTTTTTCTGAGCCATCCGCCCTGTGGAAGCCACACAGGCAAGGCCAGAGGAGAACAGTGGCCCAGGCATTCAGAAAAGCCCAGGTTCCCGACGTCAGTTTGCCTGAGGTCAGGCGGAGCACCAGCACTTTCTGGCTCTCAGAAAATGACTCAACCCCTCCAACCTGCAGCTTACCCCTATGCAAAATCAAGGCTGCCCTTGCAGGACTGTTGGGACGAGTCAGTGACAGGGGAGTGTCCAGCCGTACCTGGCATGTCATAAGTGCACTCTATCCATTGGGAGCTGTTATTTTAGAAGCAGGACTTCGTGTTGTTGCTATGTCTTGCCTCAGCAGAGAGAAACATTTTGCTCTTGACACTGATTCCCCTTTCTCAGCTGTGAGGAGGCCACAGCCCCCTTGATTTTGAACCCAAAAATGGAAAACGAGAACATTCCATCTCACAGAACACTTTTGCAAACTACACCAGCCCAGTCTGATCCCTCTCTTCTCAGAATCCCTACAGTTCTTTTGACCAAATCTCAGATTAGCACTAAAAGTTTATTAATTCAGTGGATAAGAAGCTTACACATATTTCCAGAGCCAAAAATAATAATAAAATCCATGCAAACAAATAAAAGATTTTAGAGGAACAAAGTAATCACAACAGTGTTTTGCTACTAAGTACAATACATGAGGCATTCACACTTCCCAGTCATTTCCACAGCTGACGTAGAGCACAATAGGAATCAAGATCAGTGGTTCCCATCTCTGGTTGCTCATCAGAAACACAAGGCCAGAGCAGGAATAGTATTTTGAAAATATAGCTTCTTAGGCCCCAACCCTGCCATACTCATTCAATTTCTTGTTAATGTGAGGACTTGCCGTTTTGTAAAGTACATTTGATTTTCTTTCATTTTTGTAATTTGCTAAATTGTCATTTGTAGTAGTCCTTCCCGGAGAGGAGTCTCCCTTCCTTCCTATAGTTTTCTGGGAGAATGACAGAAAGTTTGAGAATATGTAGAGTACCATATTGTCACGAAAAGGCTGGGTGACAATGCTGGAAGAAGGAAGAGCTGACAGAGACATGCTGTGGGGTTTGGGGGATGACATTGTGGAAAGTTTACCCTCACTGACATTTCAGGTGGGTATATTTGAAAGTGTAGACTGATGATTTCTGACGGGAACTGAATGAGCTTGTAACACTGTGACCATGAATACTGTTGCAAGTGAATTAACATAAATATACTGACAAAAAGTGAGTAGAACTTTAGAACTGTTACATCTCAGGTAGTGAAAGTGAGGGTAACCTAGAAAAAGGAGGTGTAATAACTGTAGTATCAAACAGTGTGTTGCATCCTGCAAATAGCTAGAGATGTGGCAGGTTACACAGAAGAAGAGAAGTCCCTGGGCTGTTTGTTTGGAGCTTGTGTAGTTCCCCTTTTCCAAAATGGAACAAGTGACATACTTTTTTAAGGGTGCACAGAGACTTCATTGAAAAGGCAAGCATTTGTTTCCCTAAACAGAATAACTTTTTAGCTTTACCAAGAAACAATTTCTTGCAGGAAAAGTATGTTTTGCTGTTATCAGCTACTACTGGGAATTCTGCTACAGACAGGCCAATGTTTACTACTGATCTTCTTTCCACAGTTCTTTCAAAATAGGACCCTTTCCATTAAGTTCACATAGTATTCTGGGAAAAGTCTCTGTGATTAAGCAAAGAGACTGTGAAGGAGCTTAGGCAGAAATGGGGGTTAGCTTTGTTTTAATCCTAAATGTTTAACCATAAAAAAGATGCACTGGGGCTTAAGACAGTGAGCCCTCAGCAGTCAACTTTGCTGAGATCTCGGCTCAGATGTCACCCAAAAGAAGTTGCCCTAGCCACAGAATCCAAATTACACCCACACACCCTCCCGACCCAGGCACCTGCTTTCACACTGCCTTGATTTTAGTTGATTTCATAGCTCTTAATACCACCTAAAATTATCTTCTTTGGTTGTTTACAAGTTTATTTTCTGCTTTACACACTCATAAGTAGTATTTCCTAAAGTTTTTCCATTACGATAATAATTAAAATATTATCAGAAAGCATGTACTTCCAATAAGTGTTTGTTTTTATTTACTTAATTATAAAGTATATGCCTGCCTTAGTAATTGCTATATTACACACATTAGAAAACATAAAAAATATAAATGTTATAAGAATCAGATATTTAAAATGCCAATAGGAGCTTTGATATTTTTCTCCTCCACCAGCCTGTGTTCTCCTCTACCCTACTTTGAAGCCTACTGAACTTGAATGTAAGCTGCCTGAGAGCAGAGGCCTTGCTTGGCTTG
The DNA here is from genome assembly GCF_006542625.1 of Nomascus leucogenys. Lineage (NCBI taxonomy): Eukaryota > Metazoa > Chordata > Mammalia > Primates > Hylobatidae > Nomascus > Nomascus leucogenys. The sequence continues at coordinate 35,503,208 of NC_044382.1, read as the reverse complement.
TTACCTGCTGTGTTTCCAGTGCCTACCACTGTGCCTGGCATGTACTAGGTGCTAAGTAAATATTTGATTATTAAATATTTATTGTTGAGTAGTAAACAAGGCTAAGGCACAATTCACTCTTCCAGGCTCCTAATAGCTAAGGTTTTACTACATCTTTGGAGGACAGAAGGAGGGAAAAACAAACAAACAAACGAACAAAAAAAACCAAAAGAACCTGGTTTCTAGGGTTCAGAATGCCTTCCTAATACAGTATGTGCTGAATAAGGATTTACTGTAATGATTCAAATCCTTCACCAAAGAGGTAATTACAGCTTCCTTGGTAAGAGCAGAGCTCAGGCAGACAGACAGGTGGTTTCTAGTTTCTCTTATAACAGATGGCACAAATGGACCAGCTTCTGAAGCTTTTTGAGGAAATTTGCTCATAAACAGTTTTAAATATTTTTCTTTGATATCTTCCAACACATGTTTCTTAAAGTAAAAATGCTTCAGTAGATTGCAGGCAAGGGCACATATTATGAATACTGCTGCACGGGGCAGAGTGCTTGCAGTTTGCCTGAGTAGCAGGTGCAGCATGTCAGGAACATAAGAGGGAGGCTCTGTGCGCCGTGGTGGCTAGATATGCATTGAATTTTTGAAGTGCTTAAGGAAAAAACAAAGCTGTCAACCAAGAATTTTATGATCAGTGAAACTATTCTTCTAAAATGAAAGTGAAATAAAGACATTCCCAGACAATTTCTAGAAGAAAGCATAGGAGAAAATATTTAGGTTAGGCAAATACTTCTTAGATTTAACACCAAAAGCACAATTTAAAAAGAAAAAAATTAACAAATTGAACTTGACCAAAATTAAAAACGTTTTCCCTTCAAAAGACATCACTGAAAAAATGAGAGGACAAGCCACACACTGGGAAAATATATTTGCAAATATTGTCACTAATAACTTGTATCCAGAATCTATGCAGAAATCTTACTACTCAATAAGAACATGGTGTCCATAGAATGGAATAGAATTCAGTAATACACATGAATTGACTACTTATATATGCCAGAACATGGGTGAACTTCAGAAAACATTGTGCTAAATGAAATAAGTCAGACACAAAAGACCACACAATATGCAATTCCACTTTTGTGAAATATCTAGAAAAGGCAGATCTCTAGAGTTAGAATGCAGATCAGTGGTTGCCTGTGGTTGAGCATGGGAGCAGGGCTTAACTGCAAATGGCAGGAAGGACCTTTTTGGGGTGATGGTGACATTATAAAACTGAATATGGATGATGCTTGCACAGCTCTATCAGTGTTCTAAAAGTTGTACACTTAAGACAGATAAATTTCATGGTATATAAATTATACCTCAATAAAAGCTGTTTTAAACTCTCCCAGGAGTACAAAGCATTCCTTAAATGTTGATAACTGTTGTTGTTTTTATTATTCTGTAGGTAGTGTAGACAAATGATACCAAAATTAAGAGAGAGAAACATTAAATGACTGTGTACACCTTGTTTGAGTGGACAAATATGCTTTTCATTCATTAAATTAGCTCTTCCAAATAATTAAGTAGATCTTGGGAAAATATATGCCACACTTTTACAAGAGGGTATAAAAGGATTAGTGGCCGAGAACAGAAATTTCCAAAATGTGAGCTGTGTGACACTGAGATAGCTGAAATAGCTTTAAATGGTGCTTGGGTGAACTTTCTTCTATATACTAATAATAATGAGATATTATTTGCAATGGACTAAAGTAGGCATTTGTTAAAGAGATCAATCTACAGAAAATATTAAGAAAATATATATTAAAATTACATGTGATACACAGATGTGACAAACATCATGAAGGTGGGACACTCATGACTGAGGTTGGGCACCACCACCCAGGAGCAAGAACAATGCCAGTGGGTGGCTGAGAATGAATACTGAAACACAGGCATTCATCCAAGTTTATGCCCAGTGTGCCTGTCTCCCTCCCAACCAGAAATGAAATGTCTGAATCTCCCCTTCCATCATATTTGTCAGGCCTGTCTTAGGCAAGCCGACAAGTGGCCATATGTGGAGCTGTCGTGACAACACCAGAATGAGAGCTGTACCATTTTATGACATCAGATAATTCTGACTCAGAAATGTCTGCCTTCCCTGTCTGCCAGCAGTCTTACCCTTGGTTTCTGGTAGATCCACTTCCTTTCTTTTAACTATATACTCGATCTTGTGGAGTCTTTCTTAAAAATACAGTCTTCAGATACTGTCAGTTCTAAGCATTCACAGTGTGCAAGAGATAAAAGAGGGATAAGACAACTCCAATTCAATGTAGCATCAAGACGGGAAGAAAAACACAGCCCTTGAAGATTCCAAGGAGAAAGATCTAACTCACTGGAGAAAGATCAAACTCACTGTGATATCAAAGAAGCCTGAGGAAGGAGGTCGCATTTGAAATGGGCTTTGAGTGGCGGATGAGCAGTGGTTACAGGAAAGGGAAAGGCATTTCAGACGGGAACAGCAGCACCAGCAGGAACATGGAGATGCAAAAGCTTAAAGCATACTCATGGCACAAGTAAAGCCATTTGTCTAGAACAGGGGTAGGTAAACCAAGGCCCACAGGCCACTGGCCCATCCAGCCAGGTGCCTGTTTGTTCTACGGCTTGTGAGAAAAGAATGTTTTTCCATTGTTACATTTTAAATGGTTATATAAGTAGCTAAATAATATTCTCAGTTTTGTCCCTTGGCCTGCAATGTCTAAACTATTTACTTTGTGGCCCCTTAAGAAAAAGTTTGCTGACCTGGAGACCCCTGGGGACTTTGAAGGCAAGTAATGAGGACTGAGAGGGGAGTTGGGGCTCTACTGTGAAAGGCCTTGAAATGAGGAAACCCAGCTAGCTTAAGGGAAAAAAATGGAAGTCATAAGCTGACATTTGGGGAAGTCTCATGGTGGATCTAACCCTCAGCACATTTGGATTTAAGAACCCAAATTATTATTTTGCTTAGCTCTTCTTCCGTCTTCTTTTTTCATTTTAACTTCATTTGCAGACAGATATTGGCCATGTAATATGAAAAAAGATCTCTGGTCACCCTAAGCCAATACATTTCATTGTTGGATCCAGAAAGAAGAGCATTCATATGCAGTAAGCTCTCCTCATCTACGGTTTTGCTTTCCTTGGTTTCAGTTACTTATGGTCAATGACTGTCTGAAAATATTAAATGAAAAATTATAACAATAATTTGTAAGTTTTAAACTGCATAGCATTCCAAGTAGCATGATGAAGTCTTGCTCCCCGGGACAGGAATCATCTCTTTGCCACACTGTGGACACTAGCCACCCTTAGTCGTTTAGTAGCTACCTCAGTTATCAGATTGCCTCCAGGTATTACAGTGCTTCTTTTCTTTTTTTTTTTTTTTTTTTGAGACAGAGTCTCCCTCTGTCGCCCAGGCTGGAGTGCAGTGGCACGATCTCAGCTCACTGCAACCTCCGCCTCCCAGGTTCAAGTGATTCTCCTGCCTTAGCCTCCTGAATAGCTGTGATCACAGGTATACAACCACCACACCCGGCTAATTTTTGTATTTTTAGTAAAGATGGGGTTTCACCATGTTGGCCAGGCTCATCTCGAACTCCTGACCTCGGGTGATCTACCCACCTTGGCCTACCAAAGTGCTGGGATTACAGGTGTGAGCCACCACGCCCGGCCTACAGTGCTTATTTTCAAGTAACCCTTACTTTACTTAACGGTGGCCCCAAAGTCCAAGAGTGGTAATGCTGGCAATTTGCATATGTCAAAGAGGAGCCGTAAAGTGCTTCCTGTAAGTGAAAAGGTGAAAGTTACTGACTGAAGGAAGGGAAAATATATGCTGAGGCTGCTAAGATTTATGGTACAGTAAGATATTTTGGGAGATTACATTCACATAATTTTCATTATATTGTTATAATTGTTTTATCATTATAGTTGTTCATCTCTTATTGTGCCTAAATGTATAAATTAAACTTTACCATAGATATATACATATAAAAACATAGTATATACATAGTTCGGTACTATCCACGGTTTCAGGCATCCACTGGGCATCTTGGAACATAACCACCAAGGATAAGGGGGGACTACTTTGTTAGACTCCACAGATGAGCAAGGGTCAGTTGTCCACGCTGACCACTGTGGCCAGCCTGGATCACATGCCTGCCCCTGCAGTGAAGTCAGCAGGACACTGGACTCACCTGGGTCACTTAGGATGGAAAAGAACTTCTCCAAGTGAACCAGAAGAAGGAGAATGCAAAAATTCTAGAATAAACTGTAACTACATATTCCAGTCTGCCAGAGTAAGGAATTTATTCTACATTCGTTAAGTAACAAGAAGTTTATGAGCAGGAAAATGCTCTTCATTCAACAACATTCAACAAATATTTATTAAGCTATGTCTTTAGCAGGTGTTTGTACTTACAGTGCACAGTAGGATGGACTGGAATGGTAAAAGGTAAAGAAAACAGGCTGGAGATTCTTATAATAGTCTAGGTGAGAAGGCCTTATCCAATGAGCAGTGGGGAAGCATTGAAGTGTTTTAAACAGAGAAATGATGTAATCATCAGATTTGAATTTTGAAATGTTCACCAAGAATAGTTCTCTTAAGTTAAGCATTTATATATAAAACCTTTTTGTACTGTAAGTTTGCTTAGTAACTTGTAGATTATCCAGAGTAAATTTGGATCCACCTCAGATTTGAAAAAAAAAAATTTGTGAGATCAGAATTGTGTTTTGCCATGTCTATTTTTCATTGACTTCTCTGTGGATATTTGGTTTTGAAGTCCAAGAACTAGAAAAGAATATGAAAATGATTTTCCTTCAGTTTGTTTTTATTCACAGATGGTAAAACTCTTTTTCTCCAGCGGAAAGGGTGATTTTGCTGGAAAATCATTTAAAGTTTTTTCCAGTCAAGTCAATAAGCTCCTCAGAACCAAATGAACAAGGGGTAAAAATCACCATGAAGCTTAGTAAGATTACATTCCTCCATGGCAGCCTGCGCCAGCCATTGTGGAGGGCCAGCGGGAACACAGGGAGAATGTCAGGTTTGTGAATGGTCACACTGAAGGAGCAGGGCCAGGCGTGGAAGATATAAATGGAGTAGAGAAGAAGCTTGAGCAGATTAAAATCAGATCAGAGACAGTTTTCCACATGTTTCGACTACTAAATAAGCACCAGAATTAGAGGGAAGGCTGCTACTCGCTTGGAGGGAAAGAAAGAGACTTGAAGACTTTTAGCCTTTTCATCAAAGTTCATCTCTCCTTCTCTCTCTGCGTCGTCTGCCTTTCATGGTATCTGGACCAAGTTTCGTGCATTTGCAAGAGTTTAACTTAATCATCCTGGACATTGTCCTTGCAGAAGTGCTGCTTCTATTGCTGAAAAGTCCTGAACACAGTGAAATATTGTAGGCTCCTGACTCAAGGAATCTCCTCTCCAGGGTTACCCGTAAGCTGAAACACCTTGGGCCACTGCTGCTAATTTTAGTTACTCCTTTGTTTTCAGCAGTGGACATTTAGATTCTTATTAAATCTTTTTCCTCCCCCTAGTCCAAACAGGAAATATTCCCTGAAAGTAGACCATATAGGAAAGTATGCCAGAGAGCCAGTGCCTCTCAGCCTGTGTTGTTAACATGTTGTGTAGCTTACTCAGAATGCTACATCAGAGACATCCTCCTTGACGTCCCCCTACCCCAGGTAAAAGGAAGAGACCATTGATTTACTGTAATAAGTTTACCAAAATAAAAAAGTCTCTAAAAGAGTCAACATAATTTCTCAGTGCAGTAGGCAGAGAAACAGTACAAGTTGGGAGCTGCCAACTGTATTATGCAACCTAAACCATGGATTGGTGCAACAAAGGCTGAACTATCATTTTGCCTCTATTAAACATCCTTCTTCTACGGAGTAAAAGTTGTAGTTTGGGTGGCTGGGGAGATTTTTTTTTTGTAATATTTATTAAGTTGTGGTTATAAAAGTAACATGTTAATTGCAAGAATATGTTTTAAAAGCACAAAAACTTCACGTATGGGGACAAGGGGTGTAGGGGAACTCTGTACTTTCTGCTCAATTTTGCTGTGAACCTCAAGCTACTCTAAAAAAATAAAGCTATTTAAAAGTTACCTTTAATCTCATCACCCAGAGAATGCTACTAATATGTTAAGGTACATACTGTTCATGTGTTTTAAGATAGGCTTGAACGTATATTAAAAAGTACATGAAATATAAATGTACGTCTTAACAAGTGATTATTTAGCAAACACCGCTTAAATAATAGTAAATTATTATTTAGTAACCAGCCCCTCACCCCCCACCGATTAAGAACTGCAACCTTGCTGCAGTCCACATCTCTTGCTTTCTCCTCCCCCATCACAGTCCTCTTCTTCCCCACAAGGGGTCTAATCTCATGTTTATGGTAATCAATTAGTTTTTATTTATATTTTTACCTCATAAATACAGTCCATTCTTGTTATTCACGGTAGTCATGTTCTATAGTCACTGCAAACATGGAATTACTGAATACTAAGCCGTTGCATGGAGGGGAAATACAGAGTGCGCTTCCTGTAAGCCCCGGGTCACAACATTTTCATCACCTGATCAATACATCACCCTGTTTTATATGTATTTCTGCCTAAAGACACCTCATGTAATATTATTGTTGATTTATTAACATTGAACTTAGGACCAGCAGCACTATTAACTCATGCCTGGAGCTCATCTGACATACACATTTTCTCTGTAAGGCGCATTACAACCTTCTTGTGCTTAGGAACATTTGACAGTGCTTCAGCTATATGCTCAGGGACCATTTTAAATGGCAAAATCACCATCAAAGAGCATGAAAATGTGGTACTAGATAGACCTCAAACAGACACTTGTTTACAGTATGAGAGCTGAAACAAGAAGGCAGAGCTTTGCCTTGTTTGACCTCAGCTGGGAATGTGCCATTGGGCGACTCAAGGTTTTTGCTGCTCTGCACATGTCCTCAGATGACCTCAACGGCACCCCAAGTATTGATTTTGAGGTTACAGATACATTTTAGCAAGTAGGTGAATTTGCAAATAAGGAATATGGAAATAATGAGGATAGACTGTATATATCCCTAAATGCAATATTTTATTGTTTTGAGTTCGACTTCATTTGCTCAACCATATTTAAGTCATTTATGTTGCTGTAGTTCATTTTCATTGCTGTAGAGTGCACCATTGTATTAATACATGAAAATTATTTTTTCATTCTACTTTTTCTAAAATTTTGAATTTCCAGTTTCTGCTTTTACAAATAATTTGCTCTCCACATTCTAATACACGTCTTCCAGTGTACACATAACACACCTTTCGCTAGGGTGTATGTCTAGCAATGGAACTACTGGGTCCGAGAGATTAGTATCTTCACCTTTGCTAGATAATGCTACACTATTTTTGAAAATGATTGTAGCAATTTACACCCCTCCTGCAGCAAAATATGAGTTACAGATGTACCTTATCCTCATAAACCTCTGGTATTTCCAGCATTTTGATGTTAGCTATTTAGTCATTCTGGTGGGTGTGCAGTAACTTCTCACTGTGGTTTTAATCTGCATTTCCTGCAGCGCAAAAATGTTGAGTTCCTTTTCTTCTGGATTTTCTCTTTTAACATCCCTATTCAGGTTTCTTGCCCATTTCCCACTTGGTTGTCTTTTACTCACCAGTAAGAAACTTTACATAGTCTGGTTATAAACCCTTTGTTCATTTGTATGTTGTAGGCTGCCTTTTTACCCTTTTAATATTGTTTTCGATATGCCCTCTCTATGCCCTACTGGATAAATTCCAACCCCTGTTTGGGAACCTTCAGTTTCTGGAGTTATTTCTTCTAAAATCTTTATTGTTTGCCTTTGGCGTTTAGGTCTATAATCCATCTGGAACACATTTGTTATGTATGGTGTGAGGTAGGGGATTCTGTCATTTTTTTCCATATAGATATCCAGTTATTCTAGCACCATGTATAAAAGAGCTCTTTCCACTAGTAGTATAAAATAGTATAGGCCCATGATAAATTCCAAACAGTATAAATTAAAAAGTGAATGTCTAGTCCATGTCTGTACATCCAGCTCCCCACTCTCAACCCCCTGAGGCAGTCATAGTTTCTTGCTTACAGATTTTAAGAATCATGTTTAAACATATCTAGCATTTAAACAGTGGCTTTAGATTATACCCCAGAACGATGAAAGATTGGATGTAGTAGCACTATTGCTTTCCTTTTATTTTTATGTTACTTGAGTGAATTTGTTTTGGCAAGCACAATATCTTCATTATGTAGAGAAAGGCAATTGTACTGCACTCAATTTAAGAGTTATATGCCTAGTAAGGAAGTATTGGGATTTCTTAGCAACTATTCAGATCTTTTGAGGTAGCAAATGTTACCATATGAACACTTTATAATGCCCCCAAAATGCTTTAGTGTTTTCTTACAAATAAATTCATAAATTGTGAAATTTTTTAGTTGAGAGAAATTTTTATTCTAGGAAGTTCTGTTGTGCTTGAAATGTGGTATTGGAAAAGATTGAGAGGCTACACTTAGGTTCAACAGGAAAGAATATTAAGGTCAATAAGTATTGTGAGCCACGGTGCACAATAGAAGCATTCTGCCCATTTAACCTTTCTGACACTTTCCCTTGAGGTTTTTCTGTACAATGAACAATTGAACTAGGACGGTTGTCCAGATGTCTTTGTTTCAGATCTGGAATTTTTCCCTCTACCTCATATTTCTGTATTATTCAATAAGAAAAGATTCAGACTATTGACTTGGGGAACATTAAGGATGATGTATGTGCTATTCCAAAATCTTGAATTTTGTTTAAATCATAGAATTACTTGCCATTCCTACTCACCCCATCTAAGTTTAAAGTTGATTTAAAACTTCAGAAATTATTTTATTTGTGTAAATAATTTCAACTTTTAGATTCAGGGAGTACATGTACAGGTTTGTTCCATGGGTATGTTGTGTGATGCTGAGGTTTGGGGTACAAATGATCCCATCTCCCAGGTGGTGGCCACAGTACCCAATAGTTTAAGAATTATTTTTTAAAGCTAGAAAACAGAATCACTGCATTGTAAACTAGTCAAGCTATTTTTAAAGTAAATTATTGAAGAAGTATTTTAAAATGCAATTCCCTATTATTGTTAAGACCTTAAGGGGATTTCACTAGTTTCATTAAAATAAGAAACAGAACTCTGTCATTGTTTAAATAAAAATGCATGTTAAATTATATTAGATGAGAGGAAATAATCTGTGCAAAGACATCTGCACATGAGTAATAGAAAAGAACACGGAACAGTCAAGCTCAGGGACATGTGGATTTTTTCTGCTCATAAAGTTGTGAAGTACATACTGAAAATCCAGGAGGTTAGGACTTATATAGGATTTCTGTGTTGTGAAAGCTTGAGTGGACACACATAAGGAATATATGTCTTCAGATTTTCAACAGATAAAAACCGGTTTTGTGTCATTTGGTCTGGTTCACCAGTAGCCAATTTACCACTGTTCCTTTTGGCTCTATTTTCTTGGCTAAAGTTTGATTTCCCTTTACCTTAAGTCAAGCCAGAAAGGGATATTTTCCAAGGAAGAAGAATTCAGTGAAATGGGATTAGATTAGATAGGACATTTTAGATTTTCATGGAATTTTCTTCTCTTTTTCATCATAGGGGCAAAATCAAAGCCGCCCCCTGTTGGTTTAATAGCACCATCCCCACTTAACAGTCTAACCTGGAAGGGGAACTGATAGCATTAAGACCAGCCCTGGGCGGGTGATCCGAGGCTCAGCCCAGGCCTGAGACATATCGTTGTGGACCTGGACTGCAGATCATGGGCCACTGCCTGGCAGAGACGTGCAAATGCCAATTTTGCTGCTTCTCCACAGTCTGACACTGTGGAGACTCTTAGTGCAAGACTGTCAGGCCCTTCCTTGTGTGCCTTATCCCTCCTACTTCATCCTTGTTTTGAAAGTCCTACACTAAGCTACAAATCCACTCCTTTCCTTTGGGAGCAGCCATACCTTTCAACTAGGGGGTCTCACATCTCCAGGTTGTGGATATCTGTCTCTTTATCCGCCAGCCTGTCTCCTTCCCCACACGACCCTCTTGTCAAAATGCCCTTTGGAAAATTAAACATTGCTTCCACGTGGAAACAGAACACAGAAAGGGAATTGTATTCATTCGTACATCACTGAAAAGACCAGGAAAGCAAAGAGTCCAAGGTAACCTCTGAACACTGAAAAAATGTCCATCTAATTTTTTTCTAATGATCATGTTCAATGTTGGTGGTGTCATGGTGAGAAGGAATTCTCAGTGTTGGTGGAAATGCACAGCAGTAGAACCTTTCTGGAAAGCTATTTGGCACCGTATATCAAGACCTTTAAAAGAAACTCCTAGCCTTTGACCCACTAATTTTACTTTCAGGAATTTATGCTAAGGAAACAATTGAGACGCTGGCAGTGATCCTCTACAAAGATGTGAGTTGCAATGCTATTTATAATAGCTAAAGGGGGATAGAAGTCTGAATGTACACGATAAGAAAATGGTTACATAAATCAGAGTATACCATACAATAGAACACCCTGTGGCCATTTTAAAAATATGTTATCAAAGGCTATATAATTGCATTGGAAAATGCCTTATTAAGGGAAAAAAAAGGAGGGTATTAACTACATGTGTAGTATTATTCTCCAAAAAAAGCGAGGAGAAATATGCCAAAGTGTTAACAGTGATTATCAGTGGCATAAATTGTGTATGGTTGTATTTCTTTTCTTCTTGGTTTTTGGTATTTTCCAATTTTCTACAAGGCCGTCAGTAATTTTCATTATTAGAATTTTGAAAGATTAACTTTCTTCTTCGTGGTCAGCTTACTCCTCTAGTAACAGAACCTCTCATCTTGTAGCAGCTCTACTACTGTGGTGTGGAGACCAGAGAGGGTCTGCCACATCCCTTGTCAGACTGGGAGCCTGCCTGGGCAGCCCTGCCACAGTACGGCAGGCATGCCCTGGCTGGTCCAGCAGATGTTCCATCATGCAAGTGAGTCACCACAGAAGGGTGTCAAGCTGATGATATTGCTACACACTGTACTTGAACTATCAGCCACAACCCAGTATGCTGCCAAGCCTTTTAGCCTTATCTTCCTAAACCGTTATTCTTTCACTGTCCAGTGAATTTCAGAGAGACTGACTGGGACTGTCTGACTCCTTTTGAGGACACTATGGGCCAGCAAACTAAAGTAGATGTAAGCCTACCAGTTGAATCCAAACCAGACCAGCAAATGTTCCTTCCATGCTAAAGTGTATGCTGTGTTGTTGCTGTCATTGGGCCTAGATGTGGGAGCCTGGCAGGACCCCGGGAATATTTAGGGGCACTAGGCATTCAGCTTCATACACCCATCTGGACTCTGAGGGTTATAGGAATGCCTTTGGGAGTCATCTGCTAAAATTGTAGTTATAAAATCATTTTCTCCTCTTTTAATTGTTTGTTATCCTTGGCTTCATTAGTGGGAAAGGGGTTGCAAATTTGATATTGGAGGTTTCAGAGCCAGGAGTGAACCTGACCATTTTGAAATTCGTCTGTTTTGCCTTGGGTTTGGTGAGGGGCAGGAGGGAGCAAGATTTTTATTTTATTTATTTATGTATTTATTTTTGTCTGCCGTTGTCATTTTTAAGTAACCTACACCCAGACATTTCTGTAGTGAAAGGAGAATTTAAGATTCTACAAAGAGTCTTGAGCCATAATAACCATCCCTGTGCGTCTTATATCTCACATATATGTTCTATGAGTATGAGAACACGTAGTCATACACCCTTAGTTTTGCATCAGAACTAAAATACAATGTGCTCTCTATTTCTTGGAGGAGTGTTCGTCTGTTTACAGTCCTTCTGTTGCAACAGGCATCATTGTGGTACATAAAAATGTGCAGTAGTATTGTTGATAGGATTATTGCCATGACTCTAAAGTACAAATAAACAAAAGACATAATTCCTTTAGTCATTTAAAAAATCACAGAAGTGAAGAGTTCTGTAGATGTCTATTAGGTCTGCGTGGTCCACTGCTGAGTTCAAGTCCTGAATATCCTTGTTAATTTTCTGTCTTGATCTGTCTAATATCTCAGTGGGGTGTTAAAGTCTCCCATTATTATTGTGTAGTAGTATAAGTCTCTTTGTAAGTCTCTAAGAACCTGCTTTATGAATCTGGGTGCTCCTGTATTAGGTGCATATATATTTAGGATAGTTAGCTCTTCTTGTTGCATTAAGGTAGCTCTTCTTTTTGCATTGATCCCTTTACCATTATGTAATGCACTTCTTTGTCTTTTTTGATCTTTGTTGGTTTTAAGTGTTTTATCAGAGACTAGGATTGCAACCCCTGCTTTTTTTTTTGCTTTCCATTTGCTTGGTAAATTGAAGTGAGCTCCCATTCACAATTGCTACAAAGAGAATAAAATACCTCGGAATACAACTTACAAGGGATGTGAAGGACCTCTTCAAGGAGAACTGCAGACCACTGCTAAAGGAAATAAGACAAAGACACAAACAATGGAAAAACATTCCAGGTTCATGGATAGGAAGAATCAATATCATGAAAATGGCCATACTGCCCAAAGTAATTTATAGATTCAATGCTTTCCCCATCAAGCTACCATTGACTTTCTTCACAGAATTAGAAAAAACTACTTTAAATTTCATATGGAACCAAAAAAGAGCCCATATAGTCAAGACAATCCTAAGCAAAAAGAACAAAGCTGGAAGGAACATGCTACCTGACTTCAAACTATATTACAAGTCTCCAGTAACCAAAACAGCATGGTACTGGTACCAAAACAGATATATAGACCAATGGAACAGAACAGAGGCCTTGGAAATAACGCCACACATCTACAACCATCTGATCTCTGACAAACCTGACAAAAACAAGCAATGGGGAAAGGATTTCCTATTTAATAAATGGTGTTGGGAAAATTGGCTAGCTGTATGCAGAAAACTGAAACTGGACCCCTTCCTTACATTTTATACAAAAATTAGCTCAAGATGGATTAAAGACTTAAACGTAAGACCTAAAGCCATAAAAACCCTAGAAGAAAACCTAGGCAATACCATTCAGGACATTGGCATGGTCAAAGACTTCATGACGAAAACACCAAAAGCAATGGCAACAAAAGCCAAGATTGACAAATGTGATCTAATTAAACTAAAAAGCTTCTGCACAGCAGAAGAAACTATCATCAGAGTGAACAGGCAACCTACAGAATGGGAGAAAATTTTTGCAATCTGTCTATCTGACAAAGGGCTAATATCCAGAATCTATAAGGAACTTAAACAAATTTACAAGAAAAAAAAAACAACCCCATCCAAAAGTGGGTGAAGGATATGAACAGATACTTCTCAAAAGAAGACATTTATGTGGCCAACAAACATATGAAAAAAACACTCATCATCACTGGTCATTAGAGAAATGTGAATCAAAACCACAGTGAGATACCATCTCATGCCAATTAGAATGGCAATCATTAAAAAGTCAGGAAACAACAGATGCTGGAGAGGATGTGGAGAAGCAGGAATGCTTTTACACTGTTGCTGGGGTTGTAAATTGGTTCAACAATTGTGGAAGACAATGTGGCGATTTTCCAAGGATCTAGAGTCAGACATACCATTTGACCCAGCAATCCCACTACTGGGTATATACCCAAAGGATTATAAATCATTCTACTATAAAGACACGTGCACACGTATGTTTATTGCAGCACTATTCACAATAGCAAAAAGTTGGAACCAACCCAAATGCCCATCAATGATAGACTGGATAAATAAAATGTGGCACATATACACCATGGAATACTATGCAGCCATAAAAAAGGATGAGTTCATGTCCTTTGCAGGGACATGGATGAAGCTGGAAACCATCATTCTCAGCAAACTAACACAGGAACAGAAAACCAAACACCGCATGTTCTCACTCATAAGTGGGAGTTGAACAGTGAGAACACATGGACACAGGGAGGGGAACATCACACACTGGGGCCTGTCAGGGGGTAGGGGGCTAGACGAGGGACAGCATTAGGAGAAATACCTAATGTAGATGACGGATTGATGGGTGAAGCAAACCACCATGGCACATGTATATCTGTGTAACAAAGCTGCACATTCTGCACATGTATCCCAGAACTTAAAGTATAATTTAAAAAAAATCACAGAAATACTATGGAGTATGCATTTTATTATTATACCAATTCAAACATAGTGGTAATAAATGTTAAAATGCAGTCACTTTATACCAAATGTTACTGCTATGGCTAAAACATAAACAAATGAAATTCTGAAATTCTGTTGTTAAAAATTGCATTTGAGGCCAGGCACAGTGGCTCATGCCTGTAATTACAGCACTTTGGGAGGCCAAGGTGGGTGGAACACCTGAGGTCAGGAGTGCAAGACCAGCCTGACCAACATGGTGAAACCCTGTCTCTACTAAAAATACAAAAAATTAGCCAGGCATGGTGGCAGGGATCTATAATCCCAGCTACTTGGGAGGCTGAGGCAGGAGAATCGCTTGAACCCAGGAGGCAGAGGTTGCAGTGAGCCAAGATTGTGCCATTGCACTCCAGCCTGGGCGACAAGAGCAAAACTCCGTCTCCAAAAGAAAAAATTGCAGTTGATACTATGGTAATTGACATGGGGATTGAGGAGTAAGTTATTATAATAGTTACGAATATCCTGCATTCCAGCCGCACCCCCAGATAATTTCAGCCGTGTACTTCTGGCCAAGAACCGTTTAGATATCTGAGGATGTGAAAAACATTTAGAACCCACATTGTGTTCACAGAGTATGTTCCCAACTATGCCATTAGCCAAAGGCATAATTCTTGGTACAGATGGAATAGGAAGCTGGAGGTGTTTCCTACTTATTAAAGTCACTTAAAAAAAAAAAAGTTGGAAGGACTTTTTAATTGTCGTGTGGTAACCACTGACCAAAAGAACAGATTGGTACAAGCCCCTGGGTCTGGGCTGTTCTCGTGAACCTCCAAATTGTCCCTGGTTCTGCTTGGGTTCCTGGGCTGTGCTGTGGTTTGAAAGTTGTTGCCAGGCCTTGCCCACTAGGTCATTGTCTGGTGGGGCGGGGTGGTGTTGAGAGGACTGAGAAAGTGAGGCCTCTCTGACTAGCAGCAACTGTGGAAGAAAATGGGGACTGCACAGTAGAAAGGAGTTGACACTTTTCCTAGGACTCAAGACAGAGTCAAGGGGGAGCCAGGTATTAAGTTAGTGATAGCTTAGCCCTCAGCTGATGGATCTTACTGTCTTACATTACTGTTGTTTTTAAATCTGTCGCTTCTTGTCAAATATATTTTAAGCTCTCGAAGTCAAGGGACCTTGGCAAATATCATTTATTGTCTTGAACATACTGAGTGCTCAATGACTAGTTTTTGCTGGATTAAGAAAAAAAAGTTTTAAAGAGTCATACTCTTTACATTTTATTTCTTCTCTTACATGAATTCCATCTGCTATATGAATCTGCCAGACCGAACACTGGAGGCAAGATTGGGGATTTTGTTGGAATTTAGAATATGTTGAGTCTTATTGTGATTCTCTATCACTGTATTGTCATTTTCTCTTGCAAATAGGGTAGGTATCTAAAGGAAACACATGAGTCAGTGGTTAAGAAGAATTCTAATGCTATGACAGTCTGTAAAGAAGCTTGGCACAGGCTAGAGGAACAGGGCAAGTCCTGCTATGTCAGAGGGAGCACACTGGCTGCAGGAGCCCTGGGCTTAGAATCAGCAGATGAGGTTTGAACCTCAGCCCTGTTACTTATAGGCTGGGTATCCTTAGGGAAGCCCCAGCTTAGCCCAGGTTTCCACATCTGTGAAATGGGAATTATAGCAGTACCTGTTTGTGAGCTTGTCGCGTGGGTAAATGAGACTCATTAATTTACTCAATAATGTTTTGTTAAATATAGTACCTATAGACACTGGATATTTTAGACACTGGATATACAGCAGTAAGCAAAACAAAAGGCTCTGCCTCATGGAATTTATATTCTAAAAATATACCTAATGGAATTTAATAAAGTATTTATCAGTCACATTAGTTTGAGCCTCTCTGATGAACTCACACTGTGGTTTTTGCTGTTATTTGTCTATAGGTGTTATAACAGTAAGTAATTAGGGCTATTATTGGGTCTCATGTTTGAATTGGTATAACCCTAGGGAAGTCCCAGTAAGTAGGACATTTGTGTGTGCCTGATAAATTGCAGTACACTTAGAAAGTCTGTTCCCCTTGAACCGGGTTTCTGTCATTTTTGCCCCCGTGAAGGGCTTGGTTCAAACAGTTCAGCAGTCCGCTGAGATTCAGGAGTGGCAAGTGGTGGTGTGGCTGAACTGGTTTCTCTCCATCATTGGTGTTTGCACTATTTGTGATGTATGATTTCACAGAGTTCTGAAGGTGCTTGTGTCATTCGTGGAAATAAGTCAAAGGGCTAACACAACCAATTAAAATCCACAAGCCGCATTTCAGTGAGTAATTTCAACCTTTCCTCTCCAAACTTTTGATTAGCCACCCGTCAAAGAACAAAATGAACAAATTGAAGGTTTCAGTTTGTTTTTTTCATTGCCTTCCCTCTGGGGCTTTTTCTCTAAGTATCGTAATGCCCAAATTCCATGAAAGGAGAAAGGGCAAGCCCAGGCAGCAAACCTCAGAGGAACCGCATTCTGCTGGTAATTGCATGCCGTCTCCCAAGAGGTGTATCTGTATTCACCTCCATCGGCTATCACCTTCTTCATGCCGGACTTCAGATCTCCAGTGGCACACAGCCCATCTAGTTAAAAATGCAAACAGGAAATTATTTTCTCACTGAATGGCCTTTGTGGCCCAGAAGAAAAAAGAAAGGGGTCATTTCTGCTGAGATATAACCTGAAAAACACTCCCACAAGAGTGGAAGCTGAAGGCTCGCTATAGGCTAGCCCTGCCTCAGAACAAGGCTGGTGATAGCATGTGGGTGTGGGAACTCATGTGCGTGGGCTCGGGGCATTTGTCACCAATGGACATGATTGAAGAAGCTTCTATCACCTGAAAAGCAGTTGTTCTGCAGGGCAAAGCTTGTTTATACTCCGAGGAATTACAGAACAGACGTTTACTTGGACACGGAGGTTTGGTCTGGAGGAATGTGACACGGCCCTGACAGCACGTCCCTGGGTTTCGGTGCTCCTCTGCTCTGCCCAGCTTTCCATCATCTGGCCTCCCATGACCTCCTGTGCTCCCATTGTGGTTTCCCTGTGTGCTGACAAGTTTTCTGGTTGTTATGTCTTGCAGCCCCCCGAATCCAAGCCCAACTTCACCCCTCTCGCCATCTTGGCCCATGTTCTCGGCGCCATCCAGCCCTATGCCCACCTCATCCACGTCCAGCGACTCATCCCCCGTCAGGTCTGTTGCAGGGTTTGTTTGATTTTCTGTTGCTGCCGTTGTTCTCTCATTGGCTTGGTCCTCTCTTCATGCAGTGTTCAGCCTCCTCGTCAACTTTGTTCCCTGCCATCCAAACCTGCACTTGCTTTTTGACAGGCCAGAAGAAGCGGTACATGAAGACTCCAGGTAAAATCTCGGATGATGACCAATCTGTTCCCGTTTATCCAAAGCTGGCCAGGGACAACAGGGGGCTGCCCCTGCTCTCCTGTGGTTCCATCCTAAGAGACCAGAGCTAAAAGGGACCATTTGCATGAACCAGCATGGCATTTTTCACACCCTTTTCAACCCTGACTCAAGTTTCTGAATTAACCTCTCTGGTGCCTAGAGTTAGGGGAAGGAGCACCTCCTGAACCAGACTCTGGTTTTGATGGCTCTCTGAATTTCATGTGCTCTCTGTGCTTTGGTGTAAGATAACATAAGAGGGAACGGTGTTGAGACATGGGCCAACCTTTTCTTCTCTCATTTTTATCGGGTAGCATCAGGCAACATTTATTTGTGGGGTTGGGCCCCTGGCCCTGAGCACTGACACCGAGTCACTTAGACCAGATCCACTGGGGGAGAGACATCGGACACAGAATAAAAGCTTGAGAGACGAAGCGATTTCTCTTAAATTGCTCATGGCTTATGCCTCCTTGTCCCCCATATACTCCTGAAATCATCCATGCTCCCAGCCTGCTTCTGTCTCTGTGTGTCATGAAGCCTGAGCTGTCCTGGGAACAGGCACTACCTCTCTCTGAGGGACAGCAGCTTGACCTAGTTCCTCTTCTCAGGGCCATGCTGTAGTTTTCCCTGCTTTTGTGACTTCCGCCCTTAAGTTCTTTGCTCTTGTGCTCTTTGGGAAAAAAAAAAGAGCTCTTTACAACCAGGAAAAGAATGAATAGGGATCCTCCAGAATTCCTCTGCTGTGGAGCTCCTGAACATGCTTCTCTCTCAAGCTTAGTCTCAGCTTTCAGACAACCAAATTGTAGAGCCCAGTTATAAGCATCAGAAGCGTTTTGGGCTTTGGGAGTATTTTCCCTTCTGTCTTTTTCTCCAAAGGGTGGATCCAGCAGAGAGGCTTAAATAATTTATGAAGCCGAGTTTCACTTTTAGAAGAAAAGAAAACCCCATGCTATTTATATATATATATATATATATATACACAGATACATACATTACTTTATTCCCCACTAGGCACTTACACATCTATCATTTCATTCTATCCTCATGTGAGAATGAGAAGAGAAATGGCCTGAACCCTATTGTGGAAAAAGAAAACTAAAGCACAGTGAGGTGACTTGGACACAATGCCATGACTAAATGAGAGCCAATCCAGAATTCAGGACTTCTCCCCCTCAGCTCAGCACTCTTTCCTTCAAACACGTGGGTAACCCCAACTTTGAGTTTCCATGCAGCTCCCAGCCCAGAGCCTGACTTGCTCTTTTAGGTTTTATACAGCTTTCTACCTGGCTTTGTCCTGGATGATGGGAAGGAGGTTTTCAGTAATTCTTTTTTTTCTCACTCTATAAATAAGGGAAATTTTCAGATCATGTCTTCCTGACATTCTAGTGATTTCCTAATCATTTCTTGGACATCTTCTGGGCACTTTGGGAGACATCAACTTTCTAAGATACCAGAAATAGCATAGATTATTCTCATTAGATCATGAGGACCTGAACCAGAGGAAACTAAGTGACCACAGACAAATCAGCTTCCAAAATGCCTCACTTACTCATTAGAGAAACTTGGGCTTTAGGAGAATGTAATTCCTTCATTTTTATCAAAATGGAGTAAAAATCTTCAAAATATTGGCCCTTTGGACAAAATGGGTTAAGAGACTCAAGAGAGTGGAATCACTCAGCTAAAATCCTAAAATGTCCTCTCTGCCTTGATGGTACTCACTTTTTTGTGACTCTGAGATTTGGGGCCCTGTTTCTTGTCAAGTATCTCTACCTCTTCACTCGTTTTCGTCTCCCCAAATATTTCCAGACTGTTTTTCCTTCCTACTTCTTCCTACCTCCCAAAGTATTTCCAGATTGACAGAGGGCAATGGCAATAGAATCTGCCCATCTTGTGTGTCTGGGGTCACAGTTACTCAGTACCTCCTCCCCTGGCCATTGTTAGAATAGCACTATTTGGACACCCTTTAGGAAGCTGCCCTCTTGAAATAGTCAAGGCAGGCCGGGCGCAGTGGTTCACACCTGTAATCCCAGCACTTTGGGAGGCCAAGGTGGGGAAATCACCCGAGGTTAGGAGTTCAAGACCAGCCTGGACAACGTGGCAAAACCCCATCTCTACTAAAAATACAAAAATTAGCCAAGCATGGTGGTGGGTGCCTGTAATCCCAGCCACTCAGGAGGCTGAGGCAGGAGGATTGCTTGAACCTGGGAGGCAGAGGTTGCAGTGAGCCAAGATCATGCCATTGCATTCCAGGCTGGGTGACAGAGCTAGACTCCATCTCAACAACAACAAAAAAATAGTCAAGGCAGAGTTGGACTAAATGTATTGTCCAGGTGAGCAAAGATAGCAACACTGCTGGGGAGCTAGCCCATCAGAGGAGCAGAGAGGGCTGAAACCTGTACACTGCAGTGTATATAGCAAAGAGGTGGTGGTATACACCCATTATTCAGGTCCAGTGGGGCCTCCCTCAAATCCACTTCCAGAGCTTGAAGCTTCAGTTTTCCTTCCCTGAGCAAAGCCTTTAAAAGTAAATATTGAGTTAGATCTAATCAGTGGTCCCATGAACTTCTGAATGATGTCTCCTCTGGAAATTGCTCCCTGTCTGAATTAGTCTTTTTTCATGCTGCTGATAAAAACATACCTGAGACCGGGAAGAAAAAGATATTTAATGGACTTACGGTTCCACATGGCTGGGGAGGCCTCACAATCACGGGAGAAGGCAAGGAGGAGGAAGTCCTGTCTTTCATGGATGGCAGCAAGCAAAAAGAGAGTTTGTGCAGGGAAAATCCCATTTTTTAAAACCATCAGATCTTGTGAGACCCATTCAGTATTCAGGAAAGACCCTCCCCCATGATTCAATCATCTCTCACCGAGTCTCTCCCACAACACGGGAATGACGGTAGCTACAAGATGAGATTCAGGTGGGGACGCAGAGCCAAACCATATCACTGTCCCCTCTTCAAACCATTTCACTGTCCCCTCTTCAAACCATTTATAGACCTTGTTTGTTCAAAGTCAGGAATGCAGATGCCTTTTACAGCACAGTAGGGAAAGGGTGCTGGAGACACATTCCCTCCGTATTTCCCTTTTCTTTCACTTGCTCACCCCTCCCCCAAAAAAAGCCCATAGCCCCAAACCCGTAACTTGCATTTGCCCAGGGGTCCCTGGAAATTATGCCTAAATGATCAACCCCTTTCCACCTGCCAGTCTAGCTGGTGCCACCTCCCTGTAGTGCCATATGATGGCGAATGGGTCATCATTTTGCAAGGTTTGCAAGGGCATTTGAGGGAAACTCCTGTGAGTGCTTTCCAGGCCTTGTGCCATGCTCAGAGGTGAAAATTAAAAGGGAACTAGCAGGAGGATCCAAACTTCTTCATGACCTTAAAGGCCCAGCTGAGGTCTGAAGGGCACTGTGACAGGAGCAGCCGAAAACTACCCCAGGCTGTCTGTATCCAGTTTTGAGATGCACCGTGGAGAATAGGAAGCCAAAGAACCAATGATGCCTGGTGGAGATTTTTTATTTTTTTTTATCAGAGCCAAAGCCTACAAATACAATCTCTCTGCCAACAGGATTTGTCTGTTTTGGTAGGAACCCTACCTAAAGCAAACTGCTTAAGACCTTTCAGAAGGAGTTATGGGACACTTGACTTGTTGGGCTGACAAGCTTTTAAGAAGATATGACTTTTTGGGTAGGATTGCCAGATTTAGCAAATAAAAAAAAATACAGCATACCCTGTTAAATTTGGATGGTAGATAAACAACAAAAATTTTTTCGCGTACGTATGTCCCATGCAATATTTGGGACAAAACGTATGCTAAAGAAATATTTATTGTTTATTCTGCCATCCAAATTTAAGTAGGTGTCCTGTATTTTATCTGGCAACCCTACCCATTCCTATCCCTTGGGCAACAGGAATGGCCCCCTTTAAAAGCACCTCTTCCATCATTTCTCCCATTTTTGTGCCTATCCTAAGGCAGTAGAGGGAGATCTCAAGGGAAAAGCCCTCCCATAGACTGTCGGTTGCCTATCAACTTGAGGAAAAAACAAGGCCGTTTCTTGGCTTGCTTATTTATTTATTTACTTACTTTTTATTTGAGACAGGGTCTCACTTGACTAGAGTGCAGTGGTGCAATCTCAGCTCACTGCGGCCTCAACCTCCTGGGCTCAAGCAATCCTCCTGCCTTAGCCTCCCAAGTAACCTGGACTCCACACGTGTCCCATCATGCCTGGCTAATTTTTTTTATTTTTTTGTAGAGATGGAGGTCTCTACAGTCTGGTCTTAAATTCCTGGGCTCAAGCAATCCTCCCACCTCCCAAAGTGCTAGGATTACAGGCATGTGCCACAGCGCCTAGTGTGTTATTTTTTAATGTACTATGTTATTGCCACTTCATTATTCAATTTCACAAACCTAATATCAATGGAATGTTACTCCTTTTGAACCATAATCTTGGGCACCTGGACCACTCCCTTTTATTTCTGCCTGCCAGATACCCCTGCTGGTTTCCCAGCTTGCCCCTGTTTTGTCCCATTATCCTTATTTAGTGAGGTTAATAAGTCATGTTTGTGAAAATCCAGTCAGAGGAACCTTTCCTCAGATGCTGTTTCCCTTACTTTTAGTCCCCCTTCCCTGGTCTCTTTGCTTTTTACCCACCTGCTCTGCCCTGTCCTCAAGAGGCAGAAATACTGCCTGAAAACCTGGTCTCTGAGACCCTGGCTAATGTGAACTGGATTTTCCTTTCACCTTCAATGTCAATGTCATAACAGGCTCCATTTGCCTGTCAGTATAGTCTTTTATCTGTTTTAGCGCTTTTCACAGCCAAGTCACTCCTCTCTGCTTCCCAGCCTCTAAAAAAAAAAAAAAAAAAAAAAAAAAAAGCCTCTTATGTTCCTCCCTGGAAAGTTGCACATAGGATGTTTGGTCCTTGCTGGCCAATAATAGACTTGGTTTCTTTGGCTCACAGACAGTGCCCCTTGTCCTGAACTTTATTCTGTCATCATAATTAGCCAGGAAGAGCTGTTTTCCTGTTGGAGCTGGTGAATACTAAGGACTCTTCTTTCCTTTGTTCCCAGGGGTCCCACTTCATTTTCTCCCATTTTCCCAATGTTTTCCCACCTGGCCATCATCTCTTGGCTCCTAGAAAACCAGAGGGAACAACAGTAAAATATGGCCCAGCAATAAATTCGAGATAACCATTTACTCTGATCACCCTGCACAATGGAGACCATGTGGCTCACAAAGCCTGAAATATTTACCACCCAGCCCTTTGCAGAAAAAGTTTGCCACCCTCTGCTCTAGAACAGTGTTTCTCAACCCTCACTGCACATTGGAATTACTTGGAGAGCTTTTTTAAAATACTGATGCCTGGCCGGGCACGGTGGCTCACGCCTGTAATCCCAGCACTTTGGGAGGCTGAGGCAGGCGGATCACGAGGTCAGGAGATTGAGACCATCCTGGCTAACACGGTGAAACCCCGTCTCTACTAAAAATACAATAAATTAGCCGGGCTTGATGGTGGGCGCCTGTAGTCCCAGCTACTTGGGAGGCTGAGGCAGGAGAATGGCGTGAACCCAGGAGGCGGAGCTTGCAGTGAGCCGAGGTCGCACCACTGCACTCCAGCCTGGGTGACAGAGCGAGACTCTGTCTAAACAAACAAAAAATACTGATGCCTATATAATATCTGCACATCTGGGTAGAACCCAGACATCCCCAGGTGATTCGGATGCACAGTGAGAGTGATTGTAAATACTCAATGGACATGAGAAAAGCAAAAACAAACCAAAAAAAATGCCTCATGTCCCCTGTCCCTTCTTCCTCCTCCTCACACTCCCCATACAAGTGCATGTGTGTGCTCATGCACACACATGTGTAATTGCCCTCATGCACCTTGTCTATTCCCTCCCCTGGGGATTGGAGAGCTCCAGCTCTGGAATCCTGTCTCACCAGCAAGACCCAGCCTAGTAAGAAATCAGGAACATCTGGGAGAGCTCATGTCCGCCCGTGGCCTGGAACTGAAACTTGGCTTTGCTGCAGTTTCTCCTTTTTGAGTCACTGAGCATTGCCAGCTTTCAACAGGTTCTGTTGGGAGTGTGTTCCCCAGAGCAGCCTGGAACTTCTTTCCTGCCCCTGCTTCCCTCCCTTCCCCCAAGGCACTTGTGCTCCAAAAATGGGGCCCAGCCTGCCCTCCCGCTGTTTGGCCGTTATAACTCCCAGGTAAAGTTTTAACATGGCACAAGGTGACCCCACAAGAAGTGTAGTCTCTTGAAGCTTACGGCTTTTCTCTGAATATTTCTCATTTTTCTCCTGTGACCTTTGCAGCTTTCCCACCTCATGCCTTGCCACCATCTGGCTGCCTTGCCAGGCACTTCCCACAGAGGGGACTAGGTAGCTTACAGGGAAAGGGAAGAAGAGAGATGAAATGTCTGGGGCTTTCTAAGGGTTTTTTGAAAAATGTTAAATAAACTCCTGTTTTCACACAGCACACCGTTCCGGAAGGCAAAAGCCTTGTATGCCTGCAAAGCTGAACATGACTCAGAACTTTCATTCACAGCAGGCACCGTCTTCGATAATGGTGAGTTTCTCATCCCCTCACAAAGATATGGGCGGGGGTGGGGACAAGGGGAGCACATAAATAACTGGCATTTTCAAAGCTCCTCCCTAGGGAAAATCTCAATACAATGGGTAAGAAAAAAAGTATGTGTGTGTGTGTGTGTGTGTGTGTGTGTGTGTGTGTGTGTGTGTGTTGGTTTCTGTGTCTTTTCCCAAAATAAAATAGCAGCAGCAGGACTTCCGGAGACATTGTGAAGAGTGGACTAGTGTAATCAGCTCCATGTTCAGTTGTTACCACTGTAAATGAGATTGTGCCTGCAAAAGACCCAGCCCAGGACTTGGAAGTGGCTTTAAGAGATCATACACATCACATCTTTAAAATGGTACTCAACACGTATTAAGCATTCAATAAGTTAATATTTTTATTATTAAAACCATCATCATCATTGTATCCATCTTCGAAAAAGGCCTGGATGCTCTCATAGTTCACAGTGACAGTTTTTCCTCACTGTTGTCTGGGCAGTGGGTGCTGCATCTGATTCCGTTGGTCCTGGCTGTATCTGTAAACACATTCCAGGCCAGAGCAGAGATGAGTTCCTGGGGACCAGTCCTTGACTGTACTCACGTCCACAGGGGCTGCCATTGTGTCTGCCCAGCCCCTGCATTCAGCATAGCAGAGATATCCATCAGGTACAGGTAGACAAAAGGGGGAACAAGGCACAGAGCATGAGGGTCTCTCCCAGGTCACACTCAACCCTTGGCCTTCTGGGTCACCAGGAGTCGGAGGGATTACCCCAGAACTGCATGTGGGCGTCCGAGTCTGCATTCCCTTTTATCGTTCTGAAAGCCTCAAGCACTGTCCTTAAACCTTTGCTCCATTAACTTTCATCTGGGCCCTTTATAAATCTAAATGCACAAACAGCCAGCCCAGCCACCTCTCCTGTCCACAGCTGGTGCTTGCAGGCCCCAGCAGACTGCAGGTGCAATGCAGGTGCAGTGGGTGTGCTGAAGGCTGTCCAAAGCCATTTCGCTGGTGAGTGTCCCCCGCACAGGCCCAGGCGGCAGAGTCCTGGCCCTGCCGTAACACGACACGGCTCTTGCAGAAGACAAACCAGAATGGGCTGCATTGCTTGGGCTTCTGCCCCCTGCTTTGTCAGCAAGGAAGGGGCTTCTGCCTATAGAAGAGCAGGATTTGAGAGATTCCTACATTGACAGGTGAATTCGGGGCTTAAAGGTCTGTCCTCTAAGTCCCAATTCACTGCTCATAGGGGCAGGGGATCATCATGTCCCTATCAGCCATTCCCTCTGATAACACAAAGGACTCCTGATCTCAGGGGCAGAATTATTTTAAACTATCAAAAGTTATGTATATACTTCTGTCTTCTTTGTGATTCCTTTTGGTGAATGCAGCCTTCTTCCATTTTTTAACAGTTTATTAAGATAGCCATACAACATACAATTTACCCATTTAAAATGCATAATTCAATGGTTTTTAGTATATTCAGAGTTGTGCAACCATCACCACTATATAATTCCAGAATATTTTCATCACCCCCAAAAGAAACCCCATACCTTTTAGCAGTCATGTCTCACTTACCACATCCCATTTCCATCCAGCCCAAGGCAACCACTCTTCTACTTTGTCTCTCTAGATTTGCCTGCTCCGGACATTTCATACAAATGGAATTATATAGTATGTGATCTTTGAAACTGGATTCTTCAGTTTGCATAATGTTTTCAAGGTTCATCCACATTGTGGCGTGTCAGGATCTTCTTCCTTTTTATGTGCGATGGTATGGATATACCACATTTTATGTAAGCTCATTCATCAGTAGATGAGCACGTTGTTTCCACTTTTTGGCTACTTGAATAATGCTGCTGTGAACATGTGTGTAGGTTTTTGTGAGGGCGTAGGTTTCCAGTTCTCTTGGGGATATACCTAGGAGTGGGATTGCAGGGTCATATTAATTCTGTGTTTGTTTGAGGAAATGCCAAACTGTTTCACAAAGAAGTTGCACCGTTTTACCATTTTATGTTCCTACCTTCTTTCATTTTTAAGTCTGTCTGCAGTAGCTTAAATAGTAAAGCATAAAGGGGGAAAAAAAAGAAGAGAAGCCTGGATGATTGTTAACTGCCAAGTCCTTTTTTTCCCCAGCAGAGTGTCCTTCAGCTTCCACAGCCATCTTCACTGCCACACTGAAGCTCCGGGCACCTCCACCTCTCACCTGGGCACTTCCGCTGGCCGCCTGACACATCTTCTCACTTCTGCTCTTGCTGCCATAACCCCCTCTTTACAGAGCAGCGAGAGCGATCTTTGAAAAATGGAAATGACATTAAAGCCCTTCGGTGGCCTCCCATTGCTCTGAGAATCACTTGCAAGGCCCTCCAGGGCCCAGTTCCTGCCCCTCTGACCTCACGCCCTCACTTGACATACTGCAGCCTCATAGGCCTTCTTCATGTTCTCACGTAAGGTCAGCAAACTATGACCTGCCCGTCAAATCCAACCTGCCACCTGTCACCTAACAATTCTGTAACTGCTTCCACCTACAACGTGGTAATCATCATAAATCCTATAGGTATTGATGAGAGCAGGAGAAAAGTTTGGTTGAATGAGTGAGAGGCCTTACCCAAGCCTTCCTGTGGTCTCTAGGAGTCATGGCAGAGTTCGCTGACGCTGGTTTGTTTTTAACCAGCCTTGCCAGTGACCTTTCAAATTCCCTGAGGAGCGAAAGGCCAAATTAAACCTGAAAGAAAACACCTCTCAATGTTGACTGAGTTGCAGTAGAAAATGGACCTGACGAAATGTTAGTACACTTTCTTGATTGGGTTAGCTCAAAATATGTTATTAGGTCTTTTTTCCAGAGGAAAATGCTTACATAGACCCTCTTCCTCCCCACCCCTTCACTTATACAGGAGAAAATGAGGCATTACAGAACACTATTATTTTGTCCGGCGGTGGGGTGGGGGGGTCTTTTTCCTTGTTCCATTTCTTGTTAGTTTACTGCTGGGGATACGAGGTAAAGGCTTTTTAATGTGTATGCTGTGTAGCTGTCAGATTAAATCATCAAACCAATCAGAAAGTACACGTGTGTGTATGTGTGTGTGTGTGTGTGTGTCTTTTTGTGTGTTTCAGGATTAAGAAGAATGAATAAGGAAGAGGAAAAGGGAGGGGCCCATGGAGGGGAAAGTCTGTTGTTTCGTAATGATTAATCTCGAAGCCTTTGGATTCCAGGGGCCCCTACTGTGACTCTGGAGTGGCTGCTGCTGTCAGCTCATGGACTTTGTGCAGTGGGAAATGGATGTGCAATACCTAGAAATAATTCCAGTGTCAGCCCTGGCCAATCTACTGGGAAACTGCCCATTTCAACAAGAGCACCTCAGACAGTAACTGGAAAGAGAAATAGCTCATGTTCTCAGGAACATTAGTCATCTTGAAGCAACATGATTCGTGATACCTGGAAAATGCACATGGCAGTCACTAAAATTGGGTTCTAGGGATACTTTTAACAAGATTTGAGAGGAGCTGGATCCATTCATTCTCATAATACCTAAGATAGCACCACTACACAGCAGGCCTGTCCCAAGTTTCCTTTGCTGATGGAGGACATCCTCATGGAGGAGCCCCCAAGCTGCCTAGGAAATGGGTTAACAGGAGAGCACTCAGGGATCTCCTTCAACTTCTCCAGCCATCTTCACTGCCATGCCCAAGCCCAGGTCACCTTCACCTCTCACCTGGGCGCTTCCACTGGCCGCCTGACACATCTTGTCGCTGGCTTCCACTCTTGCTCCCAGAACCCCTTCTTCACATAGCAGCAAGGGTCGTCTTTGAAAATGAAAATCACTTCATGTTATTTCCTGCTTAAAATCTATCAGTGGCCTCCCACTGCTCTGAGAATGACTTACAAGGCCCCCCAGGGCCTAGTTCCTACCCCTCTGACCTCCTCTCACCCTCACTTGACATACTGCAGCTTCGCAGGCCTTCTTTATGTTCTCAAGTAAGGTCAGCGAACTATGACCTGCCAGTCAAATCCGACCTGCCAGTCAAATCCAACCTGCCACCTGTTTTTGTAAGTAAAGCTTTACTGGAACACAGACACTCATGCCTTCGTGTCTGCGTGTTATCCGTGGCACTACAGTGGCAGAGTTAAGGAGAGAGACACACTCGCTATGAGGCCCTTTAAGAAATACATGCACACCACTGTTCTAAAATCACACCCAGCTTTTTCCCATCACAGGGCCGTTGCACCTGCACTACCCACTGCTCCAGTCTTTCTCTCTCCTTTTACCACTACCTAAAATTATATGCTTGCTTATTGCTTGATTGTCCCGCAGAGCAAAATCTTATCTGCTTGTTCTGTGCTATGTGCAAGGACCTAGCATAGGTCCTTGGTGTCTAGCATGTGATAGGTGCTCAGTAAACATTTGTTAAATGAGTGAATGTACTTTAATTACCCAGGGGTCTGCACCTCTTTTAGTTAAGACTTCTTTTGGGGACAGTCAGCCATTAGAGACCTTAGTCACACACTTGCTCCCTGTCCATGGTGAGCGAAGGAGGGCAGAAGACATGAGTTGTGTACCCAGGGGTGTATGGTGTACACGAGTAGAGCTGAGAGAAAGTGATTGGCAGGAAGCACACCTGTGTCCACAGCAGCTTATATTTAGTATATGCTGTTGGGCTGAAGAGCCACTCAGGCAGCTTGTGGCAACACTTTTGTGTTTGTATAGCATGTTGGACACTGGTGCAGTTCAGTGTTGCACATTGGCGCCATTCAGCCCAACAAGCACATAGCATCTTTGATGTTCAGAGCATTGGGCTAGGCAACAGCAGTAGTAGTTAAGATGACAGACTCTGGGATCAGATGTCCTGGTCTCTGATTCATTTTCATTGTCTACCAGCTATTAATATTTAGTTTTGGCCAAGATGCTTAACTTTTCGCAGCCACAGTTTTTCATCAGTAAAGTGAGGATAATAGCAGAACCAACTCCATAGTCATTCTGAAGATGAAAGGAGGAAACGCAGGTGTGAAGCGCATATTCGCAAAGGGTCTGCCACCTGGCATTGCTCAACCTGTTATCATCCTTATCAGCATGGGTCACACCCTCTGGTTAAATAGAGGGCCTGATATAGTGGGAAGGGGGTTGGTCTCTGGAGTCAAACAAGCTGGGTTCAAATTTTGGTTCCAGTATTATGACCATGCACAAATTATTTTATCTCTCTGAGCCTTAATTTTCTCATCTGCAAAATACAGATAATAATAATACAAGCTAGGATCCTGAGGATCAAATGAATCAATATGTCTAAAACTCCAAGCACACAGCAGCTTCATAACATATCTAAGTGTTAGCTTGTATCATTATAATTCACGAGGCAGAAGGGAGTTACTGAAGGTTGTGGAGCCAGGAAGTGCTATAATCCAAACCAAAACGCACGGAAAAACTAGATAGAGAGGCAAAGCTTAGCACATTTGAACAGCATATAAATAGGACCCATGAATACTATGAGGAATGTACTATGAGCATTTTAGGTGTCTGGAGGAGGAGGGAGCAGGTAGAAGGGATTCCATGGTAGTATTTACAAAGGAAGTGGGGCTTCAGCTAAGCCTTAATGTGGAAACAGAAGACAGCAGAAAGAAAGGGGGCACTGGTGCTGCCTCCCTCCTCCATTAGTAAGTGACAATTTGCATTTTAACTCAGAGGCATTTAGGCACAGAAAAGTTATAGCTCCTAACTTCCTGTGAGCTAGTGAAAATACAGGTTCCTGGGTCCCATTCCCAGAGATTCTGCTTTAATTGATTTGCCATGGGGCCCAGGAATGTGCAGTTTGAATAAGCATCCTGAGGGTTCCGAAGCACATGGTCTGGCATAGGCTTTAGTAAACCCTGGCTTGAAGGCTCAGTGAGTCAGCAGTCCAACCCAAAGGCTGTGTTATCTCCTGCCATCTCCTGTGACCTACCTTTTGGCCTCCAGTTTGGAGGGCCTCTCTTGTCCCCTTTAATTCTTCCCTTAGCCCTCAGATTGTATTGTAAATGTTTTCACCCCAGTACCTGTGCTGTGGGTGAACAGCTAGCCAGGAAAACGAGAAAGGTCTGAAGGAGATGGACTCAGTGCATCCAGTAGAGTAACAACTCAACTTGGAGCTTTGCTGTAAAGCCGGAGGGCCTGGTTTTTGTTTTTGTGTTTTGTCAGTCTGGCTTGCTTTATTCTTTCTAGGTTTTTATTTTGGAGAATGGGTTTGATTTGTTAATTTTATTCTAAACATTTGATTTTTCCTGAAGCTTAGGTGGGTGGTAAGGGCCATCTGGTTTTACTAGGTCTCTACTAGGAGGGGGTCTTGCTGAGCAGTCCCGATCCAGGGTCTCCTGCTAACTAGCCTGTACTGAGCATTTGCTCTGTGCCTGGCTCTGTGACGAGTGCTTTATCCACACCAGCTCCTTTCATATTTGCAAGAACCCAGTAAAGGGAAGAGGGTCTTGTTGTCACCAATATGAAGTGCAGAAACTGAAGTGATCTTGGAAGCTTTGGTTGGATGGATGGGCAGAGGGCAGGGGTATTTGGGTGTTCTTTAAGAGTGGCATGGGAGAGCTTTGGTCATTGGAGAGGCCAGGTTGCTTTTAAGTTGTGTCTTCTTCCAAGGCACTTCTCTCCCAGACTGTCTCTTGTGTGGGTTGTCATGAACCCAAAGTATCCTTGCTGTTTATTCCTGAAGCTTAGTGATCTGAAATTGGCCAACTTTGGAGGCCAACTAATAGATGTTTAACCTTGTCTTTTCCTAAGGAGGCACTCAAGGTGTACCCAAAGTTGACTGACACTGATCTTCTGGAAGCCTCAAGGCCGATTCTTTTGCTGCCTCCCATTTGCCCCCTTTGGTTTCTGTTCTTGCGTCTTTCCCTACAAACTGAAACTAGAATTCTGTAGCGGTGTCGGAGCGGAACTGCTTTTCTAAAACAAGCTCAGGAAGTCATTTAATTAGCCCAGGAAGGGAATAGGGGAAAATCTATTCTCTCCAAATAATCTTGGGACATTGGAGTTTTCCTAACACATTGAGAGTAAATGCCCTGCCTCACTGCAGAGTGATCTGTATATCTTCAGTTGACAAGCATGAACATCCCCCACCTCTCAGTCCCATGATTCCTTCTCTCTTCCTTCCTGCTGTTGACTACTTTGCAGAATCAGCTGGATTTTAGATAATCTTTATAATATCACAGTGGTTTCCGTGGAGATGGATCATGATGTCACAAAAGTAGATATATATTCTTTGGATACTGAAAAATCAAAGGGCAATAGAGGGAGGAAGAGAAGAATTTTCAAACTGGTATATAGAGGAGGGGGAAATCTAGAGAACAGGAAAGAAAACTAAGAAAGGGTGTGAGTGAAACAGAGAAATGGCTATTCAAAGGCTGTTCAAAATGACAACAACCAAAAAAAAAAAAAACCCCAGAAAATTTGCAAGGAAATTAGAAGCAGGGGGTAAGGATTTGAAGGAAAGTAAGATGATGAAAAGAAGCTGGATGGATTGATTGAGACAGGGTCTTGCTCTGTCGCCCAGGCTGGAGTGCAGTGGCGCTATCACGGCTCACTGCAGCCTCGACCTGCTGAGCTCAAGCGATCCTCCCACCTCGGCACTCCCCCTCCTCCAAGTAGCTGGGACTACAGACACGCTCCATCAAACCTAGCTAGTTTTTGTATATTTTATAGAGACAAGGTTTTGCCATGTTGCCCAGGCTGTTCTCAAACTCCTGGGCTAAAGCAATCCACCTGCCTCAGCCTCCCAAGGTACTGGCATTACACGCGTGAACCACCAGGCCCAGCCTCTAGAAGCTGGATATCTTTAAAGAGTAGTTCTTAGTAGTCTTCCATGGGCACTGCACTGAGTACATAGTTGATACTGGGCAGGTGGATGGGTGAGTACGTGGGTGGGTGGGTGGGTGGATGGAAGGAAGGAAGGAAGGCAGGCAGGCAGGCGGGCAGGAAGGAGGGAAGGAAGGAAGGATGGAAGGATGGATACATGTATGGATGGACCAGGACAACCATTGCCCTCTAACAACAGTAGGAATCTGTCACTTCTTTGTAGTTTAAACCAGGAGCTTCAGAAAATCCATGAAACCCCTAAAATTGTATGCAAAATTTTGAATGTCTGTGTCTGTTTCCTTTTTCATTGCAAAGAAAGTTCAGGACAGCTTTCATCAGAAGGCTTATATCCCACAAAAGGTTCAGAACCTCTGGTTTAAACTTCTAGAATGATGTAACTTAATAAGTGATTGTACTCATTGTCCAAGCTTCCTTCACACACACACACACACACACACACACACACACACACACACACATACACACACACACACCCCCCACACGCATATCTGCCGCCTGCTCTATCTGTAATGCCATCTTTTCTCGCTTTCTGTCCCCTTCCTGTACAGTTCACCCATCTCAGGAGCCTGGCTGGTTGGAGGGGACTCTGAATGGAAAGACTGGCCTCATCCCTGAGAATTACGTGGAGTTCCTCTAACCGTGGGCCCCAGCAGAACTGCTGAGCTTTACATGGTATCCATGACAACTGCTGATTCCAGTGTCGAGGCCATTTCTCTTTGCCACTGAGAAATGCAACGTGACTGACTCTGTTGCTACCTGTCAACATGAATGTTTCTGTGAGCTCTGGTGTCACTCATCTCCATGATCATCTCAGCCAACACTCATCAATACTGCAAGAAAAGAAGTCAATCAGCAGAGGAGACCATTTAATAACTAAGAGGAAGACTTGCAAAGCCGTTTTCTCATGAGTACCCTGAATAGGGGGCACTCATTTTGTTTCAACGGTCCAAACGCCCAACCTTCAGAAAGAGGAAGTCAGAAATAGTCCCCGAGAGCACACTGCGTAGCTAAGTCTGCTGGGGCTGGGTGAAGAAATTGGCGCTGAGATCCAGGCTGGATCCGTTGCTTTTGTTTACAGTAGGCACTCTCTCTACCCCACCTCTCAGTACTTGAGACTTAAAGTGCTACAGGCAGCTGGGTCTGTTTGCATGCAGGATGAAGAGGGTTAAAGCACTGTTTATATAAGATCCAATCTCTCACCATCTCTAAAGCAGCCGTTGGCCCGTCATCAGTGAGATACAATCCAGTCTTCTCATGCACGGGAACACACACACCCTGCGTTTCTCCCTCCCAGGCTAGGAACCTCTCTGCCACCAAGGGCTGCCATCCATCGCCTAGTAACCACGGCAACCCAACCTACTCTAAAACCAAACCAAAAAAATAAAATAACACATCCTCTTTGCACGACACATTTTTTCTCTCCCCTTTTTGGTACACTTTTTTTGAATGGTTTTCTAACAACTTGAAGCACAGGATCAAGGAATTAGGGTGGTCTACTTGAGGCAGATGGGATAGTAGCTGGGAACTGTTCCCTTTCTGATGAATTTCAGCAGCATGGGGATATATTTGGAGCACACCCTAGTAACCTCTTGAGATTAAATTACATACTCTTAATATTTCTGTTCTTCCATGCAACTGATGTTTGTTTTTTAAAGGGTAAGATGCTGCCTCCCAATGAGTGATGCCATCTGACTGGTTTCCCCATGTCCTCCCATTCACCCATCCCTGCTCCCACCCTTGCCTGCCTCTAACCCACCACTGGCCAGCCCCCTTGCCCTGCTCTGGGCTGCTGAACACTGGTGCTGTGGTGGTTTTCAAGGTTAATTCCTAGACTAACTGTATGGCCTATAGTTTAAAAGGACGTCTATGTTCACTGCCACTCCGAGAAAGGGAATTATTTCTCAGTCTTTCGAGGCATGAGACTAATATAGGCCATTGTGATTCAGGAAGAAACCCAAGGTTGGAGGGTGGGATGGGTACCCTCTGAAAAAGGGAATTTGCTGGTGAAAAGAGGCTGGATCTTGTGGAAGACTGCCTTGGATGGGGAAGTACTGCCTGGACATTTCAAATTCACTTGGCCTGTAAACAACAGAGTTTTCCGTATCTTCCACAAGTGAATGTCATTGCAAGGGTGTGACTCTAGACAAACTACAAACTGATGGACCGTCAAGCTCCCCAGGAGCCCCTCGGATGGCAGCGTTGCTTCAGAGTGTTTCCTGTTTCTGGAATTCCTTGTTAGGGAACTTTAAAGAAGAAAAGAAAAACTTGAATTGTGTTGAATTACTGTATCTTTTACTTTTTTTTTTTTTTGAAAAGATAAACTTGTAAATAGAGTGATTTGAAATACTATATGGCAAAGTTTTATATTTGATATTCTTTAAGCTAGTTGCTCACACACTTAGGCTTCGATTGCTAAAGAAGTATGTTTAAGAGGGAGAGAGGGGAGGAAAAGGTGAAGAGAGTCAAGGTCACTGTCCCCCCTTCAGCATGAAGGAAAGAGAAGACATTCCTATGGCCTTGCTCTCTGCTGTCCTGTTGGTGGGCATGACGCATCAGTGGTGTTCAGTCTTTATGTGTGTTTAAGCATCCCTTGGGCTTTGGATTTGGAGATGGGAAGAGCATCTCCAGGCAATGAGTTTTTCAAAGAATGCCTACTTAGTAGTAAGGTGAAGCTCAGGATTTAAATAAGTGGGGTCAGGCATTCGAGTTTTTGTCTTTCTTCTCAGGTGTATTTCTTGGTACCCCCAAGATATCAGGACAGAAAAAGATGTGTCAATTGCTGTGCTCTTTACTTCTTTTTCTCCACATCTTCTGAGGCTTAGAAATGTGGACGAGCTAGTTTTCAAATTGTGTGTGCGTCTGTAAGTTCTTAAAAAACCAGCTTCTTAGAATGTTCAGTTCTCAATGTGCTGCTGCTTTCCCTTCTCCTAAACATTTTAAAACTCTTCCCTTTCACCTCCAATTCCCTGTGATCCCAAAAGAAGAGGAAGACTCCAGGAGGGATATAGATTGTGCCATCATAGCTTTACAGGTGGCTTTAAAGTTAGCAGGGGTTTGTCATGGTGATTCATTACTCAGTTTATCAGCTCAAGGATTATACGGCTCTTTTCCAGGAACTCACCCAGGAGCAAGCGAGACACTACCATTGAATCAGGGAATAAGAATTAAGAATGGACAGGACCAGGATAGAACTCAAGAAAGCCATTGGGGAAAGCTTGAGAAGAAAGGGAGTATACTAATAGATTAGATCTGTGAACTTGAGGACAAGAAGACCTTGGGAAATGGGGGCCTCAGGGGATGTGCATTCACATACTATTGTGCTTCCCAAAGAGAGACCAACATCATGCTTTTAACACATTTGATGAGGTTTTTTATTTGTGTTTTTGTTTGTTTGTTTTTTGAGACAAGAGTCTCGCTCTGTGGCCCAGGCTGGAGTGCAGTGGTGCATTTTTGGCTCACTGCAACCTCCACCTCCCAGGTTCAAGTGATTCTCCTGTCTCAGCCCCCCAAGTAGCTGGGACTACAGGTATAAGCCATCACACCCAGCCGGTTTTTTGTATTTTTAGTAGAGTTGGGGTTTTGCCATGTTGGCCAGGCTGATCTCGAACTCCTGACCTCAAGTGATCTGCCTGCCTCAGACCCCCGAAGTGCTGGGATTCCAGGTGTGAGCCGCTGCGGCCGACCACATTTGATGTTTGAAGTTGTAATCTGTCCCATCATAAACTTACCTGGAGCTCATATGGAGGAACAGAAGGCCAAGATCCTTGCTTTGGGGGTGCCTCATGAAGCATCCCTGTAGACACTTGGCCCCAGCTTCACTGCTTGGAAGCATGTCCCTCCCTCTTGACTTGGCTCTGATTTGAAACCGGGAGAAACAGAGCTTCTGCCAATGGGATCTTTTAGGTAACTCCCTCCCCAGCTTCCGTGTGTCTGTGCAGTGCCCATGAGCTGCTGCCAATGGGATCTTTTAGGTGCCCCCTCCCCAGCTTCCCTGTGGCTGTGCAATGCCCTTGACAGATGGCTGCTCTGTTTCCCTTTGCCCAGCCAGGCTTCCCTCCTTCCTATTAGCTACAAAACTGGATAAACTTCAGAATATGAGCCAATGAGTAGGAAGGAACTTGAAGACTAAAAGATTTTACTCTCTCCCCTATCCATGCCCCCTACCTCTGACTCTCTCTGTGTGAACAGGAAACTTTAGGGTAGATAAGGAGAATGAATTGGTTATCAGAGTGGAAGACCGTGGCCCAGGATCCCTGAACTTTCCCCATAACCTCCAGTTTCCTTTGTAAGACCCAGGGATCACTTAGCCATAGCCTGAATCTTTTAGGGGTATTAAAGTCAGCCTCTCACTTTTCCTTCAGGTTACTAACAAAATTTCATAGCTAAAGAATGCCATGGCCGGGTGCGGTGGCTCACGCCTGTAATCCCAGCACTTCGGGAGGCCGAGGCGGGCGGATCACGAGGTCAGGAATCGAGACCATCCTGGCTACCACGGTGAAACCCCGTCTCTACTAAAAATACAAAACATTAGCCAGGCGTGGTGGCGGGCACCTGTAGTCCCAGCTACTCCGGAGGCTGAGGCAGGAGAATTGCGTGAACCTGGGAGGCAGAGCTTGCAGTGAGCCAAGATCACTCCACTGCACTCCAGCCTGGGCAACAGAGCCAGACTCCATCTCAAAAAAAAAAAAAAAAAAAAAAAAAAAAAGAATGCCATGCCAGGAGAAGATAGCTGGTTTCAAATCCCTGCCCCCAGGCAAGTAAAACCCTCACTTGCCCAAGACAGAAGATCTTCTCTCCTGTTTTTCAAAATAAACATATATAGGGATGGACCCTGTGCATTGTGGCCTGCCTTGGTGTCCTAGAATTGGAGCCAGTCTTTAGCTTAATGTCTGAAGTATTTCTACGGCCAATATGTGTTTTCTTATGTCAGACCAAACTGTCTTTTTGAACATCATTTCCTCTCACCGAGTGCTTTTCGGTGAGAGGCAAAGAGAAAGAATGAACAATCAAGTGTTGACACACTGGCATTAGCAGGACAGAGGCATACTAGTGACAAGGGCATTCCAAGGCACTTGCCCAGAGCTACAGAGTTGTGTGTGCCATACCCGCGGCTCAAAGGGAAGGCCTTCTATCCCCTGAGTTTCTATCGCCTGAAAATGGCAACTGCTGTCTCAGTAAAAGCTCTGTCTCGACTACAGAGGCTCCAAAAGCATTCAGAGTTGAGGGGGAGGAAGACAAAGAAGAAGCCAAAGATAACCTGATCCCTGCCTGTCTGTTGCCACCTGTCATCCTCTGGCTTCTGCTCCCAAAAGCAAGTCTGGATGACTGCGTTTTGTGGACATGGCACTCCCGGGGACAGCAGTGGCCACCATGGCACCCAGAGTTTGCCCAAGTACTGAATGTTTTGTGAGCAACCATATTCCCCAAGTAGGTAGCCAGCACTGCAGAAACCAAACAGCCTCTTAGCCACCTGACTTTAAAAGGAATGACCTAGGTGTTCTGCCAAAGGAGTTATCTATCATCTCTGGCAAACTTGACAATCATCACTTACCTCGACAACCCTGCCCCACATCCCTTTATAAAGTCAGCCGGATGTCCTCTCATCCACCCTGTGCTGGGGTCTAAAAAATGTATCTTGTCATGCTCAAATGTGTTTGGCAGCCACACCGATCGGCTGGGTGCTGAACCGCCTCTCTGTAATTGTAGCATCAAAATGACAACAGCAGCAGAGCAGCGAATCTTGCACAGCCCCACGGCATGCCTGAGACAAGACTCCAACAAGTAATAATTAACTAACTTTTTTTCTCCTGCCGCCTACGGTACCTGTCTAACTAAAGAGCTTCCCAAAGTGGAGAGAAAGGCCATAGAGAGAATCCAGGTGTCATTCAGAGCCAGTCCTTGCTGAAATGTGGTCTTCCAGTGGAAGCACCTGTATTATTGAGAGGAAAAAGTGTTGGATGCAAAGTAACACCAGGACCAGAGAGAAAGAGAAAGGTGAACCATCCTAAGGAGCTTTGGATACCTTTTTAGAAGGATAAATATTGTGCTTACTGAGGAGAAAAAAAAAGCCATCAGAGAAAAATTTCGCAGCTAATATTTTTGCAAAAGTTGTGCCAGACATTACAAAGTGAAAACGTCTCTCAAGGTAGAATGCTTTAGAGAGCAAAGGCGTGGCATAGACCCAGACCCTTGTGTGGGTATGACATGACATGACATGTACATGTCAAAATTCACTTTAGTATAATCAGAACCAGAGTGTTGATAAACAAAATGTCAGTTACCTGGAGCAGTCCTGGAGAGGTTAAGACATTCTATACTGTTCTACATCACCATTTCTACAAAGTTGTCCAGACACCTAAAAGCAGCTTTCTTGGTTATCCAGATGCCAGAATCAACCTTGTATCTGACAATGCACATCTGTTGATTCTAAAGTATCTTTGTGTGTGTGTGTATGTGTGTGTATACAGCACATATTTACATCTATGAAGACATAGACACTCATAGAGACCCACACGAGCTGGCACTTGCTGAGCCTTTACAGCCTTTAAGACTCGGAGGTTGAGAATTAGAGACACAAGAGAGGCTGTGGATGGCCTATTAAAATGATCAAAGATGTAAATTCAGTGCCATTTAAAAACTGTTCATATTTATCAAATGATTACTATCTACAGCTACGTTCTTTGTTAACTTCCTTAAAGTCATGTTGCAAAAAAGATCAAACCCATGAATGCTTAGTAGCTAAGGCTAGTGTTCAAAAGCACTCTAAAAGATATTTTGTCCACATTTTGGAAAAGAAAATATTTGCATGTTTAATTCATAATGTAGGCTATCTTTGAGCATACTGTAAAGTGCTGTGTGATATAATATCAATAAAGTACTTATTAAATGGCACTTTAATGTTTTCTTTTAAAATAACGCACTGTTCTAAACTTCAGTATTGACTATTGACTGGTGCATAGAATCCAATGCTGTAATTAGAAAGTAATCTGTGACTAGAATAGACTTTTTCCCTGTTAGTAGCCCTGTTGCCATGTTCAGGCTTTTAAAAAATGTGCTTTTGTGTCACAAAATATATCTATAAAGAAAACAGAATTTCTGTTCAGAGGCCTCTGAAACTTGGCTTTCTTACATTTGGTTGGTTTACGTGACAATACCTATGAAATGAGTGGACGTATGATTTTTGAATTAAATGACTTTTCCATTTGGTGGTATTTTCTTGAGTTTCTGATAGAGTTTGACTCAATACATACTTTAATATGTCTTCAAATAAGCATATATAGATGATGATCAAAGATCACAAGTCTTGGCTCCTGCAGTTTTTGGTGACAACCACAGTGCTGATTTCTGATGAGCTCTGAGAAGCTTTGCTTTCCATTTAGGAAGAGGTCAGATGCTAGGAAACTTGAGAATTTGCTCCTCAGGCATATTAAACAATTGAGCCCGAAAAGTCATAGTCCACTTCACATTTCTAACGTTCTTCTCTTAGAATACATATTGTTTTATTCTTCCTAAATTTGACTTTCTAATCATCTATTTTCTGAAACCTCATGAACACAAGGGTGGAATCATCAGAGCCAGAACACAGGCAATGCCCCCGGCAGAGCTGGTTTGTAAATCAGTTGTTTAGAGCTTGTTGCGTGCTGTCCCAGGCCAACCCAGATCACTGAGTCTTCGCATTCATCCTGTCCCTTCCAGATACATTCTGAGTGGCAGCCTGGGACCCAGGCTTCCAGTGAGCTCTCAGCTTCCGCCACAAGCACAGAGGACTCCCTGATGTGTTCAGTGGAGGGGGCATGGGGAAGCCAATGCTCTGGGGACTGAGGGAGAGGCTTCTGGCTTCAGATGTTTGCCCTGGGAGAGGAGGAAGGGATGTGAAGCTCCCTTGGTCCTGGTTCTAAGGGGAGGGGGGCTATTTAAATGCGTGGGTCACATGTGAGCTGTCTGCTTGTCCTCATTTGCCACTTAGGGCACTCGTTTACCCCTGTGAACAGCACAGGCTGGCAGCAGCTGCTGCCCTCACTGAGTTGACAGCCTCTTCTGGAAAACTCCCCCAGCACCCAAAGCCTCCCACATGTGTGGGTCATCCTGTAACTAGGTGAGGCTTTCTGAGTATGGTGTACATCTATGTCTGATCCTTCATGGAGAGAATGAAATACGTGGTGTGTATTTTATCTTTGTCCTTGGCCTTTCCAATAGATTTCCCAATCACTTCAACTTTCATGCCTTCCTAGCAGAAGGTTTTAATTTCGTTTTGCTTTTAACAGCCACTCAGAGCAGAGTGCAAACTGTCACGTCCTGTGGTTTTGCTTGGTGTTTTTCACTCAGTTCTGACTGCATGATTAGTCCTAAGAGCACCTGGGTTAGAAGTGGATTTGATTGACAGTTGAAATTAGGTAAATGTTAGAGAGTGAGTGTGATGAGAGATTTTCTCAGACCCCAAACATGCTTGCTCATGAGAATTAAGTCGTGGCTCGAATTTCTTATTTTCTCAGTTCTTTCTCAACCTCCACTCAGATACCACACTTCTCTCCTACCTGAATGTGTCAGTGTCATTGGCTTGCCCTGCTTTTAATAGCACCAAGCTAAGCTACCACTAATTAACTATGCGGGGTTAGTCAGTATTGGCTGACTGCAGCCTGCACAGCAGCCAAGGGAGGCTCTAACCTCCACGGTAACTGCTCGGGGTGGGCGAGATTCCTCGCATGGAAGAGCTTTGAATAACCATCCGCAGGGAAGGGGCATGCCCATGCCGGGGTGCATCCTTCAGAAAGCCACCCTGCAGTACCCAGTCAACATCAGACAGGGAGGACCAAAGCCAGAAGGTTTTAAGTTGAAATGATGAACACGGAGACCCTCTGTATCCCACAGCACTTAGCAACTCCTGTCACATTGTAAATCTGTCACGTCTCTTACGCCATTGGCCCCATGAAGCCTGCTGCAACTTCCTATTAGCTGAAACTCAGGTAGCTTTGATGCCTTCCCCAGACCAACCAGCAAATTAGTAAAAACGTGAGTCCATGGGTTCTTTCTTTAGGTGCCAAATCACATCTTACCTTCCAGGTCTTGTGCCCACTGTAAACTTGAAATATTTGTTCTGACACTGTGGCTGGATGTCCTTTTGGGATTTGGGGGTGGGAGTAGATTATTGGAAAGAATTATTAACTGTTTTTCTACCTTTTCTGAACCTTCATGACAAAGAAAAGGAGTAGTCATGCTTGCCTCACCTGTGATGAGCAAGTTGAAATTATGGCCGTAGAGGATGGCCATCTTTCTGTTCCACCTTTTCTCCTATCACACCATTTTTCTCCCTCATGTACTTTCTACCTATAATTAATTCATGATTTGTCATCAAATATTTGAGGCCCATCTTGCTGTTAATAAACAGCTCAGTTAGGACAGAGACCAGGTCTTGTTCATCTCCGCCCAGTACCCAGCCCAGGGCTGGCACACAGCAGGTGCTCATAGCCCCTGGGTGGGCTGACCAAGGGGAAAAAAAAAGTGGGAAAAGCACTGCGCTAGAAGGCAGTTCCTCCTCACTGTTTTACTCTACAGTTATAGTTGGAAGAAAGAAATTTCATGTTATTAGACTTGGGTACTTGAACACAGGGTAACTTTGTGACCCTTGGCAAAATGCACCATTTGCTCACATACTGGGATTGGAGCTCGTGGGAGGAAGACCTCCCACCCTCCACTCAGGCACACACAGCCACATTCTTTCCCAGCCTCCTTGGCTGGTGCTGGGCACAAGAAACCATCTGGAGAAGCAGCTGAGCAAGAGCCAGAGACCCTGTGCTGTCATCTGGGTTACTTAGGGGTTGTTTCATGAAACTCATGTGAAAAGGGCCTGTCTACAAGCAAAACCACATCAGAATCACCCCCAAACATAAAAGAAGTATTCCTTTGTAAAGTCCCTTCACGGAAATTCCACACTGTCCCACAGGAGTTTGGTCTGGTATCTAACACTCTCACTGAGGGAATTCTTTGGGTCTGACTGAAGTTTCTCATGTGGGAGCTGAAGTCCATTTCCGTTCTGTTTTTCCTTATGGTGGGGAGTAACTGGCCATGGCCCATTGAGAGCAATCACCCTCGATTTTTTATGCTTCCATTCAGCAATCACTTATTGACCACCTCTTCCAAGCGGAGCTGCTATAACCAGGAAGTGTAAGACATGATCTCTGTCTTCAGGGAACTCAAAATTGGCTTCTGCCATAGGGAAATATACAAGGAACAGCGTTTGCCATGTGGTATGACCATACAAGCAGTGTGTGGCAGGTAGTGCGGTGCGATGAGGAAGAGGGATCCTTCCTACTGGGAAATAGGAACTAGAGAAACTTTCACAGAAGAGGTGGCATTCAAGATGGACCTTGAAAGATAGAGAAGAGTTTCCCACTTAGGCAAATGGAGAAATGTCCCAAGCAGAAGGACAGCAAGGATCAAGAATGAAGGGGGAGAGAGAGAAACGGGGAAGGTGGGAGTGGGGAGAAAGAGCAGAGAGAGAGAGGTGGCTAGGTGGTTAGGTATGATTTCAATGTGACTGAAACATGAGGAGTCAGGGGCTTTCTGGAGAATTGAAAACTCTAGTCGCCCTTACCCACCCTGCCTGTTAGCCTTTAGGCTCTGTTTTCTCTCAATGACTGACAATATTAGCTAACATTTAACTAGGTACCTAATACTGTTCTATATTAATCACTGAATCCCCAAGACATTTGAATGAAGTTCTATAATCATCTATAATTATAGATGAGAAAACTGAGGATCAGGGAGGTCACACAAGCCAGGTGGTGGTAAACCTAAAGTTCAAACATAGGTCTGTCTGCTTCTACAGCCCATATGACTTTCTTTTTTTTTTTTTTTTTTTTTGATATGGAGTCTCACTCTGTTGCCCAGGCTGGAGTGCAGTGGTGTGATGCTAGCTCACTGCAGCCTCTGCCTCCTTGGTTCCAGCAATTCTCCTGCCTCAGCCTCCTGAGTAGTTGGCATTACAGGTGCAAGCCACCATGCCCAGCTAATTTTTGTATTTTATTTATTTTTTTTCAGTAGAGAGAGTGTTTCACCATGTTGGCCAGGCTGGTCTCGAACTCCTGACCTCAGGCAATCCACCTGCCTCGGCCTCCCAATGTGCTGAGACCATATGACCTTTTAAAACTTCCAAATTGATTTATAGATACACACACATAATTTTACATAAATGTATAAACATAATCACATCACACGTGATCATTTAAAAATTTCGTGGCAGTTTTTCCTTCGGGTTTTGATTTGGTTCTTCCATCCCCCACATCAGCCTCCTCCCTTTGCAGAACCCATGTCGACAACCTCATTTTGCCCTTCTCAGCAGTGAGCCCTTCAGAAAGCACAATCTCTGGCACACACTCAGCTTTGGTTTTGCAGTGGCAGGAATAAGAGCAGGAAATGTTTGGATTAAAAAATTTCTTTCCTCCTAGGAGCCCTCTGCTTACTCACCTTGGGTGAATAGTTCCCCATTTCTTGAGCTCTGTGCAGATACTCCTTATTCCCTGGGCAGCCCCGGGGACTCCAGCTGCAAATGTTGGCTAGTCACTTCATCTTTGGGGACGTGGCATGGAGGCAGCCGCCACAGAGGGCCCAGCTGTGCTTTGCTGGCTGGAAATATGTAATGTGAAATTTTTAAAAATTTAACAATGTGAGGCCGGGCGTGGTGGCTCATGAATGTAATCCCAGCACTTTGGGAGGCCAAGGCGGGCGGATCATGAGGTCAGGAGATCGAGACCATCCTGACTAACATGGTGAAACCCAGTCTTTACTAAAAATACAAAGAATTAGCCAGGTGTGGTGGCAGGCACCTGTAGTCCCAGCTACTTGGGAGGCTGAGGCAGGAGAATGGCGTGAACCCAGGAGGCAGAGCTTGCAGTGAGCCGAGATTGTGCCACTGCGCTCCAGCCTGGGCAACAGAGCCAGACTCCATCTCAAAAAAAAAAAACTTAACGACGTGAAAATGGCTCCTTTCTCCACCTTGATCCAGCTGCCGACAACAGACCT
This sequence comes from Nomascus leucogenys, assembly GCF_006542625.1. Lineage (NCBI taxonomy): Eukaryota > Metazoa > Chordata > Mammalia > Primates > Hylobatidae > Nomascus > Nomascus leucogenys. The sequence continues at coordinate 35,459,159 of NC_044382.1, read as the reverse complement.
TCAGGCTCTATGGGATTGCCAGGGAAATCCCATGAGCATGTGTCTTCTTCTGGGAGAACCAGTGTGTTTCTAACCCAATCTGCTAATGCTTAAAAATAGATCATTTTCATGGCATTCAAACCCCCTCTTGAGCCTAATGAGATTTAAAGAAGTCAGAGCTAGCAGAGAGAGCATGAAGGCTCAAAGCAGATGATGGGTGAGTATCGGTAGGGCACAGGAATAGTGGGAGTCAACTAAGGTGGGCTTACCGAGCAAGACCCTCACCCAAGTCTCCTACACTCCCTGAAGGGGGCTAAACTGTTGCATGTTAAGAGGCCAGTGATGAAGTCTGTCTCGTTGATGGAGCACTTCCGTGTTATGGGCATTGTATTAATTGCTCTACATTAGTCTCATTTAATTCTCAAATCAGCTCTATGAAATAGGTGCTGTTGTTGCCCTATTTTGTAGATGAAGAAGCCAAATATTAGATTGGGCAACTTGCTCAAAGTCACAGAGTTAATAAATAACAGAGCAGAGAATCGACCCCAGTGGGCTGACACCGGAGCTTAACACTTAACTCCGATACTCTTGACACTCTTAATTCCCGTACTATTCTCACTCTGGGAACGATCTCAGAAGCTCCACCCCCAAAACGTCCTTCACTTCTTTCACCCCAAGGGAATATCTTTTGTCTGATTGACATCCAGTACCCCTCTTTCTGGTAACAGCACCTCTGTTTTCCTTTGGGGAGCCACTCTGCCCCTCCCCTCAACTCGGGTTCCATGGGTTTGGGTGAGCTGGCATCAACCCGTGATCCAACCGTGAACCTGTGACCCTGCTCTGGCCTATGAGATCATCACATCTACCCAGCCAAAGTGATTGATTGATTCAGGAATGGGCACAAGGCCTAGTTAAGTCCCCAGTGCTAGGGCTTTGTCCTGGGGAACGGTATACAGGACACAGCAGAGGAATTCATCCTATCGGGAAAGAATAGTAAGTGCTCTTTCCCCCAGCCTCAGTGTCTCCTCAGCATGAACACTGACTGCCACTTGTCTTCGTTTAAAGGCCCAGTATAAAGGCCCCCATACTTTATGTTGACTATTTACTGAGATTTTAATAGTGTGCCTCTTAGAAAAGCTGTTTCAGATAGCAAGCAGAAGATGTGAAATATTCATTGCAATATAAAATGGACAAACACTGTCCCACTTTGATCAATACTGGAATGATTTCACTAAAAGAAAAATCTAGACCAGTTGCTGTGGCTCACGCCTGTAATCCCAACACTCTGGGAGGCTGAGGTGGGAGTACTGCTTGACCTTAAGTGTTTGAGAGCAGCCTGGGCAAGATGGTGAGACCTCCATCTCTGCAAAAAAATATAAAAATTAGCCGAGCACAGTGGCACATGCCTGTAGTCTCAGCTACTTGAGAAGCTGAGGCAGGAGTATCCCTTGAGCCGAGGAAGTCGAGGATACAGTGAGCCGTGATCATGCCATTGCACTCCAGCTAAACTGCAAAGTGAGATAGTCTAAAAAAAATTTAAGAAAAATAGAAAGAAAAGACTTTATGCCTTCCTCCACTCTGGAAGCAAAGCTCATTTTTAAAATACTGACTTTCATTCTCCATTCTGGGCCAGGAGAAGCCATGACTGGATCTCATAAGAATAAGGAGGAATTGTGTCATACAGAGCCCTCTGCAAATACTTTCCCAACCACAGCTGATTCAAGTCGTCACTTGATGATTTGGCCCATCCCAGGCGTGCATCAGTGTTGAGACATTTCACCCTGGAATTCTCACAAAGCACCCCTCAGTCAGTTGTAATAAAGAATGGCAATAAATCATGCCGAGATCATGACATGGAATTGGATGGCATAAAGTGCTCCTCAGTTCAGAAAGATGTTCACACACCTTGGGGGCCGCACCCAAGCCTGTTCAACCATCCCACAAGCATGAGTCTGAGACACTCTGGGGGCACCCAGTTCAGACCTTCACCTTCACTGGGGTGGGACAGCTTCGCTGGAGGCCCTGAAAGGGAGTAGGTGTATCTAATCTCAGATACCCTGCTGCTGCTTTTCCTCCATGCCGTGCTCACATTTTTCTTGTTTCAAGGACTGCCAGATAAAGGGATTCCAAATCTTTTTTCTTTTCTTTTTCCTTTTTTTTTTTTTTGATATGAAGTCTCACTCTGTTGCTCAGGCTGGAGTGCGATGGCATGATCTCAGCTCACTGCAACCTCTGCCTCCCAGGTCCCAGTTCAAGCAATTCTCCTGCCTCAGCCTCCTGAGGAGCTGGAATTACAGGCATGCACCACCACACCCGACTAATTTTTGTATTTTTAGTAAAGACTGGATTTCACCATGTTGGTCAGGCTGGTCTCGAACTCCTGATCTCGTGATCCATCCGCCTCGGCCTCCCAAAGTGCTGGGATTACAGGCATGAGCCACCACTCCCAGCCAGGGCTTCCAAACCTTGCAGGAACACCTTCACTGGCAAGGAAGGCACTACTGGCCCACAAGAGATAATACATTCACTTAAGTACAACACTTCAAAATGTTCAAGGGGTTTTTTCTGCTCCAAATTTTGATCATGGCACACCTCTGATCAAAAAATTTCAGAAGCTCCTTGTGGCCTGGAAAGGAAGGAAGGAGGGAACGAAAGAGGAAAAAAAAAGAGAGAGAGAGAGAGAGAGAGAATCCTTGCTCCTTAGCATAGCATTCAAGGTTTTTCCCAGTATGGCCCCAACCTCTTCTCCAATGCCCCTCCATGCAACTCATGTCCCAGAAGCACCAACTCTTCATCATATAGGTGGATGAAGCAACATCCACCTATCCATTCATTCATTCTATATTTATTGGGTCCTTACTTGTGTCCACACCCAAGGCTAGGAGCTGTCTCCCACTTGTGTTCCCGAGGTTCACTCGGGCTTACATGCCCTCCACTTCTCCCACCACAAGGGAATATCTGTTGTTTTTGCCTGTGTAGCATCCATTACTCTTTCTTCTGGAAACAGCACCTGTTTTCCTTCACGGAGGTCCCTCCTACTCCTCTCAGATCCCATGGGTTTAGGTGGCAACAATGGTTTATTTATGAAACCAGTCTGGCCTATGAGATCATCAAATCCACTGAACTAGAGTGATTGGTTGATTCACGAATGAACCTAAGACCTAATTAAGTCCAGGGAGAATCAATTTTCTAGATTTTTTAGATAGGTAGTGGTGAAAGACCTGGTCTGCTAGATTTGGAGCCCTGAGGACTGCTGGTGGCTATCTTGTTGCCTCAATGAAGGAGGCTGCCTGAGATCTGGATGGCTTAAGAACAGTGCTGAGAGGGACAAAGAATAGCAGCACCCATGCCATTGGGCCAGGTGCACCTGAGCTTTTCCACTACATCAGCCAATAAATTCTCATTTTGCTCAAAGCAATCTGAATTGGGTTCTTTCACTTATAACAGAAATCCTGAGCTCTAGATAAACTCAGGGGTGATTTCTGCACCAGCCCTCTGTCCCACTTGATTGTCTGCTCCTCTGTGAGGAGTCGGAGGACCTGACATCCAGTGTGATTCTATGGGATCTTGAGGTAATCGCTCCTCTTTGAGTATCAGTTTACTCATCTTTGAAATGGACATAAGAACGCTTCCCTTCTAAGGCTGTGTGGATTAAATGACATCTATTAATGTGCTTTATAAAGTTCATTGCCCTCAAGTCAATAATATAGTATCACAATATGGATTTTTTTTTCAATTTGTGGAAGGAGTTGGCAATATCTGGATGTTTCCTAAATTGTTGCAGAGCTGTTACTGCATTCAGCCTGCCAGTCTTGGGAGTCACCTGGGGCTCTATGGGTTCTGCCCATTACCATTGTAAAGGACAACCCTACATATCAGGTGTCATCCATTTCTCCCCACTTGCTTCCCTGGCCATGGCCAAAAGGACTAGACACGAGTAGACACCTGATACGGTCCGGATCTGTGTCCCTGGCCAAATTTCACATTGAACTGTAATCCCCAATGTTGGAGGAGGGGCCTCATGGGAGGTGGTTAGATCATGGGTGTGGAATTCTCATGAATGGTTTAGCATCATCCCCCCTTGGTCTGTATAGTGAATGAGTTCTCATGAGATCTGGTTGTTTAAAAACATGTAGCACCTCCCGTCTCTCTCTCTTCTCCTGTTCTGGCCTTGTCAGATGTGCCTGCTTCTCCCTCACCTTCCACCATGATAGAAAGTTTCTTAAGGCCTCCCTAGCAGCCATCATGCTTGCTATACAGCCTGTGGAACCATGAGCCAATTAAACCTCTTTTCTTTATAAATTACGCAGTCTCAGGTATTTATTTACAGCAGTGCAAGAATTAATACAACACCCAAGCCAGAGGCCGTCAGAATGCCAGTGGTCTGGCTTAAACACATGATGCAGGCCAATCAGATTTTTGCTCCTGTGAGTTTGACCTTTGAGGGGAGCTGTCCTTAGAGATGGGTGCATGAGATGATAGCTCCTGATGTCCAGCTAGGACTGGTGGTCATGTTGCACTGGGTACAAGTTTAAGATGCAAAGAGGCCTATTTGCAGAGGCAAGAGATTGGTGCATGAAGAAAAGACCAGAACCAGAGAAAGCAAAAAGCTGCCTCAGTCCTGAACAGCTTTCTATTTTCCTGGAAGGACTGGGTTCTGTGCTCTGTTTTAGGATCCCAGATGATCCCTGTATCCTTACAATTAACACCTCAATAGTATTTGGGTGAATTTGAGTGACTTCTCTTCCTTACAACCAGAAAGCCCTGTAGTAGTCTGTTCTCACGTTGCTAATAAAGACATACCCAAGACTGGATAATTTACAAAGGAAAGAGGTTTGATGGTTTTACAAAGGAAAGAGGTTTCATGGTTTAACTGACAGTTCCACATGGCTGGGGAGGCCTCACAATCATGGCAGAAGGCAACAAGGAGCAAGTCACGTCTTACATGGACAGTGGCAGGCAAAAAGAGAATTTGTGTGGGGAACTCCTCTTTATAAAATCATCAGATCTCATGAGACTTATTCCCTATCAGGAGAATAGTATGGGAAAGACCCAATCCCATGATCCAATTACCTCCCACTGGGACCCTCCCATGACATGTGGGAATTATGGGAACCACAATTCAAGATGAAGTTTGGATGGGGACACAGCCAAACCATATCAAGCCCTCTCTAGAGCCATAATAGGTCCCAAATGGCAATGGGGACAGCCAGAGGTTCTGGCAGCCCAAGGTCAGGTAGAGAAACAGTTTTCAGCCTCTGGGCTTTTTACCCTTAGTCTGGAGCTCCCGAACTGGGGTGCCCACCCTGAGGTTTCACACCAGGAGAGAGAGGGAGTGTGGATATTGTGCCCCCTCCCTTTCCTGCTAGGGTTGGGAAAAACAGGTTTAGAAACTTGCAGGAGTTGGGCTGGCCACTAATTTCCACAAACTACCTTAATGTCTTATTGTTGTTAACATTAGCTATTGCTCTTAAAACACACACACACACACACAGCAATGATGTTGCAGGGAGAGCCAAATAGAAATGACAACTTTCTACTCCCTCAGCCTACTTAAAGCTCTTTCCTTAGGTAACACCTGGAATGGTTTTCTATTAAGGGCAAACCCAAGGGCCCTGAGGACTGTGAACTATCTCAAGCCCTCTGCCACATTGCTTCTGTCAAATGCCAGGGGGAAAAGGTTGAAAATCTTGAGAGGCAGGGACAGTGATTTTCTTTCCTTGGAGGCCTAAGCTGACCACGTGGCAGTGGCCCGATTCATCTGCTGTGCAGCATAGTAAGTTCTGCTTCTTTTCCGCCCTGTCCCTGTGGTAGCCCCAGCTGAAGCTGATGAATCTTATACTTAGACTCCCTGGTGTGCTGGAACTGGCTCATCTCAGGTCACCAGAAACAGCTTGAAACTGGCTATGGTGGGAGTTATTTATACCACCAAAATCACCAAGTGCTACAAATCAGCCCTCCACCTCCACCCCCACCCCCGCCTCAGCCAGTTTTTAAACTCCTCCTAGCACACCACTGCTTAGTCTACTTGGGTGTTAATATGATAGATGACACCTGAACTTGGCTCCATACAGCCTAGACTGGTTTCCACCTAAGTGAGGGTGGGCATGTGGGAATGGGGGTGGGGTGGGTGTACAACTAGAGAGGCACAGAGTCACCTTTCCCAAGAGCAGGCAGTACTCGGCCCTGTGAATCAACAGCTGGGTTTTGTTTATTTGCACTGGTTTTCACCAGATCTCGAAAAAGGAGTTGGTTCCCCACCTCCCTCAAACAAGCTTCTTAAAACTTGCTTAGAGCTGCCAAGACCTCTGTACAAGTCCTGTGCATCAGAGTACTTAGGCAGTGATGCCTTCCCTCTGCTGCTCCATTTCTGCAGGAGGGAGGCGGGAGCTCAGTGAGACGGAAGCCACCACAAGTTCATTCTCCAAGGTCAGTGGAACTGTTACTAACCATTCCAGGTCTGGTTGCCTCACTTGGGGACCACAGAATTACTCTTTCCATTGGTAATTTCTGAGGGCAGGAGGCCCAGAGGTTGGCATTGCCAGTATACAGCCAGCTGTGAGACCCCAGGAACCAAGCTTGGTCAGAGGCCCCAGCACCTCCGAGCTCACTTAGTGACTGACTTTTAGCATCCTCTGGGAAGCTTATTGAAACCAAAGATCCTGACTTGGTGTATGTGGGATGAGGCCCCAAATTCTGCATTGTGCGTGTGTGTTTGTGTGTGTGTGTGTGTGTGTGACGAGATCTCACTATGTTGTCTGTGCTGGCCCTTGACCATATTCTGTGTTTTTGATGACACTTGGGATGATTGTGAGGCTGGTGACCCTCAAAACTCATTTTAGGGTCAAATCCAGACATGAGTGATGCTTTAATAGACATATTTCTTTTTTTATTAAATATTGAGCTTTTCTGGGTTCTCTCTATGCTGTTGTTAGCAGCTTTCCTTGTGCCACAGGTGTATGAATGAGAAGCTTCTTCACTGTGTCATGATTAACCAAGCATAATATGGAAAAATACATATTTAGGTAGATTATAAATTGGTAGCTATATGATGAAAGACCTCACCAAACTTTCCCTTTAAATACTGGAATGAACTCGCTTACTTTAAAAGATTAGATTTTCAGTAACCCAATTGCCAGAAACTATTTCAAGAACACAAGGATTCTGACAGGATCTAAATCGACACACCTTCCTAACTTTAGTGCTGATTAGAGTCACGGTAGCTTTTGGCCAAAGCAGAAACCACTACAAATACAGGCTGTCAGTGACAAAGCCACGGTTTCTCCTTCACCTCCTCTGTCCTGAATAGAATTGAGTAACTGGCAAAAAAAAAATAGAGGCTTAAGTATCCCATCTGCAAAAGAAAAAATATCTTAAAGGGGCAATGTGTTCTGAAAAAAATCATGGGATTTCGAGTGGGTCTTTGAATTCTCATCGTAGCTTTTCTGACAGGTTATTTATCCTGTCTGAATCTTTCTCATTTTAAAATGGGGTGGGGAGGTGGCGGGCACGATAGCTCACACCTGTAATCCCAACACTTTGGGAGGCCAAGGCAGGTGGATCACTTGAGGTCAGGAGTTTGAGACCAGCCTAACCAACATGGTGAAACCCCATCTCTACTAAAAAATGTGAAAAAATTAGCCAGGTGTAGTGGCGTGCACCATAATCCCAGCTACTCATGTGGCTGAGGCAGGAGAATCACTTGAACCCGGGAGGCGGAAGTTGCAGTGAGCCCAGATCGCACCACTGCACTCCAGTCTGGGCAACAGAGGCAGACTCTGTCTCAAAAAAAAAAAAAAAAAAAAAGGTGTGTGTCACGGGGGAGAAGAGATAATTCCTGCGTGGCAGAAACATCAAGAGGGATCCCCACCTCATAGAGTCGTTTTGAGAATTGAGTGAATTAAATTTGATCCCTAATGAATTAAATGAAATAATTGTGTCTGGGGAACATTGGGACAATTGAGTATCAAAACAAATATAGTAAAGAATTCCAACAGACATGAGTGATGCTTTAATAGACACATTTCTTTTTTTATTAAATATTGAGGTTTTCTGAATAAAGAATTCATGAGTCCATGCTGATATAAATAAATAAGACATACAAAGAAAGTTCCTCCTTATGGCTGAAAGCCAACTAATAACTGTGGAAGGAATGACAGAATTAGAATATTACCATTTGGCAACCATAATAATAAGTATTTGAGTCATCAAGAATCATCAATGAATGATTCACATAGGATATTTACACAGTTTCAAAGTATCTCCTCACAAGAGACTTATTAATCACAAGGGATAAAACAGTAGCTGTACGGTAGAGAAACCTAACGGACACCAACTTTAAATGGGACTAACTGACAGCATGTCCCTCCTATGAGGCATTGAGAAGAATTGAAAAAATCCTGGGGAAAAAAAAAACAACCATATAACCTGAATCTCACCATAAGAAAGATAGACCCAATTGAGGGGCATTCTACAAGATAACTGGGCTGTTCACTTCAAATATGTCAACGCCATGAAATAAAAAGATTCAGGAACTATTCTAGATGTCCGTGGACATGACAAGCAAATGCAACACATAACCTTGGGTTTTCTTTGGCTAGAAAGGACATTATAGGAACAATTGGCAAAATCTGAGGAAGGGTTATAGACTAGATAATTGTATTCCATCAATGTTAACATTGTGATTTAGATAATTGTACTGTGATTTTGAGAGGCAGAATTTTTAGGCAGGCTTTTAGGAAATATACATAACTATTTAAGGGAATAGGGCATCAGGTCTCCAATTCACTCTTAAATGGTAAAAGGAAAAATTTAAAGGGAGATAGATGATAGATAAGGCAAATGTAGTAAAATGCTAACTTTTGGGGTATCTGGGTAAAGATTGTCCTGGAATTCTTCCCTGTTTTAGCAACTTTTTTGTAGGTCTGATGTTATGTTTTAAAAAAGTATTCAGCACATACTGAGACCTGCTGTTTTACCTTAATGATAATAGAACATTGAGTCTGTTGTAAGGAGTTTAGAAGCCAAAAAAAAAAGCAAATACAAAACCAACACAGGGATTTGCTAGAGGGAAGTTTGGGGTTTTATAGTGCAAAATGTAACTGGCCACCAACCTTCCCTCATTCACCTTGATTTAGGTCCTCTTGGTGGCTCTGGTCCCAGGACTAGGGGCTAAGGTGGAAGGTGTGATCTTATAGGAAGCGCAGGCTTTATGAAGCATGTCCTGTGTAAAGCGGAAGCCAGTGTGCTTCACTCTGATGTTGTTTCTTAGGCTCATGCCTGGAAGGTACTGCAGGATACTGGATACTGGGTCTACCTTCCAGCCCCAAAGGGCACTGTAAAAAGCCATCTCAGGCTAAAGGTTTCATCTTGGCCCTGTTTCTTTCTATTTGGAGGACATAAATATAAGAGTACTTTTGGCGGTACAAAGTGCCATCCACATGTGTCAGTCACATACACGTGCTGATGGAGCCTGTGGCTAAGAGGGCAGCCTCTGGAGTCAGACAGGCTGCTTCCAAATCCCAGATATGCCACTAACCCGGTAGGCGATGTGGGGGAGGTCATTTAACCTGTCTGCCCCCCACTTTCTGCATCCATAAAATGGGGATAATAACTGTAATATAGAACAAACTAATAGGATTGGTGTTCAGTAAATGAAACAGTGCAAATGGCACAGGCTTTATGCTCATGCATCCGAAAGTATCTTCAAGTGTAAAATAATGCTATCATGCTATCCTGAAATTACCTAGAATCAGAGCAATTGTATTAGAATTTGCTGTAACTTGTCTCATTCTCCTTGACCTGTCCTGGCCAGCCTATCTTCTGATGGCACAAATCACCAATTGCTTTTAGTGTCGATTTTCTCTTGGTGCCAGTTCCTACTGGGCTTCTCAGGTGGGGCCTGGCTCCTCTCCTACCTCAAGATTCTAATTTGCTAGGAACCTTGGGACTCCTGAGATTTCTGTGCTTCTGCAGGAATTTATCCTGCTTGAGAAGCTCACCTGGAAAACATGCGGCTGAAGATGGAATTTCAATGTTAGGCCCCAGAGCTGTGGAAGGTGTTTTCAGTTTGCCCTTCTTGCCAGGCACACTTGAGCCTGCACGAATTCTGTTCCCCACGCAGAGACAGGGAAAGAAAGCTGCCTTGCTGTTAGGACTGTAAGACTACACCCAGGATCTCAGAACAGCACTTCCCCCACCAATCTGTCCACGGTGGCCTTAGCCAAACCCGAGGAATGGAGGCTTAACAGGAATGTGTCATAAGAAAAATATTCCATTAGAGTTTTCTCTCCCAGATTCCACGCCCACATTTCTGCCTGCCTGTTGGACATCTCCAGTTAGGTGACCCACAGGCATGTCCTTACCAAAACAACATGCCCAAAACGACCCTTCACTCTTCTTCCTGTCTTGGGTAGTGTCACAAGCCAACTTAAAAGCCTGGAAATCCTCCTCCCACATCTCACCCCTCCTGTTAGGAGGTCCTTTCCATTGCAAATCCCAAACGGCTCAGATCCGATGCTTCCTCTTCGTGCCGCACATATTGACGTTCAGGGCTTCAAGATCTCTCGCCTGGACTATTTCAGCAGCCTCCTAACGAGTCTCTCTTCTCCCAGTTCCCGCCTCTGGCTCCTCTCTATGTTAAGAGCAAAGTTGCCCCAAAGCAGGAAATGGGATTACTCTCCTATCATGATGAAGCCTGTGTTGCCTTTCCCAATGACTCAGGGATGGAGTGTGGACTCTGGAGTTGCCATGTAAGGGCCCAGCCCATTTCCCCAGCTTTATCTCGCCTTGAACACCCCTCCCTCCAGCATCCCAAACTGCTCACAGGTTCCCTAACTTCTCCTTAGCATTTGCTGAGCCTTTGAACAAAATCTTCCCTCTGTCTGGACCTTCTCTTCTCCCCCTTTTTTAACCTGGAAGATTCCTACTTACCCTTCAAATTCAGCTGAAAAGTCACCTTCTCTGGAAAGGAAGTCTCCCTATGCCCTCTTCTTTCCTCCTAGAGCAGGTTTTCAGTGCCTTTTGAATCATAATATATCAGTTCATCTTGTGGTTGTTGGTTTATATATTTACACTAAATGCTTTTCAAGATCAGGGATTCTGCCCTGTTGACTTCTGTACTCCCAGGTGGACATGGTGTTTCTTCAGGAAAGGGTGCTTGGGTGGGTGTGTATATAATGCACCAATAGTGCCACAGAGCAGCCCTGATATGGTTTGGCTGTGTCCCAACCCAAATCTCATCTTGAGCTGTAGCTCCCATAATCCTCACATGTTGTGGGAGGGATGCAATGGGAGGTAATTGAATCATGGGGGCAGGTTTTTCCCATGTTGTTCTTGTGATCATGAATACGTCTCACAAGATCTGATGGTTTTATAAATGGGAGTTGCCCCACACGTGTTCTCTTGCCTGAAGCCATGTAAGATGTGCCTTTGCTCCTTCTTCACCTTCTGCCATGATTGTGAGGCTTCCCCAGCCATGTGAAACTGTGAGTGCATTAAACCTCTTTTTCCTTATAAATTACCCAGTCTCTGGTATGTCTGTATTAGCAGTGTGAGAATGGACTAATACAAGCCCTGTACACCAGAAGCACTGCCCTTTGCTCTAGCTTCATAATTCTGCCTAAGTACTAGAAGGTTGATTCTATGAAAAGCAGCATTCAAGCCTCCAAATTCACCTTCAGCTCAAACTTCTTTCAATAGAACTTGTCTCCTTTCTTTACCTGCCTTCCTTACCCCCTTTCTCAGCAGATCTCTGAGAGGATGTCTCTCAGCCATAAAAAAAGAAGAAAATTGTATTCTGTATTAGCTGGCTACAGAAATTTACTTTCCTGTGGAATCAGAGAGAGAACTGATCTTGTTAAAAGGCTCTAGATATATTCCCTTAGAGAGAGGATCCACTGAGTAGAAAACTGTCAACAGTATAAAACGCTGACACTTTAGGCATCTATTTCCACTACCAGCCATGTTTACGTATGATATTTAGAACCAGGATTCAACTGACCCTGGCACTCAACAGCCTTCGTTCTAATTTCTTCCACGTTGAGTTTTGTTCCAAGTTTCTGACCGTTTCTACTTTGGAAGGTGGCCAGGGTCCTGGGGTGGCCATGGTCATGCCAAGTCTCAGTGCCCCCTCTGCTTCAGGGGCTTAGACCGCCGCTTGGAATGTGTGCATTCTGGCAGGTGCGGTGCATGCAGGGGTCAGACCCCTATGGTTTGATGAGATAAGAGCCTCCTGCACAGAATCTCATTTTTTCTCCATCTGCACCACCATTTGGGCCTCGGGCCTCATGACTCACACAGTGGCTATCCATCTGCCCATTTACTCCAGAAAGAGAAAAGGGCTTCTTTGCACACAGTGAGTCATCGTATCACATTTCAGAGCCACCTGCCTGACTCATAGACTATAGCAGAGCTCTGTAATAACGGGGCTCCCTATTGCATGAAGATGAATATTACTTGCATATGACCCTTTACACCCCCGAACCAACTTGATATTCCCACCCTGAGCCAATAATGGGATAGGTCAGGGTTGGCAGATTTTTGTCCTCCTGTTCTTGAGTCCCCTCCCTGCACCTTGAAGACATGCTAATTGATGGATGAGCTTTCCTCTGCTGAGGCCAGCAGAGGCCTCAGCATCAGAGTTAAGACAAAACTCCCAGCGGCAGCCCTTCACAATTGGTCAGACTTGGTTCCAGAGGTTAAAGCATATTGACAGGCTAAGGTTAGATTGGGAAGACAGGACTGTTTTCAGGGTGAGCACTGTGGTCTCCAGAAGGCTCCCCTTCTCTTCTTATATAGTTAATTATTTGAATCAGGAATATGGAGGGAGGTAACATACACACAGGGTACAAAACTCAAAAGGTATGCAAGAGTATGTAGTGAAAATTCTCTTTCCCATCTCAGTTCCTCAGTTCTCCTCCTAAAAGTAACCAATATCATCAGGCTTTTTTTTTATTTTTTAATTTTTTTTTTTTAATTGAGACAGAGTCTCACTCGGTTGCTGAGGCTGGAGTGCAGTGGTGCCATCTTGGCTCACTGCAACCTCCGCCTCCTGGATTCAAGTGATTCTTCTGCCTCAGCCTCCCAAGTAGCTGGGACTACAGGCGCATGCGATCACACTTGGCTAATTTTTGTATTTTTAGTAGAGACAGGGTTTCACCGTGTTTGCCTGGCTGGTCTCGAACTCCTGGCCTCAAGTGATCCACCTGCCTCAGCCTCCCAAAGTGCTGGGATTACAGACATGAGCCACCATGACTGACCAGGCTTTTTAAAATGTGTATTTTTTTCCATACATTATATTGACAGATACACACAAATATACACAAAAATATTTTCTATATGTGTATACGTCAGTGTATGGATGTATAGATAGATAGATAGATAGATAGATAGATAGATAGAAGATTGACAGATAGATAGTAGGTGGGTAGGTGGATGGATGGATGGTTAGATGGTTGGATGGATGGATATATAGGCAGTAGGTGGGTGGGTGGATGGATGGTTAGATGGTTGCATGGATGGATGGTTGGATGGATGGTTGGATGGATGGATGGATGGATGGACAGATTGATAGATAGTAGGTGGGTGGTGGCTAGATGGATGGATGGTTAGATGGTTGGATAGATAGACAGTAGGTGGGTGGATGGATGGATGGATGGTTAGATGGTTGGATGGATGGATGGATGGATAGATAGATAGTAGGTGGTCAGGTGGGCAGATGGATGGATGGTTAGATGGTTGGACAGATGGATAGATAGGTAGCAGGTAGGTGGGTGGATGGATGAATGGATGGTTAGATGGTTGGTTGGATGGACACATAGATAGATAGATAGATATGCTATATTAGTTTCTAGGGTTGCTGTAACAGTGTGCCACAAACTGGAAATTTATTATGTCACAGCTCTGAAAGCTAGAAGTCTGAGATCCAGGTGTGGGCTGAGTAGGTTTCTTCTGAAGACTGCGAGGAAGAATTTATTCCATGCCTTTCTCCTAGCTCCTGGTGGTTTGCTATCAATCTTTGCCAGTTCCTTGGCTTGTAGAAGCATCACCTTGATCTCTGTCTTCATATTCATAAGGCGTTCTCCCTGTGTACATGTCTGTCCAAATTTTCCCTTTTTATTCAGCACACCAGTCATATTGGATTAGGGTTCAACCTAATGACCCTTATTTTAACTTGATTACCTCTTTAAACACCCTATCTCCAAAGAAAATCACAGTTGGAGGTACTAGGGGTTAAGACCTCAACATCTGAATTTTGGGAAGGGCACAATTCAACGCATATACCACAGGCATCTAAGTATATGCTAATTTTTACACAAATGCTAGCCCACTCTTAACACTATTCTGTGTCTTGCTTTTTTTCATTTTACTATTCTTGAAGATTTTTCTACATCAATAAATAGAGAACTGCCTGCCTCATACTTTTTAATGGCTATGTAAAACTGCAGTGAATCATATGGGAGTAAAATTATTTACTCTCATAGTGAGGGATACTTAAGCTCTGTTCTAACTTTTTTTGTTATTACAATAAAGTTTCAGTGAATGCCCTCGAACATATCAATTCACATTTTACGTGAAGCACAGCTGTAACATATTAAAAATGGAATTGTTTGTTTATAGGGTAAGTGTATTTTGATTTCAATATCTACATAAACTGTTTTTACTCAGAGAGAGGACAGAGATGAGTTTATCAGATTAGCTAACAGCCACCTTGGGTCTATTTCAGGTTAAAATTCAGGACTAGGAATGGTTCATAGAAGGAAGGAGGGGGATCTTTTTAAATTGACACTCATGAGTCCCTCAATTTGAAATGACGCCCTTGATTTGTGCCACCAAAAAGCATTTCTCTGTGTCTGCTGTAAAAGCGTGTCTTCACTACAGGGGCCATGGACTGAAACTGTGTCCAGAGATTCTAGAACCTTCCTGAGGCTTGAGCACGGTGTTTGGAGCAGCACTGGTAGGTGGAGAGGAGAGAGAGGAGTGAGGGACTTGGAGGGTAGAGGGTGGTGCCCCAAACACAAAAGAAGAGATGTTCCGACTAATGCGAGGCCTACTGTGCATGTCATTTCCCTTCTTGTTCTCTCTGGTTCCCTTTCTAGGAGAATGTCTGTTCAGCTTCTGTTGAACCAAACCTCCAGGTTGATTTTGGCCAGGAATCACCACTGGGGATTCCTGGTGGAGGGCTCTGAACTTGCTGAGGTTGTGAAGGTATTTGAAGTCAATCAGATTACAACATGACACTTTTTATCTTTTTAACCTAACTGCCAGCTGGAAACTTGGAAATCCTCCCTCAGTTTTTGCTTATTGTGGGAACCTGACTCATGGACATTAACTTGCTTCCAGCCCTTTCTAGCCCTACCCTCCCTGACTCAGCATTTTAGTATCACAAGGAAGTCCAGAAGTCATGTCCTTGGTGACCGTTGAAGCTGAAGCACAAAGAAGTGAAGTGACTGACCCAACTTTCTATAACCAGGAGCAGCAGAGCCTGGGTTACGCATCCATTCACCCATAGGTGCATGCATGAGACTCATTCAACACACACTTATTAGCATCTACCAGGTTCCAGGCACTATGCTAACTCCTGGGGCTACAGAGTTATAATTAAGATAGACCCTCTTCTTGCTCTCTTAACATCATGGTCCTATAGAGAAGATAGTCATAAAAGGAATAATTTGCATTTGTGAAATGTACACAAATAAAGAAATTAACAAAAATAAAAGATGTGAGAGCTGTGAAGGAGATATTCATGGTGCCATGAGAGTGTGGGGGGTGGGTCAGAGACTGCTCCAAAGGGGAGCTGCATTTCAGCTGTGACCTAAAGATGTCTCCATCCATGAAGAGGCTTGCTGCTGAGGTGCCCTCTTCCCTTGGACCAGAAAAGTAGGACAAAAAACCATTCCTCTCACTGACCACTCCAGACTTAAACAGTGAATGAGAAAATTCCCTGTCAAGACAGGTAGCTGGCCATGTCCTGCTGAAGAAGCCTAATAGAAGGGCTTTCCTGACCCAGGAATAGTTTGGAAGATTCTTTATAAATGACTAAAGGACTATTCGCTGCAAGTTCTAGCTTTCCTGCCTCTTCTCTGGACGGGGAGTTAGAACACCTTGCCTCTACTTCATTGTTAAAAAAGAAAGCTTCTAGCTCATCAGGCGTATCTAATGCTTCCTACCTGGCAATGAGGGGCCTGCTGGCCTCCACTCCAACCAGATCAAGGGCAGCTGTAGAGGGGATTTCTTTTTTAACTGTACTCTTGAGCCTGGCCTTCCTTAGACCCTGTTTTGTACCAGCAATAATTAAGTAATTGATGTATTCCTAGTTTGAAGACACAAGCACAGGCCTGGGACCCAGCATATCTGGAGCTGAGCCCAGGCATCACCAGCTCAGTGACCCAGCAAGCATCACTCGGGCCTTCCTTACTGGATCCTATGAATGTGAAAATGTGGGAAAGGAACTTATCTGTGGTTCATGAACACTGAAGAGAGAACCACTGTCTTCATTTCACTCTAGCACCATATGAGGTTGATATAATGATCTCCATTTTACAGATGAGAAAACAGAGGCATGGAGTTTTTGCCCAGAGTCACAAAGCCTGTAACTGATAGAGCTCAGATTTGAACCTGTATCTTTCAGATACTGGACCTTGCTTATAAACAGTCATCTAAGGCCAGGTGGTCAACAGAAAATAGACCTTATAACACAGTACAGGACTTTCTTCCCTCTCCACCCTTTCCTTCTTGTCCCAGGTAACTTACTTCAGCAGTTCATTACCTAGCAAGACAAAAATAATGAATATGGGCAGAAATGGGGAGGCTGGCCTTTCTGTTTGCTTTACAACTAACCAAGGGGAAGGGCGACTCTGGGGACAGATGTTTTGGGGGGATGGGAAATACAGTGGGGATTTGATTGTTTCCCAAACAGTCATCTGACTTTGTGACAGAGGAGGGGCATGTTTAGAATCTTATCCCTCATCAACACAAGTGAACCTGTAACTGCCGGTGGGCCCCTCTCTCAACTGTCTCAGGAGCAGTCCCTGTAGATTTTCCATCACAAAAGCCCCTCTGGGAGGCCTGATCATAAGATGGTGTGTGCCAGTGTGAGGTGCCACCTGGCATTTGGTGAGGCTTCTACTTCTCCAACCCCACTACTCAGTTGTGTTTAAAACAAGGACCCAGGCAAGTGCCAGTATCTTTGCATAAAAATAGGCCAGTCCTTTGAAACTGATGGCAGTTGCCAAATTTTTGAGCATGAAAGCAGTAGATGAAAAAGTTCCCTACCCATACCTGCATCCAGTGGATAGCAAAAGCCCTAGGAGCAGAAATGCACCAGGCCCGCAAAGGGTTTCTGTTGAGTCTTGGTCATCTGTTTCACGGGTTCCCAGGCACTATGCTTCTCATTCTTACTGCATTGTGGACAAGTGCAAGGTAGACCTTGGTCAAATGTATTCCCTCCTTCGAGTTTCAGTTTCTCATTGATAAAATGAAGTGATTGAATTAGTCTGTCTGAGATCATATGGATTCAAAATCTAAAGTTCCTCTTCCTTCTACTGCATTTGTCAGACCAAGGCAGAGTTGGGGAATGGTAGGGATGGGGTGGGAGGAGAGAGTGGGAGCAGTGTGCCCTGGGCTGGCAGTAAGGAGGTGTGTTGTCTATACAGAATTTAAACAGATAAAATCAACTAAAGGCTGGTGTCCTTCTTATTATGAGCTGGTGATTCTAAACAAGGTTATGATAAAACACTCCTCCCTGCAGGGTGGACTGATGATGCAGGGTATCATGATGAGCATACCACCTTGCTCTTGGTATGCCACTTACTGAGAGTCTTTTGGTTGCCAGTGAAAGAAACACAACTCAGAATGGCTTCAGCAAAAAGGATTTTATTGGTCCACGTAAGTGAAAAGACCAGACATAAATGTGCTCAGACAGGGCTGTTCGCAGGTGCTTCATGATATCCTCAGGGATCTCCCTCTCTTCATCTCTTAGCCTCAGCCTTTCCCCTGACTGTACTAGCATCGCTCCCAGCAGCTCCAGGCCCACACCCTATCAGCTAAGCTACCTCAGTGAGTCTCACTGACCCAAAACTTTCAGCAAAAGTTTTGGGCTTTCCCCTGGACCAGCTCGAGTTTCATGACTGTCCCTGATTTAATGAGATGGAATATGCTGACTAATCTGCCTCCTCATAGAGCAGGTCATCACATATATACTGAGAATGGTTGGGAGGGGGGTCATTTCTCCAAAGGCATATCCAGGTGGTATTGCCAAAAGAAGGGAGGATGGATGCTCAATCACCAAAGCAATACTGTCTATCATATTCCTGCCTCAAAGATGAGCTCAAATGATCTCTCTGGCTTGGAATCCTCCATCCACATTTTCCCGTTTCTTCCTTCCAGTGCTGAAGATCCCACCTCCTACTCCCATGAAGGCTTCCAGATTCCTGCAGCTTATCTTCAGTTCTTTTTCCTTTCAACTCCAAAGAATTGTCATGCATACCTGTCATTCTGATAGTTAATTATTAATAAGATCAACTGCTAGTTTGTTGTCCATTATGAAGTTAATACATGTCTATTTTAGGGAAAAATAGAGAAGTAAAAAGAAGAAACAAAAATATCATCTGTGGCCCCTCCATTACATGGAAACTAGAAAGAAGAAATTAAAACCACTAGGTTTCTTCTATGCATAATTTTTTTCTATTTTTAAAAGTATAACATAGGCTCTTTATATAACATATATATATACATATATGTATATACACAAATCAACTCAATGAATTTTTGCAAACTGAACACATCCATATCACCAGCACCTAGAATTAAGAAACATAACAGTATCAGCATTCCACAAGCCCCTCCTTCCTGCTCCTTCCAATCAATAACCCTCCTGTAGGGTAACCAACATCCTAATTTCTAACGCCATAGATTAGTTCTGCCTGCTTTTGAACTTTATAATAATCATACATTGAAAAAACATAGTTGAGATCATTGTTCACTGGGTTTTGTTGTTGTTGTTGTTGTTGTTTTGTTTTGTTTTGTTTTTTTGAGACAGAGTCTCAGTTGCCCAGGCTGGAGTGCAGTGGCACAATCTTGGGTCACTGCAACCTCCGCCTCCCTGGTTCAAACAATTCTCCCTCCTCAGCCACCCCAGTAGCTGGGATTACAGGCATGTGTCACCACACCTGGCAAGTTTTTATATTTTTAATAGAGATAGGGTTTGGACATGTTGGCCAGGCTGGTCTCCTGGCCTCAAGTGATCCGTCTGCCTTGACCTCCCAAAGTGCTGGGATTATAGGCGTGAGCCACCGTGCCCCGCCTGCTAGTTTTATTTAACATGATGGTGTGAATCTTTTCAATTTTATTTATTTATTTATTGTTTAGGAGCAGAGGTTTAATAGGCAGAAGAGAAGAGAAACAGAAACGAGAAACAGCTCTCTCTATAGAGAGCAAGGGGTCTCCCAGTGGAAAAGACCAGCTGTCAGCAGATGTGCCGGATTTTATAGTCAGGTTTGAGGAGGTGGCATCTTATTTACATAGGGTAAAACTTCCCACACATTGCATACACAGAGAGGATAAGAGATATGGCAGTCATGGACAGGAAAGGAGGAAATTACCATAGGAAATTTGGAGATTCTGTTGCCGTCATCCCATTGGGCGGTCGGAAGCTTGGTCAGTCCAGAAGCCTTTGGATAAACCTGGGGGTAACCCCAGCCAGAAATCCTCAGTTGCCCCAGGACTTCTTCCAACCCCAAGTGATGGCTAAATCCTCCGTGAAAGGAAGCTGGTTCAAACATGGCCAACATGCCCAGCAACTCATGGGTGCTGGGGGATTCTCCATGTTCTCCCCAGAAAGCCTGTCCCCCGAGTCTTGTAAGGCTGGCAGCCATGCTAAGTGTTTTTAAATGGCTGAAGGGGGCCCAGTATTTGGCTTGATTTGGTTCTAAAATCGGGACCGAGAGCCTTGAAATGAAAGGACAGAGTTGGTGCTGGGCGCAGTGGCTCACACCTGTAATCCCAGCACTTTGGGTGGCCATGGTGGGTGGATCACAAGGTGAAGAGATCGAGACCAGCCTGGCCAACATGGTGAAACCCCGTCTCTACTAAAAATACAAAAATTAGTTAGGCGTGGTGGTGCACGCCTGTAGTCCCAGCTACTCGGGAGGCTGAGGTGGAAGAATTGCTTGACTCTAGGAGGCAGAGGTTGCAGTGAGTCTAGATTGTGCCACTGCACGCCAGCCTGGGTGACAAGAGCGAAACTCCATCTCAAAAAATAACACAATAACAAAAAAAAAAAAAAAAGAAAGAAAAAGAAAGGACAGAGCTGGAGTCTCCTATTCTACTTACCGTTTTGATGAATGTTCTATCTTGGTATCCCGGATGAGGTCCCCAATATGAAGGGGCTACTTTGTCTTGGGGTATATACTCTGGGGTTCATTGTCTCACACCAGGAAAATTTAGGACACAGACACACACGAGGAGTTTAGGAGCAGCGGTTTAACAGGCAGAAGTGAAGAGAAAGAGAAATGAGAAACAGCTCTCTCTATAAGAGAGAGAGGGGTCCCCAAGCGGAAATATCCTGTTTTCTTTCTTTTCTTTCTTTCTTTCTTTTTTTTTTTTTTTTAAATACAGTCGCCAGGCTGGAGTCAGTGGCACGATCTCTGCTCACTGCAATCTCCGCCTCCCAGGTTCAAGTGATTGTCCTGCCTCAGCCTCTCCAGTAGCTGGGACTACAGGCACGTGCCACCACGCCCACTCTCAGGCATGAGATAAAGCTGCAGTCCACAGGTGGAATTTCTTCAAAAAAACTTCTGTTCTACTTGTCAGGCCTTTCAAATTATTGAATCAGGCCCATCAAGAATTATCTAGGATAATTTCCTTTACGTAAAGCCAACTGATTATGTTAATAGATGTTAATGACATCTGCAAAATGCCTTCACAGCCACACCCAGAATAGTGTATGATTGAATAACCGGAGACTGTAGCCTAGCCAAATTGACACACGAAACTGACCATCACAATTATTCCAATAACGTTTGGTTTATTAAAAGAGCCATTCTTTCCTCCATTGCTCTGCGGTTGCTGCCTTCAACATTAACCATGTGCGTTATCTTAGTCTGAATATCTGTTTCTAGGATCTCCACTGGCCCGTTCAATTATCCTCTCCCAATACCAGACTTTATCAATCATTTTGTCTTTTATAGTAAGTCTAAACATGTGGGAGAGTCCTTCCATGCAATCTTAATTTTTCAAATATATAGTATAAGCTATTTTGAAAAATAATATGCATATTCTCGTGTATTATATACTGATTTTGACACGAGAGGACATTCCCATTTTAACACGGCTATCAGGCTGACTCATTTTTATGTGATCCTTGGATTTAAACTTCTATTATTGTTATTACGCATATATTAGAAATTTTTTCTTAGTCTTTGAAAAAATTGAGATCTGGGCATATATATTTGCATATGTAAAATTGTACAAGCATGTATACTACTATGGCACATATGTACCTCACTTAATTAAATAATAAATTCTAGGCAAGATTAAATCCCACTGCTCAGTGTATGTTCTCTTGACAGTTTATCTTAGAATGATATTTGGTAGCTGGGTGCAGTGGCTCACGCCTGTAATCTCAGTACTTTGGGAGGCCGAGGTGGGCGGGTCACTTGACGCCAGGAGTTTGAGACCGGCCTGGCCAACATGGCAAAACCCTGTCTCTACTAGAAATACAAAAATTAGCCAGGCGTAGTGGTGTGCACCTGTAGTCCCAGCTACTTAGAGGCTGAGGCATGAGAATTGCTTGAACTCGGGAGGTAGAGGTTGCAGTGAGTTGAGATCACACCACTGTACTCCAGCCTGCGTGACAGAGTGAGATGCTGTCTCAGAAAAAAAAAAAGCATGAGATTCAGTAAAGTTATTAAAACTAATATTTAGCAGTGGCAGTAATATTATTATTGTAATTTCAGTTTATAATTGAGATGCTTTGTTTCTGTTTTTTATATTTGTGATAAGGCATGTAAACAGTAACATATTCATTCATTCATACTAATTTGCTAAATTCTTGGTGCTTTTATGACTCAATATTTAAATCAAATTTTCATTTCTTTAAAGTCAACCTTTAAATCATTTTCTATTATCCATCTTTTAAGTTTCTAAGGCATTTTAATAGAAGAGTAGCGTAAGACTGTGAAGCAAACTGGTGAAGAAAAACTATTACCACTTGCAGACACCTGTGTACATCAGGATTATTTCTGATAAATTGGATCCTGAAGTTTACATGGAATATAAACTATCAGACCTAACTTATAATTTAGAATTTTTTGAGCTCACTAAAACATAAATATAAATTTGAACACAATGTACACTAATAAAATGCTAATCAAATAGTCTTTATTTTGTATTATATATGTATCATATAAGACTTTAAACAAAGATCTGCTGCTAAAATCATTATACAGCTACTGTATTAGTAAAACTAGTATTACTGAAGTGGATAAGATTCATATACACTAGTTTATTATTGTTTTAAAATAACCTAAGAAATACCCAATCATTGTGTAAAAGTTAGGAAATTGTAAAGGATTAAAACCTCTAGAGAGATTCTACCATTCAGAAATAAACACTATTAACATTGTCATGTACCTCCTTCCAGATACTTTGTGCATGTGTACGTGTGTGTGTGTGTGTGTGTGTGTGTGAAGACATTATAACATGGTGGTTAAAATCATGGGCTCTGGATGCAGTCTTTTTGGGTTTGAATCACAATTTTGCCACTTAACAGTTTTGTGATCTTGGGAAAGTTCACTTTTCAATGCCTTGTTTTCTTCACCCATAAAATGGGGATTATAAAAGTACCTATTTCAAGGGGTGTTGTGAGCATTAAATGTAAAGCACTATTCTGAATAGTCCCTGAAACATAATAAATGTTCTATAAAATTAGTGATTATATATTATATAATGTATGTATAGACCTACATTGAAAAAAATTGTTCATATATATACACATACATACATATATATACACACACAGAGTGTGGTCATACGTAGGCTAGATTTTTTCATTGCTTTCATAAAAATCTGTTTTATTGAAGGTATAATTGACATGTGATAAGATGTACCCATTTTAAGCAAACAGTTTAATGAGTTTGAAAAATATATACACTCCTGTAACTACCGCAGTCACAATCAGGATATAAGGCATTTCTATCATCCTCCCAAATTCCCTCCTACATAGTGTCCCAGTCAACATCTATCTACCCTTAACCCCTGGCCCTAGGCAACCACTGATCTCCTTTCTGTGACTGTAGATTAGTTTGCCTTTTTTAGGATTCCAAATAAATAGAATCATACAAAGTGTGCTCTTTTGTGTCTGTTTTCTTTAAACAGTTTTTGAGATTCTTCCATGTTGTTGCATGTACCACTTTTTTTTTTTATCACAGTAGTATTTCATTTTATGAATACACTATAATTTCCTTATCTATACACTGTTAGTGAACATTTAGTTGTTCTCAATTTTTGACTACTATGAAAAAAGCTGCTATGAACATTTTATGTATAAGCCTTTGTGGGGACATATGCTTCAGTTTTCTTAAATATAGGTATTTTAAACAGAGAAACCTAGTAATAACTTGCCTTGTTGGAGAGTGGGGTGAGCCAAATTCAGGAGTCCAGAGTGGCATTGTCACAGAACAGGACCAAGTCCCAAAGTGCAACATCTATCTTTGATGAGAATGGCTCGCCTACTGTAGCCCCATCAGCAAAGAAGATTGCTTTAATGGTTGTCATTCCATTTATT
Source organism: Nomascus leucogenys (assembly GCF_006542625.1). Taxonomy (NCBI): domain Eukaryota; kingdom Metazoa; phylum Chordata; class Mammalia; order Primates; family Hylobatidae; genus Nomascus; species Nomascus leucogenys. The sequence goes on along the minus strand of NC_044382.1, from coordinate 35,435,395 downwards.
GTACTGTACATTTTGAGTCAGAGAAAAGGTGCCTTTTCTAGTTTCACATGCAGTTTACATGAAACTAAAGCTGATTCAGGATGGATTTTTATGGATGATAGCAATGGCTAACATTTTTAAACATTCAGGATGCTGACCATTTCCCATGTTTTATTATTGAATTCTCATAACAACATTGTGAAATAGGAACTGTTGTTTCCCCAGTTAGAAAACCCAAGGCCTGGAGAAGTTAGGCAACTTACCCAAGATTATATACCTAGTAAATGGTAGAGTCAGCATTGGAACACATTTAAACCAAGGTCTTTCCTCCCCTCCCCTCCCCTCCCCCTCCCCCTCCGTCCCTTTTCTTTTCTTTTCTTTTTTTTTCCTTTCTTTTCTTTCTTTTCTTTCTTTCTCTCTTTCTCTCTTTCTTCCTTTCTTTCTTTCTTCTCTCTCTTTCTCTCTTTTTCTTGTTTTTAAGATGTCTCACTCTGTCACCCAGGCTGGAGTGCAGTGGTGCTATCTCAGCTCACTGTAACCTCTGCCTCCCGGTACTAAAGCAATCCTCTCACCTCTGCTTCCGGAGTAGCTTGGACCACAGGCGTGCACCACTATGCCTGGCTAATTTTTTTGTATTTTTTATAGAGACAGAGTTTCGCCGTGTTGCCCAGGCTGGTCTCGAACTTCTGAGCTCAAGTGATCTGCCCGCCTCGCCTCCCAAAGTGCTGGGTTTACAGGCGTGAGCTACCGCCCTCAGCCCTTATCCTATGCTCTTAACCACAAATTACACTCCATGTAGTTTCTGACTCATACTACTTGCTAAGTAATATTAATGGCAGTCTATGCTTAATTGCTGATAGCTTTCTGATAAAGTCATTTTGGGTAGACTCAACCTACTCTATCTTTAATTGTGTTGAACTAATATCAAAAGCAGGTCTTTTCCCCGCTGCCCTCTCCCCCCAGGCAAATCCTTCTAAAAGAGCACAGATTATATTGTAGATCCAGCCATTCATCATTTCATCCATGTCATCATCAGATATTTACTGAATGCTTTGTAGTAGACACTGTGATTGAATCTAAAATATCCTTTCTACCTCTAGAGAATTAGGATTTTTAGCCAATGATGATAAATCTGCTCTCCCTTGTCACTGATTGGTTGAGGGGTGGGCCGACCCTAGCCTGTTTGGGCCAATGAGAGGTGAGTACAGGGCTGTCAGGATCTTCCGGGAAGAAGCCCTACCTCCACCGCCGTCCCGCTGGTCTCTCTATCTTGCAGCCGGAGGGAGGCCTGATTTGGTGTGAGGCTGCGGTCTCCAGAGTGGAAGGCTGCAAGAACCTGGTTTGGAGTCTCACCTTCTGTGTCTCCAGTTAATACGAGGTACAGCTTTCCTTTTTTTCATTGCTTAGGCTGATTTGAGTGGAGTTTCTAGCACTTGCAGCCCAGTTTCTGAGATTCCTCCATGCTAAGTACCTGCCCAGGTGCCTCAGGGCGTCTCTCTCACCCTGGAGAGGCAGGTGCTCGGCAGCACCTGGGCCTGCTCGGTTACGGCTCTTGACAGGCACTCATATTACCCATCTCCCGTCCTTGAATATAGGCTCCCTGTGGACAAGGACACCTCCCAATTCATTTTGGGATCCCCAGGACCAACCTCGCAGGATGCATGTGGTGGACAACTGCTGTAGATGAAGGGAACCGTTATGGGGGGTTGTGTGTGCGTTTCTTCTGAAAGAACTGAAGGTTCAGGGAGGGGATTTACATGTTTGCGTATCTACTCTCTGTGCCAGGTGTTTTATACATACGTAAATTCATTTCTTCCTTGTAGCAATCCCAAGAGCCAGCCACAGCAGCAATTCCATGTTTTATAGATAAAGAGCCTGAAGCTTTCATCTAGAGATGAAATAACACTTATTTAAGGTCCCACAACTAGTAAATGTGCTAGGAAATGCTTAAGAATAGAGCTTGAAAAATCCCTTTAATGATTCTCTCCCTCTACCATTTTTGTAAGTATATCTATATAAGATAGATGGGTAACATTTTCTTTAATTCTGGTTTATAGTGGCTTAGGGTCATTATTTCAGATAATTAATTAAAATTTTGGATTAACACAAAATTTCCCCCTAACTTTACTGAGGTGTAATTGACAAAATTGTATATATGTAAGTTGTGCAACATGATGCTTTGATATATATATATATTGTGAAATGATTACCACAATCAAGTTAGTGAATACCTCCATCACTTCATAAAGTTACCTTTTTTGTGTGGTAAATAAAAAAGGCAACTTTCTGACTTTTCTTGGCAGATTTCAAGTATACAATACAGCATAATTAGTTGTAGTCACCATGTTGTACATTGGACGTATCCATCTTATAGCTGACGGTGTGTATCCCTTCACCAGCACCTCCTGTTTCCCCTACCTCCCAGCCCCAGGAAACAGCATTCTACTCTCTGTTTCTATGAGTCTGACTTTTTTTAGATCTCATAGATAAGTGTGACTGTGGTATTTGTCTTTCTGTGCCTGGCTTATTTAGCATAATGTCCTCCAAGTTCATCCATGTTGTTGCAAATGACAGGATTTCTTTCTTTTTTATGACTGAATAGTATCCCATTGTGTGTGTGTGTGTGTGTGTGTGTGTATATACATATGTGTGTGTATATATATATATATATATATACACACACACAAATGGACGAAGAAATATAGAGTGTATCCCACACAACGGGATACTATTCAGTCATAAAAAAGAAAGAAATACACATACACACACACACACACACACACTACATTTCTTTGTCCATTTATCTGTCCAAAGACACTTAGATTGTTTCCCTGTCTTGGCAATTGTGAGTAAAGCTGCAGGGAACATGGGAGTGCAGATGTCTCTTTGAGATACTAATTTTGTTTCCTTGAAGTGTATATCCAGAAGTGGGGTTGCTGGATCATATGGTAGTTCTATTTTCAATTTTTTGAGGAATCTCCCATAGCATTTCCTATAACGGCTGTACTCATAAAACATTAAGAGAGATTATAGATATCTTGTAATTAGATGCTAATCACTGTGCTAAGTTCTGAGTGTACATGAGCAACACAAAAGTAGGCCTTGGCTTTCAAGCACACACATCTATGGTGTCACGAACTTGGCTTGAGTGTGCGTTGACCCTTACAGCCCCTGCTAACATCCTAGAATTTTGGATTTGGAGTGTAAACAGTAAAGTTGCACTCATTTTCTTTAAAGATAGAATGCTAAAAACTATTATTGGTGGATTTTAGTGTTCTGGTTAGTTGGCCCTTTGTTGATCTTCATTATAATTGAGATTTTTCAGCTTTTTTTCCAGACAATTGAACATCATTGATGATGTTAATTACTGTCTTTGAGGCAGATTTCTGCCCACATACCCATAATTGGCAGGGCAAACAAAGAATCCTTTTAGGATTATATTTAATGCAGTGCCTTATTCCCATGTTATAGATACAGAGCAGAATCTCTTATAAAACACCTCACTCTCCAGAAACTTCAGTATGTTTTAGATAAATTTGTACTCAGGGTACAAAGTAATGCTGAGACGTTTTCCCTGTGCTCCTAAAGGCCAAAAGATGGATCTGGCTAGAGCAAGGAGTGCTTGTGAAAAATGTTTTCTCAGCTCTGTAATATATATTTTTTGATAAACTGGTTTTTTTAAATGAATTCTTGGGACACATCAACTATGAAAGAAGTTGCAGCACATCCAGCCTTTCACGTGAGTCCCTGGCGGTTTTGTATATGAGAGGTGGTATATTAGCTTTCTGGTTCCTGTTTGCGATTTGATAGTGCGTTTTTTGGACTCTTTGCCACAAAGAGGTATGTAATCTGTGACCTACCATGTTTCAGTAGGAAGCAGCTAAACTGTTCATGGCCGCCGGTCACAAAGATGATGCCGTGTTTGATCCGTTCCATCACCCTGCTCTGACACACTGTATTTTTAAAAATTGAGATATGATTCACCCTTTCAAAGTGTAATTCAGTGGTTTTTAGTATATTCACAAAGTCGTGCAACCATCACCATCATCTAATTCCGGAACATTTTCATCACTTGAAAAAGAAACCTTGTAACCATTGCCAGTCACTCCCCATTTCCCCACTTCCCTTTGCTTTTGGTAGCCACTAATCTACTTTCTCTCCTATGGATTTGCCTATTTTGAACACCTCATATAAATGGAATCACACATTATGTGGTCTTTTGTCACTGATTTTTTCTATTTAGCAATGTTTTCAAGGATCATCTGTGTCGTTGCATTTAATAGTACCTCATTATTATTCATGGCTAAATAATATTCCATTGTATGCATAGGCCACATTTTATTTATCCATTCATCAATTGATGAACATTTGGGTTGTTTTCACCTTTGACTATTGTGACTACAGTAATTCCCCCTCTATTTATGGGGGATATATCCCAAGACCCCCAGTGGATTCCTGAAACTGCAGATAGTACCAAACCCTATTGTGATAGTCCATCTGGTAACCAAGATGGCTATTAACTGACTAATGGGTAAGTAGTGTATATATAGCATGGATACACTGGACAAAGGGATGACTCATGTCCTGGACAGGACAGTGGGATTTCATCCTGCTACTCAGAATGGTGCATGATGCAAAACTTTCAAATTGTTTATTTCTGGAATTTTAATATTTTCAGACTCTGATTGTGGGTAACTGAAACTGTGAAAAGTGAAACCACAGATGAGGGGGACTACTGCAGTGCTGTTATGAACATTCATGCACAAGTTTTTGTGTGATTATGTTTTCAGTTCTCTTGGGTATATATCTAGGAGTGGATTGCTGGATTGTATGGTAACTCTGTGTTTAACTTTTTGAGGAAATGTTTTCCATGGTGGACGTACCATTTATATTCCCAGTAATGTATAGGGGTTCCAGTTTCTTAGTATTCTTGCCAATACTTGTTATTGTTCGTCTTTTTACTTATAAATTTCCTAGTGGATGGTGACACACTATATTTTGCTGGAAGAAATGTATAATCATCATATTTTCACGTTTTCAGCCTTAAAGGCCCATTCAATACAAAAATAATCATTTTCTCTAAATCTTTATCTTTTACCTATTGAAGGCTATCATTGGAATAATTCAATTATGTTATTTACTTGAACTTATAGGCTAATCATTGAAAATTCTTAATTATGACTTGAACTTTTACCAGCTCTGAGGTGGATTTTATTAAAAATTTCAACCATATCTAAAAAACTCATTATTTAGATGAAATTTAAAAATTACTTTAAATCACTTGGCTATGTTCCCTTGCCCCAGACTATTTCCAGTGCCTCAGACAGTTAAATAATGTTATTGAAACAACTACAAACACAAGATTTTCAAAGTCATTAGTAAACATTGCAGAAGAAATATTTGCTTCCCTGCTTTATAAGTCACCCTGGCCAGTGCCTTTGAAGATATTTTCAAATTGTTTACTGGCATTGTGCATTAAACTCTTTCTTCAGAGTAGGCTCTGTGAGCCAGAAAAATAGTAACCTTTTTCTTTGTTAATACTAAAATTTATGTTGACCATATGATTCACAAACTTTTGACATTATGTTATCTCCTTGTGGTGGTTACATTATCCCTTTGAAGACAGATATTAATATTCTTCTTATATATATGAAAAATATACTCAGAAAGATTAACAATTGCGTAAGGATTCACAACTAATAAGTTGCTCATGTAGGCTTTCTATTTCATTTCTCTTGATTTTTTTCCCTCACAGCTATGAACCCTGGATATCTGAGACAGGTCTCAGTTAATTTAGAAAGTTTTTTTTGCCAAGGCCCGTTGTGACACAGCTTCAGCAGGTCCTGACCACGTATGCCCAAGGTGGTCAGAGTACAGTTTGGTTTTATACATTTTAGGGAGACATGAGACATCGATAAACACATGTAAGATGAACATTGGTTCAGTCTGGAAAAGGTGGGACAACTCCAAGTGGCGGAGGGGGCTTCCAGGTCATAGGTAGATAAGAGACAAATGGTTGCATTCTTTTGAGTTTCTGATTAGCCTCTCCAAAGGAGGCAATCAGACATGCATTTATCTCTGTGAGCAGGGAGATGACTTTGATTAGAATGAGAGGCAGGTTTGCCCTAAGCAGTTCCCAGCCTGACTTTTCCCTTTAGCTTAGTGATTTTGGGGATCCAATATTTATTTTCCTTTCACACAGAACTCTCTTCTAAATGTAGAATGCTCTCTTAACAAATATAAAAATGATGATATTAATACAATTCTCAATAGTTGTTCTTACTGCTTTAGTGATATGAAGAAACAAAAATTTAACTTAATAATAAAGTCTCAGTAACATCTGCATTTACAAGTCTCTGGTCTACCAAAACACCCATTCACTTAGAATAGTGCTAGATCCTGGAGAAACAGCTGGGTCAAGACATGGCCCTGGCTGGGTGTTGTGGCTCACGCCTAGCACTTTTGGAGGCTGAGGTGGGTGGATTGCTTGAGCCCAGGAGTTCAAGACCAGCCTGGGCAATTAAACCTTGTCTCTACAAAAATTAGCTGTGAGTGGTGGCATGCACCTGTAGTCCCAGCCACTTGGGAGGCAGAGGCAGAAGGATCATTTGAGCCCAGGAGGTGGAGGTTGCAGTGAGCTGAGATTGTGCTATGGCACTCCAGCCTGGGTGACAGAGTGAGACCGTGTCTCAAAAAGAAAAAAGAAAAAAAAAAAAAGATATGGCCCTGTTCGTGAGAAGATCTCAATTTAGGGAGTGTAGACAAGTCAATTGACTGTAATGACTGTAATGTGTGTGCTGGATGCTGTAAAGGAGGTGTGTCTTGTGGTATACAGGGGAGGGGATGGGCCCTGGAAAAGCCTTCCCTAACATGATGTGTATGAAAGAATCGAATCAGAGAACGGCAGTTCAGGTAGAGGTAGCTCTATGAGCTGAATGGTATGGAGGACCAGAGGAGACGTCGAGTGGAAATTTCAACTGGTCTGAATGATGCAAACTTGGGGTGTATTTGCATATATTGAGTTAAAAGTTTGTGTTGGGGAAGATGGAACAGAAAATAGGCCTGAAGAGGTAAGTTAAGACTAATTTGAGAAGGGCCTTGCCAAATGTCTTTGGTTTTTTATTCAATCTATGGAAAAGCATCAGAGGCTTTTGAATAGGAGACCTGCATGATCAGATTCGATTTGGAAAGAAAATGGAAAGCAGTGGTGAGGACGGTTTGTGGTGCGGTGAGAAAACAATCAGGATGATCAGTTGAAGGTTTTTGCTGTAACTCAGGTGAGGAATAATAAGGACCTGTATGGCAGAGCTAGTGGTACTTTAAAAAAAGACAGGTATTCCAGGTTTTTTAGTTGGAAAGTAGAGTTTTCATATGTTAGTGATGGTCACAGTTTGTAACCTGAGAATGTTTATTTGAACTCTTTTCTATTTCCTAATGTTCTTCACTAAATAAGGACATTGAAGTATGTGACTTACTGATTTTTTTCTAAAGGCAGTATTTTTGGCTTACGGAAGTTGCAGATTGCCTTACAGAGAACTCTGATTCTGCAAGTTTAAGGGTTTTTTGCATTTGTTTTTAAACTTCAAATTTATTGAGACCTAATTTACATACAGTAAAATTCACCCTATTTAGTGTAGAGTTCAGAGTTTTGACAAACATGTATCGTCAAGTACGTAACTACCACCACAATCAAGGCATCAACCTATAAAGTTCTTTCCTGTGCCTTTGTAGTCAGCTGCCTCCTCTAACCCCCAGCCCCTGGCAACCACTGATGTGATTTCTGTTCCTATGGATTTGCCCTTATTTACATAATGTCACATAGATGGAATCATACAGTATGAAACCTTTTGTGTCTGACTTCTTTCACTTAGCATAGTACTTTTGAGATTCATTCATGTTAATGCATGTACCAATTATTCACGCTGACTGCTGAGTAGTATTTCCTTGCAGGAATATACCACAAATTATTTATCTTTTCATTTGTTGATGGACGTTTTTATTGTGTCCACTTTTTAACTGTTGTAAGTAAAGCTGCTGTGAACATTCATGTACAAATGAACACATCTTTACATGGACATATAATACTTTTGGGTTAGTACCTAGAGGTTGAAAGTCTAGATTATATGGGAGATGTATATTTAACTTTTTACAAAACCACTATATTGTTTGTCATAGCAGTTGTACCATTGTACATTCTCATCAGTAGTGTATCAGAGTTCCCCTTCCTCCACATCTTCACCAACACTTGGTATGGTCGGTCTTTTAAATTTAGCATTGTAATAGGTACATAGTGATATCTCATTGGGTTTAGTTTGTATTTCTCTAATGACTAATAATGATCATCTTTTTATGTGTCTATTCTTTATCTGCATTTCTTCTTGGTGAAGAATCTATTCAAATATTTTGCCCATTTTTGTGGGGTGAGGATTTTTTTTTTCTTATTTTTGAGCTTTGAGAGGTCTTTACGTATTCCAGACACAAGGTTTTTTTTTTGTTTGTTTTTGTTTTTTTTTTTAAATCAGATTTAACGCTTTGCAAAGATTTTTCTCACAATTTTTGGCTTGTCTTTTCATTCCCATAACATTGTCTTTTGAAGAGTAGATATTTTAAATTTTGATGAAGTCCAGTTTATCAATTTTTTAAATGAATTATGTTTTTAGTGTCATGTCTAAGCAATTTTTGCCTAACCCAAGGTCACAAAGATTTTCTCCATTGGTTTATTCACCAGTTTTATAGTTGAAGATTTTACATTCACATCTTTTTTCCATTTTGAGTTAATTTGTGTATATGGTGTGATCTATGGATCCCAGTTCATTTTTAAAAACATACTTAGCTAATTCTCACAGCACATTTGGTTAAAAACAGGTTATTCTTTATTGCATTGCCTTTTTAAAGGCTATTTTTTAAAGAAAGGTTTTAGGTTCACAGCAAAATTAACAAGAAGGTACAGAGATTTCCCGTATACTCCCTGCCCCCCAAGTCTGTAGCCTCTCCATTATCATCTTGCCATGAGAGAGATAGATTTATTACAACTCATGAACGTATATTGATACATCATTATCACCCGAAGTCCATAATTTACGTTAGGGTTTATTCTCGGTATTGGACATTCTTTATGTTTAGACAAATGTATGATGGCATGTATCCAACACCGTAGTATCATAGAGTATTTTCACTGCCCTAAAAATTGTCTGTGCCCTATACATTTATCCCTCCCTCCCATCTAACCCCTGGCAACTGTTGATTTTTTTTTTTTTTTTTTTTAGCTGTCATCATAGTTTTGCCTTTTACGGAGTTATATAGTTGGAATCATACAAGGATGTAGCCTTTTCAGATTGGCTTCTTTCACTTACTAATGTACATTTAAGGTTCCTTTGTGTGTTTTCATGGCTTGATAGTTCATTTCTTTTTAGTGCTGAATAGTATTCCATTGTCTGGATATACCACAGTTTATCCGTTTACCTACTGAGTGACATCTTGGTTGCTTCTGAGTTTTATCAATTATGAATAATGCTGCCATAAACACCCCTATGGATGTTTTTGTGTGGACATAAGTTTTCAACTGTATATGGTAAATACCAAGGGATGCAATTGCTAGACCATATGGTAAAAGTATGTTTAATTTTATAAGAAACCACCAAAGTGCCTTACAAGTTGGCTGTCCCATTTTGCATTCCCTCTAGCAGTTAATGAAAGTTTGTTTTGTTCCACATCCTTGTCAGCATTTGGTGTTGTCAGTGTTCTGGATTTTGGCCATTCTAATGGGTGGGTAGTGTTTGCTCATTATTGTGATTTTCACTTCCCTGATGACATATAATGTGGAGCATCTTTTCATTTGCTTATTTGCCATTTATATATCTTCTTTGGTGAGACGCCTGTTTAAGGTCTTTGGCCCATATTTTAGTTAGGTTGTTTGTTTTCTTACTGTTGAGTTTTAAGAGTTCTTTCTGGGTTTTGGATAACAGCCTTTTATCAGGTATGTCTTTTTCAGCTATTTCTTCCAGTCACTGGCTTGTCTTTTCATTCTCTTGACATCATCTTTTGCAGAGCAGAAGTTTTCAATTTTAATGAAGTCCAGCTTATCAATTCTTTCTTTCATGGATTGTACCTTTGGTATTTGTATCTTCTGGAATTTCTCCATATTATCTTCTAGGAGTTTTATACTTTTGCATTTTACACTTAGGTTTATTAATTTTGAATTAATTTTTGTGAAGGGCATAGGGTCTATGTCTAGATTCATTTTTTGCACGTGATGGCCAGTTCCAGTGCCAGTCGAAAATTCTTTGCTCCATTGAATTGCCTTCGTTCCTTTTTCAAAGACCAGTTGACTGTATTTACACAGGTCTATTTATGGGCTCTCTATTCTGTTCCATTGACAATTTGTCTATTGCTAATACCACACTATTTTGATTACTGTAACCTCATGGTAAGTCCTGAATTCAGGTAGTGTCAGTCTTCCAACTTTGCTGTTCTCCCTCAATATTGTGTTGTCTCTTTTGGGTCTTTTCCCTCTCCATATAAACTTTAGAAATGGTTTGTTGATATCCACAACATGACATTTCTGGGATTTTGATTGGTATTGCATTGAATCCATAGTTCAAGTTGGGAAGAACTGCTATCTTGACAATACTGAGTCTTCCTATCCATAAGCACGGAATATCTTTCCATTATTTTAGTTCTTTTTTGATTTCTTTCATCAGAGTTTTGTAATTTTAATTGTATAGACTTGTACTTTTTTGTTAGATTTATACCTAAGTATGTTATTTTTGGAGGTGCTAATGTCAATGGGATTGTGTTTTTAATTTATAATTCCACTTGTTCATTATTGGTGTATAGAGAAGTGATTAACTTTCGTATATTTACTTTGTATCCTGCAACCTTATTGTAAGTGATTTTTAGTTCCAGGAGTTCTTTTGTCAGTTTTTTCAGATTTTCTACATAGACAATCATGCCATCTGTGAACAAAGACAATTTTATTTCTTCCTTTCTAATCAGTATGTTTTGTTTCTTTCTTTCTTTCTTTTTTTTTTTTTTTTTAATCTTACTGCAAATTAGCTGGGAATTCAAGCACAGTGTTGAAAAGGAGTGGTGAAAGACAACATCCTTGCCTTGTTCTTGATCTTAGTGGGAAAGCTGCTTGTTTCTCACCATTAAGTATAATTCTAGCTATAGGTTTTTTGGTACATATGTATTTTTTTTTTTATCAAGTAGAGGAAGTTCTCCTCTATTCCTAGTTTACTAAGAGGTTTATCATAGATGGGTGCTGGATTTTTTTTCAAGTACTTTTTCTGCATCTGTTGATAGGATCATGTAATTTTTCTTCCTTAGCCTGTTGATGTGATGGATTACATTAATTGGTTTTTGAATGTTGAAACTTGCATGCTTGGGGTAAACCTCACTTGGTTGTAGTATATAATTCTTTTTTGGATTTGATTTGCTAATATTTTTTGAGGATTTTTGCATCTGTGTTTATGAGGGATATTTGTAGTTTTCTTTTCTTGTGCTATCTTTGTCTGGTTTTGGTATTGGGGTTATGCTGGCCTCATAGAATGAGTTAAGAAGTATTTCCTCTACTTCTGTCTTCTGAAAGAGATTGAAAGACTTGGTATAATTTCTCCCTCAAGTGTTTGGTAGAATTCACTAGTGAACCCATCTGGGCTTGGTGTTCTCTTCTTTGGAAGGTTATTAATTATGGGAAGGTTATTAATTATTGATTCATCTATTTTTTCTTGTGTGAATTTTGGCAGACTTTTGTCCTTCAAGAAATTTGTTCATTTCATCTAGGTTATAAACTTTGTGGGCATAGAGTTGTTCACAGTATTTTTGATAATCCTTTCAGTGTCTCTGGGATCTGTAGTGATGTCCCCTCTTTCATTTCTGATATTGGTAATTTGTGCCCTCTCTCTTTTTTCCCCCTTAGCTTGGCTAGAGGCTTATCGATTTTATTGATCTTTTAAAAGAAACAGCTTTTGGTTTCATTGATTTTTTTTTTCTATTTTCTGTTTTTGATTTTATTGATTATCCTCTAATTTTTATTATTGCTCTACTTTTGCTTACTTTGTATTTAATTTGCGCTTTTACTAATTTCCTAATGTGGAAGCTTAGATGATTGATTTTAGGGCTTTTTTTTCTTTTCTAATATATATATTCAGTGCTCTAAATTTCCATCTAAGTGCTACTTTCATTGCATCCCACAAGTTTTAATAAATTGGGTTTTCGTTTTCATCCAGCCAAAACTACTTTTATTTTATTTTTTGAGATATGGCCTCACTCTGTCACCCAGGCTTGAGTGCAGTGGCATGATCACGGCTTACTGCAGACTTGACCTCCCAGGCTTGGGTGATCCTCCCACCTCAGCCTCCCGAGTAGTTGGGACTATAGGAATGTGTCACTGTGCCCAGCTAATTTTTGTATTTTTTTGTAGAGGCTTGTGTTTCACCACGTTGCCCAGCTGGTTTTAAACTCCTGAGGTCAAGCCATCAGCCCGCCTCTGTCTCCCAAAGTTCCAGGATTACAGGTGTGAGCCACCACACCCAGCTTCAAACTATTTTTAAATTTCTTTTGAGATGTCTTCTTTGACCCATGAGTTACTTATTAATAGAAGTATGTTGTTTAATCTCTGTGTATTTTGAGATTTCCAGTTATCTTTGTTACTGATTTCTAATTTAATTCTACTATAGTCTGAGAGCATACATTGTATGATTTCTGTTCTCTTAAATTTGTTAAGGTATGCTTTATGGCTCAGAATGTGGTCTGTCTTTGGTGAATGTTCCATTTGAGCATAAGACAAATGAATTGCCTTTGTGCTTTTATAAAAAATCACTTGTTTTGTATATTTATATGTGGGTTTACATCAGGACTTTCTATTATGTTCCACTGATCTATTTGTGTGCCTTTATGCAGTACCACACTGTTGTGATTACTATAATAATTTTTGGAATCAGATAGTGTTAGTCCTTTAACTTTGTTCTTTTATTTCATATATATTTTGTTGTCTTAAGTCCTTTTCATTTCCATGTGAATTTTAGAATATGCATGTCAATTTCTACATAAACCTGCTGCAATTTTTATTGTGATTACACTGAATCTATGTGTTAATTTGAGGACAGTTGACATCTTAATAATACAGTTTCAGCATCCCAAGCTTGAAATCCTAAATACTCCAAAATCCAAAACTTCTTGAGCACCAACATGTTGCTCAAATGAAGTGCTCTTTCTAGAGCATTTTGGATTTCAGATATTCAGATTTGGGATGTTCAACTACTCAGTATAAAGCAAATATTCCAAAATCCTAAAAAATTTGAAATCCAAAACATTTCTGATCCCAAGCATTTTGGATAAGGAATACTCAGCCTGTATTAAGTCTTTGAACAATATCTGTCTCTCCATGTATTTAAATCTTGAACTTTCCTCAGCAATATTTTGTAGTAGAGGTTTTTAGCATTTTGTCAGATTTGTCTCTTAAATATGTCACATTTTTGAAGCTATTATAAATGCTATTTTTAAAAATACTAATTTCTGATTGTTAATTGCTAGTATGTAGAAATAAAATTAATTTTTATGTTGATTTGGTATCTCAGGCATCAGAAAACTTTTCCTGTAAAGGATTAGGTAGTAAATATTTTAGGCTTTGCAGGCCATATGGTCTCTGTTGCAACTACTTAACTCTCCTTTTACAGTATGAAAGCAGCATAGACAATATGTTAATGAATGAGTATCTATGTTTCAAAACATTTTATTTACAGAAACAGAAAGTGGGTTGGGTTTGGCTGTAGGTCGTAGTTTGCCAAACTCTGTTGTTGTATCCTGCAACCTTGCTAAGCTTACTTGTTAATCCTAGTAGTTTTTTAAAAAGTAATAATTTATTGAAGTGAAACTCACCTAACATAAAAGTAACCATTTTAAAATGGTGAATTTAGTGGCATTTAGTATATTCACAGTGTTGTACAGTCACCACCTTTGTCTGGTTCTAAAACATTTCCATCACTCCAAAGTAAAACCCCTTACCCATTAGCAGTTTCCCCCCCATTCCATTCCCTTCTTCCCCCAGCCCCTGGCAACCAGCAATCTACATTCTGTATCTATAGGCTTATATATTCTATATATGTCATATAAATTGAATCATACTGTATGTGACTTTTTGCATCTGGCTGCTTTTACTACACTTAATGCTTTGGAGCTTTACTCGTGTTGTAGCATAAATCAGTACTTCATTCCTTTTTATGGCTGAATATTTCATTTTTTATATATACTATGATTTGTTTATCTGTCATTCCTTGATGGAGACATTTGGACTGTTTTCACCTTTTGGTTGTTGTGAATAATGCCGCTATGAACGTGTGTACATGTGTTTGCTTGAGTACCTGTTTTCATTCTTGTGGGTATATACCTAGGGGTGGAATTCTGGGATCATATGGTAAGTCTGCATTTAACTTTCTTTTTTCTTTCTCGAGACAGGGTCTCACTGTCACCCAGGCTGGAGTGTGATGGTGTGACTATGGCTCACTGCAGCCTCAGCCTCCCAGGCTCAAGTGATGCTTCCACCTCAGCCTCCCAAGTAGCTAGAAACACAGGCATGTACCACTACAGCCAGTTATTTAAAAAAAAATTTTTTTGTGGAGATGGGGTCCCACTGTGTTGTCCAGGCTGGTTGTGAACTTCTGGCCTCAAGCAATCCTCCTGCCTTGGCTTCCCAAAATGCAGAGATTACAGGCATGAGCCACCACGCCCAGCCTTTTTAAAGTCTAGTAGTGTTTTTTAATTTTGAAAGATCACATCAGAATTTCTAAACAGATGATCACGTCATCTGTTAATAAAGAGTTTTACTTCTTTGGTGATCTGGATGCCCTTTCTCTCTCTTTCTTGCCTGATTGCATTGGCTAGAGCCACCAGTAAAATAGTGAATGAAAGTGGTGAGAGCAGACCATGTTTTGTTACTGTTCTTTGGAGGAAAGTATCCATGAAGTATGTATAATGCTGGAAGATTTTTTTGTGTGTGTTAATCCCTTTATTAGGTTGAGGAGGTTCCTTCTGTTTCTCGTTTGATCTTTTTTTTTTTTTAATTGAGAGTGTATGTTAGATTTTGTCAAATGGTTTGTCTGGCATCTTAATCACATGGATTTTTCTCTTTTCCACTATTGTGAATTGCACTGGTTGATTTGTAAATGCTAAGTCAAACCTATATTCCTGGGATAATCCTTTGGTCATGATGTATCTTCCTTTAATATATTATTATATTCTATTTGCTAAGATTTTGGTTAGAACTTTTACATTTATGTTCATGAGGGATATTAGTGTGTAGTTTTCTTATATTTTGTCTAATTTTGTTATGAGAATAATGAGACCTCATGGAATTAGTTGAGAAGTATTCACCCCTCTTCAGTTTTTTTTGGAAGTTTCTGTAGAATTGGCAAATAACAGAACAGCCTCCCTCAGCCTTATGCATAGCTTTGATTAATTAAGAAATGCAGGGTTGGAAGTTTGTGTGCAGTTATTGTGTTCATACTGCTCTTCATCATTTGCCTCACTTCTGTCCATTTTTGGGGACAGCATTAAAAAATTCCCCCTTTCTCTTAGATTTTCATGAGGACTTAAAAAACAACTAACATGTATTGAATGCTTGCTATATGGTAGGAGTTGAGCTAAACAGCTTACATATATTTTTCAGATGTAGAAACAGATATAAAGTGGTTATGGAATTTTCTCAAGATCACAGACTTAGTAAATAACAGAAGCAAGGCTTGAACCCAGATTTGTTTATTCCAAAGTTGTAAGACCACTAAGGTCTTAACAGTTATTAACACTTAGCATTCATACAAGACATTGTTTTTGTATTTAAAATGAGTAGTCATGTATATGCTGTGAGTTTTTTTACTTGTCATGTTGGTGATCTCTTTGTACATGGTTACCCTCTCTGGGGATGGGTAGAACATATAACTAATTAAACATTACAGGGGCATCCATTAATATTAAACGAGCAAGGCTTTGTGCTGCTGAACTCCAGCTCATCCTTTAACATGTAGCACAATGAAGACATCTTCTGACAGGCTTTCCAAAAAAAAATAGCTGCACTTGTTTTAGTGTATTCAAAGTGCATTTAGTGCATTTGTACCTGTTTTTGATACAACTGAATGGCAATTACACATTTGCTTGGCTGCCTCTCTCTATATATTTTTAATGCGTATTTATTGAGATTTAATTTATATACTATATAAAATCCACCCATTTTAAGTGTAGCATTTATTAAATGTACAGAAGTGTGCAACCATTACTACAGTCTAGTTTTAGAACATTTCCATCACCCCCAAAAGTACCCTCATGTGCCCATTTGCACTTAAACCCTAATATTATCCCTAGCCATAGGAAACCACTGATGTGCTTTCTTTCTCTATATAGATTTGCCTTTTCTGGACATTTCATGTATGAAATAATATATGGTCCTTTGTGTCTGGATTCTTTTACTTAGCATGATTTTGAGGTTCATCCATATTATAGCATGCAGCAATATGTCACTTTTTTTTTTTTTGAGACAAACTCTCACTCTACTGCCACAGGCTGAAGTGCTATGACACGATCTTGGCTCACTGCAACTGCCACCTCCCTGGTTCAAGCAATTCTTCCACCTCAGCCTCCCGAGTAGCTGGGACTACAGGCGCACGCTACCATGCCCAGCTAATATATATATATGTATTTTTGAGATGAAGTTTTGCTCTTTTTGCCCAGGCTGGTGTGCAATGATGCTATCTTGGCTCACCACAACCTCTGCCTCCCAGGTTCAAGCAATTCTCCTGCTTCAGCCTCCCGAGTAGCTGGGATTACAGGCATGCACCACCCGGCTAATTTTGTATTTTTAGTAGAAACAGGGTTTCTCTATGTTGTTCAGGCTGGTCTCAAACTCCCGACCTTAGGTGATCCACCCGCCTTGTCCTCCCAAAGTGCTGGGATTACAGGCGCTCAGAGCCACCATGCCTGGCCAATTTTTTGTATTTTTCGTAGAGACAGGGTTTCACCATGTTGGCCAGACCAGTATCGAACTCCTGACCTCAAGTGATCCACCTGCCTTGGCCTTCCAAAGTGCTGGGATTACAGATATGAACCACCATGCCCAGCCACATTTTGTATGCCACATTTTGTTTATCTGTACATTGGTTGATGGATATTTGAATTGTTTCCACTTTTTGACTATTAAGAATAATGCTGCTATGAACATTTGCATGCAAGTCATTTGTGTAGACACATGTTTTCGTCTCTTCTGAGTAGATACATAGGAGTAGAATTGCTTAGTCATTTGCCTTTCATCTTTAATTCCTTGACGGCAGGAACCTCTCCTTGGAGTCTTAGTATTGCCTTAGTGGTCTTTGAATTGCTTCATCTAGCATGCTTGCCACATAGTAGGTCTTGAAACTGATCAGGAGGTATTTGTGACATATTCTCATGTTTTGTGAGCCTTTGCTTGCTTTTATGCACTGTCCCCCTTTCTTGCCATATCGAAAGAGTTTCATTTTTATCTTGATTCTTTGCAATCCTAGTGAACAATTGTAGTGGTTTTGGATGACCTAGATTTTTATTTCTAGCAAGACCCCATGTATATACTCAGTACTTTTAAGACAATGCAACTTTAACAAAAATAGAAAAACGTGTGCCTTATTTACATTATATACACATTATTACCCTATTGAATATTTTTGGTGAGGGTACATAAGGTGAACAGAATGTAAATTGTCTCTTACTCGAGTGGGTAGAGTGAAGAAAGTTTTTTGAGTGTCTGATATGGTCTGCACAAACTCTTTTGTTCTGAGACTTACATGTTTGTAACCAAGTGAAGTAAAAATACTTCCCTAACAAAGTACTGCCTCTTTTTAAGTAGGAAACAGGAAGCCTAAAAGGGAGGATGGAGTTATTTCACCAGAAAGAAAGTTAAAAGAGATTAGTTGAAATTCTAAAAAAAAAAAAAAAAAAATCACCTTGTGTAAAAGCCTCTGTATTTTCAACTTTTTTTCTAAACCCAAAGTCTGGCTCTTTACCTGCAAAACTAGGAGCAAATTTTAACTTGCACTATAGTTTTCATTTATAAACAATTTTCTTCCTTGGTTTGCCTGTACCCTATATGCTCCATATCACTTGAAGAAATGTTTGATTTTTCTGTGGGCATTAGTGAGATAGGCTCCCTGTTGTATATTAGACAAACCACAGGGCATTCTGTAATCTGTGGGCAACTAGTATTTTCCACCATCAACCACCCCAGGGTACAGGACACATGTTTTTAAGAGAAGGAAATACAACAGTGCCCCCCTTATCTGCGGTTTCACTTTCCGTGGTCTCAGTTACCCTTAGTATGATTTTTTGAGAGATCACATTCACATAACTTTTATTACAGTATATTGTTGTAATTGAGTTATTGTTAATCTCTTGCTGCATCTAATTTGTAAATTAACTTTATCATAGGTATGTAATATAGGAAAAAACATGCAGTTCAGTACTATCTATGTTTCAGGCATCCATTGGGAGTCTTGGAACATATCCTCCATAGATAAGCAGGGACTAATGTATCACTGTTAAATTTCCAAGTCAAAATTGATATGGTAGCAAAAGGGATTAGATTAAATGAGGACATGTCAAAAGGCCAGACACATAATGATCAATATGGGTTCATTCGCCCTAGTTAGCTCATATTAATAATTTCTCAATAGTGGTTAAAACTATGGATTCTGGAGCTAGCTTTGTGACTGTAGGCAAGTTACTCAATTCTTTAAGCCACAGTTTCCTGATATAAATGCAATGAGGATAATAGCACTGCTTTACAGTAATACTTTAGAGGGGTACTAAGATTAAATGAAATAATATATTGAATTATCATTGTGCCTGGCACATAGTAAGTGCTCAGTAAAGCATTAGTTTAATTTAGAACAGAAAAACATAACCAGTTCCCTGAGAGGCTCATAGGCCAGAGACATACTCTTTGACATCTGATAGATGAATGGCCTCATTAGAGGCTTTCCATTCAAACTTCAATAACATGGGAGCTAGGGGCTATGAATCAGTGCTTAAATTCTGAGCCTGTTTACTTTCTTACAGAGTTTACTTCCTTATAAAATGGAAACGAGAATAATCTGCCTCATTATTTTCATGTCATTCACTCATTCGGTGAGGCTTGTTAAAAATATATGTGAAGGTGTTCTACAGAAATGTAAGGTTACTACTTAAAGTGAATGGTACAGCCATAATGTGTATACATATTGATGCCATATCTGGTATCTCTGCATTATACCTGAAGACACTGGGAAAGGTTTGTTATACACTTTTCCAATCACATACTCTAATTGACTGAGGGTAGCAATAGTATTTTTCTTATTCATGTTGTATCTTCAATATTATATAGTAGGCAGGTAGCAAATACTTGGTGCACATGATGATGGATAAGGCAAATTTGGCTTTTAAATCACAATGCTTTTTTTCTTAGTGATGGAGATCTCTTGGGAAAAAAAAAGTACTCAAAGAAGTTTGTTAGGTCATCCAGTTCCCGGATATGGCCTGAACATCAAATGTTTTGGAAAATACTGAATGGATTGTATAGAATAGCTGACTTCCACTACCCTGCCCGACCTTTCTATTCCATGTGCAATACTGCTATGATATTTATATTAAATGTTTATTCCCTTTTCTTGAAGAGTTGATTTTAAAATAAGCTAAGAATTTTGACTAGATAACGTTAGCTTACATAAAATGTAATCTTTTGTGATAAAGACATACATTTGAAGCAGCCTCAGGAGTGAGTTTCTCCTTCCCTTAGTACCCTTTGCAGTAATTGGCACACAACCATTTGAGGCATGGATGGGATAATCTTCAGGTCTTTGGCACCAGGGTTAAGCTTATTTTGAATTTATGCCATATTAGCAGGCGAACATTGCCACACTGACATTTAAATGCCCACCATATTACCTTAAGGTTCCTGAAGCGGGGGTAACTCTACTTTCAGTAGAACAAAAATCAGATTGGACAATCGGAACTGTACAAGTTCTACAAAAGCATGTTGGAGTCACATAATGAAAAAGCAGATTTTTTTATTAATTATGATGTTTCTCCATATTTGGCATTGCTGTAAATGGCTAACTAACATTTACTGCCAATTCGGTACAAATGTGTGGCTTGGTAATACCAGAACAGCAAATTTAAATGAAAAAATAAAAGTTAAACATTTCCACACAAGGTTTTACAGTCTGACATTTCACTGTGTAGGTAAAAAGACACTTTTTTTTTTAAACTACAGATTATTATTCAGCATGAATAAAAAACTACAACTTTTATTTTTAAACAGGAGTCACTGGTTTTAATTTTTACACATTTTAAAATTACTGTGATAAAAAATAATGAAAAAGCTTCTTAATAATGCCATACACAGTATAATATAGATTTGTCCCCATTATATAGCATTTAATATACAAAATAGAATATTGACACACTTGAATCTATATGTAGTTAAGCAAGTTATTTGAGGAGGGTATTTTCATACAGCCTTTCATCAGAAAATAAAATCCTTTCAGACATTTTCTAGAGAGAAGCAAATCCTTTCCTGAAAACCTGGTCACTAATCCTGAGTGGACCAGGTTGCTTGAAAATAGTCTGGGAAATTAGGAAACTCCACCCAAAGGGTTTAAAGTGTCCCCCTTACACTTTTATTTCCCTTCTGACACTAAAACCAGACACATAAAAAAAAAAAAACCTTCACCTACAGCTACAGTCAGGGAGTGACCAGCCAAGATGGAAATCTCACTGAAGGCTGCCATGGTTCTGGAAGTTTGACAGATCAATGTATTGTATAACAATACTTTTCATTCCATGGTGATGTAGTTTTCAGGGTTTTTAAAAGAGAACTAAAATTATGAGACTTAGGTGAAACTGGAATTGCTCCCTGCCTCTGAATTCTGAAGGGAGCGTGGCTTTCCTTCATGGGCATGCCCAGAGCTCATCCCATGATAATTATCCAGCACTTCATAGACACAAATCATGTTAGTTTTCCTCTTGGGGTGGCCAAGGTTTCCTCCCATAGTTTTAGGTATTTGGATATATATACCCCAAAAGTGTTATGTCCTAAGTGCCTCAGTTCTGCTTGTATAGTAGCCCACAGAATGCCTACAAACACTAAAAATACTTTTCAGGATTTGCTGTGAGTAACCAACTCTCACTGAAGTTACTACAAACTTCAATAGTTTGGGTTGGGATGGCCAGATAACACATACATAGGAAATAAATCTGCTTTCAAACAGCACCACCATATAGCACTTAAATCCATAATTAAACATAATTAAGATGATTTTCTTTTCCTGCACGTATCCTAAAAGGGCACAGCTTCTTTTCCCATTTAATGAAAAGCCTCCTATAGTTGTTGATGAACATCAGTTGACTTATTATTGACAACAAAGTGTACATAATCTTTTTTTCATTGAGTTCTATTTTTTGAGTGCCAAGATTGTTGGGATGAAAATCAGATTAATGTGTGAGATGTGCTTTCTGGTTTTAACCACATAACATTCTATAAATGAATGATAATCTACGTTTTAGAAGCTCTTTTTGAAACTTAACACTGTCATTGATAAGAATATTCAAGCAGTTTTCTTAGGCACCAAAATTTATCCAGCCGGGTTACAAACCATCTTAAAATATTACATTCCCTTTTAGAGAGCACTCAAAAAGCAAATGATTGTTTTTTTATTAAATAATTTCTCCAAAATACTGAAAATAACAAATAACATTCAAAAAGCATTCAAAGAAAACAAAAACATGTCCTCATTTTATTTGGAAATAAACTCTTGTTGTAGGATAGAAAGGAATTAGTGTATTATTGGCAACCTATGAGATTCTGCACTATTTACATATTGCTGGTACCTCTATGCAAACTATTGCCAAACTTCTGAAGCTTCTGTTGTCATTCAACTGCTGGGGGAGGGCTGTATGTGAAAGTAACCCGCTATTAGATGGTGCCTTTAAGTATGTAAGCACCACCTTCCTGTCTCCTGTTTACATACTTTACATACTTTAGTGCAAGGGGAGATTGAGTAAACTAAACCTGCGCTGACTGACAGACTCACTGTTGGAATGAGAAGGGTGGTCAGAATGGGAGGCAGAGGATAACTTCCTCTGTAATCTCACTGGGTCAGAGCCTCAGCAACCTTCACCGCACACAGGACCAGTCTCCATCTCCCTCTTCCCCTAGAGCAAACTGTTTGGTTTCTGAGACCATCACTGCCTGTATGAATGCATGTACAAACTATAAATCATATAGGTTATCCATCAGCATTTCTTTGACCCCTACAAAAAATATATAACATGTCATGATAAAACAATCTCATCTAAAAATCATTCTTATTTTACACTATACAAGCTATTTTACAATCATTTTAATAAATTGCATGTAAAGCTGCAGTAGCCCTTCCCTTCCCAGATTAGTGAATACCAATATGATATATATCTGAAACTATAACTAAATATAAAAATATATTAGAAGTTCCATATTTTTAATATTAGATTTTCAGTTTTCTATTACACAAATAATTTGGCCACCTTGAATAGAAATCAGATTTCTTGTGGCTTAGTAAATATGTTAAGTTTTGAGTTTACAGAAAGTTGGTAAGGTGCACACAGAAAGGGCTACTACAGCTTCTGTTTTGTTTAAAATAATTTTCAACAGTGAAGAAATTCACAGGACTTGTGTTAAACTCTATGGCACACATTAGGGATGTGTAGTTTTACAAACATGGATGTCTGACATACAGTTCTAAATCACAAAAATCAGTAGCTGAGCTTTCCTGTACCATTAGGAAAGATTAACCAATTGGTGACAGATGGGAATGTGAAAATGGGTGTCTAGCCATTTTTGCCATATTAGAGATTTAGTTTTTGGGTAAAGTTTAGTGAGAGGAATTACTTGCTCTGATTAAAAGTCTCTCAGCTGTGTTACAGCTGGTTATCTGGAATCACAACTTTTAAGAAGTTATACAAACTACTTTAAAAGGTCCATAAAGACAAATAGTTTACCAGCTTTCTTGCCATATAGCCATTACAAAAATAGGGCATTAGGTACAGACAGGGCCTCTTGGTAGTTATTTTTTAAATTAGTCTTTTGCAACCATCATCCACAGTTTACCCACCAAGTCACTGGACTAGGTGCTCTATACCAGTTAGGATGGTTAATTTGCACAACCTATATAATTCTCCACTGAAGCAGATATATACAAAATATGAGCTTTTTTTTTTTTTTTTGACAAGAATACTGGAGATTTGAGTCAATTTTTGTGATCTTCTGATAGCTAAGTGCCATCAGGTTAGAAGCACCAACCCATTTTCACACAGATGATTAATGTTTAGAGTTTATTTGGGAAAGCTAGGAACTAGCTGCCCATCTTAAACATCTGTACAATAACTTGAATAAAAAATTATGTAAGAAAAAATGAGCAAGCGTAGTTCACTAAATATAAAGGAAATTGTTAAAACCAGACAGTAATAGCTATAAAAGGCACAACTTCCCTTTTCTGATATACACTTGTAAACTTTTTTTCAGGTTTCCATGCATAAATCAAAAACGCTATCCTAACTATACAGTGGGGGGATACACCAACAGAAAGTCTAGAAAATTTCATCCAGCCAACTGTGAAAAAGTATGAGCAGAAAGTTCATCACACAGACTTTGGGCACTGGTGGTTTAGGTGCCATCCTTCTTTGTTGCGATTATGTCCACATATTAAGGTTTCTAATTTCTGGGATACATTAACTAATGAATTTCACCGTCTACTCTCCCATCACTGAAAAGTGATGACGACTCAACTGCTTCTGTTGCCAAGTCTTGGCCCTCTATAAACCACATGTAGTGCATATTTAAAACAAAACAACAGATGAAAACAATAAAAAGTAAAACAACAAAAACTCTACAGGACAAACTGATAGTTTATACAATAAAAGCTATTAATTCGACTTTCTTTAAGGCAACCATTCTTATTAAGGCAGTCACTTTTGATGAAACAGAAGTTTTTTGATATTTCCATTTGAATATTTTGGTATCTGATTGGTGATGATTTCAGCTAACATCTCTGGGAATTCAATACTCATGGTCTTATCCAAAAATGTTTGGAAGCAATAGTTAAGGAGATTTTCAACCACCTGCAAGAGAAGATATAGTAACGATCACGCTTCCAAATTGGTCAGTGGGAACATCTCATGTTTGTTGTCCTCTATTTTGAAAAAATTATCTGGCCTAGAATATACCAATCTCACTGGAATTCCCCAGGTGAAAAATAAGCACTTCCGTACAAAAGACATTTTAAATTTCTTTGATTGTATGTAGAATTATATGGAATTGAGTATTTCATGAATCACTGTAGCACCATAATATATGCAGGGTGCATTATTCTAATTTAATGGATTAATCATACTTTTTAAAACCAGTGTTATTAAATTCTGTAATAACATGGTGATTTTATATACACATGACTAGGTGAAAGGATATTTCATAATTGGTCTTAGGAAAAATGTCTACAAAACTGAAGTTTGTAAGTTGAACTCAAGCTATCACCAACATCCACAAACTGGGGGTGGGGGGGGCGCTGTTGGTATATAATTATATTCACTAAGCAAAACATACTTTGTCCCAGAAAATTCTTATATTTGGCTTTATGTTTGATACTTACTTCATGCATAGAATCCAAGAGTTTTGTCAGTTGATAAAACCGCTGCCAGTTCTGGCTGGAGTTTCCTTCCCTCTTGACAATGGCTTTTCCTAGCTCTTTGATGTAGGTCATTCTAATTTCATCAAATAGCTCTTGGCTCTTCAGACCGTCCTTAGGAACTAAAAGGTTAAGATGAAGTCAATTAAAGGATTTTCTTTTTCGAGATAGGGTCTCACTGTGTCATCCAGGCTGGAGTGCAGTGGCATAATCAATCATAGCTCACTAGAGCCTTGACCTCCTTGGCTCAAGTGATCCTCCCACCTCAGCCTCCTGAGTAGCTAGGACTGTAGGCACAAGCCACTGTGTCTGGCTAAATTTTTCTGTAGAGACAAGATCTCCCTATGTTGCCCAGACTGGTCTTAAACTCCTGGGCTCAAGCAAGCCTCCTGCCTTGGCCTCCCAAAGTGCTAGGATTACGGGTGTGAGCCACTGTTCCCAGCCAGATTTCTTGCTATAACTTTTCATACATGCAAGACGGGCATTTAACATTGTTTATGTACTCTTACTGCACCCTAAAATAGAAGCATTTTCTTAGGATTATTAAACTACAGCCAAGAGAAAATGCAGGATAACAAAGAATTGGAGGACTTAACCTTGAGTAAATCACTTGATTTCTCATCTATAAAATGGAAGTGGTGATGATACCTTCTCCTCCCTAGCTCACAAAGCTAGTTGGAGGACCAAATGAAATAATACAGTGATTTTTAGTTAACTTTGCCATTCTGCACTTGAGTTTAATTCTAGTATTGAGATAGATAGAAGGCTTCAACAACAGTGTTTATTCCAGCAATTATATCTTAGAATATCTGTGATATCACCAGTTAATTATTTAAAATCGGCATGCAATACATTTTTTTAATGTAGCTAATAATTAGATATGTCTTAATAGGGAGCAAATATCTGTCCTTCCTTATGTACATGGATTCTGGTTAGTGGAACTAGTATAAAAATTTTGAGGGGGTACATTACTCTTCAGAAAATGGTACTAATAAGGACAAGGAACAGAGGGTTAATCATGGTTTCACTTAATCCTGTGGACATTAGGACTTTTGTAGAGTGCTACATTTTTCACAGTGTGCTCCTGGGAACACTGATTCTGTGTTAACTATGGTTAGAGGGAGAAAAAGGATTTGGTGGTCAAAGTTTGAGAAAAGCTAAATGTTCAATACATATTAGGCAGACTTCTGAATTTCAGTACTTCTTGGAGATATAACTGTGCACTCTCCAGAGAGGGGAAATGCATTATTTCCCAAACTGAAACTTCACTGCTGCTGACATTTTTAGAAGATGCTGGTATAGAGGAAAAGCTATGGATTTAGGAGCTTTGAGAAGTCTTATTATTATTATTTTTTTCTGAGACAGGGTCTCACTGTGTCACCTAGGCTGGAAGGAGCTTTGAGAAGTCTTATTATTTTTTTCCAGGACAGTCTCGCTGTGTTGCCTAGGCTGCAGTGCACTGGCATGATCTCGGCTCACTGCAACTTCCACCTCCCAGGTTTAAGCAACTCCGCTCGCCTTGGCCTCCCAAAGTGCTGCGATTTCAGGCGGTAAGTCACCGTGCCCAGCCGAGTAGTCTTATTTCTTACTTGCCATATGGACTTGAATATAATCTCCTTGGGCGTCTTTCCTGCTCTTTTTCATTGGATTATGATTAGAATTAGACTAATGAATATGTATGAAAATGTTTGATTCCATAAAGCATTACAAGACATCAGTATTAACATGAAAACGAAGACTGCTTAATCAGGAGTGATAAGGGCATTCTATATTAACAATGGGTTAATTTTACACATTACTATACTACAGAAAATCTAATTATTGCAAAATTGTAAAACAGTGATGGCTTATAGTTTTTTTCCCTGCTGGTTAGTCCTAATTCTAAAAATAACTATGGTGAAGCCCAATTCAATATGCATATAAAAGAATTTCATCCATCTTAAACTTTTTTTTAATGTTTTAATATTGAAATCAGTAACATCCTCTTTTGGCTGCAGGAAGTAAGTACAGCCTGGAATTCCCCTCCTACTGGAAAACTGGACAACATTACGATCCCTAGGAAAAGAGAAACAAATACAGTAAGCCATACCTAGCCCAGGAGTAAGAAATCTTAATTCTAAGCCTTTGTGCTTGAAAGTAATTATCATACTGCAGTGCAGGGAAAGGGAACCCAGGGTCTAGCAATCTTGCTGGGTTGAGGAGAAAGAGATTGAAGTTTGGGGAGGCTAAAGCAGCTTTAATTTATGGGTCAGACTACTGGAAACGAAGGAGGTACACAAAGAAAGGCCTCCAGAAATCTGTATTCGGCTGAATAAAAATTTGTGCATACTTAGGGTGAAATCCCTTGAGGCCATAGAGGAAAGAAAGATCTAATTAAATATGCAGGGCATTCAGTAGAGACCTAGGGGCCACATCTCAGAAGCAAGGCTAAATTAGTCCCAGAAAAAAGGCTACACAGGTCAGTGGTTCTCAAAAGGGAGAGGGAGATTTTGCCTCCAAGGGGATATTTGGCAATGTCAGAGATATAGCAGACAAATCTACAATTATAAACACCTTTGTCTCAGAATCAATAAGAAATTTGACTGACATTTCTGAAACAGTCTACCCAAGAACTGCATTCTTTTCAAGTATACACAGAACATTAATCTAGAACATAAAACAAGTCTGAATACATTTAGGAGGATTAAGTCATACAATGAATGCTCTCTGACAAAAATGAGATTAAAATAGAAGTCAGTAACAAACATATCTGTGGAAAAATCCAAATGTTTGGAATTTGACAGTAAGCTATGGATTAAATAAGGCATCATAAAATTAAAAATCTCTAGTACTGAAAACACAGCATATCAAAATGTGTGGGATGCAATGAAGACGGTGCTTAGAAAATTTACAGCATTAAAAGCTTTTATTGGAAAAGAAAGGTCTCAATTATATATGCTTCTACCCTAAACACAAGTGGAAAGGATAAAGAGTAGAAACGGATAACTAAGAACATGCATAAACAACAACAAAATCAAGACCAAGCTGGTTCTATGAAAACATCGGTAAAACTGAAAAACTTTTAGCCAGACTGATTAAAAAAAAAAAAAAAAGCAAGAATATATTAAATACCAATGTCAGGGATGAAAAGGAATAACACTAGAGACACTGGAGCCATTAGAAGGATATTGTGGGAATATTATGAATAACTTTATACCAATAAATTCAACATTTGAAGGAAACAGTTAAATTCCTTCAAAGATGTAAACTAACAAAGCTCACTCAAGAATAAACATATTATCAGTAAACATTTGATGAACTTGTACTTGAAAACCTTTCTACAAAAAAGGCTCCAAACAAACCAAGACGGCTTCGCTGCTGAGTTTTACCAGACATTTAAGAAAGAAATAATACCATATTATCATAACACCAAAGCTATAGAATATATCCCTCATGGATTTAGATGCAAAAATACCAAAATTTTAGTACAATGAATTCAGCTATATGGAAAAAGGATACTATATCATAACCAAATAGGATTTATCTCAGGAATGAAAGGCTAGTCAATTACTCAGAAATTAAACAGTATATTATGCCATATTAGTGACTAAAAACAAAAAATATATCATCTTGAGCCACAAAAGCATATGATAGAAGTTTTTTTGCTATTATGAATAATGCTGCTATGAACATGGGCAGTCATTAAATGCATGGCAAGTCACAAGGGTCAATTACCTACTCTCTAGGATAGCGATAATAAAAAGACCATACCAAGCTCTGGGAAGGATGTAGACAAAGTTGTAGGACCTGGAACAACTAGACAGAAAATCAGCAAAGATACAGAAAACTTGAACTAGTCTATCAATCGACTTCACCTAACTGACGTTCATAAAACTCTACTTAACAAGAGCACAGTAAGTTTTTTTTCAAGCACTCATGGAACACTCAGACCATATGCAAGTACCTAAAACAGTCTCAGAAGACTTATTAGAGTCATTCAATATTAGAGTCCTTCAATGTACCTCCTACCTCAATGGAATTAAATTAGAAATGAATAGGAAGAGATATGGAAAATCTCCAAATATGTAAAAATTAAGCAATACACATGGGTCAATGAAAAAAAATCATGAAAGACATTAGAAAATGAAATGAATGAAAATATATTAAAAATTTATAGCTTTAAACATCTATATAAGAAAATAAGGTCTTCAACTAATAATGGAAGCTTCTACCTTAAACTAGAAAAAGAGGAACAAATTAAATGAAAAGCAGAAAAAAAAATAATAATGACATAGAAAACAAAAAATCAATGAAACTAAAAATTGTTTCTTTGTAAAGACCAACCAAATTGATAAATTTTTAACTAGACTGACCATGAAAAAGGTGATCAGGCACAAATTATCAAAATCTATAATGGAGGGGACACCTCTATGGATCCTACAAAATTTAAAGGATTAGATTACAAACAACTTTATGCCCAAGTTAGACAACTCAGACAAAATAGTTCATTTCATAGAAACACAAAAATTACAAAACTATGTTAAGGAAAAATATAAATTCTGAATAGATCTATATAACAAATAAATTCTGAATAGATCTATATAACAAATAAGCAAATAATTAAAAATCTTCCCTGAAAGAAAACACCAGACCCAGATGGCTTCACTGGTGACATGTATCAAATATTTAAAGAATAAATAAGATCAGTACTCTATAAACTCTTTAAGAAAACAGAGAATACTTCTCAACCCGTTTTAAGAGGCTAGTATTACCCTGGTAACAAAGCCAGAAAAAGATATCACAAGAAAAGAAAGTTGTAATCAGCATCCTTCATAAAGAGAGATATAAAAATGATCAACAAAATATTAACAAACCAAATTCAAAATATATATGGAAAAGATTATACACCATGATCTAGTCAGAAAACTAGATCTTAAACCATTTCAAGCCATTTTCCTGAATTTGCAAATAAATTTGTTTTGGAACACAAACATTCACATACTGTATATAGCTGCTTTCCTGTTATAACTGTAGAATTGAGAAATTGCAACAGGGACTATATGGCCTACAAAGACAAATATGTACTGTGAGTCTCTTTACAGAAGAATATTTGTGGAACTATACTCTGCTTAGTAGTATTTTTGGAAAGAGGATTTGATGGTCTCCCCACTCCTTCAAAGCTGGAATTCCTATTCTCTCTCAACAGCTGGAATTTTTTTTTTTTTTTTGGAGACGGAGCCTCACTCTGTTGCCCAGGCTGGAGTACAGTGGTGCAATCTCGGCTTACTGCAACCTCTGCCTCCCAGGTTCAAGCGATTCTCCTGCCTCAGCCTCCTGAGTAGCTGGGACTACAGGCATGTACCACCACGCCTGGCTAATTTTTTTTGTATTTTTAGTAGAGACAGGGTTTCACCATGTTGGTCAGGCTGGTCTCGAACTCCTGACTTGATGATCTGCCCACCTTGGCCTCCCAAAGTGCTGGGATTACAGGCGTGAGCCATAGCGCCCGGCTGGAAATTGGAAATTTAAGATGTTAATTATTTTCTAATGGATCTATAGATTCAAGGCTATCCTAATAAAAATTCCATCAGACTGTGTTTTTGAGACAGAGTATCACTCTGTTGCCCAGGCTAGAGTGCACTGGCATGATCATGGCTCACTGCAGCCTTGACCTCCCACCTCAAGCCTCCTGGGTAGCTGGGACTACAGGCACAAGCTACCATGCCTGGCTAATTTTTTGTATTTTGTGTAGTGACAGGGTTTCGCCATTTTGCCCAGGCTGGTCTCAAACTCCTGGGCTTAAGCAATCTGCCTGCCTTGGCCTCTCAAAGTGGTGGAATTACAGGCATGAACCACCACACCCAGCCCCAAAAGACTTTTTTTTTTGGTAGAGATTGTCAAGCTAATTAAAAAATATGTGGAAGACCAGGCGAGGTGGCTTATGCCTGTAATCCCAGCACTTTGGGAGGCCGAGGTGGGTGGATCACCTGAGGTCAGGGTTTAAGACTAGCCTGGCCAACATGGCGAAACCCCGTCTCTACTAAAAATACAAAAATTAGCCAAGCATGGTGGTGGGTGCCTGCAATCCCAGCTGCTGGGGAGGCTGAGGCTGCGATGAGCCAAGATCATGCCACTGCACTCCAGCCTGGGCAACAAGAGTGAGACTCCATCTCATCTCAAAAAAAAAAAAAAAAAAGTGGCGGAAATGCAAGGAAACTAGAATATCCAAAACAACAGTTTGGAAAAGAACAACAGATTTGGAGAATTCATATTACCCAATTTCAAGATTTACTGTAATGCAATAGTAATCAAGATAGGATGTTATCAATATGAATATAGGCATACAGATCGCTGGGTAAGACAAAGAGTCTGAAAGTAGACCCACACATAT
Organism: Nomascus leucogenys; assembly: GCF_006542625.1. Classification (NCBI taxonomy): domain Eukaryota; kingdom Metazoa; phylum Chordata; class Mammalia; order Primates; family Hylobatidae; genus Nomascus; species Nomascus leucogenys. The sequence goes on along the minus strand of NC_044382.1, from coordinate 35,404,333 downwards.
ACAAACAACTGATTTTCTACAAAATTGCCAAGTAACTCAATAGGGAAAAGAGAGTCCAGTTCTGGAGCAACCAGATATGGATTTTGGGGAAAAAAATGAACCTTGTCCCTTACCTTGCATCATATACTTAAGCATGTGAGCTGAAACTACAGAATTTCTACAAGAAAACAAACAGTAGAAAATCTTTTTAACCCTGGATTAAGCAAAACTTTCTTAGTACACAAAGACATGAAGCTTTCTTCAAAATTATACACTTTTGCTCATCTCTACATTTTCTGTTAAGAAAACTGTAAATGTAATCCACTTAAAGAAAACATGCAAAACATATATTTAACAAACGGCTATATTGAGAATATTTGAATAGTTCTTGAAATGCAGTTAAGAAATGGGCAACAGATTAAAAGAAGCACAATACCAAATAAGAAATATAGGTGGCCAATAAGCCCATGAAAAGATGCTTAATATCTTTAATCATCAGTATACCTACGATGAAAGAGGCTGACAGTACCAAGTACTGAGGAGGATATAGAGCATATCTTAAGAAGTCTCATACATTTCTGGTAAATGTTAACAATTGTGGAAAAGTTTCGCAGTTTTAAAAATAAATTTAAACACACATTCGACCTATGTCCCAATGATCTCACACCTCAGTACTGACCCAAGAGAGATGAAATGTACATCCATATCCTTATTTTTTTGTCTGCTTAATTTGTAAGAAAGGTATAGTAAAATCTCACTATTTTTACAAGATTTATCTAAGTATTCTTGTTCTATGAATTTTTGTATTATGTAATATGAAACTATATATTTAGAATTATTTTTCCCGAACAAATGCTTTAATGAGTATTTTGCCTTAACATCTATTTTGCTTGGTAATAACGTAGCTCCTTCAGTTTTCTTTTGGTCAATAAAGGGGCCAGCAAACTTTGGCCTATGGGCCAAATCCTACTTGCAGCCTGTGTTTGTAAATAAAGTTTTATTGGAACACAGCCATGCCTGTTCTATTTGAGTATTGTCAATGACTATGTTCCTGCCACAAGGGCAGAGTTTAGTAGCTGTGACAGAGACTGTGCAAAGCTAACAACATTTACCATCTGGCCCTTTACAGAAAAAGTTTGCCATGTCTTGGGTTATACTATGCAAAGTAGATCCTTTTACTTCAGCCTTTCAGTATCTTTATTCAGATATAATAGCATAAATTTGGATTATTTCTAAAATCCTGTCAGATTAGCTTGGAGCATTCAGTCCATCTCTACATTTATTTTATTTTTGAGACAGTGTCCCTCTGTCACCCAGTTCGGAGAGCAGTGGCACGATCTTGGCTCACTGCAACCTCCATCTCCCAGGTTCAAATGATTCTTGTGCTTCAGCCTCCGAGTAGCTGGGATAACGGGCATGCACCACCACACCCGGCTAACCTTTTATAGTTTTAGTAGAGTTGGGGTTTCACCATGTTGGTCAGGCTGGTCTCAAACTGCTGACCTCAAGTGATCTGCCCACCTCAGCCTCCCAAAGTGCTGGGATTACAGGTGTGAGCCACTGCACCTGGCCCCATCTCTATATTTAATGAAACTAAACTACTGATGTGTTTGAATTTAGCTGTACTACTGTACCTTATCTGTTACTTCCGTACCTTATCTGTTACTTCCTCTTATCACGCCCTTGCTTATGCATTCTTTTTCCCTCCTCTCACGTCTTTCATTCTTTTGGATTGTTTTTCTTAGGTATTCTCTTCCCCCGATGGTTTGGTACTTTGCATACCCTATTTCTAGTTGTCATCCTTGAAACTTAAACATACTTTTAGTTCTACTTTTTAACCCTCAAGGAAATTGTTACTGTTGTTATTTTATATACATAGTAAATGTCAGCTTAAATGTATCTATATTATTTACCACTTTCCTTATTCTTCAGTCCTTCTTAAAGATGGGATTACTTTTATTTTATTTTTTTTCTGAGATGGAGTCTCCCTCTGTCACTAGGCTGGAGCGCAGTGGTGCGATCTCAGCTCTCTGCAACCTCTGCGTCCCAGGTTCAAGCGATTCTCCTGCCTCAGCCCCTGAGTAGCTGGGACTACTGGCACGCACCACCACCTAAAGCTAAGTTTTGTATTTTTAGTAGAGATGGGGTTTTACCACGTAAGCCAGGATGGTCTTGATGTCTTGACTCTGTGATCTGCCTGCCTCAACCTCCCAAAGTGTTGGGATTACAGGTGTGAGCCACCACGCCTGGCTGGGATTACTTTTCTTTAGCCTAAGTATATCCTCTAATAATTTTTTAGTGAGCATCTGGTGGCAAACTTTATTTTCACCTCCTAGTTAAAAAAATAGGTGATTGGTGTACTTAGACCATTCAAATTTAAAGTAATTACTGATACAGCTGGATTAATGTCTACCATGTTTATACTGCATTTGAGTTTGGGGGAATTTCCTTTGACCTATCTTCAAGCTCACTGACTCTTTGCTTGGCTGTGCTCAGTCTACTGATGAGCCCATCAACATCATTCTGCATTTCCTTACAGCATTCCTTAGCATTTATTTTTAGAGTTTCCATCTCTCTGCATACATCACTTCTTGCATGTTGTCTACTTTTTTCCATTGGAGCCTTTAACCTCCTAGTCATAGGTATTGTAAATTCCCTATCTGATAATTGAAATATTTGTGTCATATCTGAGGACTGCTTCCGATGCTTGTTTTGTCTCTTCAGACTGTGAGTTTTTTCTTGCCTTTTAGCATGCCTTATAGTTTTTTGTTGAAAGCTGGACACGATATATCAAAACTGAAGTACTTAGACTTTTAGTGCGAGGTTTCATGCTAATCTGGCTAGGAGCTGGGCTGTATTTAATGTTTGCCATAGTTATAGATACTAGAGGCTTCAGTTTCCTCTAGTTTCCTTGTTTTTATTTACTTTTTCTTCTGTTGTTTTTGGGTTTCCTAAGAACTCCTTAAACAGCTTGTGTCTTGCAGCTCTCTCAGTTGTAATCCACTGTTATTTTATCCTGGAGCCCTGTTTATATGGTGGTAAGGTGTTGGGGAGGGGGAGGGGGAGGTGAAGTGTTTTATAATCTTTATGATTAAATCTCAGTTTTTTTTAGTGGGTCTGAATCCCTGGGCTGTGACTTTCAGAAATGAGACAAGAAGGCTAAGACAGGGTTAGAATCCTCTATTTGCCTTTCCCCCAGGTCACATAAGGGCCTGTTGAATTAGTTTTCCTTACAGGGCAGGCCTTTGTTGTGAACACTCTGCTACATATTTCCAAATTTTACCTTCCCCCTACTCCTACCAGAAAAAGGAGGGAATTTTTCTTGCGTCTTCACCATAAAAACCTTGTGGAGTTTCTGGAAGTTAGAAATTTTGTGGGGTAAACCCAAGAAATTGCAGGAAACCCCCACTAAGACTGGGTCCCTGGGAGTTTTTAACTCTGAAACTAGTCCTCACTCAGCCTCCAGCAATTCATCAACATTGCCAGTCTTCCTGGCTTCAGTGGCATCTTTTCCCAGTAAGCTGATCTTGGCTGTTTCTCCATATTTGTCTGTTCTTCTAGATTTTGAAGTGTTGGTTTGTCCTATGACCTCCATTCTCCGAGGGCTCTAAGAAAAGTCATTGCTTTTCCAGTTTCTATAGCTTTGTTGCCATTTTCCTGTTGTGATTTTCAGTACCTACAGATTTCCCTTGTGGTTTATATACACAAACATACACAATCACTAAAAACAACTGTATTCTGGCTGATTTTTTCAGATACACATTTCAAGTGTTTCTTCAAATGTGTCCAATCTGCTTTTAGATCCATCCACTGCCTTTTCAACTGCATTTATATTTCCATCCCTTGTTTTTAAACTTACTAAATATATACAGAACCAGTCCAAATGCCCATCAGTCAACGAGTGGATAAAGAAAATGTGGTATATATATACCATGGAATACTACTCAGCCACAAAAAGGAACAAAATAATGGCATTTGCAGCAACCTGGATGGAACTGGAAACCATTATTATAAGTGAAGTAACTCAGGAATGAAAAACCAAATATTGCATGTTCTCACTTATAAGTGGGAGCTAAACTATGAAGATGTAAAGGCATGAGAATGATATAATGGGGGTTGGGGAGGGGATGAGGGATGAAGGACTACACATTGGGTACAGTGTACACTGCTCGGGTGATGGGTGCACCAAAATCCCAGAAATCACCACTGAAGAACTTACTCATGTAACCTAACACTACCTGTTCCCCAAAAACCTATTGAAATCATTTTAAAAAAGATTATAAACTTAAAAAAACCCCAGCTTACTAAACTTACTAATTTACCAGGTTCTACAAATGCCCTCAAAGAGCAAGTTGGCTTGAGTTCCACTTATCTCTGTAGGTTCCTGCCTTCAATTAGTTCTTAATTTTTTTAGTCTAGCATTTTTGGTAGGAGGTTATAGTACCTATTCCAGTAGTCTATCATAGTAGAAGTCTATATCTTAAGGTATGTATTTCCATCCTTATGATTCTATTATTTTTTAAAAAGAAGAACTCGTGATATTATTTACAATGAAAAAAATCATATAGCTCAATTAGTCTGGGATGTATACAATTGAAACCATTCTTTTTTTTTTTTTTTTAAATAAGGTTGTTAGTATCTAGGCACTGAATTATACCTTCATGGTATCAATCAAAGTTATGATCAGAATTTTATGTAACTGCTTAATCAATCACTTCTTTAACAAGTGTACTGCTACAGGTAACATTAAACATGTCTCTAGCAATGATCTTTACCGGGTTCTCTTGCCTTGATTGAAATATTATTAATAACTTCTTATATCCGTTAACATAAAATAACTTTTTGTTGAGCAAAAATAGTGTGAAAACATTAAGATGAGTGTGTGCTTTGGAAATGTTTAAATAGATACGAAGTGGTTAAATAAAATCATAGTCTTGTGCAACATCCATAGCTTATAGTTATTTGGCAACTATGAAACCACAGTTACTAATGGAATTAAGACTTTTTAAAAAATTGCAAATGTACTTATTGTATATGAAAGAGGTATTCAGCTATTAACTCAGTATTTAATAAACATTGATATGTAATTTTTACTGGAAATGGCCTAAGGTTTATAATAACAACTAGCTCATAGAGCTTTTCTTAAAAAAGACTTTTTTACAGCAGTTTTAAGTTCACAGCAAAATTGGGGGGAAGGTATAGAGATTTTTCATATACCTCCTGTCCCACACATCATCACCCAAAGTCCATAGTTGAGGGTTCACTCTCGGTGGTGGACATTCTTTGGGTTTGGACAAATGTATAATGACATGTTTCCACCATTATAGCATCACACGAAGTATTTTCACTGCCCTAAAAATCCTCTGTGCTCTGCACATTTATCCCTCCCTTCCTTCTAAACCCTGGCAACCACTGATTTTTTTTTTGCTGTCTTCACAGTTTTGCCTTTTATGGAATGTTATATAGTTGGAATCACACAGTATGTAGCCCTTTCAGATGAACTTTTTTCACTTAGTAATATGCATTTAACATCCCTCCATGTGTTTTCATGGCTTGACAGCTTATTTCTTTTTAGTCCTCAATAGTATTCCATCATCTGGATGTATCACAGTTTATCACTTCACCTACTGAAGGATATCTTTGTCTTTGCTAGCTAAAAAGTAATCTCACAGAAGTTTATTTTATAAACTCTCGTTGCCATTTTCTAGATAGTGAATCTCTGTCTGACAATCCAGCTCCCATGCTATGTTAACCAATCCCCAATAGTAATTAAGCACACCTTTTCTAGGATGCGTCTTTTTCTCCCATAATTTCTTATACATGCTAATACTCATTAGGAAAGTAAAATTTTTAACCAGATAACAGTGTAGTAGACAAAATCACTGCAGTCAGCTTTCTTTTTCCATGTCTTCCCATGATCAAAGATCAAAGGAAGGAAGGAGAAAAAAAGTCTACACAGATTCCTATCAACAGAGATCCCTATGCAGCTCTCATATACCTCTCTGTTTCTGCTATACCTATTTGTCTTATTAATCTTGGTATCACTTACTGTGCCTTTCTGATATTTTACATTCATAAAAATCATCTGACTAGTAGGAAATAATAGTAGACTTGGTATAATTATTAGTACTATGTATATAAATTAACCTTTGTTTCAAGGCCTTCATATTTCATGTTTTTGACATAAAGTGAAAAGGTGTTCTACCAACCTGAAGAGAGAAGCAGTAAGGTTTTCATACAGAGATACTCTTCATAAGATACCTGAAGCCTGTGTAACTCAGAGGAAACATACAGCATGTGTTTACATTGGTCGTACATGCAGGGTAGAGTCATTCTCTGCCTGTGAAAGATAAATAGGGTATTAGTTAGAAATACTGCTACTTCCCCCTGCCAAAAAGCACATTTTTGTTTTGTTTTGCAAAACTATGAACTCATAAAGAAAAACAACTACTGCAACAATATTATTGCTAATTCCCTATAAAATCAGAATTTTGGAGAACTTTCCTTAAACTTCTTCCTGCATCTTGGCTGTTTAAAAAGACTAATGAATAATCTAATGTAACAGTGGAGACATTATTTTCTATCATGCATGCCATGTATTATTTTATTAATTAATGTGTTAGAATTCTTATAGAACTTACTGCTAGTTGCTCATTTAAATCAAGGTTTATCATTTGAATACAGTCAATTAGACAACACAGTTTTAGGTCCTACACACTTGATTTTTAAAGGTAAATTTTTTCACAACATTCCATCCTAAAGACAAAAATGTGTGACACTGTTCACAGTTATGCAGAGGGCGAGACCTAGAACTTGATTCTAGACTTCTGATGCTCAAAATCTGCCTCTGATAGGCATATGCCTTAATATTCTTTAAACTAAAGGTACTAAACCAATTCTTGCTTATGATTCTGAAGTCATTACATACCTACGATTTTCAAATAGATCTCTAAAGTTTCCTGACTTGTGAAATGACACTAAGAGCCTGAAACTGGGCCCAGTTCACAGCTTTTAAAATGCTTCAGGATTTTTTTTTTTTTTTTTAAGGTTCTGACAGACAGTCGTCTTGGACTTAACAACAGAAAGGTTATTTTTCTCTACTGAATATGTGGTTTATTCCTTTATATAAAATAAATCAGACATGAATTATATGCTGCCAAAGTGATCACAGGCTCTTCAAATTTAAAATCTGCTCTTACCGAAGAGGCACCTCCCCAATCCTTAACAGTAAGGTAAAGCACCCCTTTTCTGGGAGGCACCTTTTTTCCTTTAGTTTCTTGTACATGGTTATACTCATATAACTGAAAATTCCAACAAAGTTATAGTGTAGTAGAATAAGTAAAAACTCATTCTTGTTGGCTGTAAAAACAACAACAAAATTTTTTTTTCCACAACGTTCTGACCTAAGGGCAACCATGAGAGACTGTTTTACTGCTCTATAGACGGTCAGAACTTGAATGTATACTTTCTGATACGCAAAATCTGCTGTCACAGACACCAGAGCAGTATGGAAACACAGTGGGCTAAGAAAAAAGGGTAGAGGGCTGGGTGCAGTGGCTCACACCTGTAATCCCAGCACTTTGGGAGGCCCTAAAGTGGGTGGAACACTTGAGGTCAGGAGTTCAAGACCAGCCTGGCCAATATGGCAAAACCCCGTCTCTACTAAAAATACAAAAAATTAGCCAAGTGTGGTGGAGTGTGCCTGTAATCCCAGCTATTCGGGAGGCTGAGGCAGAGAATCACTTGAACCCGGGAGGCAGAGGTTGCCATGCGCCAAGATCACACCACTGCACTTGAGCCTGGGTGACAGAGTGAGACTCGTCTCAAAAAAAAAAAAAAAAAAAGGTGGAGGACTGCCTGTCTTGTATGCAGTAGCATGAGAACACAAGAATAGGAAGTACATATCCCTTAATTAAAATGAAACAAATGTAAATCTGTTGAGGAAAAAAAATTATAAATCCCACTTTATGTAAGGAATGTATGTGGCATGATTAGATTTTGCTGTGACTGCTTAAAGCTAAATCTGAATGCCCTAATAATAAAAACCCTAAATTAGGTTAGTTTTATAAACCAGAAGGGTAAGTTGGTGTTTCATATAAATCTGTTTATGCTTTTAATTCCACTTAAATGCCTTCAAATTACATATTAGAAAGTGACTAAAAAACATATACTGCCAACATGGTATTTTTTAAACAGCATGGTAGGATTCTGATGAGTAATAATGTCTTCAGTTTCCCCAGAAACTAAATATATTTACCAGTTAATTTAAAATTGGATCCAACTACCTAATCTTGTTACATTGTGATGCAGTGGTTTGAACAGTCGTCTTTCTGGCAATAAAAGCCAAGGTGTCTTCTGTTTTCTATACAAACACAAATCTCTTTCATTTTTTATTCTTCTTAGACCAGGGGTATGTGTGTGTGAACTCCCTGTTTACATTGTACTAATAGCAATAAGCTAGGGGTACGAAAAGTAGTAATACAAGGTAGAAAGTGAGAAGAACTAGGATGTGAATTCTCTGCTGTGTATCTGCTGATGTGAACACCAAGAGTCTAAAAGTAGGCTAGAAAGAATGGATGGGAATAAAGAGTGTGTGAAGGAAAACAATGGGAGAGGAAGTGAGGTCAGATTCTGGAAAGCCTGAAATCATGCAGAGTATGTACTGGAGGGTCAGTGGGAAGATACTGGGGACAATCTGTGTACTGGGGAGATATGTGATGCAGTCAGACTGTGCTTGAGGAAGCAAACATTAGCCAACATGATGAATGTTACACTGGAGGGAGAAAACGAGTGAGGAAACAACTGCAATGAGGTAAGGGGAAATGGACACCTGAAGTATTTTGCAGATACAGGAATAAGTCTAGAGAATAAGAGAATAGCTGATTTATAAAATCTTAAAGGCTTGGTCTTCTCTCAGTTAAACAAAACAAATTTGTTCTCATATTCTTAAACCACAGACACTGGGTGAGCCTTGCCATGCAAAGAGATACCTCTTGTGTCTGGGTCCATATGTCCCACCCCATCAGCCTAGATATCCTCATCTACAATTGTCCCCACTGAATCCACATGAGTTTTATCATGCTCCTTTTTCTTTCTGGAATAGGGTTATGTAAATAATATCACAGTAAGATTCCTTGTTGCTTGCGACAGACTTTACTAACCTCAGATATGCTGTTAAATATCCTCAAACAAACATGTCCTAGGACAGTAATAATGCCATATGTACATTTGCTCTACATTACACTGGTCCTGCCCCAAGCACTCATAACTCTATTTCCAGTTTGCCTAGATCCTAGATACCTAGTAGGATTGTTTCAGTCCTGAATTATCACAATAGCAGTCAATTAGGAAAACATCAGCTGGTTAAAGATACCCTATGAATACAGGGAAAATGACTCACATACAACTTACTCATTAATAATCAGATCAGGAGCAAAACACAGCAGGTTTGCACTTGATTGTCTATATGATCTCCACCCCAGAGCAAATGCCATAAGAAACATCCAGGAGTACTGCAGTAGGGTCATTTGGTCATCCAGGTGTAAGTTCCTGAAACCTGAATTAAGAGAAATAAAGGTATGAGGCAACACTCTAAGAAGATAATCTCTGTGGGAATTGCCAAAGAGCAATGAGATCAATGAGCCTTGTCAAAACAAGGGGACCCCTAACAGAAAACAGAAATACTAGGTAGACACAGTTTTCTTCTGTCTGTTATCTGACACTTTAAGACTCAAACCCTCTGTGCTTTTTTTTTTTTTTTTTTTGGAGACAGTCTCGCTCTGTCGCCCAGGCTGGAGTGCAATGGTGCCATCTCGGCTCACTGCAACCTCCACCTCCCGGGTTCAAGCGATTCTCACTGCCAGCCTCCCAAGTAGCTGGGAATACAGGTGCATACCACCATGCCTGGCTAATTTTTGTATTTTTAGTAGAGATGGGGTTTTGCTATGCTGGCCAGGGTGGTCTCAAACTCCTGACCTCAAGTGATCCACCCACCTGGGCTTCCCAAAGTGCTGGGATTACAGGCGTGAGCCATCGCACCCAGCCCCTTCTGTGCTTTTTAATAGCTTTCAATGTAAAAAAAAAAAAAAAAAAAGTAGCCAGTTTTGTCACCTTTGTCTGCTTAAGTAAATATGAACTAAATAGTAAAATAGACAAAATTCTTGGCTTGGCAGTTACCAGTGACCGGGAAAGATAGTGGTGATGGGGATGAAGCGGGATTGGTTGACGGGTGCAAAGATACAGTTGGAAGAAATAAGTTTTAGTGTTCAGTAGCACAACAGGATGACTATAGTTAATAATTTACTTTATATTTCAAAACAGCTAAAAGAGAAGATTTGGAATGTTCCCCACACAAATGTTTGAGGTGATGGATATCCCAGTTACTCTGATTTGATCCTTACACGTTGTATGCTTTTATTAAATTATTACATGTACACCCTAAATATAAATATGTACAGTAAATATGTACAACTATTATGTATCGATTTTAAAAAAGAGAAAAGAATCTTGGCTTGAGGTATTAATCAATGAGTTAAGTAAAACATTTGCCCTGCTATTCACACCTCTTTCCCCCTTAATAAAACAAGGATGACAGGAGGTCAGGTTACTTTCTTGTTCTCTCCCCATTTGCGTGAACACAGGCTTGTCAATTCCCTCTGTCTTTAAAGTCAGAGCTGACACTAACATTGACCTCTGCTGTTCCACACCAAATTCCAACAGGGTAACTTTTATTTAAAATTATCTTTAAAATTACATTCAATGTGTAGCATTTCATTTAGTGAAGGGTTAAAATCATTCTACTTTAGTACAAATTTTGACAGTCAACATACTTGATGTTTACCAATCTTACAAACCTGATTTTTAAAAGTGGCACAATGAAGGAAAACAAATGGAATTAACTAAAAACATTTTCTTTCCCCAAACTTCAGTGTAAAAGGAGTTCTGAGTGAGTCTTGTAACTCGAGTTTCACATCATCCTATGTGAAATTACCATCCTGTGCATAATGATTTGAAAGGCAGGGAGTAATGTAAATGTTTTATTATAAACTCCCTATCACCTGTATTCACCTGACTCTCCCCTTCATAGTCCCCAGAACTGAGTAAGAGAAACAAGATAAGCCATGGGCTCACGATGATATAAAAGCCAAAGTGTTTTTGCTGAAGAAAACACAAAGGTTTATATAGTTGCTCTTTTATCTTTTGCATCTTACCTGGTATTGCCTTTGCCCATTTCACTGCTGCAATCACTTGCCGCCCTCCTAACATGTTGAGTGTGGTCATGATCCTCCAAGTTGAGTCTGGAACAGAACTATCATATCCTGCATATAACACTTCAGGTTCAATAACCTCCAACAGTGACACCAGGGTAGGGGTGAGTTGTGGTAACGTTGCAGGAACTATTGTTTTGTTAGCAGGATTTTCAGAGGTTTCTTGTGAGACTCCTGTAGTGGCCTGCTGAATTCCTTTTATTTTCTTCTTTGTTTTTCGAGCTGTGGGTATTTTAAAAAATACACAGAAATGAACTGTAATGGGAAGGTCCGTGCTACATAGTTTATTCAAGAAGTATTTTTACTTTCTAAAACTATTAAGATGGGAGAAATATTTTATTTAGCAATTATGATAAAGTGACATGGAAGAGGAGAAAAAACTTTTTTTTTTTTTCTGAAAGCAAAAGATCCAGAGGAAACTACTCCCAATTAATTTTGCCTACAAATAGGCCAGAAACTTCATTATAGTTGTTCCTTATACGAAGTATTATAATGGTATGTTAAAACAATCTGAGTAAATCACTTTTGTAAATTCTTCTATAAATTATTTTTTTGTCTCACTTTCACTCTAAATGCAACACTTTCATTGGTTATATAAGGCAAATTACTCTTACTATAAACTGAAAAAAAAATCTAAGTTTGGAATAATGGATTACAAACTGTAGTTTAAGATTAATCTAAATCGGCCGGGCACGGTGGCTCACGCTTGTAATCCCAGCACTTTGGGAGGCCGAGGCGGGCGGATCACGAGGTCAGGAGATCGAGACCACGGTGAAACCCCGTCTCTACTAAAAATACAAAAAATTAGCCGGGCGTGGTGGCGGGTGCCTGTAGTCCCAGCTACTCGGAGAGGCTGAGGCAGGAGAATGGCCTGAACCCGGGAGGCGGAGCTTGCAGTGAGCCGAGATTGCGCCACTGCACTCCAGCCTGGGCGACAGAGCAAGACTCCGTCTCAAAAAAAAAGATTAATCTAAATCATGGTAGTATATATAATGAAGAGAATTAGACTATTTACACTTGTTCAAAGCCACTTATAAAGATAGGAAGATGACAGCAGATTACATGCTAAAAATAGTATTAGTTCTACCAGCAGAAAAATTCACTTTTCACCTTTACATAGGTACTAACATAAATACTGCTTGGGAATAAAAACATTTGGGAAGATGAAATGAAAAACTTTACATTACTTCACATAAGTTATAAGTGGGAAATTTCCCTTTTATAAGGAAGATTTATATTGATTACTCTATAAACCTAAAGCAGCCATTTTCATATTATATATAAATTAATTATCTTCCACCTTGACTTGGTATGGAACCATCTAATCAAACTACAACACGGATCCTGTAGACTTTTTAGTAGACTTATTCATACTCCTGAAGTTATTTTAGTGACTAAATAAGAATTATATTGTTCTCTCAGAGGGAAAGTACTCAGAATTCCAAGGAAAGGCAAGAAATGTAATTTATATCAAGAATAAATGTACCTGTCTAAATTATTAGGGATGCAAACCATTTTGCAAAGGGAAGAGTAAATGTAAATCACCTTTAAAAATCATTTTTAGATCCTCTGTCCTTAAAATGACACACCATATAGTCTGTGGAGGACAGATATGGTGGTGGGAATGATATCTCAATGTACAATGTTAGAATAGAATGGTTCCATTCTTGTGTTCTATACTAAATGGGGTACTGAGAAATTCAAAAATTTTTAGTTAATAGTTCAAAACAGAAACAGAATCATGACAGAACTATTCTAATTAGTTTACCATGCTCTCTTGGAGGCACAGTATGATATAGGACTAAAGAGCAGAAACCTGAAATCAGCATAGTTGGATTTAAGTCCTGGTTCTGCCATGTTGTAGCTGGATATCTGTGCAAGTTACTCCCTGACTCTTCATTTCCCCTTCTGTAAAATGAGGATAATATTAGTCCCTACCTCATAGAGTTGTTGTGAGAATTAAATATGTAAAATGCTTAGAACAGTTCCTGGCATATATCATATAGTAAGTACCATATAACAACTATCATTACCTCAACTTGCAGGAGGACATGTTTTCAGAATATTTTAAATTTGGATATCACAACTTAATAGAGGAGTGATAAAATTTTAAAAAGGAAGGACACCAATACATAAAGAAACTCTTTAAACAACCAGAAGTATCCCAGTGAAATCTTGATCCAAAATCATAAAATGTACTTTGTTGACAATGTAAAAGAGAACACACATGTGCCAAATCAATACACTGAAACAGTACTTTGACAACCTCAATTAGTCATAACTTTAAATGGTTTAGAATGCATATTTCTTTACTCCACATTAGAACAAGGAAGAAAGAGTAACAGGCTGGAGGATTAAAAAAAACCATTTTCTATGACTCAGTTTGTAATTAATTTCTCACTACTTATATATAGTTCTAAATGAGAAAACTGATGTTTTTCAATACAGCTCAGAAAGTACAAGTGAACCCAATTGTGCTGTACTGACTAGAGCAAGAAATAATACTAATTAATTTTTCAAAATATCTTCAGGAAGGAGTTAACTGAACTGAATCATTTAGTTAAGCAATCCCTATTTTAAAGCAACTTAGTTAATACAACTTTACTCTATATAAATTCCTGACCCATTGGAGCATACAGTTGATTAGCAGTCAATATAGGAGCTCCACAGAAGTGTTCATGAGTCTGTGGTAACACTACTTCCTTCTTAATAAAAGTAGAGAAATCTTAATTAGCTTAAAACCTAGTTTATAAAAGTTGGTTACTTGAAAGGATAAACAAGGTTGATAGACCACTAGCAAGATTAACAAAGAAAAAAAGAGTGAAGACCCAAATAAGCACAATAAAAAATGTAAAAGATGACATTACAAGAGATTCCACAGAAATAAAAAAGATCTTCACACTATTACAAGCACCTCTATGCACACAAAGTAGACAATCTAGAGGAAATGGATAAATTGGAACAAAGGCTTTAAAAAATCTTAGGGTTTATGCGTGTGTGTGTGTGGGGGGGGGGTGGAGTTTACTATGAAAGTACCATTTTTGTTTTCAGCTGACCCCCTTATATTTAAAGCCATTATTTGGAGTAAGTATGCATGTGGAAATGGAAACACACAACCTGCCTAGATTGAACCAGGAAGAAACTGAAATTCTGAACAGACCAATAACGAGTTCTGAAATGGAATCAATAATAAAAAACCCACCAACTAAAAAAAGCCCTTGACCAGATGGATTCACAGCCAAATTCTACCAGTTGTACAAAGAAGAGCCGGTACTAATCCTACTAAAACTATTCTAAAAAAGCAATCTAGAAAGAGGGCCTCATCCCCAACTTATTCTACAAGGGAAACATCATTCTAATACCAAAACCTGGTAGAGACACAATAACAACAACAATAACAAAACTACAGGCCAATATCCCTGATGAACATAGATACAAAAATCTTCAACAAAACACTAGCAAACTGAATCCAGCTGCACATCAAAAAGTTAATTCACCACAATGAAGTAGAAAGCTTTATTTCTGGGATGCAAGGCTTGTTCAACATAAGCAGATCAATAAATGTGATTCACCACATAACAAAAAAAAATGATCATCTCAATAGATGCAGAAAAAGTTGGATAAAATCCAACATATCTTCATGATAAAAACCTTCACCAAACTAGGTATTGAAGGAACATACCTCAAAGTAATAAAGAGCCCGGTATGACAAACCTACAGCCAACATCACACCAAATGGGCAAAAGCTGGAAGCATTCCCCTTAATGCAGTAAGACAAGGATGCCCAATGTCACCATTCCAATTTAACATAGTACTGGAAATCCTAGTCAGAACAATCAGGTAAGAGAAAGAAATAAAAGGCTTCCAAATAGGAAAAGAAATAATCAAACGATCTCTTTTCACTTATGACTCTATACCTAGAAAACCCTGAAGACCCTGCCAAAAGGCTTCTGGAGCTGATAAACAACTTTGGTAAAGGTTCAGGATTTAAAATCAGTGTACAAAAATCAGTAGCATTTCTATACACCAGTAATGTTCAAGCTGAGAGCCAAATCAAGAATGCAATTCCATTTATAACAGTCACAAAAAGAGTAAAATACCTAGGAATGCATCTAAGTGAGTTTAAAATTTTTACAAGGAGAACTACAAAACACTGCTGAAAGAAATCAAAGATGACACAAACAAATGGAATAACATTCCATGCTCATGGACTGATAGAATCAGTATAGTTAAAATGGTCATACTACCCAAAGCAATTTATAGATTCAACACTATTCCTATCAAACTACAATGTCATTTTTCACAGAATTAGCAAAAAGCATTCTAAAATTCGTATGGAACCAAAAAATGCCCCAAATAGCCAAAGCAATCCTAAGCAAAAAGGACAAAGTTGGCAACATCACATTACCCTAAATCAAACTATACTACAGGCTACAGTAACCAAAACAGCATGGTACTGGTAAAACACACACACACACACACACACACACACACACACACACACACACACACACACAATGGTACAGAATAGAGTCCAGAAATAAAGACACACACCTACAGCCATCTAATCTACACAAAGTTGATAAAAATAAGCCATAGGGAAAAGATTCCCTATTCCATTAATGGTGCTGGGATAACTGGCTATCCATGTGCAGAAGAATGAAACTGGACCCCTACCTGCTGCCATACAAAAATTAATAAGGTGGATTAAAGAGTAAATGTAAGACCTCAAACTATGAAAATCCTAGAAGAAAACCTAGGAAATAACCTTCTCAACCTTGGCCTTGGAAAAGAATTTACGACTAATCCCCAAAAGCAACTGCAACAAAAACAAAAATTGACAATGGGACCTAACTAAACTAAAGAGTTTCTGCAAAGCAAGAGAAACTATCACAATCTACAGAATGGGAGAAAATATTTGCAAACTATGCATCTGACAAAACCCTAATATCCAGAGTTTATATGGAACTTAAATTAACAAGCAAAAACAACCCCATTAAAAATGGGCAAAGGACATGAACCGACACTTCTCAAAAAAAGACATACGTGTGGCCAACAAACATATGAAGAAATGCTGATTGTTAATCATCAGAGAAATGCAAGTCAAAACCACAATGACACCACTGTGGAAAGAAGTTTGGAGATTTTTCAAAGAATTAAGAGTTTAACTACCATTCAACCTAGCAATCCTATTGCTGGGCATATACCCAAAGAAAAATAAATCATTCTATCAAAAAGACACATGTACCCATATGTTCACTGCAGCATGGTTTGCAATAGCAAAGACATGGAACCAACCCAGGTGCCCATCAACAGTGGACTGAATAAAGAAAATGTGGTATTTATATGCCATGGAATACTATGTAGCCACAGAAAGAATGAAATCATGTCCTTTGCAGCAACATGGATGTAGCAGGCGGCCAGTATCCTTATCCTACATGAACTAGTGCAGAAAACCAAATACCGTGTTCTCATTTATAAATGGGAGCTAAACATTGAGTACACATACACATAAAGATGTGGAACAGACACTGGGAAATACAAGAGGGGGGATAGAGGAAGGGAGGCACAGGTTAAAAAGCACCTGTTAGGTACTGTGGTTACTTCCTGGATGAAAGCTTCAATCATACTGCAAACACCAGCATCACACAATGTATCTTAGTAACAAACCTGTACACGTACCCCTAGAATCTAAAATAGAAGTTGAAAATAAGAGAGAAACTACTAGATGGGGTTTTTGAACTTAAAAAAAATTAGTTTCAATAATATTTGGTAATCTGATAATGCCGTAAGACTGTAAGTTTCATTTGACTGTTTATACTAAAAATAAAGCCATACTTTGGATTGATTACAATATGTCTTAAAATGAAGTGAATAAAAACATCTTAGTTTCAAGAGAAAAACAAGCAAGTTTAAAAAAAAAAACAGTTAGGATCACCATTAAAAATCTTATCTGTTCTTAAATGCTAGGCACTTTAAGCAGTGAAGGCCACTCCCTTAAAATAAATCTTGAGATTTACTTGGTATGGGGCAAGAGTATAAAAATACACCACTTGCAGTCCTAAGTTACATTTATGGAGAGACTTGGGCAAAGTTATTCTGGGGCTATCATCGAAACTGCTTGGCTTAGGGGAAGCACTCTGATGAACAAGAGAATATTTCTGAAGGTTGTAAAAAAAAAAAAAAGTGTGAAACACATGGCTCATCTGTATTGTAAGTGGTAGGGTCTGCCGAAGATTCCTGGCATACATACATACCAGGCCAAATAAAGATTTTATGTATACTGGGGTTAGTTCAATACAAAAATGATACTTTTACAAACCCTAAGAACTTTTTTAAGCCTTTCTTTCAATTCATCTACAAGTAGAATTGGATCAACTATATGATATGTGCCACACAGTACATATCATAGTAGGAAATAACAAATTAGAATTTTCTTCCACTATGTAGTATAAAAACGGATATAAAGTAAATCATGGCCCTACTCAAAGGTGTTTTTAATAATGAGGGTCCAAAAAGTAGAAGAATGTATATCAAAGACTAACATGTAGTAGTTTTTAACAAATGCCAATTTCTACACTAACTGGATACGTTATACTGACTATAAAAGCATATAATTGTTATTTTTAATACAATATTTTGAGAAACTGCAGCCTAAATTGTATGCTTAATTTTTTTTTTTTTTTTTTTGAGAGAGTCTTGCTCTGTCGCCCAGACTGGAGTGCAGTGGCGCAGTCTTGGCTCACTGCAAGCTCCACCTCCCAGGCTGATGCCATTCTCCTGCCTCAGCCTCCCGAGTAGCTGGGACTACAGGCGCCGGCCACCACGCCTGGCAAATTTTTTGTATTTTTAGTAGAGACGGGGTTTCACCGTGTTAGCCAGGATAGTCTCGATCTCCTGACCTCGTGATCCGCCTGCCTTGGCCTCCCAAAGTGCTGGCATTACAGGCATGAGCCACCGCGCCCAGCTGTATGCTTAAATTTTGTTCATGTAAGAAAAACTTCTGATGTCCAACAAAAGATTCAACTGGAAATGGCAGTGATGGTACAATTAATAGAAAAATCAGATGTCAGTCACTGCCTGGGGTCGTCTTCTAGTGCAGTAAGGCAAAGGGCACTGCAGTTGCTATTAAACTGTAAGAGGGAGGAAAAACAGACAAATTTCATAGCCTAGTCCATCAAAATCATTACTTTGTAGTTGATATATCTTTCTTCTTTTGATGAAAGAAGTCCCTTATAGTTTGGATAGGGAGAAATTGCCCAGAAAAACATTATATACTTAAAGCTCCAAAGATCTTAAACTTTATATGTATTCAGAAAAGCATCTAAAAATGTTACTGGGTAAGCAACCACAATATATTAGAGATACGACAGAATTTTATTTGGGTTTGTCCTTTGAGCTTCATTCAAAACCTATTTCGAAATATAAAATAGCTAAAATGAAAAAATGAAGATTAGAGATAATTGGGACTGGAGAAAATAAACCAAAGGGCACTAAAAACTCAAGTGTCTTAATACATATTTAAATGGTCAAAGTATATTACATACATAGATTAGAGAGCAGCAAGATGAAACTGGGTAAAATCTGGGCAGAGATCTGGTATCTAAGAAAGTGGGGAATACTGTTTTTATAACAAAAATAAACTACCCTTGTGGAATTGAAAGCAAACTTCTGTGTGCATTTTTTAGTTAATCTCTGCAGTTTTTATAACATTTACAAGAAAGTGGGCAGCTATCATTTTATGTAAATCAATGTTTAACATGCTGACACTCTGCAGTTAAGTTTAAATAGCCTGGTCAAACGTAGATAGAGTTGTGTGTGTGGTGTGCAGAATCAGACTCTTCATAGTCATACCCATAAATCTATTTTCTATTTAACAAGATGTACCCACACAGTGTGTGCTAGATAGCACCAACAATTAGTCTCTCCTATCAAAAGAACCACATAGGTCAGTTGCAGTGGCTCACACCTGTAATCCCAGCACTTTGGGAGGCCACATTGGGAGGATCACTTAAGGCCAAGAGTTAGACACCAGCCTGGGAAACATAGCAAGACCCCTTTGTCTCTATAAAAAATTAAAACAAAAATAAAAAAAAAATCAGCTGGGCATGGTTGTGTACATCTGTAGCCCTATCGGGTGGGAAGATGGCTTGAGTCTAGGAGTTCAAGGCCGCAGTGAGCCATGTTCATGCCACTGCACTCCAGCCTGGGTGACAAGAGTTAGACTCTGTCTCTAAAATAATAATAATCATCATAGTCATAAAAGGAACCACATGGTTTCCATTCTCTCTCAGTACTGCCATCTCTTATCTGGAGGACTGCCATATTCATTTAATTGGTCTCTCCATGTAAGATTAGTCTTTGTAAAATACAAATCTGATCATGTCTCTGCCCTTATTTTTAATCTATCTAATTCCTACTCAGCTTATAGATTTAAAATTCAATGTTACTTCTTCCTTGACTTCCAAGACAGAATTAGGTGACCTTCCTCTTTTTCCTGTGGCTCTATGCCCTCTATGGTGTGCCATGCTATTTTGTGACTGACTCTGCAACCTAACTAGCAGATAAACTACTTGAATACAGGCACTATTTTATTCATTTTATATCTAGTGACTGCCTTGTTGGTGCATATTTGCTGAATAAAAGTGCTAATTTCACAATAAATACTAAGCATATGTGTTATTAGATCACCACTACCTTCACAGAACTTGCAATTTCAACCACAGCAGAATTCCAAACTTTTTTCAGAGGAAAGTTTTTTAATGCTGAGATCAGTGTTAATTATACAACTTGTTATATAAACAGGGATATGAAACTCTAACTTATAACTAGTTTCAGGTTTCTTTTTTTTTCCACGACGGAGTCTTGCTCTGTTGCCAAGCTGGAGTGCAGTGGTGTGATCTCAGCTCACTGCAACCTCTGCCTCCTGGGTTCAAGCAATTCTCCTGCCTCAGCCTCTCGAGTAGCTGGGACTACAGGTGACACCACCATGCTCAGCTAATTTTTGTATTTTTAGTAGAGACAGGATTTCACCATGTTAGCTAGGATGATCTCTTGACCTCGTGATCCGTGTGCCTCGGTCTCCCAAAGTGCTGGGATTACAGGCATTAGCCACTGCGCTCGGCCCAGGTTTCTTCTTTACTTGAAAACCAAAACAAAACCCATCCAGTTCTTCCTTGAGGTTTTTTTTTTTTTTTCCCCACCCTCCCTTGAAGATCTGTAATAAAACACAGATCTCCAAGTAAAAGGTGTGCTTTTAAAAGGCAAACAGAAAAATGGACATGTAAATATGTGTGATACAGAAACATTTCCAACCCTAGGGAATAGTCTTGACGCTGAAAAAAGGAGTAATAGTAATAAAGTTGCTGCATGTTGTGTAAGTTTCATTATTACATAATTTCCTTTCTTTGCATATAGTCTGGCTGTACTGAATTCAGTGTGTAAGAAGAACTGGTGGATAAACAAACAGAATATGACATATTCATGAAAAAAATTTCCCATTTTTATTGGGCAGTAACATTATGCTAGTCAAGCATATATATACTGAACTGACTACATTATTACATCTGCTTACTTGTATCTTCAAAAGTAAAATGATAAATTTTTATAAGCTATAGAGACAAACAATTGCTTTCAGATATTTACATTACCTTCCAGGTTCATTCCAGCCTGAAGACATTTTCGATAGCGGCATGCTGGGCAGTTTTTTCTTCGAATTTTATCGATGATGCAATCATTCCTTCCAGCACATAGGTAATTGTGCTGTCCTATATGGAATAAAAGGCACTATTAAAGTTTCACAGGTCTTCAAAGATATTTTATATGGAGAGCCTCTGTCTGTTTTTGTTTCCAGTGGAATATAACCAAGGCCCACAGGTATTGATTAGGGAAGTGTTCTTGCCTACATTGCCATTATGAGGTCGAGAGGTCAAAAACAACAAAAAGAGTCTCCCTTTTTCTGTCCCACAAACTGAAAACAGTGCAATAAAAAACCTTACTGCAGTATCTACATATAAAAAAAAGTACACAAATCATCAGTGAACCACTTAATAAATTTTTACAAACCAAGAACCTTTATGTAATCAGCATTCAGATCAAGAAACAGAATGGTACCCCAACAGGCCCCCTTTCTGCCCAATTCCAGCCAGTACCCACCAAGGGTAACTACTTTTTTGATAAATTGTGTTTTAAACAGTTTGATAGATTGTGTTTTTTTATTTTTTATTTTTTTTGAGATGGAGTCTCGCTCTGTTGCCCAGGCTGGGAGCATAGTAGTGTAGTGGCATGATCTCAGCTCACTGCAACCTCTGCCTCCCAGGTTCAAGCAATTCTCCTGCCTCAGACTCCCGAGTAGCTGAGATTACAGGTGTGCGCCACCACGCCTGGCTAATTTTTGTATTTTTAGTAGAGACAGGGTTTCACCATGTTGGCCAGGATTGTCTCGATCTCAGGACTTCGTGATCCACCTGCCTCGGCCTCCCAATATGCTGGGATTACAGGCATGAGCCACTGCGCCCAGCCAATAGATTGTGTTTTAAACAAATAATAGTTTGGGGTAGACGGTTAACTGTATCAGGTTCAATTCTTTGTAAAGAATAGGCCACAAAATTGATCACTGGACTATAATTCAAAATGCCAAATATCTATACCAGCTGTTTAAATTCCTTTTTGTACTCTAAGTTTCCTAGCTTCTTTACTTGGACACAAAATGGAAGCACTAACCCAATTCTATCCCCTATAAATCAAAAGTACGATCAACAGATACATCCATTGTTGAAGCGGTTATAATACAAAAAAGTTATACCCTATAAGGAATCTCTAAATCATTGTCCTACACTTACTGGAAGAAAAAAAGAAAAAAAATCACCCACTGCTAAAAATGAAAAATTCCAAAGTTTTGTTTATATCCAACTGGAATGTTAGGATGTGCACATTATGCCAATATTGATTTCTTTATCCCAGGTATGTCTTGTGCACAGCTAAGACTCTGAGCTATAGGATCAGAGGCACTGTACCTTCGTAAGTTAAAAATAACCCTTTATGGTTATTGGCATGAAGTTGGACAAGTCTATCTATCTGTTCCTTATCTATAAAATGAGGAGTTTTAACTAGTATTCACTATTTCATAACACATGGCCACGTACAACTAATAGTCATTTCCTGTCAATCCATTCATTCATTCCTTGACTCATTTATTTATTTATTTTTAGACAAGTTCTTGCTATGTCGCCTAGGCTGGAGTACAGTGGTGTGTCATAGCTCATTGCAGCCCGAATCTCCTGCTTTAGCTTCCTGAGTAGCTGAGACGACAGGCACGATGCCTGGATAATTTTTTTTTTTTTTTCCTGTAGAGACGGGGTCTTGTTATATTGCTCAGGCTGGTCTCAAACTCCAGGCCTCAAGCAATCCTCCCATCTTGGCCTCCCAAATTGCTGGGATAATAGGTGTGAGCCACAGTGCCCAGCCCATTTTCCTGTCAACCCTTCTGATAAGACAATGAGATATCTTATTTTGGAGTTCCTATGTCTTCTACTACTTGGTAAATTCCCTTTCTAACTAATAGAAAGATGAGTCTTCAAGTCAGCTGAAATTTTGTGACATTGTTTTGTTTACATGGTATTTATTTTTGTGGTTAAAATCTATTTTTGGCAAGCAATTCTAGTTTTCTATTTATGGTAGGTGTGGTAGCCAGCCTCCCAAGATGGCCCCCAGTGATCTCTGCCTCCTTGAATGCATGGTCTTATGCAGTCCCTTTCCATCCTTTACCAGGATTGGTCTGTGTGGCCAATAAAATATGGCAGAAGTGATGGCATGTTACATGTGAAATCAGCTAATAAAAGACAATAGTTCTGCTGCATTGATCACATACTCTCTTGGATCATTTGTTATGGGGGATGTAAATTATAACGTTACTCATGTTACTCCACAGAGACCACAAGGATGCCAGCTTTGGCTAGTGTAGTAGTCCCACCTATTGATTAGAGTCAGAAGTAAAGCCCACCCCTGCCTAGTGTAAAGCTCTGAATAAAGTGCAACGACTTGCTAATAACCATATTATACTATGCCAATTTTGAGGGATAATCTATAATTCTAGCAGGTATTAAGAATGGAGTGCTAAGTGTAAGATATTTTCAGTTCACAATGGGTTTATCTGGAGGCAACCCCATTGTAAGTCGAGGAGCCATACTGAATGCGTATCACTTTCCCACCATCATAAAAGTTGAAAAATCGTTAAGTCAGGGACTGTCCATATTATTATTATCACTGCATTTATACCATGGAAATACTTAAACAGTTAAGAAAGTGAGGAGTAAAGTGAGGACACGAAGACGCTTCTGTCTTTTGCGTATGTGTTAAATAACATCCACTTTATTAGGAGCAATGCACAAAGCAGGGCTGGGCTTTACTTTTGACTCTAATCAATAGGTGGGACTACTACACTGGCCAAAGCTGCCATCCTTGTAATCTTTGTGGTGTAATACGAGTAATTTTATAATTTGCTAATGTATTAAAAAGTAAAACAAAAGAAAATGACTCATCTAACTCTCATGGATATGCAAACACAACATGAGACAAATAATAATAATCCTCATACAGTGAATAATTATGTTTCTTTAAAAAATTAATATAATCAGAGCTTTAGGCCACACTGCTTTCAAACTGCTTTAGAAATAACTAAATTATATGACTATTTTTTTCCAAGAGGAGTCACTGGTAGTAGTAGGAAATTTTAGACTCTCTTCTAATAAGTTTGCTATGGAATGAATTTCTCCTTCTTTAGGGAGATAATGCTGTTGCCCTGTCAGCAGCCTGAATCCATAACAAAGTAAGATTTGTGTTAATACAACATTTATATAGTGAAATCACCTTCTCTAAAATACCTTTCCTGACCTCCTCAGGCCAAGTTTCTCTCTCCCTCCTCTGTATTATAATCTCTGTACCTTGTCATTGTTAACTCATCTTTCACTTCAGTGGAGTGTGACTTCCCAGAGGGTAAGGATCAGGTCTTATTGGTATTTATACCACTTAGCACAGTGCCCTGGCTTAATAGAAAAAAAAATGAATAAGAAATGAAATGAATATCTTCCTGTCACAGTTCTCACTGTGACTCATTTTTGCCAGGCCAGTATAGTTGGTGACTTTGAAACCTATTAGCTTATGGAAGTTAAAGCCCATGTTTCTAATACAATGAACATTATGTTATGCCCAAACTTAACACCATCGTTTCATATGATAGCACTTTCTTATAGTGTTACCTTATGCTCCCTGACCAAACTCCCTGACATCAACTTACACTTTTCTATTTAATTCTAGATCTTTTTGTGTTGTTGTTTTAAGTACTTTCCTGCCCATTAGAGGACCTAGGAGCCACCCTCCTCTCCCCTCTTAACTGATACTTAGCCTTCATGGGCTTTGCATATAATGGAAATTTCAAAATCCACCCTGAGAAATGAAAACCAAGTAGAGGAAAAATAAACTCTTCAAAACACACACTACCTTCCACTGCTCTTTTGAAGAAAACTTTACAGCTTCCACAAGTTAAGACTCCATAATGACATCCTGAAGCTTCATCAGAACACACCAGGCAGAGTTTGGGAGGTGGTCCTGTTGTTGCTGTTGAGGAGCTGGATGGAGGAGAGCTTACATCTGGTCTCATGCTGGGGCTAAAGAAGGGGAAGAACAGTGTTATGATTTAACTGTCAAAGGAATATCAAAATACAGTTCTCTTAGCTTCTCATTTCATAGAATGCTCACACTGAACTCTGGCTTCAAGTGCTAGCAGGCACTAAAATATCCTATCTAAATATATTCAAATCATGTTATATTCTTCTTTAAACAAAATTAAGAATGAGGCCATTTCTTTGAAGTGTCTCCAAAATAGAATAGTGTGGTTCTGGTTCACTTCGTTTTTTTTTTTTTTTTTTTCAGATGCTTAGGATTTGTTTATTTTTATAATCACCTTTATTAAGGTGTCACATACAGTAACATTTACTGTTTTCTAAGTCTATAATTTATGGTTTTTGTTAAATGAATATTCATGTAACTACTATCACAATCAGGAGAGAGGATATTTCCATCATCCCAAAAAGATGCCTCCTATGCCTTTAATTGCTTAGGACATAATTTTTTTCCTAATTTTAAGATCTTATAAAGGCATCTTTTAAAATTCAATCAAGTGTCGTTACAATTCTACCCATGTTTCCTACTAGAGTCAAAATTTTTTTACAATCTTAAAGTTTTTGTCCCATGTCTCCAATTCCTAATGTCATCTTGGCTGAAACCACAATTTCATATGACTCAGAGAAGACTGATCCAGAAACATTTTCTATAACCTTCCTGTCTGGCTTGCAGTAAGACTGGACAAAGCACTAGGCTTTCAAAAGTGAGTTCCATTCTGCCCACTCCACTCTTATGACTATTTGGCTTGAAGAAGAAGACAGAAATGTGAATCTGCTTCTCTTACTAGGTCTCTAACATTTTTCATTGTCTCACCACAGAGTGCAGGCCTAGTGATTACTAGGTGTTTAAAAGATAATTTGTTGTTTTAAAAATTTTCAATCTCAAAAAAAATTTGAAAGAATTGTACAATGGATATATACTTTTTACCAATATTCACCAATTCTTAACATTTTGCCACATTTAATGATAAAGATGTACTTTTATAAACCAATGAAACAGTGATCTTTTTATTACTGGAGAAAAATTAATTATTGCATTTCATATTACATGATACAATGGTTTTCAATGTTGTATCTTCCTAAGGAATTTTCCTCTTACGTGCTGACTTTAGAACCAAAACTGTATTATGTAGCTAAAATGATTTTGTAGCCTTCTGCTTATAATTAGAGACTGCCCATTCCATTTTTGGTTGTGTTCTTAAGCAAATCTTCAAAAACATGGATGCTGGCAACCTGTTGTTTCTGGAATTCTACATATTAAAGTCCATTTTGCTTATCATCTATACAAGTTCATAAACATACTAGTACCTCTCTCTAAACTTTTCTTAATTTGCCTTTTCTCTAAAAAAGATGGCACTTAGAAATAAACTTAAATTGGGTGTTCGTTGTCTCTTTGTTATTCTTTATTATCTCTTGCTTTTATTTATTTCAGCCAATAACAGTAGTAAATCTCAATGACAAATATGTTTAAACTAATTCACAGAGCAAAGTAACTTAAAATTTTTTTCCAGTTATCAATCTGGTTAGAAATTACATTTATCAAGTAATGTAGTTTGTTGCTAATGTTCTCTTTAGGAATAAAAGTTAAAAGGTAATAATACTGGAATGACAATTTCTTTTATAAATGTTACCTTAAGTAATTAAGCCAGTAAATCCAAACGATCCCCCTAAATTCTATCTTCAAATGAAGCTTCCTGGATCTTGCCAACTGTCTGCTTACCTAACAGGCTTAGTCAATAGGACAGCATTCCCACCACCCTAATTCTGGGAAAAGGCCCCAGGGTTTTACATTGTTCTCTGAACACTGTTAAGAAGAATTTGTAGATGCTTCCGTATTACAAGGCATTGATTCCCTGCTAGATTTGGGCGAGTGGACTGACTACATGTTGAAAGCCTGTAACAGAAGAATAACCTGAAATGACTTTGCTGTAGGTCCGGCACAGGCCACCCCGATTAATGGAAACTTGTGACTAATGTAGAGGAGCTGCTTTGGGCCAGAGTTTTCCAGAGAAGTAGGAAGGTCCTGGAACAGTGAATGGTGCAACAACGTGTTGGGGAAGCAAAAACTTCTCTGGCTTCTATTCTGAAGATACTCCTATTCTTGCTTAGCCAGTCTCTGTCACCTGACATCTATTTTTAGGGACCAAACAGTTGTTTGTATATTAGTTTACAGAAAATGAGTGCATTGTTTAAAGGTTAGGACAGTATTCTGTAATGTTTCCCCAACTAATTATATATACACACATATGCATATATAGTATGTATTTATATTTTAAATAATAGTTTGTAGTACTTCGTAGTTTTAGCTCCCAATAACCCTGTCCACATCATCACCCCTGGATGCGGTCATACAGGCCGTGGCAGGTGGTTGATCAGGGAGCCTATCTATGGTGAAGCTGACATGTTTTAGATCCCAGCTGTACCACTTCACAGCTTCTGTTACCTTGGGTAGGTGTCTACTACTTTGACCCCTGAGTTTCCTCATCATAAACTGGGGAGGATATCACCTGTGTGTGTGTTGTGACAATAAGATAACACATAGAAAATCTACTACAAGTTCCTGCTTCTAGCAGGCACTCAATACATGTTCCTTTTTCTTTTTCAGGAACACTGAAGATTTTATGAGTAAGTATTATATAAATGGAAGGTAGTATTAAGTCTAAATCCTAGGACCGTATTCCCAAATTCTTAGATATTACAATGTATGCAAAACATGTTTAGGCCACTCAACTGTAAGCTACAGATGACAAGGGAAAGTAAAAATGAACAAATGGATTGAGAGTACAGTAGCTGAAAATCTGGAACCTTAATCAGGCTTTTGGCATCCCTTCAGGCAGTCGTTCTGGGCTACATCAGATAAGAACTGAGTACATGGAAAGCTGCCAGATGTACCATAGACATCGGTGAAAAAAATCAATTTTTGTCATACAAATAGGACTAAGATAGCCTATAATGAACACCACTGGAAAAAATGGATGAATGCTAAATGGTATTCAGTTGCAAGTTTGATATTGTTAAAAGGGCTAGGGTACAACGAAATGGTTAGAACTCAAGAGAAAGCCATATGGAATTGACATCTTTTATTAAGGACACATGGCAGAAGGAACCAAAAGCATACCATAGTAAGAGTGCATATTTCACCCCCTTTGAATGGGAAAGCTAAAATATCCTGGTCTTAAGGGCATCATTATCTGTAATAGTTATTGATTGCTCAATGTGTGTTCACAGCTGTGCCAAACATTCTGAGAATGTTAAGAAGTTCCATTATGAACTATTGCTAGGGTGCTTGCTTTTAAGTGAGGAACCCTTGGAACAAAATGCCTTGTTCCAGGTGAGTACCTGAATGCTGGTGGTTCCCAATCAGAATGGCAAATGTAGTAGAAACCGAGTAATTCCTGAGGCTGAGTTTATGTTAAGAGTTCAGAGAGAGAAAACCATGCATAAAGCTAGATATGTCTACTTAATTTTGTTGCAAGCAAAGCAATTGCTACAATGAGGATTATGGGTGAAAAAGTCACGGATGGATTATGAGTTAATCACACACCTTGAGAAGCATGTAAAATGTGCAGGTAAATTACACCCATTCATTCAGGCAGATGTTTCCTGGCACCTGAATGAAAGGCAAGCACTGTGAGGATCCAGTATCATGCTACAAATGATAACGAACCTTGAAACTCTGGTCTAGGATGGAGTACGAGAGTATTTTGTAGCCGCCTCTTGTGTCTCGGTACTATTACGAAGAGAATCAGCTTTACATACAGACAAATCTGGGTTCAAATCCTAGTTCCAGTGCTCTAATAGCTGTGACAGTGGCTAGCTGACTTAACTTCTTTGAGTCTATTCCCTTATTAGTGCCATTTTAGGGGGTTTGTGTGGATTATGTATATTAGAGTTATATAAAGCATTGTTACATACTTGGTGATCATCACACAATAGGTCTCTACCCTACCCCCAAGGATTATCTTCTTCCTTCCTGGAGGATCTTAGGGAAAGAGAAGTGCTACAGTCTTCCCTGTGAGCCTGTAGAAGGTTAATGGTCCTCCAGAAACTTAAGTTCAGGTAATTATAGATTTCCTTTTCTGATACTACACCAAAATTTGACAATTTAGTTTTTTAAAGGTTTTAGTATTGCAATGTGGAATCCAAAACTGTTATCAATAAACTTTTGATTGTTACATTGAAATCTGTCAGTCTATCTTGCACTTTGAATGTATCTTTTACCCATGCATGATTTTGTATTATCATGCATTAGTCATCTGGAAAATACTGGTTCACTGAGTTATGCAGATCTTTCAAATGTTGACATAGTTCATTATATAATATGAAAGGGTCACATTTGTCAAGTTCACAGTGGCAGATATAAGTCTTCAAAAATTCTGATTTTTGCTTGAAACCTATATTTTATCAATTGGCAACAAATACTTTAAGTTGTTTTCCTTAAAGTGCTAAGTTTACTTCAGTCATTTTTGGGAAAACATCGCCAAATACCCAAGGCTGAAAACCAGAGTTTTTCTCTCTCATGGTATTCCATGAAAAAAAAGTAGGTTAACTCACAGTTTAATCTTATACACACTTTTCTTTGAGACAACTATCAAATGCTATATGTGATATAAGTGGATTATGCACCTTCTCATTTTGTCACACTGACATGAGAAAGACCACATGTATTTTAGGGTTGAAATTTAATGTAATTAATAATTTTTTTGCTTCTTCAAAGATTTTAAGTGCATGGCAGTGAATACAGTAACTACTGTATACTAAGATGCCAACAGTTTTACTCATCTTTGCTTTTGTGCCATTATTGCAAATGTTGACATAATGAAATGGCAAATAAAGTATGTGTTACTGTGAAAATAGTCTGCCCTTTAAGGGGAGACTCCCAGGGCCCCATGGACCACACTGGAAGAATTGCTGTTATGGAGACTAGTAAGGTAAAGATTCTAAACCAGATAGGCTACAATTCATAACCTAACTCTACAATGTAATAGCTTGGTGACCTTTTAATCTTTCTCAATCTCGATTGCCCTATTGCTAATAGGAGTGGTAATGTACCTGACAAAAGGATACAGTATTGCTTACTAAATTAGAGGCTTTCCTGACAGAGAAAGGGGCAGAGTTGGTAAACTACTACCCAAATGACATGATTGGCTTAGTTTTCAATTTAAGTGAATTAATCAGCAATTTTTCAGTGTAATGCAAGAAATCTATTTGGGAGAAAAAAAAAAGATATTATCACCCCAGAAAGCAAGTGTTAATATGGAAAAAAATTCCAGAAATACAGCTGCTATAACTGGATTTTTTACAACTACCAATAGAATGGGTATATTCCCACCGGCTTGTCAGTTTTTGTCCAAATACCATAACACAGTAGTTCTCAACAGAGAGCAATTTTGCTCTCTAGGAGACATTTGGCAGTGTCTGAAAACACTTTTGGTTATCACGGTTGGGGAAATGCTATTGGCATCTAAGTGAGAAGAGGTGAGGGATGCTGCTAACCAGCCTACAAGGCACAGGACAGCCCCCACCACAAAGAAGTATCCAGCTTCAAATGTCAATAATGCTGAGGATGAGAATACCTGGCCATAAAGCTTTAAGCAACATAAAGTGGAAAAGAAAAAAAAAAAGGACCAGAAATATTTTAAAACCTAAACTATGCTTAAAAATGCAACAACTGCACTACTGAAGCAGCCCTAAACTGTCCATTCAATACAAGTCCAAAAAGAGATTCAAAACAGAACTGAAGCCAAGCCACGGACTATATGGCTTTGTTATCAAGTACAGGATTGGCTTGAGCCAGTAATTTCTTTTTCCCTCTAGCGCTAGCACTAAAAGGTAGTTTTTACACATTAAAGTCACCTGCACTTTTCTTATCTTTGTTCATTAGGAAAAATGTAAATACTCAGCTGCACACACCAGGTGATTATATTTTCTGACTGCCCATTTATCTCTGCATTAGCTAAAGGATTACTGATTTGTTTGATAATAAGCTATGGAATAGTTTTCAAATCAAATAGAAAAATGCTTTAGGGGAAACCTTTCACAATATTTCTGTTAAATGGTTTTAGCAGGACACATTTTATCTTATTTAACAAGCCAAAGAAAGACTGATTATTCTCTTTGCTTTGCATTTATTGAGAGAGGTTTGTATTGGTTTCAACTTTAGGTTCTTATTACGATAGTTCATCCAAACTCTGCATCATTTATATTCACTCCTCTTGGGGAGAGGGTTACAGCAACAAAACCTATACATTAATAGATCAAGAGAATGTTCAGTAAAGGATTTTTCAGACCTCTAAGACACCAGTGGCCTACTACTCTGTGTCTCTGGGCTTGGTTTCCCTGTCTGTAAAACGAAGGTCTTGATTTCATTAACTCCAAATAAGCTGACCATATCTTGCAAGATGGGTTTGGGGATGGAAAAGTGGAGAGGAAAACACTTAGATCTGTAAAGGGTTTCTTAGGTCCTGTGTATTTATTTGTAGAGAGAATATAATCATGTTATCTATGCTACTTAAAGTCTAATCTGTTTCACAGAAATAATGTATTTCTTTCTCATCGGAAGAATTAATCCAGTTTGGTCACTGTGTTTGGGTAACTTATTTCCTAACAGCTGTATCCTTTTTGGCTCTTCAAACCAAGTGTCAAAGATGGAGAAAAACAGAGTAAGTCTTGAGACCCCAGGCACTCCCTTAGGCTGTGTGTTCTCAGTTCTGTTTGCTCAGGCTTGCATTAGGGGATGCGAGTTTTAAGCAGAAGCAATAATAGTACATTGAATGGTAAACAGAATACCAAGAACAAGTATGGTAAGAAGAAAGACTAAACACTTTTTCATCACATAGTTATTTCTAGAAT
Source organism: Nomascus leucogenys (assembly GCF_006542625.1). Taxonomy (NCBI): domain Eukaryota; kingdom Metazoa; phylum Chordata; class Mammalia; order Primates; family Hylobatidae; genus Nomascus; species Nomascus leucogenys. Next base: position 35,372,556 of record NC_044382.1, on the reverse strand, counting down.
GAAGACCGGATTTTGTTCCCACCTTATGGTTCCTCACACGTAAGAGCATACAAGGATAATAGACGGGTCATAATTCAGAATTATGAACATGATGTCTTCAAAGAAGGCACGAACATGTTGGAGACAATAGTGTAGTTACCGCCTTTTTCCAACAAGGTATCTTGAGCATCTTTGAAATGCCATTTGTGTTCACCTCAAGTACAACAGTAACTTATTTCTAAATATTTTATTCGATTCTTAAAGAGATATTTGAATTTCTCTCACTATGTTTAGTAACCCAGACTTACATGCAGAGATTTTGCCAATTCTAACCCATCTTCCACATCCTATTTATTACTCCCTGTAACACTGTGTCAGGACCTTTTCCTTCCCATCCACTCTGACCACCGCCATTCTAATGCATGCCTTCTCTCACCTCTTGCTTTAACCACTGCAATGGTTGACACTAAGTAGTCCTTCTGGCACTGGCTTCTCTTTCCATTCTATCCCCCACACACTGCTAAAACTCTTTTTCTCAACATGATTAAAAATCTGAAGGGCTCCTCCACTGTTTATAGTACAAGCTCAATATGGTCCATAATTTGGTTTTTTTAATTTTTCCAGTCATATGTCTTATCACTCCCCTACATAATCCATGTAGTTTCTTTATCACTACAGGGATCCTGGATTCTACAAATATTTATCAAGTACCTATGATAGGAGTAGCTTTTGCTAAGATCTGTTTTCCCTGCCTGAAGTGTCCACCATGGTATTCCTGATCCATGACAGCTTCTAGACTTCCTAAAACACTGCCATATAGCACTTTGCACAGATGATGCTATGTTACCTTTTGATGTATATGTATCCTGTTTCTATCAATAATTTCTTTTAGGTAGGGCCCATGTCTTGGGTCTCCCCATATCGCCAGCATCTTATACAAACTTCAGTATATGTTCACTTATTTTGCTTATTTATACTTTCTATCTTAATCTGTTTTGCAAAAGAACTCTGAGACAGCTAACATGGTAAATATTTATGAGATTATAATCAGAATACAGGTATAACCTCACCATTACTTGGCACTATTATGCAAGCTCTTTCTTTGTATAGATTATCCCATTTAATCCTCTCCACAGACCTATGAGGTGGGTACTATTTTCAGCATTTACCGATGAAGAAACAAGATTTAGAAAAGTTGAGTTGCCTAAAGTGATCTAAGTAACTAGTAAAGTCAGGGTTCAAACCCAGGTCTTTCTGACACCAACATCAGTGTTCTTAAGCAATCTTCTTCCTTCTCCACTATGATAAAGTGTCAGAACTGAGAAGCTGAGGTATATCCAGGCCTTCAACTTGAGAAATAACGCTTTCTACTTTGTAGGCTGAAGTTTGATGTCTTCGTGACATAATGCAAAAAAGGTGGCAATTTTTTTCTGTTTTCTGTGCCTGCTTCCAATCATGACCTGCAAAGGAAGATTTTTGCCCAAATAGGGATTGCCAGACTAGGTCAAATAGGTAAAAACATTTGTCTTAAAATTGTGTGACAATCTGTGTCATTTGACCAAATTTTCAAATGTTCCTCAAACTAATGTGTATCTCATATTGCATAATTAGCAGTTCCTAAATCCTAAAAAGACATTTATAAAAACAAATGGAAATGCAGAACAGTTGTGTCTATATTCATATCAATATAAAGGAAGGAAAAGGAACCCTCACAACCAATCTCAACCTGATTTATAGCCACATTACCCTTTCCTTCCCTCAAAGGCAAAGGCTTAATTCTTTAATTCTTAGATTCTCACATTAACATGAGAACTTCTTGGTTTCTCTGTCATGCCAGTATACTAGACAAGTTTCTTTTGCTATCTGAATTTCCCTCAGGTTTTGATGCTGCTGCTCTCACTTCACACTCAGGTCCCTACATATCCACTGAAACAATTTAAAGGAATAATCTTAGGTACAGGACTCCCCACTTATCTGTGGTTTCACTTTTGACAGTTTCAGGTACCTGCAGTCAACCACAGTTTGAAAACATTAAATGGAAAATTCCAGAAATAAACAATTAATAAGTTTTAAATTCTGTGCAATTCTGAGTAATGAAATCTTATGCCCTGGAACATGAATCATCCCTTTGTCCAGCATATCCACATTGGAGACACTCCCTGCCGGTTAGTCCCTTACTAGCCATCTGTATTAGTTGTTTTCACGCTGCTGATAAAGACATACCTAAAACTGGGAAGAAAAAGAGGTTTAATTGGACTTACAGTTCCACATGGCTGGGGAAGCCTCAGAATCATGGCGGGAGGTGAAAGGTACTTCTTACATGGTGGTGGCAAGAGAAAAATGAGGAAGAGGCAAAAGTGGAAACCCCTGATAAACCCATGAGATCTTGTCAGTCTTATTCACTATCATGAGAATAGCACAGGAAAGACCAGCCCCCATGATTCAATTACTGCACCCCCACCCCCAGGTCCCTCCCACAACACATGGGAATTCTGGGACATACAATTCAAGATGAGATTAGGGTGGGGACACAGCCAAACCGTATCCTTCCGCCTCTGGCCCCTCCAAATCTCATGTGCTCACATTTCAAAACCAATCATGCCTTCCCAACAGTCCCCCAAAGTCTTAGCTTATTTCAGTATTAACCCAAAAGTCCACAGTCTAAAGTCTCATCTGAGACAAGGCTAGTAAGTCCCTTCTGCCTATGAGCCTATAAAATCAAAAGCAAGCTAGTTACTTCCAGATACAAGGGCTGGAGGGATGGGGGGGCAGGGGGTAGGGGGGTGTCACAGGTTAAATACAGCTATTCCAAATGGGAGAAATTGGCCAAAACAAAGGGGTTACAGGGCCCATGCAAGTCTGAAATCCAGTGAGTTAGTCAAATTTTAAAGCCCCAAAATGATCTCCTTTGACTCCAGGTCTCACATCCAGGTCATGCTGCTGCAAAAGATGGATTCCCATGGTCTTGGGCAGCTCTGCCACTGTGACTTTGCAGGGTACAGCCTACCTCCCGGCTGCTTTCACAGGCTGGCATTGAGTGTCTGTGGCTTTTCCAGGTACATGGTGTAACCTATCGGTGGATCTACCATTCTGGGGTCTGGAAGATGACGGCTCTCTTCCCACAGCTCCACTGGGCAGTGCCCCAGTAGGGATTCTGTGTGAGGGCTCCAATCCCACATTTCCCTTCTGCACTGCCCTAGCAGAGGTTCTCCATGACAGCCCTGCCCTGCAGTAATACTTCTGCCAGGGCATCTAGGTGTTTCCATACATCTTCTAAAATCTAGGCAGAGGTTTCCAAACCTCAATTCTTGACTTCTGTGCACCCACAGGCTCAACATCATGTGGAAGCTGCCAAGGCTTGGGGCCTCCACCCTCTGAAGTCACAGCCTGAGCTCTACATTGGCTCCTTTCAGCCACAGCTGGAGCAGCTGGGACACAGAGCACGAAGTCCCTAGCCTACATACAGCATGAGGACCCTGGGCCTGGCCCACGAAACCACTTTTTCCTCCTGGGCCTCTGGGCCTGTGATGGGAAGGGCTGCTGTGAAGGTCTCTGACATGGCCATGGAGACATTTTCCCCATGGTCTTGGAGATTAACATTAGGCTACTTGCTACTTATGCAAATATCTGCAGCCAGCTTTAATGTCTTCTCAAAAAATGGGTTTCTCTTTTCAACTGCATTGTCAGGCTGCAAATCTTCTGAAGTTTTATGCTGTTTCCCTTTTAAAACAGAATGATTTTAACAGCACCGAAGTCACCTTTTGAGTGCTTTGCTGCTTAGAAATTTCTTCCACCAGATACCCTAAGTCATCTCTCTCAAGTTCAAAGTTCCACAAATCTCTAAGGCAGAGGCAAAATGCCGCCAGTCTTTTTGCTAAAACATAACAATAGTAACCTTTGCTCCAGTTCCCAAAAAGTTCCTAATATCCATCTGAGACCACCTCAGCCTGGACCTTATTGTTCATATCACTATCAGCATGTTGGTCAAAGCCATTCAACTTGTTTCTAGGAGGTTCCTAACTTTCCCACATCTTCCCATCTTCTTCTGAGTCCTCCAAAGTTCCAAAGTCGCTTCCACATTTTTGCGTATCTTTTCAGCAACACCCACTCTACTGGTACCAACTTACTGTATTAGTCCATTTTCATGCTTGTGATAAAGACATACCCAAAACTGGGAACAAAAAGAGGTTTAATTGGACTTACAGTTCTACATGGCCGAGGACGCCTCAGAATCATGGCAGGAGGCAAAAGGTACTTCTTACATGGTGGTGGCAAGAGAAAAATGAGGAAGAGGCAAAAGGGGAAACCCCTGATAAACCCATCAGATCATGTGAGACTTATTAACTATCACGAGAATAGCAAGGGAAAGACCAGACCCTGTGATTCAATTACCTCCCCCTGGGTCCCTCCCACAACACATAGGAATTCTGGGAGATACAATTCACCCTGAGATTTTGGTGAGAACACAGCCAAACCGCATCACTATCTCTGTTATCAGTTGGACTGCCACAGTATCACAGTGCTTGTGTTCAAGTAACCCTTATTTTACTTAATAATAGCCCTAAAGCACAAGAGTAGTGATGCTGGCATATTGCTACAATTGTTTTATTTTATTATTAGTTACTATTACTCTTTTACTCTTCCTAATTAATAAATTAACCTTTAACCATAGGTATGTATGTATAGGAAAAACAATATACATATAGGATTTGGGATTATCTGTGCTCTGTGGTTTCAAGCATACACTAGGGGTTTTGGAACCTATCCTCCATGAATAAGGGGTGGGGGCTGCTATATTTAGTAAATAATGAAAACATTGGTAAGCTTACCCCTAGAAGATCAAGGAGGAAAGAGTTTTTAAAATTATATAAAAGTTATGTAGCAGACATCTGCAATACAGCCAGTTAGATAAAAAATTTAAGACTGAAAAAAGTTTTCAGTAGGTGAAACAAAATATCTCTTTTGCAATAATAATCATACTGGAAACTACTGACTTGTAATTCTGTGTGTCAAGCTGCATGACTAGGTACAGTACATAAATTATCTCAAATAATTTTTACTGAGTCCATTTTACAGATAAGAATACAAAAATTGGGCCTTTTATTTGCCCAAAGTCACATTATAAGGCAACACCTGGATCTGAATTCAGCTCTGCCTAATTCCAAATTCTATGCACCTCATAACCTTGTGACTGTTGCCTGGCAAGGGCCTGCAGAGTAACACCCATTAAGCTTGACGGAATTTTTTAAGATTATGTGAGTCACTTAACAGACAGTCTTAAGGTAAGGTTAAACATCAAAGTTAACTTCTGTTTTCCACCTATCCTGCCCCTTCTATCCTTCATATCACAATGGAACACAAATTATAATTAAGAGATACAAAAGCATTCAGTCACTTCCATTTTTTCCTTTAGAGAGTTACTGTATTAAGTCTTAAATGAACATATTGGCATTCCAAATTATTAAGATAATGTCATGCTGGTCATTAAACTCACAGTTCTGCATGGCTGGGGAGGCCTCAGGAAACTTATGATCATGGTGGAAGGGGCAGGGGAAGCCAGACATGTCTTACATGGTGGCAGGAGAGAGAAAGAGCACAGGGGAAACTGCCACATTTAAACCATCAGCTCTCCTGAGAACTACCCTATCACAAGAACAGCATGGAAAAAACTCCCCCCATGATCCAACTGCCTCCCGCCAGGTCCCTCCCCCAAAACATGGGGGTTACAATTCACGATTAGATTTGGGTGGGGACACAGAGCCAAACCATATCATTTTGCACTTGACCCCTCTCAAATCCCATGTCTTTTTACATTTTAAAACCAATTATGCCTTCACAATAGTCCCCCAAAGTCTTATTACAGCATTAACTCAAAAGTCCAAGACCAAAGTCTCATCTGAGATGTGGCAAGGCCTTTCCACATATGAGCCTATAAAATCAAAAGCAAGTTAGTTACTTCCAAGATACAATGAGGGAACAGGCATTGGGTAAATGTTCCTGTTCCAAATGGGAGAAATTGGCCAAACCAAGGGCCACAGGCCCCATGAAATCTGAAACCCAGCTGGGAAGCCCTTAAATCTAAAAGCTCCAAAATCTCCTTTGACTCCATGTCTCACATTCAGGACACACTGAAGTAAGGGGTGGGCTTCCATACCCTTGGGTAGCTCTGCCCCTGTGGCTCAGCAGGGTACCCCTGTGGCTTTCATAGGCTGGCATTCTGTGGCTTTTCCAGGCTCATATTACAAACTGTCAGTGAATCTACCTTTCTGGGGCCTGGACGACAGTGGCCCTCTTCTCACAGCTCCACTAGGTAGTGCCCCAGTGGGGACTCTGTATGAGGGATCCAACCCCGTATTTCCCTTCTGCACTGCCCTAGCAGAGGTTCTCCATGAAGGCTCTGCCTCTGTGGCAGACTTCTGCCTGGACATGCAGGCGTTTCTATATATCCTCTGAAATATAGGCACAGGTTCCCAAACCTCAACTCTTGCCTTCTGCGCACCTGCAGGCCCAACGCCACGTGGAAGCTGCCAAAGCTTGGGGCTTGCACCGTCTGAAGCAATGGTGCGAGCTGTAACTTGGCCCCTTATAGCCACAGCTGGAGCTGGAGCTGGAGCAGCAGGGATGCAGGGCACCATGTCGTGAGGCTGTACAGAGCAGCATAGCCCTGAGCAGGAAACCATTTTTCCCTCCTAGTTCTAAGGGCTGTGATGGGAGGGGCTGCCCCGAAGATCTCTGCCATGCCCTGGAGACATTTTCTCCATTGTCTTGGTTATTAACATTCGGCTCCTTGTTACTTATTACTTGTTACTTATTACTACTTGTTACTTATTCAGATTTCTGCAGCTGGCTTGAATTCCTCCCCAGAAAATGGGGTTTTCTTTTCTACTACATGGTCAGGCTGCAAATTTTCCAAACCTTTATGTTCTGCTTCACTTCTAAACCTAAGTTCCAATTTCAGACCATATCTTTGTGAACGCACATGACTGAACGCTTTTAGAATCAGTCAAGTCACCACTAGGATGCTTTGCTGCTTAGAAATTTCTTCTGCCCGATACCCTAAATCATCTCAAAGTTCATCAGTTCTCTAGGGCAGGGGCAAAATGCTGCCAGTCTTTTTGCTAAAGCATAGCAAAAATAACCTTTGCTCCAGTTCCCAGTAAGTTCCTCATCTCTGAGACCATTTCAGCCTGGACTTCATTGTCCACGTCACTATCAGCATTTTGGTCAAAAGTATTCAAAACAAGTCTCTAGGAAGTTCCAAACTTTCCTATATCTTCCAGTTTTCTTCTGAGCCCTCCAAACTGTTCCAACCACTGCCTGTTACCCAGTTCCAAAGTCGCTTCCACATTTTCAGGTTATCTTTATAGCAGTACCCAACCCTGCCAGTACCAATTCTCTGTATTAGTCAGTTTTTACACTACTATAAAGAATATCTGAGACTGGGTGATTTATAAGAGAGGTTTAATTTACTCATAGTTCTGCATGGCTGGGGAGGCCTCAAGAAACATACAATCATGGCAGAAGGCAAAGAGGAAGCAAGGAAAGTCTTACATGGTGGCAGGAGAGAGAGAAAGCACAGGGGAAACTGCCATATTTAAACCATCAGATGTTTTGCGATGTCCCTCACTATCACGAAACAGCATGGAGGAAATCACCTCCATGATCCAAACACCTCACACCAGGTCCCTCCCTCAATATATGGGGATTAGAATTCAAGATAAGATTTGGGTGGGGACACAGAGCCAAACCATATCACATCCTGAAAGTAGGTATCTCTAATCCCATTTGACAGATGCAGTAACTAGGATTCAGAAATGTTAGAGAATTGGTCCCAGGACACTATATTATACATTTATTAAGAGGCAAAATCTAAATTTGCATTTAAGATTCCAAGTCTACTGCTGCTTTATTTTTTTGCACATGCCAATAGTAAAAGCTTGTTTTTCAAACTGTATCACAGATTAAGATAGATTAAATTGGAACAATATTATAATAATTAGAGGATGTTAGAACTCCTCTATTTCACAGAAATAAAGGTTAAATGATACCCAAAGTAACAGGTATCATAGGTAAGAAATTAACACCTTTTTTTTTTAATACCAATACTCATTTATTATTCCTTTACCCTACATTCTCCAGATACAGATAAAAGGGCTGACATTTTTTTTTAAATACGTGAATTGTTCTAAAATTCAATACTTTTCTACATTCTGGTGAGATCCTCTTGGCAAATTATATAATTAAATATCAGTCAAAACATACTAAAAAATGTATTGTGGCACTACATATAATGTATATGTACTCTGATTTACACATATTTGTCTACATATACATTTATTAATTCACAATAACAGAGTGATGTGCCATGTAAACTATTGTGCAGTTTCGCTTTTGAAAATTTAACAATAGAAAACAAGTTTTGGTTTTGGTTGTTTTTCACAGTCTAAGTATGTATAGGTTACTGTGGTTCATTTTAGAACATTCATTAGAAAAGTAATGTATTTCTTCTAAAATGCTATCTGCTAACATTTTAGAAACTGTATGTTAAAGAAGAAACATTTAAAGCAAGTGATGATGTAATTTTTGTTTTAAAATTTTAGGGATATTCTGCAAAATGTAAAAATTTCAAGGGCACACTTAGCACTTTTTTTGAGAAAGAATAAATGGTAGCTACTGTTGTAGTGGGAGATGTGCAATGTGGAAGCTTTAAAATGGATAAACATTTATATCAAAATAATAGTAAATAATCTTTTCCTTTTTTTCTAAAATAATCTCTAGATTTACAAGTGAAATCAATACTGTATTCTCTCAAACTTGTTTTAAAAGCTCTGTCAGAGTTTGTATCTTCATAAAAGTATTGTAAAAATTAATTTTAACAAACCGAATCCCTTTTTGAAAAGAATCAAAAATAATAAGAATGTGAATGTAAGCCATAAGAAAGCATTTTTAAAACTGTGTTTTCATATAAGCAGTTCTGCATGCAGGAAACAGAAACTGCTGAGTACCACTGTAGATTGGACACTGCTGTTAACAGCTCCAAAGTCTAAGATAAATGGAATCTCTGAGAATAGAAGTCTTTACTTAAAATTTTAATTACCAACATTATTTTTAGAGTTGTTACTTTCAACAAAATCATCCCTGAAAAAACTTCACAAGTAAAAATAGTTAAATACAACAACAAAGAATTGCAGGGGATAGAAAGAATCAATATTGTTAAAATGGCCATACTGCCCAAAGCAATTAGCGGGTTCAATGCTATTGCTCTAAAAATACCAATGACATTCTTCACAGAATTAGAAAAAAACTATTTTAAAATTCATATAGAATCAAAAAAGGGCACAAATAGCCAAAGCAATCCTAAGCCACAAGAACAAAGCTGGAGGCACCATATTACCTGACTTCAAACTACTACAAGGCTAAAGTAACCAAAACAGCATGGTACTGGTACAAAACAGACACACAGAGCAATGCAACAGAATAGAGCCCAGAAATAAGACCACACACTTAAAACCATCCGATCTTCAACAAAGTCAACAAAAGCAAGTAATGGGGAAAGGACTCCCTATTCAATAAATGGTGCTGGGATACCATTTCATACCAGTCAGAACAGCTATTATTAAAAAGTCAGAAAATAATAGATCCTGGTGAGGTTGCAGAGAAAGGGAAATGCTTATACACTCCTGGTGGGAGTGTAAATTAATCCAGCCATTGTGGAAAGCAGTTTGATGATTTCTCAAAGAACTTAAAACAGAACTACCATTCAACCCAGCAATCCCATCACTGGGTATATACCCAGAGGAATATAAATGATTCTACCATAAAGATGCATGCATGTGTATGTTCACTGCAGCACTACTCACAATAGCAAAGGCATGGAATCAACAACCTAAAAGCCCATCAACAGAAGACTTCATAAAGAAAATGTGGTACATATACACCATGGAATTCTACACAGCCATAAAAAGAATGAGATCATGTCCTTTGCGGCAACATGGATGGAGCTGGCAGCCATTATCCTAAGCAAACTAACACAGGAATAGAAAACCAAATACCACATGTTCTTCTCAGTTATAAGCAGGAGCTAAAGATTGAGTACACATGGACACAAAGAAGGGAATGACAGACACCGCGGCCTACTTGAGGGTGGGAAGAGGGTGAAGACTAAAAACCTATCCATCAAGTACTATGTTTATTTCCTGGGTGATGAAATAATCTGTACACCAAACCCCTGTGACACAAAATTTGCCTATATAACAAACCTGCACATATACCCCTGAACCTAAAATAAAAGTTTAACAAAAAAGAATTGCAGGGTTTTTTGGGGAGTGGGTAAGGGAGAAAAGGAACCAATAAAACAATGATTATGACAAAACTTTTATCCATGGTTTAAAATTAGAACACAAAACATCTAACCACCTGCCAAAACATGAATCACAAAATTGTATTTTAAGGACAAGTCATTAATTTGTAGCATAAATAGCTGACAACCTTAGACTAAATGTTTCATCGCTGATAAAGATGTGAATCCACATCTTTAATACTGAAAGCTGACAAGTATTCAGAACATTAAAACAATATATCACAACACAGACTGTTACATGTTAGGTGGACAGTCAGTGCATGAGTTTAGCTGTACCAGGATTATTTTAAGAAAGTTCGGGCACCTTGAGTGTTTTTTTTCTTTTTTTAATCCATAACTTTCTGTAAGAACCACACTGTGGATCATAACATCTGAGCTATAAGGATTAAGAGTGTAACTGGGGCCTGTTGGGTGGGGCGGCGGGACAGCATTAGGAAAAATAGCTAATGCATGCCAGGCTTAATACCTGATGGGTTGATAGGTACAGCAAACCACCATGGCCACGTTTACCTATGTAACCTGCACATCCTGCACATGTACCCCGGAACTTAAAATAAAAATTATAATTAAAAAAAGAAGAGCACAGAGAGCAATAGAAAGAGGGAGATCTTTTAAATTACATTGGAAGCAGTTAGTAAGTGTTCTTAGTTAGCCTGAGGAGGAACTCTGTCCCTGTCCCTGCCTCCCAAAACGGAGCAAAAGGGTATAAATAGTTTATAAGAAGCATCCACTTGAAAGTTTATTTTTCTCACAGTGCCAAAAAGAATAAAATAATACCAGAAAAGGTTATTATGATTTCTGAAATGTAGCATAAAGCCAAAGCCTGAAAAGAGTAAGAAACAGTGAATTAGACAAGGGTATGCAATAGACAACATGAGGGGTTCACACCTTCTTGACACTGCAGGGAGTAGCTGAAATGACTGGTTGATGCTATTTGTGGGTCTTGGTTTGAATAGGAGGCAATTTGCTTCTCTCCCTGCTAGCATCAAGAAATCACATCATACACAGTACAGTGGTACATGCCAAGGCACTTCCAGTTGTAGGCTGGCCCCATTTTTCATTCATGTGGGAAAGGAAAACTGAATAAACTTAGTACAGCTATGATCCCCACACTGAGGAAAACTCTCTGTAACCATAAAGCCCAAACTATTTTTTTTCCTAGTTCATGTTTTTACATCTAATCCGTAGTCTACTCTAAGATTATTGTTGTAAATTCATCTGCTCTAAGATTACTGCTGTAAATTCATTTCGAATTATACAGCTAGATAGAATGAAAAGGTAATTTGTCAAATGAAGCTAAATTGGAAGATACTTTTACATTATAAAAACTATAACTATTTAGACAATTAAGAAAAAAGCAAACAGTTTAAATTAGAAAATAAAGTCGCCATTCTTTTGACAGAAAACCAGCAAACACTTCCATACATGGCCTTCATCTTTTAAAAAAACTGCATCTATTTATTTTGGGGATAACAATATAAATGGCTAATTTGCACCTTGCTTTTTATGTGTGGTACTATTCATCTGTATACTTTACATTCTGATAAAACTCCTATGTCAACAGATATTTTACATGATTCTTTCGTAGTTGTAAAGTATTTGGCTGTAACTTCCATTCTCCCGTTATTGGTCATTCTTTGGTTTTTCACTATTATAAATACCACTGTACACACCTTTGCAAATGTCTGATTATTTCCCTAAGTTAAATTCCTAGAAGGGACTGGAAAGCTGATGGACAACTTTAGAGTTTATCACATGGATCGTTAAACTGCCTCTCCTCACCTGCTCCAGGAAAGCAGGCAAAACATGGGCACATGTATTTCCCCATATTCGCTTCTAACAGAAAACAAATCTGGTGAACTGGCTATTGATAAAATTTCCCTATTTCTCTGTTGGGGTGTTTGTCTTCTCTTGATTAGTAAGAAAGTTTAGGATGTTAAGTGCTTGAACACTTAGTCCACTGAGGACATATCTATAAAGCTCTCATTTTGAATCAAAATTTAAAATATTTCAAATATGATGATATAATCTGTGATGTTCAGAGCCCTGGCTGGTGTTCATATGATAATTCCTTTAGCCATATCTCTGTTTGAAGTATATGTGGGCTTGAAAATAAAATGACCAGTCAAATGTAGTTCTGGTTAAAGATGGTATATTTAACACATGCTTTTATTTCAGCTCCCTCTCGAACCCAGTATTTGTTTTTAAAAGCATACACCTCTAAGAATAAAGAGAAGAGACAACACCAGCAACAGTTCACAAGACAGAAAGCAGATGGACAAGGATTGTTGGCTTCCTGAGATCTGTTAAGTCACCAGTGGGGAAAGCTAAGAAGCAACTTAATTATTATGAAAAAAATTCTGAAAGGCTCAAAAACTGGGGGTAAAGGTAGGGGTTCAAAATCAGGAAGACTGGTTCAAAGTCTGTTTAAGAACATTTACAGGGTTCCTTTTATAGAAATGGTAGGTCAGACTATGAGTGCCAACCTGCCTGCCAAAAACCAAAGTGCTAGATAAAAAATATTTTTAAAAAATATCCAGGCCAGGCATGGTAGCTCATGCCTGTAATCCCAGCACTTTGGGAGGCTAAAGCAGGTGGATCACTTGATGTGAGGAGTTCGAGTCCAGCCTGGTCAACATGGCGAAACCCTGTTTCTATTAAATACAAAAATTAGCTGGGTATGGTGGCACACCTGTAATTCTAGCTACTTGGATGGCTGAGACAGGGAAAGGCTTGAACCCAGGAGGTGGAGGCTGCAGTGAGCCAAGACTGTGCCGCTGCACTCCAGCCTGGGTGACAGAGACTCTGTCAAAAAAAATATATATATACATACATACATACATACATATATATATATACACACACACACACACACACACGCACATGCGTGCACACACACACACATATATATCTCCTTAAAAGCACCATCAAGCTGACAAAATGATAAAGAATTAGGCTAAATCTAAAGGAAAGCATCCCAAGTTACTTGTGCTCGGAGAATAACAGATTTAGGCAAATGTGGATTTCAACTAAAAGGACAGAAAACTAGAAAAATGGACAAAAAAACTTATACTTTACAGTACACGAACTCCAAATGGCCAATAAACATATGAAAAGTTACTCAGCTTAATTAGTAATCAGGGAAATGCAAATTAAAACTACAATGAAATACCATCACATACCCATCAGACTGACAAAAATTAAACATTTGACAATAAGATGTGTCCGGAGTTTAAGGACGTAATCATTTTGGAAGACAGTTTGGTATTATCCAGTAAAGTCAAAGACGAGAATGTCCTATGACATAGCAACTCCATCAATAAACATGTATTCAAAAAGAAATTTATACTTGTAAATAAATTAATGTGCATATACAGTAAAATGTGTAAGAATGTTGGCAGCAGCATTTTTTTTGGTTAAATAAACAAAAACTACAAACTAGTCAAATGTTCATAACAGTGGAATGATTTATAAACATCCATATACCTTATCTCTGAGGATATAATTCTATACAGCAATGAATAAACGACAGCTGTATACTACAACATGAATGAATCATACAATGTTGAACGAAAAAAGCAAGATGCAAAATGACATATATAATATTCTATTCACATAAATTCATATACATGTGATATTCATTAACATGGAATTCAAAATACACAAACTGAGTTATATTGTTTAAGGATGTTTATATAGGTAGTAAGAAAAACAAGAAAATAATGATCACATTTGTCAGGGCAGTGGTTACCTCTGGGGAGGAGGAACAAAATAGGATTTGTAAACTTATATGGTCATACTGGAGGCCTCCAAGGTACTGGCAATATTCTATTTCTTGCCCTGGTTGGTAATTACACACTGCTAGCTTTATTATTATTATTCATTAAATTGTATGTATGGTCATGCACGACATAAATTTCAGTCAATGATGGACAGCATTTATAGTGATGGTCCCATAAAATTATAATGGAGCTGAAAAAGTCCTATCACTTAGCTGTAGCTGTGCATTGTAATACAACACAATGCTTATGTTTGTGGTGATGCTGGTGTAAACAAACCTACCGTGCTACCAGTTATAGAAAAGTACAGCAAATACAACTGTGTACAGTACATAATGCTCGATAATAAATGACTGTGTTGGTGGTTTATGTATTTACTGTATTATACTTTTTTCATTATTTTAGAGTGTACTTCTTGTCCTTTCATTTTTTTTTTTAACTGTCAAACACTCTCAGCCAGGTCTTTCAGTAGGTATATCAGAAAAAGGCATTGTTATCATAGGAGATGACAGCTCTGTGTTTGTTATTGCCCCTGAAGGCCTTCCAGTGGGATAACATGTGAAGGTTGAACACTGACGATACTGACCTTGTATAGGCCTAGGCTAATGTGTGTGTTTGTGTATTAGTTTTTAGTAACAAAGTTTTAAAAATAAAAACATCTTAAAAATGGAAAAAAGCTTACAGAAGAGGGACATAAAATTTTTTTTACAGCTGTACAATGTGTGTGTTTTAAGCTAAGTGTTACTACAAAGGAGTCAAAATGTTAAAAAAATTAAAAGTTTACAAAGTAAAAAAGTTACAGTAGGCTAAGGTTAATTTATTATTGAAGAAAATTTTTCTATGAATTTAGTGTAGCCTAAGTCTACAGAGTTTACACTACAGTATACTTTATATAATAAATGTCCTAGGCCTTCACATTCACTCACTACTCAATGACTCACAGCAACTTCCAATCCTGGAAGCCCTATTCACAGTAAGCACCTATACAGGTGTACTATTTTTTTCCTCTTTTATACTGTATTTTTATTGTACCTTTCATGTTTAGATACATAAATACTTACCACTGTATTAGAGCTGCCTACCGTGTTCAGTACAGTAACATGCTGTAAGTTTGTGGCCTAGAAGCAACAGCTATACCATATAGTCCAGGTGTACTGTAGGACATACCATTCAGATTTCTGTAAGTTCACTCTATGATGTCTGCACAATGATGACATCGCCTAATGATGCATTTCTCAGAACCTATCTCTGTTGTTAAGCAATACATGACTGCATATGCGTTTTGTTTATTCTCATGTACATACGCTTGTTTCACAGTAAAAAAAAAATGTAATTCAAAATAAAAAATAGAAAAAGAAACAGCATGACCTCCCCTACTCCAGTCTTTGATGATTTCTTACCTTTTGTTGTCTACACTTTCTCTTTCTAGAACTCCTAAGCTGGTTCTCTAATTCTCTTATCTTCTCCCCTATTTTACATTGCTGTCTTTTTGCTCTTATTTCTGGGATATTTTCTTACTTTTATCTTTCAATCCTTCAACTGAGCTTTTCATTTATGTTATCATCCTTTTAATTTCCAAGAGTTTAGTTTTATTCTCTGAATGTTCCCTTTTTCAAAATCCTTTAATTTGATAAATGCATTATTTTTCTTATTTCTGAGGATATAAATAATAGGTTTGAGGGAAGTTTCCTTATCCAAGATGACTGCTCTGGTGTTTGTTCTGATCTCTGTTCTGAAGCTAGAAGCTCTCCTCTTCCTTTCACCCTATCCTTCTCCTCCTTCCTTCTAGGCTGAGGATTGGTGGGGCTCTGGACTAAAGGATTCCAGACACAGCTGAGAGTAGAAATATCTTACAAACAGGAAGTTTAAGTGAGCCATTACATACCAAATTATCAATGGCATTCATTCAGCTGAAAAACACAGAAAAAAAAAGAATGAAGAAAAATTAACAGAACTTCATGGACCTGAGAGACAGTACCAAATGGCCTTACATATGAATGGAGTCCCAGAAGGAGAAGACAATGAAAATTCAAGAGAAAGATATTGAAGACATAACGACTAGAATTAGTTAATTTACCATGGTCGCAGGACACAATATTTTTAAAACATTCTATATATTGTGACAAACAATTGGAAAATAAAATTTATATTAATATAATTTAATAACTGTAGCAAAACACATAAACACAATAGATATGGGACAAAAGATGTGCAAGAGCTTTACAGGAAAAATGAGAAAATATTGCTGAAAGGAACTAAAGATCTGAAAATATTGTTGAAATAAACCAAATATCTGACTAAATGGAGAGATATACAGTGTTCCTGGATTGGAAGACTCAATACAGACTCAGTCCCCAAACTGAAGTCTCTTATACCCAAACTGATTTAATTTCAATGCAATACCAATCATAATCCCAGCAGGCTTTTTTTGTGTGTGTATAGAAATTGACAGGCTGACTCTAAAATTTATAGGGAATACAAAGGACCTGGAAGAACCTTAACTTTGGCCCTGCCTTCTGGGGAAGGGTTAGTTATCTCTTTAAAGATGATTTTTTTTTTTTTTTGAGACAGAGTCTCGCTCTGTTGCCCAGGCTGGAGTCCAGTGGCACAATCTTGGCTCACTGCAAACTCCGCCTCCTGGGTTCAAGAGATTCCCCTGCTTCAGCCTCCCGAGTAGCTGGGATTACAGGTGCGTGCCACCACGCCCAGCTATTTTTTGTATTTTCAGTAGAGACAGGGTTTCACCACATTGGCTAAGCTGGTCTTGAACTCCTGACCTCGTGATCCGCCCGGCTTGGCCTCCCAAAGTGCTGGGGTTATAGACGTGGGCCACCACACCCGGCCCAAAGATGATATTTTTTCAAACACATCAATTGATTTACCAAATATGTATTTTTAAACTTTTAGGCTTGGGGATACATGTGAGGGTTTGTTAAATAGGTAAACACGTGTCATGGGGGCTTGTTGTATATATTATTTCATCACCCAGATATTAAGCCCAGTACCCAATAGTTACATCTTTTCTGCTCCTCTCCCTCCTCCCACCCTCAGTACCAGGAATTAAATATGAATAATGAAGGTAGCTCAGCCAATAAAACTGAATCAGTTCTTCAGTCTGTGGGCAAACACAAAATTCTTCCTTCAGAGGTTTGATAAGCTGTTGTAGTTTTGAAATGATCCAAATAATAACTTATATGACATATTAAGAAGCCTGAAATATATTAAACAAATCACAGCTCCAAAGAATGAACAATAGGATAATGGAATGTTAAAGGAAAACAAACCAATTTAAAGGAGATTTCCATCTGCAAAATGCTTAGTAGGATCTGCTAACTCAGAATCAGGAGTGTTCTTTAATTTATGAGGTTCTCATTTCAGTACTTTAAAAAATTAACGGTAAATGGCCCCATGGCTTATAGCAAAAAGAGATGTTCTATTTAAGCAAAGTTATTAGAACAATGGTAATTGTGAGAAGAGCTGAAAACAACAGTCAGTCACTCAGCAACTAGAATGCCAGAAAGAAAAAAGAAAAGACAAAAATAGAAATACATCTACCACTGGTCCTTTCAGGACATCTGGATACATGGCTCATAACTACCCCAAGTAACATCCCTTTCAAACACAAGAAGAGAAGTCTTCTAATTGCCAAAAATATTCTAACAGAACATGTGTATCATACCCTAGTTAGTATTAGCGTATTTTTTAACCACCAGAAAGTTGAAAGTGAAATGACGTTATTTAATATAAACCTGTTCTTAAATAATACTTCTCCTAAGAATATTTTTTAGTTATTAAAATAGAATTTTTGGGAAAGAAAAGACCCACTTCAAACACTCTATGGCCAAATATAAAATTATAATTTACAACAGATATTATATTCAAATGCCCTCAAATTTTATTATGAATTGAACTGAAATATTAGTACTATGGGCTTAACATCAATAATGTTATAGCAAAGAAAATACAGAGAGGGAGGAGGGGCAAAATGAATGTCTTTTTATCACATGTCCTGACTCACTTCTACTGGTGCTTGTCCAGGATGATGCAATTATTGAATCATAAGCTGTTCCACTGATACCATGTTCAAAATGACAAGTCTCAGTCTCTCAGACTTTCAACAAGAATGTACGACAGCCACAGTCAAAACAGTATGAATAACAAAAAGGTGCCATGCAGGTGTTTCTCAGGGAAAAAAAAAAAACTATTACGTTTTAAGAATTAGAATTTCTTTCCTTCTGGTTACTTCGTTTAGTCTGTTCATTTTTTATGATCATACTATAATGACGGATGCTAACTCTTGCTTAGTATGTGGCAGGCACTATGCCAAATCATCTACAGGAATTATCTTGGTTATTTTAATCTTGGCAACATCTCTGAGAATGGGTTCTATTAATATCCCCACTTTAGGGATAAGGAAACTGAGGCTCAGAAGGTCTACTGTCCAAGGTCACCAAGGTGGTGGCTCTGTGAGAACTGGAATCTAGATTCTCAGACCTCTAGGGGAGGCGTTTACTCACTGCATTCTGTTGTTGCTCTCCATATTGATGACATATCAATGACATTTATTATGGAAAAACATTTGCTGAATCAATTTAAGAGAAGTTGGAAATGTCAGAAAAAACCTTCATAGCAGTATGAGAATGTGTTTCCAAAAACCAGGAGAAGGAGATGCCCTAAAGTGTTTTAAGAAGGAATCAGAAAGTCCTGAGCAAGGACGCATCGAAAAATGATCGAGTTCCTAGCCAGGAGCCAGGAAATGTGCTTTGTAATTGGAATTATAACTGCCCTGAGTATAACAGATTGTGTTTTCATGAAGCTTCAACAACTCATTGTAGGAGACATAGAAGGAAAAGGCCAGTTAAAATACACTGTGATTCATGCTGCCATGTGAGAATATGGAAGGACCTTTAGACAGACAGCGGTGTCAGGGAAGTCTTCTGATTTGCTACAAGCTGGAAAGGTAAGTAGAGAGGGAAGAAGAGGAAGAGAAGACAGCCATGTGTGAAGTTTCCTGGCACACAGAGTATAGCTCTTTTGGGGGAAACCAGACAACAGAAGATGACAAAAAAATATACCAAAGAACACTAGAAAACACTGTCCAACCAAGGTTCTAAGTGATCTGAAAGTCACAGGTTAAATTTCATAAGGACAAATATAAGATAGCATCTAGGGAAGGGAAAGTGACAAGCACAATGGTCATACTGCTTTTTCATATTTAGAATGGCACAGTATTCTAGTGCAATGCAGAGCCCAGAACTAGGAAATGGGCAACTACTGGGATTCCAGACATCTTTCTATCACCAACTCACAGGGTGACCATCAACAGCTCTTTCAGCTTCCCTGGGTTTTGGCTCCCTCTTTGGTAACTCATGGATAAAGCTAATTGTCTAGCAGGAGGCAGGTTGCTCGACCTGATAGTCTTCTCGGGACTCCCTAAAATCAGAGACTCTCTAACTCAGATACATGATGGCAAACAACCAGGGATGAACAACAATACTATCTTAATGAGAACCACTAATAGAAATTAACACTATGTGTGAGGTAGGTACTATTATTATCCCCATTATATAGACAAAGAAAAATGCAAACTCAGAGAAGTAAAATTATCTGCACAATTTCATATAACTAGCCATTAGTGGAGTCAGAGTTCTCTTTCAGGCATCTCAGCTACCGAGTCCATATCCTTAACCATCAGAATATGCCATATGCTTCCTCTTTCTTACAAGTTGCAATATTCCCAGTATTGTTACTCTGTGTATATTTATAATACGTAACTTTTTAATCTTCATAATATTCTTGGAAGGTATTATTCCCATTCAGAGATGAAATCAAAACCTTGAGAGTTCCTACAGGGATTTAGTTGTGGCAGTGGGCCTAGATTTTATCATGACCTCCATTACTATGCTCTTTCAAATACAGCAAATTATAGAGATTAAATAAACCAACATCATAGAGGGATGAACTGCAAATCTCATTCACTCAATTTTTTGTCAGCAATTAACTTATAAAAAGACTATTAGTATTAACAAAAGATATTTTACTTTTATAAATTAGTCACTGTCAGCTAGTTTTCTTTCTAAATTGTAGAATTTTACTAATTATGTTCCTTTTGGACTGTATAAGATGTAGCAACCTTTAAGTTATTTAACTATGATGCAGTGCTTAGAATTTAAACATTTTTAAACATTATATTTTGCTATGGCTCATTTGGAAAATCTAAGCTTTAAAAAGACTAAGACAAATTAGGTAAGAGAGAAAACATAGACTCCCAACAATCTTTCATACCCATATTGTACAAAAGTTTGCTTTTCTATATCATAAAGCCAATTCTTAAATTTTATTTCAGCATGTCCTGTTAGCACACAAGTGAAACCAACCACCACATCAAAATAATAGCAAAGACAACAACTAATACTAATTAGTTATTATGGTTTAAGTACTTTAAGTATTAGCTGATTCTAATTCTTACAAAAACCTTATGCCCCATTTTATGAATGAAGACATTTAAGCTCAGAAAGGTTAGCTAACTTTCCCAAAGAACACACAACTAGAAAATAGCCATACGGCAGGTCTCTGAATAATCTTTTGTTGAACATTGTTTTAACGTTGACGAGAAAAAAAAATGATGCTGACTGGGCGCGGTAGCTCACGCCTGTAATCCCATCACTTTGGGAGGCGGAGGCGGGTGGATCACCTGAGGTCAGGAGTTTGAGACCAGCCTGGCCAACATGGTGAAACCTTGTCTCTACTAAAAATACAAAAATTAGCCAGGTGTGGTGGCAGGCGCCTGTAATCCCAGCTACTCGGGAGGCTGAGGCAGGAGAATCTCTTGAACCTGGGAGGTGGAGGTTATGGTGAGCCAAGATTGCACCACTGCACTGCACTCCAGCCTGGGTGACAGAGTAAGACTCCGTGCCCCTCTACACCCCCCCCAAAAAAAGAAAAAAAAAACTGATGCCTGCCCAGCTCTGTCCAGGGCCACTGTCTGTGTGGAGTTGGCTCGTTCTTCCCATGTCTGTGTAGTTTTTCTCCAGGTACTTCGCTTTCCTCCCACATCCCAAAGCTGTGTGCGTTAGGTTAACTGGCATGTCCAAAGGGTCCCAGTTTGAGTGTGAGTGTGCATGTGAGTGTACCCTACAATGGGGTGGTGTCCTGTCTAGAGTCAGTTGCTCTGAGCTATGAGGATAAGCTGTGGGCCCCCTGGACCCTGAACTGGAATGAGCACATTGGAAAATGAATGAATACAAATTATTATTATTGTTTTTTGAGACAGAGTCCAGCTCTGTCACCAGGCCGGAGTGCAGGGGCACAATCTCGGCTTACTGCAACCTCCATCTCCCAGGTTCAAGCGATTCTTCTGCCTCAGCCTCCCAAATAGCTGGGATTACAGGTGTGTGCCACCACACCCGGCTAATTTTTGTATTTTTAGTAGAGACGGGGATTCCCCATGTTGGTCAGGCTGGTGTCGAACTCCTGCTCTCCAGTGATCCGCCTGCCTTGGCCTCCCAAAGTGCCGGGATTACAGACGTGAGCCACCGCGCCTGGCCTACAAATTATTATAAAATGAAAATTCATAAAGTCTGTGATAATCATTCAAATGCATGACAATAAACAGTGCAGTTTAAAAATGCTCAGCAAGCCTGCCCTAATTATTATTTCTGAGTTATGTGGTGACGGGGTGCTTCTTACAATTTTCACTTTGCAAATATTTATTCCTTGATTTCATCCACCATCACTATCACTATCACTCACTGGTTCACCAAAAATTGGGTAAATAATTATTTTTTGTTTTTATTATTCTTAAATGTATATATAGCTCACATTTATTTCAGTGGTTAATATTACAAGTGTTTTGGGTCTTTATTTAGAAGTTTAGTGATGTTTTTGTGACCAGAAATATGCCACAGGAACTTAACTCTTGTTTATATCAATTAGCCTGTGGTAAAATTGGTTTCATTAGAGGTTGTTTTGCTTAAGGTCGCAGTTTCCAAGAACCTACTGATGATGTTAAGTGAGAGCTTACTGTATCTGGATTCCAAATAAGTAGACCATTCCAGATGGCAGGCTCTTAACCATTATGCTAAACATACAATGTTATGACTTTCATAAACAGCAGATTATTATGAGGCATACACTGCATGCTGTCAGAATCCTAAATCTAGGTTATCAAAGTAAGTTACTGACAAGTTAGAGATAATCAGCAAGCAACTGAGCTGATACCTACTTGCTCAAGTGAGATATCTGCTGTGGTCAACCAAGGGGCTGTGTCAGGGTCATTGTGCCTCTTTTTCTCCTCCTTCGTAACAGGCTTAGAATTCCATGGTATCTGTCACTTAACATACAGCACAATCTCCTAATCTGTTCTAGCCTAGGTCCTAGGATCTCACACCTTCAGTCCACACAGAGTGGTCTCCAGAAGACGAGATGTAACAGAAGAGGAAAACAGATTTCTATCTAGCCTTTTAACAAAGTCAGTATCAGTTTGGCCTGAACATAGTTTATGATTTTTTCATTTATCATTGATACTTTATTTTGACAAAGGTATAGGGGCCTTGAAAATATATAGGAAATCAGACTTTTGTGTTACTGTAAAATTTATAAATCTAACAAATCAAAATTTCCCAAATTTGGTTGATCTCGTGATTACAAGGAGATCACCACCAAAATAATGTTTATATCCTAATTGTGGCTAAAATGAAACATTCCTAAAATATGTTAACAAAGTGTAGCAGCAAAATTGAAACAACTGTAAACTTCAAAAACTTAACACAACTATACTTTAAATGTCTTCTTACACATTAGCTGTCTTAAAAACTAAAAACGTAGCATGCCATTGTTCAATTTAGGATATTTTCTTTATGAGCAGAAAACAAACAAGAGAATCACAAAATCAAGTAAGATTCTTTTATAATTTAAGATTACTTGGCAGAAACAGTGAATGGTGTAAGGCTAATGAAAACCAACTTCTGATACTACCGAAGCAGCAACATGTGTGCTCAGTGCTTTCCGATTTACAACACAGGCTTTAGTACACAGCACCGTAAAGGAAATCACTTTTCAGAGAGGGCGAGGCTCTTTTTAATGAGCACTTTCCTCCCTGTCTGTCTCTTTTCTAGAATGTTTATACAGTACACGAAATGTGTATTTGACACAGAAAATGTCAAATGTGCAAATACTCAAAAGTCGTTTGCAATTATTGCAGTTTATTCAAATTGTCTTACCAAACTAAAAAGTAGAGACTAAAGTTCAAAATCTTCTCAGCTGTTACAAAAGGGAAGAATATAGTCTGTAACATTTTTATAAGGTGCAGTCATTAATATTTGTAAGAACTGAAATTGGCATTTCCTCCTTCTATTTGAAACACACACACACGAATAAAAAGAAAAACTTGCACCAGAAAACAGACTTTAACCCAGTGCTGCTATTTCTAGGCCTCAACTCTAATGTTAGTTATTTTTTTACAGGGCATCACACTAGTAAAGAATTAAAGGCCCCCTTCCTCTGTAAATCCCACTTAAAGTACATGTTATTTCTAATGTCTATTCAAGGGGATAGAGAGTGACTTTCTGGGAAATCCATTTTACTATTATAGAACTGGAGATTGCCAAGGGCTAACAAGTGTTAATTTTTGCTACACAAGAATTTCAGCCTGAAAAACCTACTTCCTTCCCCAGTAAAGACTACAAAATCACATTCTCGTTGTAGAAATTTAGACCAAACACCAAGGGATAAGTATCACTTGTGTGAAATGACATTGATGTTTTCAGGCAGGTAACAGCTCTACCAAAATATATGCTGCTAAAATGCAGCTTTTATGCAACCTTCAAAAACCAATAGCTTTGTTTTGTAGAGGATAAAGTCTAAATTTCTTCAGTTAGCAAATATAGCTCTCCACATTCTGTGCCCGGTCTGCCTTTCCAAAATAGGCTCTCACTTTTTTAAGTACACATTCCAGTGTCAGCTTTCAATCTCTGTTCCCCAGTGAGGCCATCTGAGTTTGTTCATTTGGTGTCTTTTTGGTCTGAGGACTACACCCTCAAAACACAGGCAGCTTGACAGAGTAAACCTGCCTATGATTCTTCAGTATTCATCTCAGATCTCTGGGCCTCCAAGAAGGTTTCTTGAGCATTCTAGCCCACAGCTGTGATGGTGGATTACCTATTGATTTTGTCTCACAGCATCAACTCGTGTTTCCGGTAGCATACTTTGGAGCTTCAATTACAAAATTTGAAATGTGACTTCAGATAAAACTACAGAAAATGCCCAATGAAACTATAAACTACAACACTCAGTGAATGGGGCAGGTTATAAGGTGTTACAATAGTACTTTAAAAAACTGATTTAATGATCAGACTAACATAGTTGATTGTAATTACTTGTAGATTCCACATCTGCAAGTTTACACATTTGCTACATTTTATTTGTAACTCCCAAATCCATACTTGCTTTCCTATCGATTCATGGATAAGCACAGAATAGCAAAAAATTTGAGTCGATTGATATGCATATGTTCCCAGCTGAAGTCAAACGAAGTGACACTCCACCTTCTTGTTTTAGTTCTCAAACTGTAAACAAATGTCCTTTTCATGGTAAATTTAGTGGCACATTTTTTGAGTTTTGTGCTTTTTGTTGGGAATTTTGCTGTTTAAAATGAATGGCCTCCATGCATAGACCTGAAGTACTACCTAGAGTTCCCATGTACGAGAAGACTATGATGTACCTTACGAAGAAAGTACATGTATCATAAGCTTTGATCAGGCATGATTTATAGTGCTGTTAGCCATGAGTTCAATGTTAATGAATCAACAATATATATTAAGTATGGTATCTTTAAATAGAAACACACATGAAACAAGGGCACAACTTAAAATTTTCACATAAATATAGAATGAGAATGGGTTTTACTGTATTTGTAAATATTTTTCCCCACAAATGCTCCCTGTATTATTGACAAAGGAAAATATCTGAATAATTTTTGTCTCCATGCATGCCAACCTGGTGAAATTTTATACAAATTCTTAATTATTGTTGCATTACGTGTGGTAAAACTGAAGTGGAGGGAGGATCAGAGAGAGAAGCCTCTTCTACAGATTTCTCTCTTCTTAGTCCTCCAAGTTCCTGAGAAAGGATGAGGGGGGTCAAAGATGATCCTACTGTCTTTTTGTGGTGATTGTTAAACAGTGATAGTATATTCTTTCTTAATCGCTTTGCTTTACCAAAACGCAGGTTTCCCCAAGGATATCATTTTCCTTACAACACTATCTGATGATGGCTGTTCCTTCTCTAACTGCTTCTACCTGAGAGATTCAAGGTTAAGAAGGGTTAGCATCCCCTTCTTCACTGGACAACTGCCTACTCTCTTCATGATGACTCATCATTTCATGTTTAAGATCTATGAGTGGGACAGGCTCATATTCCCATCCCCTAATCCTTCTTACTATAATCTATCTTCTTAGAAGACTTTATCCCTTCTGTTTTGGAATCTGGCTCTCTTCCTCTCCAACTCTGCCACCCATCAGTATTCACTGTTATCAGATAGTGGACTCTATCCACAACCAGGCCTTGGTTTTTTGCTTCAGTTATAGTGGTTTAAAACACAGTATTTCCTAAAACAAACTCTTCTTCTAGGTTTTAACTTGCTGCTTTCCTGCAGCTTTCATAGCCTTGTTTCCTAGTCTTGAAACTTACCTCTTCCTGTTCTCTTTTTCATTTCTTCATACATCTAACAAATATTTTGAGAGCTTATCATATACTAGGCACTGGGGTATACCACAGTGAAAAATATAAACATGAACCTTTGCTCTCCCAAAACTTTTAGACTAGCAGGAGTTGTAGAGACAAGTACACAGTAGTTGTAATACAATGAGGCAAATGCTAGGATAGGGGACACACCTGGTGCGGTGATGGTACTGAAGAGGGATATCTAACCCAAACGTGGGAGATCAAGAATGGGCCTGCATGACAATGTGATATTCAGCTGGATTTTGGAGGAAGAGGAGAAGTGAAAAGGAGATGATGGTTAGACGTGAGGTGAAGTATAGGGAACAGCATTATGCAAACGCACAGAGCCAAGAAAGAGGGAAGTAAAGGCAGTTTAGAAAGGTTATACAATAAAAAGCTCACCAAATCATAAAAGACCCTGTAAGCCACGGTAAACCCTTAGACTGTACTCAGGACAGTGAGAACCCTAGGGTGTTCTAAACAGGGGACTAATCTGATCACATGCTTATGTTTGAACACTCTAGCTGCAGTATAGAATATAGACTGAAGATGACAAGGGAGCCAGTCAAGATGATGATGCAGTCATCCAGCTACAAAATTATGGTAGCCTGGCTTAAGGTAGGAGCAGTTAAGAATGTAAGTAGAAGGGTTTGCGAGGTATTTATTTAGTCCAATCTATGAGGCCTAATGACTGAAATTATATGCACAGAGAGGGGAAAAGGGTAGTTAGGGATTATGTCCAGATTTCTGCTTTGGGCTTGATAGCACCATATATTTCCTGAGATAGGGACTACGGGAGAAAGAGGAAGCAAGCCTTAGAGTAAGTTAATGAAGTATTTTGGACATGTTGTGTTTGAGAGACCTGTAACTCATCCAAGAAAAGATACCCAGTTAGATAGTTGGAAATATGGGTCAGGAGGCAAAGAGATAGATCTGAGCTGGAGATACAGTAGATATGGCTGTCCTTTGCATAAGGACAAATGGTAACTGAAGCAATAGAAAAGGATGGGATTACTTGGAGAAGGAGAACATGAGAAGAGGGCCTAGCACAAAGCTCTGAGAAACTCTGAAAGAAGAACTTGCCAAGAGGCTAGAAAAGTAGAAGGAGAAAAACTAGAAACAGAATTGTGTCACAGAAACCACTGGCAGATGCCTTTACAAACAGGATCCTGGTGTCTAGCACAGGACTGGTGCCAACAGTAAGTTACTGGAAAGTGTCCACTGAATTTAAGGACAAGCAGGTCACTGACAACCTTGGAAAGGTCAATGTCAATGGAGTGGAAGCAGAAAACCAGTGATTCTGTAAGGTCAATGAATTGCCTCATACTTTCCAAATGACTCCCACATCTATCCTTTTATTTCCTTCCCCACTGCTACCACTCTAGTTAATGCTTTTACTACTTCTTGCCAGACCTTTAGTAATGACTCATATAACTGCCTTCGTATGTAGTCTCTCTTCAAGAACTGTCTCCCCAAACAAAACAAAGCAACATACAGCTCATCCTATGTACAATAGCCAGAGTAATATTTCTTTTTTTATCTTTTTTTATTATTATTATACTTTAAGTTTTAGGGTACATGTGCACAATGTGCAGGTTTGTTGCATATGTATCCATGTGCCATGTTGGTGTGCTGCACCCATTAACTCGTCATTTAGCATTAGGTATCTCTCCTAATTCTGTCCCTCCCCCCTCCCCCCACCCCACAACAGTCACCAGAGTGTGATGTTCCCCTTCCTGTGTCCGTGTGCTCTCATTGTTCAATTCCTACCTATGAGTGTGAACATGCGGTGTTTGGTTTTTTGTCCTTGCGATAGTTTACCGAGAATGATGGTTTCCAGTTTCATCCATGTCCCTACAAAGGACATGAACTCATCCTTTTTTATGGCTGCATAGTATTCCATGGTGTATATGTGCCACATTTTCTTAATCCAGTCTATTGTTGTTGGTATTTGGGTTGGTTCCAAGTCTTTGCTATTGTGAATAGTGCTGCAATAAACATATGTGTGCATGTGTCTTTATAGCAGCATGATTTATAGTCCTTTGGGTATATACCCAGTAATGGGATGGCTGGGTCAAATGGTATTTCTAGTTCTAGATCCCTGAGGAATCGCCACACTGACTTCCACAATGGTTAAAGTAGTTTACAGTCCCACCAACAGTGTAAAAGTGTTCCTATTTCTCCACATCCTCTCCAGCACCTGTTGTTTCCTGACTTTTTAATGATCACCATTCTAACTGGTGTGAGATGGTATCTCATTGTGGTTTTGATTTGCATTTCTCTGATGGCCAGTGATGATGAGCATTTTTTCATGTGTTTTTTGGCTGTATAAATGTCTTCTTTTGAGAAGTGTCTGTTCATGTCCTTTGCCCACTTTTCGATGGGGTTGTTTTTTTCTTGTAAAGTTGTTTGAGTTCATTGTAGATTCTGGATATTAGCCCTTTGTCAGATGAGTAGGTTGCAAAAATCTTCTCCCATTTTGTAGGTTGCCTGTTCACTCTGATGGTAGTTTCTTTTGCTGTGCAGAAGCTCTTTAGTTTAATTAGATCCCATTTGTCAATTTTGGCTTTTGTTGCCATTGCTTTTGGTGTTTTAGACAGGAAGTCCTTGCCCATGGCTATGTCCTGAATGGTATTGCCTAGGTTTTCTTCTAGGGTTTTTATGGTTTTAGGTCTAACATGTAAGTCTTTAATCCGTCTTGAATTAATTTTTGTATAAGGTGTAAGGAAGGGATCCAGTTTCAGCTTTCTACATATGGCTAGCCAGTTTTCCCAGCACCATTTATTAAATAGGGAATCCTTTTCCCATTGCTTGTTTTTATCAGGTTTGTCAAACATCAGATAGTTGTAGATATGCGGCATTATTTCTGAGGGCTCTGTTCTGTTCCATTGATCTATGTCTCTGTTGTGGTACCAGTACCATGCTCTTTTGGTTACTGTAGCCTTGTAGTATAGTTTGAAGTCAGGTAGCGTGATGCCTCCAGCTTTGTTCTCTTGGCTTAGGATTGACTTGGTGATGCCGGCTCTTTTGTGGTTCCATATGAACTTTAAAGTAGTTTTTTCCAATTCTGTGAAGAAAGTCACTAGTAGCTTGATGGGGATGGCATTGAATCTATAAATTACCTTGGGCAGTATGGCCATTTTCACGATATTGATTCTTCCAACCCATGAGCATGGAATGTTCTTCCATTTGTTTGTATCCTCTTTTATTTCATTGAGCAGTGGTTTGTAGTTTTCTCCTTGAAGAGGTCCTTCACATCCCTTGTAAGTTGGATTCCTAGGTATTTTATTCTCTTTGAAGCAATTGTGAATGGGAGTTCACTCATGATTTGGCTCTCTGTTTGTCTGTGATTGGTGTACAAGAATGCTTGTGATTTTTGTACATTGATTTTGTATCCTGAGACTTTGCTGAAGTTGCTAATCAGCTTAAGGAGATTTTGGGCTGAGACAATGGGGTTTTCTAGATATACAATCATGTCATCTGCAAACAGGGACAATTTGACTTCCCCTTTTCCTAATTGAATACCCTTTATTTCCTTCTCCTGCCTGATTGCCCTGGCCAGAACTTCCAACACTATGTTGAATAGGAGTGGTGAGAGAGGGCATCCCTGTCTTGTGCCAGTTTTCAAAGGTAATGCTTCCAGTTTTTGCCCATTCAGTATGGTATTGGCTGTGGGTTTGTCATAGATAGCTCTGATTATTTTGAGATATGTCCCATCAATACCTAATTTATTGAGAGTTTTTAGCATGAAGGGTTGTTGAATTTTGTCAAAGGCCTTTTCTGCATCTATTGAGATAATCATGTGGTTTTTGTGTTTGGTTCTGTTTATATGCTGGATTACATTTATTGATTTGCATATGTTGAACCAGCCTTGCATCCCAGGGATGAAGCCCACTTGATCATGGTGTATAAGCTTTTTGATGTGCTGCTGGATTCGGTTTGCCAGTATTTTATTCAGGACTTTTGCATCAATGTTCGTCAAGGATATTGGTCTGAAATTCTCTTTTTTGGTTGTGTCTCTGCCAGGCTTTGGTATCAGGATGATGCTGGCCTCATAAAATGTGTTAGGGAGGATTCCATCTTTTTCTATTGATTGGAATCGTTTCAGAAGAAATGGTACCAGTTCCTCCTTGCACCTCTGGTAGAATTCAGCTGGGAATCCATCAGGTCCTGGACTCTTTTTGGTTGATAAGCTATTGATTATTGCCACAATTTCAGAGCCTGTTATTGGGCTATTCAGAGATTCAACTTCTTCCTGGTTTAGTCTTGGGAGGGTGTATGTGTCCAGGAATTTATCCATTTCTTCTAGATTTTCTAGTTTATTTGCACAGCGGTGTTTGTAGTATTCTCTGATGGTAGATTGTATTTCCGTGGGATCGGTGGTGATATCCCCTTTTTCATTTTTTACTGCGTCTATTTGATTCTTCTCTCTTTTCTTCTTTATTAGTCTTGCTAGCGGTCTATCAATTTTGTTGATCTTTTGAAAAAATCAGCTCCTGGATTCATTAATTTTTTGAAGGGTTTTTTGTGTCTCTATTTCCTTCAGTTCTGCTCTGATTTTAGTTATTTCTTGCCTTCTGCTAGCTTTTGAATGTGTTTGCTCTTGCTTTTCTAGTTCTTTTAATTGTGATGTTAGGGTGTCAATTTTGGATCTTTCCTGCTTTCTCTTGTGGGCATTTACTGCTATAAAATTCCCTCTACACACTGCTTTGAATGTGTCCCAGAGATTCTGGTATGTTGTGTCTTTGTTCTCATTGGTTTCAAAGAACATCTTTATTTCTGCCTTCATTTTGTTATGTACCCAGTAGTCATTCAGGAGCAGATTGTTCAGTTTCCATGTAGTTGAGTGGTTTTGAGTGAGTTTCTTAATCCTGAGTTCTAGTTTGATTGCACTGTGGTCTGAGAGACAGTTTGTTATAATTTCTGTTCTTTTACATTTGCTGAGGAGAGCTTTACTTCCAACTATGTGGTCAATTTTGGAATAGGTATGGTGTGGTGCTGACAAAAATGTATATTCTGTTGATTTGGGGTGGACAGTTCTGTAGATGTCTATTAGGTCCACTTGGTGCAGAGCTGAGTTCAATTCCCGGGTATCCTTGTTAACTTTCTGTCTCATTGATCTGTCTAATGTTGACAGTGGGGTGTTAAAATCTCCCATTATTATTGTGCCGGAGTTTAAGTCTCTTTGTAGGTCACTCAGGACTTGCTTTATGAATCTGGGTGCTCCTGTGTTGGGTGCATATATATTTAGGATAGTTAGCTCTTCTTGTTGAATTGATCCCTTTACCATTATGTAATGGCCTTCTTTGTCTCTTTTGATCTTTGTTGGTTTAAAGTCTATTTTATCAGAGACTAGGATTGCAACCCCTGCCTTTTTTTGTTTTCCATTTGCTTGGTAGATCTTCCTCCATCCCTTTATTTTGAGTCTATGTGTGTCTCTGCATGTGAGATGGGTTTCCTGAATACAGCCCACTGAAGGGTCTTGACTCCTTATCCAATTTGCCAGTCTGTGTCTTTTAATTGGAGCATTTAGCCCATTTACATTTAAAGTTAATATTGTTATGTGTGAATTTGATCCTGTCATTGTGATGTTAGTTGGTTATTTTGCTCGTTAGTTGATGCAGTTTCTTCCTAGCCTCGATGGTCTTTACAATTTGGCATGTTTTTGCAGTGGCTGATACCAGTTGTTCCTTTCCATGTTTAGTGCTTCCTTCAGGAGCTCTTGTAGGGCAGGCCTGGTGGTGACAAAATCACTCAGCATTTGCTTGTCTGTAAAGTATTTTATTTCTCCTTCACTTATGAAGCTTATTTTGGCTGGATATGAAATTCTGGGTTGAAAATTCTTTTCTTTAAGAATGTTGAATATCGGCCCCCACTCTTCTGGCTGGTAGAGTTTCTGCCGAGCTGTTAGTCTGATGGGCTTCCCTTTGTGGGTAACCCGACCTTTCTCTCTGGCTGCCCTTAACATTTTTTCCTTCATTTCAACTTTGGTGAATCTGACAATTATGTGTCTTGGAGTTGCTCTTCTCAGGGAGTATCTTTGTGGTGTTCTCTGTATTTCCTGAATCTGAATGTTGGCCTGCCTTACTACATTGGGGAAGTTCTCCTGGTAATCTTGCAGAGTGTTTTCCAACTTGGTTCCATTCTCCCCGTCACTTTCAGGTATACCAATCATACGTAGGTTTGGTCTTTTCACATAGTCCCATATTTCTTGGAGGCTTTGTTCGTTTCTTTTTATTCTTTTTTCTCTAAACTTCCCTTCTTGCTTCATTTATTTCCTGTTCCATCGCTGATACCCTTTCTTCCAGTTGATCGCATCGGCTACCGAGGCTTCTGCAATCTTCACGTAGTTCTCGAAACTTGGCTTTCAGCTCCATCATCTCCTTTAAGCCTTTCTCTGCATTGGTTATCTTAGTTATACATTCATCTATTTTTTTTTCAAAGTTTTTAACTTCTTTGCCATTGGTTTGAATTTCCTCCCGTAGCTCGGAGTAGTTTGATCATCTGAAGCCTTCTTCTCTCAGCTCGTCAAAGTCATTCTCCGTCCAGCTTTGTTCCGTTGCTGGTGAGGAACTGCATTCCTTTGGAGGAGGAGAGGTGCTCTGCTTTTTAGAGTTTCCAGTTTTTCTGCTCTGTTTTCTCCCCATCTTTGTAGGTTTTTCTACTTTTGGTCTTCGATGATGGTGATGTACAGATGGGTTTTTGGTGTGGGTGTCCTTTCTGTTTGTTAGTTTTCCTTCTAACAGACAGGACCCTCAGCGGCAGGTCTGTTGGAGTTTGCTAGAGGTCCACTCCAGACCCTGTTTGGCTGGGTGTCAGCAGCAGTGGCTGCAGAACAGCGGATTTTCGGGAGACCGCAAATTCAGCTGTCTGATCGTTCCTCTGTAAGTTTTGTCTCAGAGGAGTACCTGGCCGAGTGAGGTGTCAGTCTGTCCCTACTGGGGGGTGCCTACCAGTTAGGCTGCTCGGGGGTCAGGGACCCACTTTAGGAGGCAGTCTGCCCGTTCTCAGATCTCCAGCTGCGTGCTGGGAGAACCACTACTCCCTTCAAAGCTGTCAGACAGGGACATTTAAGTCTGCAGAGGTTCCTGCTGACTTTTTGTCTGTGCCCTGCCCCCAGAGGTGGAGCCTACAGAGGCAGGCAGGCCTCCTTGAGCTGTGGTGGGCTCCACCCAGTTCGAGCTTCCTGGCTGCTTTGTTTACCTAAGCAAGCCTGGGCAATGGTGGGCGCCCCTCCCCCAGCCTGGCTGCCACCTTGCAGTTTGATCTCAGACTGCTGTGCCAGCAATCAGCGAGACTCTGTGGGCGTAGGGCCCTCCGAGCCAGGTACAGGACACAATCTCCTGGTGTGCCGTTTTCCAAGCCCGTTGGAAAAGCGCAGTATTAGGGTGGGACTGACCTGATTTTCCAGGTGCCGTCTGTCACCCCTTTCTTTGACTAGAAAAGGGAACTCTCTGACCCCTTGCGCTTCCCGAGTGAGGCAATGCCTCGCCCTGCTTTGGCGTGCGCAAGGTGCGCTGCACCAACTGTCCTGCACCCACTGTTTGGCACTCTCTAGTGAGATGAACCCCGTACCTCAGATGGAAATGCAGAAATCACCCGTCTTCTGCGTCGGTCACGCTGGGAGCTGTAGACCAGAGCTGTTCCTATTCGGCCATCTTGGCTCCACCCCCAGAGTAATATTTCTAAGGTACAGCTTAGAACAAGTCTATCCTGGCTTAAAAACATGATGGTTCTCTACTGCCTTCAGAGTAAAACCCAAACCTCTTAGCATGATGTTCAAAGCTTTACATTATTTGGTCCCAATCTAAGTGTCCAGCCATATCACCCACATTCCAAACACCTATCTTTATAAAAAATGCT
Source organism: Nomascus leucogenys (assembly GCF_006542625.1). NCBI lineage: Eukaryota > Metazoa > Chordata > Mammalia > Primates > Hylobatidae > Nomascus > Nomascus leucogenys. The sequence goes on along the minus strand of NC_044382.1, from coordinate 35,338,854 downwards.
GACTTTAAAAGAATTAAAGCCATTCAAAGAGTCAGGATTATAGACATACAGATAAGAATAATTTTCCTCTTTTGTTAAGGAAAAAAAGATGTGTCCAGGGCTCTCTTCATTTATTCACCAAAATGAACAAACAGCATCTGACAGAACAGAATTGTCATAAAACACAGACAATTGTCCCTTTTGTGTTGTGGCATGAAACACATGGCTTACAGAGGAAAAAAATGGTGTTTTAGCATTTAACAACACATTTGATCAATATTAATCTGTTACAGAAAACATTTCTACTCTACTATTAGCTGACTTATTTTATATTCTCAGCTAAGTAAAATGACAAAAAATTTAAAAAGACATAACTTTCTTTATAAAGGTTCTCCCCAGCAATCCTGTAGAAGCTATCCAATGGTTCCTAATTAAAAGATGGTGGTTTTTACATACTTCACTAACCTAGCAAGTGTGATAGCTTTATACCTATACTACAAGCTAGTTGGGAAATAATTATGTAGGTAAAAAGCCATTTTAGGCTTTCAGATCAATTATAATCCAAATAGATGAGAGAGACCTATAACAAATTTAAGAGAAGATGTTCTAAAGATGACCTAATAGATGAAGAGAGTTTTGTTATATAATTGTAGGGGTAGCTTAATCCCTTCACAACATTCCTAGTCATTTAACTTTTCTGGGGTGGCTTTCTAATATTTTATACAATCACACACATGCACAAACACACACATGCATGCACACACAATGTGGTATGCTGATGACAAAATATGCTTAGCAAAAACTTTGTCCTTCTATAATTTGGTCTGCTTGTCTTGGTACTACATTGTAATACGGGTAAGTGGTTGTAAAGTGATCCTAGGATTGATCATAAGAAGATTACTGTGTACTTTATAAATTCCATATCCCAAAGAAATAACAGCTATTAAAAGTATTCTGAGATTGGTATAATGAGTTTTCATATTATGAACTGCAAGAATTGGCTATCTCAGACATATTTTCCTGGTTTATATTCTTCCCTAATTACAATTTGTCATGTTCTTCAGTTAGAGAAAAACATTTTCATCCATATTACTGAAATCTCAACATATTCTACGTTTTTTTATATGCTGGGTTTTTTACTTGCAAAATAATATTAATACAGGCATACCTCTGAGATATTTCAGGTTCGGTTCTAGACCACAATAAAGTGAATATTGCAACAAAGCAAGTCACACGAATTTTTTGGTTTCCCACTACATATAAAAGTTATATTTATACTATACTGTAGTCTATTAAGTGTGCAATAGCATTGTGTCTTTAAAAATGTATTTACCTTAATCTTAAAATATTGCTTAAAAATGCTAACGATCATTTGAACTTTCAGTGAGCTGTAATCTTTTTCTTTGTGGAGGGTCTTGCTTCAGTGTTGATGCCTGTCGACTGATCAGAGAGGTGTTTGCTGAAGGTGGGGTGGCTGTGGCAATTTCTTAAAGTAGACAACAATGAAGTTTCACTTTTCTTTTCATAAAAGATTTCTTTGTAGCATGAGATGCTATTTGATAGCATTTTACCCACAGTAGAAACTCTTTCAAAATTGGAATCAATCCACTCAAACCATGCTGCTGCTTTACCAATTAAGTTTATGTAATACTCTAAATCCTTTGTTGTTATTTCAACAAGGTTCACAGAATCTTCACCAGGAGTAGAGTCCATCTCAAGAAACAAATTTATTTGCTCATCCGTCCATAAAAAGCAACTCCTCATCCATTCACATTTTCTCATGAGATTGCAGCAATTCCGTCACATTTTCGGGCTCCACTTCTAATTCTAGTTCTCTTGCTGTTTCTACCACATCTGCAGTGACTTCCTAAACGGAAGTGTTGAACCCCTAAAATTCATCTATAACTGTTGGAATCAACTTCTTTCAAACTGCTACTAATGTTGATCCTTTGACCTCCTTCTGCGAATCACAAATTCTTAATAGCATCTAGAACGGCCAATTCTTTTCAGAAGGTTTTTGATTTACTTTGCCCAGGTCCACCAGAGGAATCACTGTCTATAGCAGCTATAGCCTTACAAAATGTACTGATTTGAAACTTGAAATTAATCCTTGATTCATGGGCTACAAATGGATAATGTGTTGGCAAGCATGAGAACAACATCCATCTTGTACAATTCCATTAGAGCTCTTGGGTGAGCCCGGGTGCACTGTCAATGAACAGTAATATTTTGAAAGTAATCATTTTTTTTCTGAGCAGTTGAACAGGTCTTTACAGTGGCCTTAAAATGTTCAGTGAAGCATACTATAAACAGAGGTGCTGTCATCCAGGCTTTGTTGTTTCATTTCTAGAGTACAAGCAGAGTAGAGTAAGCATAAGTCTTAAGGGTCTTTGGATTTTTGGAGTGGTAAATGAGACTTAAAGTCACCAACTACATTAGCCCCTACCAAGAGTGTCAGCCTGTCCTTTGAAGCCAGACATTGACTCCTTTCTAGCTATGAAAGTCCTAGATGGCATCTTCTTCCAACAAAAGGCTTTTTCATCTACATGGAAAATCCATTATTTAGTAATCTTAGCTAGATCTTCTAGATAATTTGCTGCAGTTTCTGTATCAGCACGTGCTGCTTCCCCTTACACTTTTATGTTACAGAGCTGGCTTCTTTCCCTAAACCTCATCAACCGACCTCTGCTAGCTTCCAATTTTTCTTCTGCAGCTTTCTCACCTCTCACAGCCTTCACAGAATTGAAGAGAGTTAGGCTTTGGCTTAAAGGAATGTTGTGAATGGTTTGATCTTCTGTCCAGACCACTAAAACTTTCTTCGTATCAGCAAGAAGGCTGTTTCACTTTCTGATCATTCACATGTTTGCTGGAGTAGCACTAGTTATTTCCTTCAAGAGCTTTTCCTTTGCATTCACAATTTAGCTGTTTAGTACAAGAGTCCTTGCTTTTGGCCTGTCTTGGCTTTTGATGTGCCCTCCTCACTAAGCTTAACTACTTCTAGCTTTTTAAGTGAGAGACATGCAACTCTTTCACTTCAACACTTAGAGGCCACTGTAGGGTTATTAATTAGCTTAATAATATTATTGTGTCTCAGGGATTTGAGAGTCCCAAGAAGAAGGAGACAGACAGGGAATGGCCAGTTGGAAGAGCAGTCAGAACATGTGCAATTATTTATCAATTAAGTACGGTGTCTTATACAGGTGAGGTTTATGGTGCCTGAAAACAATTAAAATAGTAACATCAGGCCGGCATGGTAATCCCAGCACTCTGGGAGGCCAAGGTGAGCGGATCACCTGAGGTCAGGAGTTCGAGACCAGCCTGGCCAACATGGGTAATCCCCGTCTCTACTAAAAATACAAAAATTAGCCGGGCATGGTGGCACACGCCTGTAGTCCCAGCTACTGGGGAGGCTGAGGCAGGAGGATTGCTTGAACCTGGGAAGCAGAGGTTGCTGTGAGCCGAGATTGTACCACTGCACTCCAGCCTGGGTGACAGAGCAAAAGTCCATTTCAAAAAAAAAAAATCTAAGATCACTGATCACCGGTCATAACAGATACAAAAATGATGAAAAAGTTTGAAATATTGAGAGAATTATCAAAATGTGACATAGAGACACAAAATGAGCACAAGCTGTTGGAAAATGGCACTGACAGACTTGCTTAATATAGGGTTGCCACAAACCTTCAATTTGTAAGTGAAACAAAACAAAATAAACATGCAATATTTGGGAAGTACAATAAAACAAGGTACGCCTATATCTAAATACGACAGAATACCCCTATAATGGCCACAGCTATTACGTTATCAGTTGTTCTTAGAAGCAATACCAGAAACATTTGGAGGGCTTTACCAAAATTCAGATACCCAACCCCAAAATTCTAATTTAGGAAATCTGGTATACAGCCTTGGCATTTGCCAGGTGATTCTTACTTGATACTTAGCTACTTGGGCTGAGGTGGAAGGACAGTCTTAGCCCAGGAGTTCAAGGCTGCAGTGAGCTAGGATCATGCCACTGTGCTCTAGCCTGGGTGACAGAGCAAGACCCTGTCTTTAAAAAATAATAAATAAATAAATAAATAAATAAATACATCTAACGGGGGAAAAACTCTAAAACTCTTGGTTTTTAAATATCATATAACATTTTCCCCCCAAATAGTGACAGTCAGTAAATTAAATACATTGAAAGTAGGGCAGAGAAACTCCCAAATATGATCCTAAATAAATCAACATAAGGAGCAAGCCAATTTGAGAAATTCCATTTAACTATAAAACCACCCTTTAAAAACTTCTCATTATCATGTTAAAGGTATTCAGATTCAATGAAACAGTACTAATAACTTCCAGGCCATTCCTAAAAGATCTTATAAGCCCTAAAAGACCCTATGAAATACTTAATAATTAGTACAGTTGTGCCTTTAATGTTTAAAAGAGGCAGAGACAAACAAGTTAAAAGGCATTTTCCTAACCCTGACTGCAAGTCACAAGCTTGATGCTGCCTGAAGCCAACTGGCATGGTGCCCATTTACAGTAAGTTGTTTACTCCGTGTCTACCAATCACACTGCAGAGAAGGAATGCCTAGAGACATAGAGTGTCTTTTCAAGATGGATCAACAGAGAAAGAGGAATTTATAAGTTTATTAAATTGTTACAGATATTGTTTTTAATATTGCTCCAAATATTCCAATCCACTTTCCATAATCTCAGCATTTTTAAACCAAATAACTAGCCCTCAACAGATAAACTTACAGTAATAGTTTATCAGTGGAATGGGTAGTATCCTCTCATCAGTTTAAGTATCTTTTAAATAAAATTTTTAAAGGACACAATATCGATCTTTAAATGGATTTGAACTTAAACCAATTAGATTGAAGTTGATTTAAATTGTTTTAAATAACCAATTTTTAGCATAAAGACTGAGACTATTAAGAAATGGAACATCCAGAGAAATAGAAAATAGAAAAAATGAACCCTGATTATCAAGAGAAAAATGGGTAGGAAGTATCTGTCTAGTATATCAACAGTTTCACTTAATTCCCAAGCCCAAATAGCAGAGCAAATCACTCCAGTAACAATATAGGATTGTGGATTTTAATACTTTGTTTGGACTCTCAGAGCTAGTCTGGACTGTCCCCTTCCTCCACTGCCCTGTTTTTAGTACATTATGCCCAATAATTTTGGAGTTTTGGTTCCTGCAATCTTTTGATCCTATAATGATATTTCTTCTGCTGCTTCTTTTACTTTTGTTTCTCACAATTTGTATTTCTCAAAAAAAAAATCACACGCAAATGTTGTCACATTATTAAATTACTAAATTATCCTATACTTTCTAAACATTTACTTTTTGCTGAAAAAGCTCAGTGCTAATGATCATCAGATGTATGTTAATTTTCCTTTTAAGAGCCCAAATGAGAAAGAATATACACACCAAATACTAGGATTAGTTACAGGTCAGAATACATACGTTATTTCTAAGATCTTACTAGGTGTAAGATTTAAGTTAGACTTCAGTCAATAGGTAAATAAATAAAATCAAATTCTATCTTTGTCCCAATAGTTAGTACCTGGAAAGGTGCTGGATTCATGACCTTGGAAATTGTATAGTTTATAAACAGGATTTCAAAATAATGCTGAGGCAGCAGTGGTACTTCCTCACCTCTTCAGTGCTTGTATTTTAAATCCAAAGGGCTAAAAAAGCATCAACTGTAAATAGGTTGAAAGTTACATATTTATAACGTATTGCTAGTGTATTTGCTACAGGAAAGCAAGTTTGTCAATATGGCAAATAGCTTGAAAAAAGATTATGCACAAAGAAAATTCAAATTTAGATTGATACTTTAATAATTATAGGGAAAGTTACATTTTTTAGATACATTTCTAGCTTCCACTTTCTCTTTACATTTTAACCAGTGGGAAAAAGAAAAACAAAAAACACCACTTTGTTAATTTAACAAAACTATATATGGTATACAAAATTGAGCATCACAGCATGAGAAAGCTGAAATTGGAGAAAATAAAAAAATACACACTTTAACTAATAAGTGAAAAATAATTCTACAAATATTTAAAAAGAATTCTATAATCCTCAGCATGCAGCTGCATTGGCAAAAGGCAATTTAAACCCACCTCATGAACTACAAACAGGGGAATGCCATGCTCCCTTTCTCTTCCTCTCCTTCAGTTTCCACACTTAAAAAATTTCCTAGAGCCACCAGATGAGATTCCACACTCACTTTTTCTTTTTTTGTTGTGCAAGGTAGTATCTCCAAAATAGAATTTCTAACACTCAATAAAAAAGAAAATTCTGTGCAAACATTTTAGTTGTCTTCACTGAAAAATACATATCTTCATAACTGCATTGTAATTTGTCTATTTTAAGGTAGTATAGTTACTAGAAGTTCATAGGCCATTCTGAAAGTCTCCCTTCATCTTTTCTTATTACTCCTCACCTCCCCTTATATATTTTAGACTTCCAGAACTAAAACTAGTTATTTTGGTTAATAACTAACGTAAAACCCTGAGATAACAAAAAAAGTAAGCACTTGATTGAACGAATAAATACTAAATACTTGATCAAGCCAAATGATAGTTCTTTCATCTGAAAACAGACAAGTGAAGATGCCTTGATCGTTAAGTTATTGTGTACTACTGAATAGTTTATGTTCTGTAAAGCGGGTAAGGATTTGGGTAGATTTCTCTTCCCATCCTCTCTTGCCAGCAGCACTTCCCGTTCATCACCCCAATAAATTAAACATTTACTATATAGAGAACTCCCCACCTAAGATGTTTTTTCTTAATCATTCAGTGAGACCCATGTTAGCTCAGCAGCGGACATAAGAGGACATGAGAAAGGAAGAAAGGCTCTGGGACAACTACATTAAAAGCAAGTTTTCCACAGAAGTAACGTATTTAATTCTGAAGAGGGATAGCCTTATAATGTTCATTTTGATCATGAATCATGAATATGATAGCATCCTTTGAACACTTTTGCCATTATAACCATCTAATATCTGGTACCCTTAAATATTTGTGGAAAGAATTATATTGTGTAAATATTAGCAAAGAATTCCAAACATATGAGCCTCCTCTTTGCCTTTAGTTTTAATCAGTCTTAATCCATTCTTGCTAAAACAAGAGTTTCCAAACCCTTAGCAAAATATTTTCTTTTAAAAAATTAAATCTTGGCTGGGCACGGTGGCTCATGCCTGTAATCCCAGCACTTTGGGAGGCTGAGGCAGGCGGATCACCTGAGGTCAGGAGTTCGAGACCAGCCTGATCAACATGGAGAAACCCCGTCTCTACCAAAATTCAAAATTAGCTGGGCGTGGTGGCACATGCCTGTAATCCCAGCTACTTGGGAGGCTGAGCCAGGAGAATCGCTTAAACCCGGGAGGCACAGGTTGTGGTGAGCCGAGATCACACCATTGCACTCTAGCCCCATGAACAAATGCGAAACTCCATCTCAAAAAAAAAAAAAAAAAAAAAAAAAAAAAAAAAAAATTAAATCTTATGCAGAACCTCCAATACATAAGACAGATAAAAGTTGCTATTTTACTGCTAAAGCTTCCTTTGTACATTCAAATTTATAATATTAATCTGCATAGGAAGCAATCAGTAAGCTCAATAAAGATGTTTTGACAAAACCAGTAAAACTGAAATGGAAGTTATAAACAATAGTTATGTCAGGGTTATCATCAAAGTTTGGATTTAAACAGTTTGAAAGCCACTACCCTAAAACGTCACTTTGTCCCCATTAACAGCCCCAAGCCTCATTTCCAAACCCCTATGAAGCTTTCTTCCCTTATAAAAATAAAGCCCAAACTTTAACAATGCTCACCAAAATCTAGACTGTAACATATGTCTCACCAGTTTCTTGTAGGAACTATCTTCCAGTCAGTATGGTTTTCTCAGTGTTCCTCAATATACCAAGTTCAGCCATTCATTCTAACAAATATATACTTGAGTGCCTACAATGAGTCTCTAGATTTTTGCTTATTCTGCCTATTATTGTCTTGGACTCTTCCTCAACCATCCTCAACAAAAGTTCTCTCTTATTTCCCAAAGTACTCAATCCTTCTGCCACTCATGAATCCTGAAGTGTTTGCCTTTACAAGCTGTTTAAATGATGAAGAGCCATATGGTATAGCATCAAGGCTGCTAATAAATGTACTAAAATACACAATTCTGTCTTTGATTTGGATCTTTAAAAATCAAGTTTTTAGCTGGGTGCGGTGGCTCACACCTGTAATCCCCAGCACTTTGGGAGGCTGAGACAGACGGATCACCTGAGGCCAGGAGTTCGAGACCAGCCTGGCCAACATGGAGAAACCCCATCTCTACTAAAAATACAAAAATTAGCTGGGCATAGTGGCAGGCACCTGTAATCCCAGCTACTCGGCAGGCTGAGGCAGGAGAATCACTTGAACCCAGGAGACGGAGGTTGCAGTGAGCTGAGATCACCCTCCTGCACTATAGCCTGGGCCACAGAACAAGACCTCGTCTCAAAAATAAAATAAATAAATAAATAAAATAAATCAAGTTTTTATTTCTACTGGAAGAAGATAAAACCCATTTCTGAATTTCAAAAGCAAAGACTTGAAACCCATGTACTATTTATAGGAAATGCATGTGCAAACGTGTACAGTTTAAGTGGTATTTGTGGTTTGTTTACCCTGTTGAGTAATTTAAAATTTTAAAGTCACAGTTTGGCACACAGAAAAGCTACTTGGTTGTCAAAAAAAAGCCACATTTTGCACACACATGATTAAAGAATAATTATCTAAAATGTTTTTCATAGCACAGTATTTGATCAAAAGTTTCAAACATATTAAATGCAAGAGTTCCACTCTACTAATATTTGTAAACTTAATAAAAGTACTTCTAGTGGCTTGTATACAATTCAGTTTTAAACTATGTTTACATTTTTCTGTGACTTTCTGTGCTATCAAGCTTTTTTAAATTTATAAATGACTGCCTTTTTTTAGAGAGGACTTGAGACAGCTTTAAAAAATAGGTAAAATTCAAGATGGCAATTTAAAAGAGAATGAAAAGTTTATCAATTACATTTCTACAGGAGTAGCTAATTGGATCACTGTTAAATTATTTAGAAACACAAAATATTTAGGATAGTATCAGACTTTTATCTTTGTTTGCTGATTAACTTAAGCCTAGTCTAAAATTTTCTATTGCTACATCAAGGGAACAATTTCAATATGAGAATAGAAAAATACAGGTCTTTAAACACCTAACCTTGATGCCACAAATAGTACTAGGTTTTGTCTTACCTATAACACTTAATGAAGCAGTAAGGACACTGTTCCACCTAATAATGTTTCCGGGGTTTCTTGTATCTCATTAGGGACTCATCTAATATGACTGATAAACAGTAAGCAGAGTGACCTCCAAGTTAGATACACGTAAATACACAGCCAAGTTCTAATGTAAATTTCCTCTGCTATAAACTGATAGCTACTGCTGTAGGGTACCAGGTTTCATCTTGAGTCTATCCACTGAAAAACAGAAACAAACAAAACACACAAAAATCACAACATATTAAATACAATTTAAAACAAATAAGCTATCCTATAGAAGAACAGGAATGAGATAAAATGATCCTACTGCAGGATAATTCTGAATTAAGCATTCTCCTGTCAGCAGCTAGAGAGTCTATTGGGTATTTAGTTTGAAAACTGAACAGAACTGTTTTTCTTAACTTAGGCAACAGCTTGCTTTTTTGATTGTTAGATTAAGCTAGCTTATTCAGTATAAGTAGGAAGCATGGCTGAATGACTAAGGACAAAATAGGTGGCAGCAACACTGGCATTAACTTCATTAGATTGAAACCTCGGTCTGGATTACAGCATAAACTGAAAATTGTTAAATTTTAATAAAATTCAAAAAGGAAATAAGAAATTAATTGCCAGACGCTTTAACCAACATTAACACTAGTATCAGTACCTTAATTTTTCTACTTTCCATTGATTTCTCTAAAATAAAATTAAAATGCAATATAAGTGGCATTCAAGGTTATTTTTTAAACCTTAGAACTCTTTCTTCAAAGGAAAGCTTCTCTAGAAATAAGATGTGTAATACAAGCTGGGTGGATTTCTCTGCTTGCACCCAACTCTCTGAGCTACCTCTATAACCCCTGATAGTTCTTCTGAGTAGTTAGGAAAACACTAATAAACAATTGCTCAAACACTGCCTTACAGATAAAGATCGCTCTACTACTGAAGCTGTTGCCTGGAGGACAGTACTACTAGGCACTGACTTGAAATATTTGTCAGCTACTATAAGAAATTCCTAGATGTCCCACGAATAATAGAGTTTGATGGAGGGGGCATCAATGTAATTTACAAACAATTGGCAACTTGCACACAAAAAGTTCATTTGTTCCAAAGTTGAACTAATGACAATTGAGGACCACCAGTATGTTAGACAATGTACAGGAATCATTAGATTCTAAAGTTTAGATAAATGGTAAAACAGCTTGAAAGACCTCTAGTATTGAATTTTGGTCAATACGAATTCATTTCCAAAATCAAAGGGGAGTAAGAGTATTTTTAATTATTGGCTAGCCTTGAGAGAGACAACATTTGGGTTTTACAAAAAGTGCTTTTAAAACAATGTCAGCAAAACTGGTGGAATAAAGAACTCAAGTTCTACACATCCATAAGAGCAAATAAAAAGGGCAAAAACTGTCAAACTGAACTTTTTCGGAACCTGAAAATTAATCAAAGGCTTGAAGCAGCCCAGGGAATTTTTACTGAAAAACAAAAACAACCCTCTTCCCCAGCTAATTCTTGGTAAGAACAGCAAACTCTGTGGTGTTTTACCCAGTCCCATCTATCCCTTGATCCCTAGCTTAGCAGTAGCCATGAAAATAACAGTCTACATTCCACATTCCTGGTATGAAAGACAGCAGAATGGACCTCTTTCATGAAGACTTGTATTTTTTTTTTTTTTTTTTTTTGAGACAGAGTCTTGCTTTTGTCACCCAGGCTGGAGTGCAGTAGTGTGATCTCGGCTCACTGCAAGCTCTGCCTCCCGGGTTCATGCCATTCTCCTGCCTCAGCCTCCTGAGTAGCTGGGACTACAGGCGCCTGCCACCACAGCTGCCTATTTTTTTTGTATTTTTAGTAGAGATGGGGTTTCACCGTGTTAGCCAGGATGGTCTCAACCTCCTGACCTCGTGATCCACCCGCCTCGGCCTCCCAAAGTGCTGGGATTACAGGTGTGAGCCACTGCACCCAGCCAAAGACTTATAATTAATTATTTGGTTTACCTGTCTGGTGACTCCATGGAAGACCACCTCAAAAGGATTGTCTTTATTTTGCCTAACTTAGAACTGGCTTAGTGCTTCGCTGGGGCACATGACGGGTGGAGGAGTTGAAAACATTTATGCTCATGTCTTAATTTGCTGCTGCCTGACAGATAACTGTTGAAGAAAACAATAGACTAGTCTAAAGATTGAGAGGAAAAGCTGGTGAGTCTGTAAGGGCTTTGAAAGGGTCCAGCACATTCCTGGAAATCTAGAGGGCAACATGCATGAGTAGGGCTGTGTATATGCTCAGGAAAGATGGAGTAGGCTCCAAACTCTCACCACCTGTTAACCTTAATGCTCTGCAGAAGCTGGTAGTAAAGGCTAAGGCAGGGTTGTAAACTCCCTGGGTAAGAGTTCAAGGCCTGCCCTAATGCATACACAGAGGCCATGGGCAAAGACTGGAAGATATTTTGCTTCTAGGCATTTAATGAAATCTGTTAATTATTAGGTGACCACTAAACTAACAAACAGAGACTTCAGGGTGCCTACAATCTTCAAAGAATATGAAATTTACAGAATTAGCCATGAAAAGTCACTAAACGAACATCTACAATACTCACCAACAACAAATACTGGGGAGGGAAGACAGTCTGACTGTGAGAGTTGTTACACTATAATATTCAAAATGATCACAATAAACATATTCAAAATGTTAACAACAAAAATTACAAGGTATACAAAGAAACAAAGTACACAGGAAAAGAAAGAAATCAACAGAAACTATGCTTGAGGAAGCCCAGATACTGGACTTCATAGACAAAGACTTAAAATCATGGCGTGAACCCGGGAGGTGGAGCTTGCAGTGAGCTGAGATCGTGCCACTGCACTCCAGCCTGGGTGACAGAGTGAGACTCCATCTCAAAAAAAGACTTAAAATCAGCCATTTTAAATATATTCAGTGACATAAACTATGTCTAAAGAACTAAAGGAAAGTATAAAACAGTATCTCATTAAACTGAGAATAATATAAAGATAGCAATGATAAAACTGAACCAAAGAGAAATTTTGAAGTAGAATAACTGAAATGAAAAATTCTCTAGAAAAAAATTCATCTCACAGATGTCACTTGGAGAAGAGAAAATCCATGAACTCAAAGATAGGTCAAATTGAGATCATCCAGTCTGAGGAAGTGAAAGAAAAAAGAATGGGGGGAAAAAAACTGGACAGAGTCTCAGAGACTTCTGGGATACCACCAAACAAAGCAACATACAAATAATCAGAGTGACAGAAGGAGCGGAAAGGGGCAAAAAGATTATTTAAAAAAAAATAGTGGCAAAAGAACTTGACACATCTGATGAAATACATCTACAAAGCTCAACAAACTCCAAGTAGAACAGACTAATAAAGTACACACCTAAATGCATCACATTCAAACTACCAAAAGCTAAAGGCAAAGAATGAATCTTGAAAGCAGCAGGACAAGCAAGTCACTACAAACAAGTGATCCTCAATAAGATTAACAGCTGATTCCTTATTAGAAACCATGGAGGTCAGAAGACAGTACGATGACATATTCATAATGCTGAAAGAATTACATGTCAACCAAGAATTCTGTATCCTGGCAACACTATCCTTCAAAAATGAAGGATAAATTAACACATTCCCAGATAACAAAAACAAAAAATATCTCCAACACATGCTAAAAGGAGTCTTTTAGGTTGAAACAAAAGGACACTCACAATAACTCTACTTCACCTTTAGAAATACAACACCAGGAAAGGGAATTACATAAGTAAACATACAAGACAGTAAAAATGCATTTTTTGTTTGTATCTCCTTTTCTCCGTATCAGATTCTAAAGACAACTACTGAGCAATATTTTTAATTCTATATTGATAAACACACAGTGTAGAAAGATGAAAATCTATGACAATAACAGCACAGAGTGGAAGCAGAAGAGGTATACAGAGGCAAAGTTTTTATACACTGTTGAAGTTGAGTTGGTATTAATCTAAATTAGATTTTTTTTTTCCTTCACTTCTTTGAGCTAGTTTTGCCCTGGTGCCCAGGCTGGAGTGCAGTGGTGTGATCAAAGTTTACTGCAGCCTCAACCTCCTGGGCTCAAGCTATCCTCCCACCTCAGCCTCTCAAGCATCTGGGACTACAGGCATACATCACCATGCCTGGCTAATTTTTGTATTTTTTTGTAGAGACAGGATCTCACTAAGTTGCCCAGGCTGGTCTTGAACTCCTGGACTCAAGCTATCCTCCTGCCTCAGTCTCACAAAGTGCTGGGATTACAGGCATGAGCCACTGTGCCCAACCTAGGCTGTTAAAATGACAATAAAATCTCCATGGCAACCACTAAGAAAATAACTAAAAACATACAACAAAAGAAATGACAAAGAAATTAAAATTGTTACACTAGAAAATATGTCATACAAAAGAAAGAAGGTAGTAATGGAAGAATTTAAGAACAAGAGACCCAAAATAAAGGAAACAAATGGCAAAATGTCAGAAGTAATCTTCCTCATCAATAATTATATTAAATGTCAATGGTTTAAACTCCCCAAATAAAAAGCAAAGATTGGCAGATCCAATTGCTATCTACAGAGACTCACCTTAGACTCAAGAACACAAATAGAAAGTAAAAGAAAAAAATATCCCATGCAAACAGTAAACAAAAGAAAGCTGAAGTGGCTATACTAATATTAGACAAATAGACTTAAGATAAAAATTGTTCTTATAGGGCACTGTATAATGATAAAAGAATCAATCTATCAAGAAGATATAATAATTATAAACTTACTTGCACCTAACAATAGAATTTCAAAATATATAAAGCAAAAAGTGACAGAACTGAAGAAAACAATAAACATTCAGCAATATTAGTTGGAGATTTCAATATCCCACTTCCAACAGATAGAACAACTAGATAGAAAATCTGCAAGGAAACAGAAGATTTGAACGCAACTATGTACCAACACACCTGTCAAACACGCTACCCAACAAAAGCAGAATACACATTCTTCTCATGTGTACATGAAACATCCTCCAGGATAGACAATATCTTAGGTCATAAAACAAGCCAAATAAATTTTAAAAGATAGAAATCATACAAAGTATGTTCTCAGACCACAATGGAATGACACTGAGAATTAACAAAGAAGGAAATCTGGAAAGTTCACAGATATGTGGAAATCAACAAGTTCCTAAATAATAAATGGGTTAGAGGGGAAAGAAATCACAACGGAAATCAGAAGAATATACCTTGAGACAAATGAAAACAAAAATACAACATACCAAATCTCATGGGATGCAGTGAAAGCATATACATTTCTGAGAAGGAAATTCATAGCAGTACATGACCACCTTACAAAGAAGTAAGAATTCAAATCAGGAACTTTATTATCCACCTTAAGAGACTAGAAAAAGAAGAACTAAGTCCAAAGCAAGCATAAGGAAGAAAATAATAAAGACCAGTGTAGAAATAAGTGAAATAGAGAACAGAAAAACAATAGAGTAGGTCAACAAAAATAACCAAAGCTGGGCTGGGCACGGTAGCTCACACCTGTAATCCCAGCACTTTGGGAGGCCAAAGCAGGCAGATCACCTGAGGTCAGGAGTTCGAGACCAGCCTGCCCAATATGGTGAAACCCCATCTCTACTAAAAATATAAAAAATTAGACAGGCGTGGTGGTGGGCGCTTGTAATCCCAGCTACTCGGCAAGCTGAGGCAGGAGAATCGCTTGAACCCGGGAAGCGGAGGCTGCAGTGAGCCGAGATTGCACCACTGCACTCTAGACTGGGTGACAAGATGGAAATTCTGTCTAAAAAAAAAAAAAAAAACGCTGTTCCCCTTAAAATGGACAAAACTTTACTTTAGCTAGACCGACCAAGAAAAAAAAGGAGAGATGACTCTTAAATTACCAGAATCAGAAATGAATGAGTGAACATTACGACTGACCTTACAGTAAAAAATAAGATTATAAAGGAATACTATGAATAATTATATGCTAGCCAATTAGATAACTACATGAAATGAACAAATTCCTAAATCAACTGTCAAAACTGACTCAAGGAGAAAAAAATCTGAATAGACTTATAACAAACAAGTAAAGACATTAAGTTAGTAATCAAAAAACTTCCAAGGAAGACCCCAGATGGCTTCACTAGTGAATTTAACCAAATGTTTAAAGAACAATTACCAACAATCCTTCTTCTCAAACTCCCCCCAAAAACAGAGGGAACACTTAGTAAGCTATACAGCTTACTATACTTACTGGTCAGCTATGACAGAGGAATATCCCTTATAAATATAAATGCAAGCATCCTCAACAAAATACTGGCAAACTGAATCTACAAGTATATAAAAAGGATTATAAACCATAGCCAAGTGAGATGAAACCCAGGAACACAGGGTTTGTTCAACATATGAAAATCAATTAATGTGATAAACCATAAAAGACCAGAAAAACACACAAAAATCTCAATAGCTGCAGAAAAAGCATTTGACAAACTCGAATGTCCTTTCCTGATTAAAACAAACAAACAAAAAGAAAACACTCAACAAACTAGGAACAGAAGGGAACATTCTCAATCTGATAAAGGACAACTATGAAAACCCCACAACAACATACTTAAACTGAACAGCTTCCCCACAAGATGAAGACCAACACAAAGATGCTCATTCTCACCACTGCTATTCAACACTGCACTGGAGGTTCTAGCTAGGGCAACTAGGCAAGAAAAAGAAGTAAAAAGTGTCCAGATTGAAAGGGAAGAAGTAAAATTATCTCTAATTGCAGATGATATGATCTTATATATAGAAATCCTAAATCTATTAAATACTCTATTATGCTAATCGATGATTTCAGCAAGGTTGCAGGATACAAAAATCAACAAACAAAAATCAGTTGCATTACTAATCAGTAGCAATGAACAATCTTAAAATGAAATTAAGAAAACAAATTCATAAAAGCATCAAAACCCAAAATATTTAAGAATAAATTTAATCAAAGAAGTACAAGACTTTTATATTGAAAACTACAAAATATTAATGAAAGAAACTAAGTATCTACAGAAATGGAAAGAAGTCTTGTATTCATGGGTTGGAAGACCTACTAATTGTTATGATGGCAATATTCCCCAAACTGATCTACAGGTTCAATGCAATCCCTATCTGAACTTCAAATGTCTCTTTTTTTCTTCCAGAAATGGAGAGTTGATTTAAAATTCATATGAGTTTGCAATGAACACAGAATATAGGCAAAGTAATCTTAAAAAAGCACAAAGTTGGAAGACTCACATTTCCCGATTTCAAAACTTCGTACAAAGATGTAATAATCAAAACAGTGTGGTACTGGCATAAGATTAGACATACAGACTCATAGAATTGTGAGTCCAGGAATAAGTCCATATATTTATGGTCAGTTGACTTCAACAAGGTATCAAGACCATTCAGTGGGGAAAGAATAATCTTTTCAACAAATGGTGCTGGGACAACTAGGTATCATTACACAAAAGAACAAGTTACAGCCCTACTTCACACCATATACACAAATTAATTCAAAATGGATCAAAGTCCTAAATGTAAGAGCTAAAACTATAATTCTTAGATGAAAACATAGGTGAAAATCAGTCTGACCTTAGATCAGGCAACTTTTTAAAGACACAATGCCAAAAACAGAATTAAAAAATAAATTGGACTTAAAAAAAATTAAAAACTTGTGAGTCAAATGACACTATCAAGAAGTGAAAAGATGTCCTTCTAAATGGGGGAAATTGTCCACAAATTATATATTTCATAAGGGTCTAGTGTCTAGAATATATCTACATATATACATACACATATATTCTAGATACACACACACACACACACACACACACACTTACCGACAACTTAATAAAAAGACAACCTAATTTTAAAATGGGCAAAGAATGTTAAAGACATTTCTTCAAAGAAAATACACAAATGTCCAAAAAGCACATGAAAAGATGTTCAACATCGTTAGTCATTTGGGAGATACAAATAAAAAACACAATGAGATACCCATACCCAATAGGACGGTGTCTTAGTCTGTTTTCTGTTGGTATAACTGAATACGTGAGACTGTGTAATTTATTAAAAAAAGAAATGGATTTCTTACATTTCTGGAGGCTGGGAAGTCCAAGGTCAAGGGGCTACAGCTGATGAAGAACTTCTTGCTGCTGGGGGACTCTCTGCAGAGTCCCAAGGTGACACAGGGTAGCAATCACATAGTGAAAAGGCTGAGCTTACTAGATTAGTTCTCTTCCTCTTCTTGTAAAGCCACTAGTCCCAATCCAGTGATAACCCATTAGTCCATTAATTCATGAATGGATTAGCCCATTCATGAGGGCAGACCTCTGATGACCCAAGCACTTCTTAAAGGCCTTACATCTCAATACTGCCATATTGGGGATTATGTTCCAACATGAGTTTTGGAGGGGACAAACATTCGAACCACAGCAGTTGGCTAATAAGAAAAGACAGTTAATAAATATAGGCAAAGATAGAGAAATTGGAATTCTTATACATTGTTAGTGGGACTGTAAAATGATACAGCCACTGTAGAAGAATGTTTGGCAGTTCCTCAAAAGGTAACACATAGAGTTATCATATGATCCAGTAATTCTACTCCTAGGTATCCACACAAGAGAAATAAAGACATATGTCTACACAGAAACGTGTATATGAATGTTCATAACAGCATTATTTATAATAGCCAAAGAATGGACACAACCTAAAAGTCCATCAGCTAAGGAGTGGATAAACAAAATATGGTAGTATATCCACATAACAGAATATTATTCAGCCATAAAAAGATTCCCTATTTAATAAATGGTGCTGGGAAAACTGGCTAGCCATATGTAGAAAGCTGAAACTGGACCCCTTCCTTACACCTTATACAAAAATTAATTCAAAATGGATTAAAGACTTAAATGTTAGACCTAAAACCATTAAAATCCTACAAGAAAACCTAGGCAATACCATTCAGGACATAGGCGTGGGCAAGGACTTCATGTCTAAAACACCAAAAGCAATGGCAACAAAAGCCAAAATTGACAAATGGGATCTAATTAAACTAAAGAGCTTCTGTACAGCAAAAGAAACTACCATCAGAGTGAACAGGCAACCCACAGAATGGGAGAAAATTGTTGCAACCTACTCATCTGACAAAGGGCTAATATCCAGAATCTACAATGAACTCAAACAAATGTACAAGAAAAAAACAAACAACCCCATCAAAAGGTGGGCAAAGGACATGAACAGACACTTCTCAAAAGAAGACATGTATGCAGCCAAAAAACACATGAAGAAATGCTCATCATCACTGGCCATCAGAGAAATGCAAATCAAAACCACAGTGAGATACCATCTCACACCAGTTAGAATGGCCATCATTAAAAAAACAGGAAACAACAGGTGCTGGAGAGGATGTGGAAAAATAGGAACACTTTTACACTGTTGGTGGGACTGTAAACTAGTTCAACCACTGTGGAAGTCAGTGTGGCGATTCCTCAGGGATCTAGAACTAGAAATACCATTTGACCCAGCCATCCCATTACTGGGTATATACCCAAAGGACTATAAATCATGCTGCTATAAAGACACATGCACACGTATGTTTATTGTGGCACTATTCACAATAGCAAAGACTTGGAACCAACCCAAATGTCCAACAACGATAGACTGGATTAAGAAAATGTGGCACATATACACCATGGAATACTATGCAGCCATAAAAAATGATGAGTTCGTGTCCTTTGTAGGGACATGGATGAAACTGGAAAACATCATTCTCAGTAAACTAT
Organism: Nomascus leucogenys; assembly: GCF_006542625.1. Taxonomy (NCBI): domain Eukaryota; kingdom Metazoa; phylum Chordata; class Mammalia; order Primates; family Hylobatidae; genus Nomascus; species Nomascus leucogenys. The sequence goes on along the minus strand of NC_044382.1, from coordinate 35,319,779 downwards.
CACAAGGACAAAAAACCAAACACCACATGTTCTCACTCATAGGTGGGAATTGAACAATGAGAACTCATGGACACAGGAAGGGGAACATCACATTCCAGGGACTGTTGTGGGGTGGGGGGAGGGGGGAGGGACAGCATTAGGAGATATACCTAATGCTAAATGACGAGTTAATGGGTGCAGGAAATCAACATGGCACATGGATACATATGTAACAAACCTGCACATTGTGCACATGTACCCTAAAACCTAAAGTATAATAAAAAAATAATAATAATAAAAAAAGAAAAAAAAAAGAAAATGAAGTGCTGTTACATGCTACAATATGGATGAACCTTGAAAACATGTTAAGTAAAATAAGCCAGGTACAAGAAGCCACATATATATGATTCTATTTATATGAAATGTCCAGAATAGGCAAATCCATAGAGACACAAAGTAAGATTTTTGATTGTCAGGGATGTTGCTAACCATACTGCAACACACAGAACAGCCCCGACAGCAAAGAATTATTCAGTCAAAAATGTCAATAATCCGGAGGTTGAGAAACTCTGTTCTACGGTGACGTTTAATCTACTAAAAAGCAAAAACTAATCAATCATGAGAAAATACATTAATATCATTTTGTTCCAAACTTACTAGAGCACTAATTCCTCATTCATTTTGACAATATCAGATCAAAAGGTGAAGAAGAATTCAGTTATCAGTCTCAAGTTTAAAGTGCACCTTGGAGTTGACCTATTTTAAGATGTCTTCAAAATCTTGCAATCTTCAAGGATTTTTTTGTTTTGTTTTAAATGAACCAAGCTAAGAATTCATAGAAGAGCAGATTAAATTGGAATCTGGCTCTTTCCAGTTCTTTACTTTAAGATATTACGATACTGAAGCAGTTCAGTGGATCTTTACAATAATAGTCCCCCTCCAATCCCCTTGCCCATGCTACCCCGCAAAGATGGTTCCTGCTACCTATTCAAAAATAAGATTCTCAAGTAGCTCAGAAACACATTGAGGGATGCTATCAGTGTATTATGATTGCTCTCTTTAGCTGACTTTATAGCACCTTGGAATAGCAGCCAGAAACCAAGGACAAGATGGTACCCCTTGCATACACTCCAGACAGAAGTAACCTACTTTTTGTTTATTTAGGACCTGAAAAATGTTAATTTCAAAGAATAATGCATATCGTCGGCATTCTTCTCAAATTCACTAATTATAAATATGTCCTTATTGTTTAGCCAACTTTACTTAAAATGAGGGGATACGTTAATTTTGCAAATGTATCGTCTGGAGCAGAATAACTTGAATTTTTTAAATTGCATATTTACAGAAGGGAGTCATGAGACATGAAGCCAACATATTAAGGGCACTGGCTGGCTACAGACTTGTACATTGTAGAATACCACACTGGTCCTCCCAGCCTTTAGCAAGGTCAGCATTTAGCTGAAGCTGTATTGGTCTGGCTTCAGCCTACTACTGTTTCTACTCCTATTCAAACACCTGCTTATTTGAGCAGCTTCATGATAGATGCAGAAACACAAAAATTCCCACTTGGAAATTTTTAATGACTCAATATTTCAATCAAATAGCAACTGAAGAAAAGAAAGTTTAAAGAAAGAGAAATTAGGTCTGTATAAAAGCAAGATATCAGGAACCTATAAGTGGCTGGAAGCTTCGCATCTGAGAGTGATGGCAATCTGATCCTAGAGATCTATCAATTCAACATAAAGTTGTTAAAATCTGTCCTTTAAATTTTCATGGATTATCTAGACCATAGCTAAGTCAAGTACCTGTGTAAGGTATGGAGGACATTAATAAAAGTATAGAAATAAACTAAATGTTTTCTATGTGTCTTTCTTTGATATTTAAATAAGTCCTTCATTAACCAAAGACCAGGAAAGGGGGAAATTTTGTTTTAGATTAGATTGTGGTCCTTAAAAATAAAATGTTTGTTTTTGTCATTATATGCACATCATCTATAATATTAGGTGGCTCCCTGAAGGTTATCAGACAAATTAGTAATACCATAATCACCAAAATAAAACGTGTTTACCTTGAAAAAAATTTAGAACTTTGAAAATTCCTTTAATTCCAACATTTCTATTCCATTCTGAAAAGACTGCTCTTGCTTTTGACTTACAGCTAAGGCAGATTTTTACTACATAGTCTAGCACCTTATTATAAACCATTTTGGTCTCTTCATATTTCATATCAGGCTTTTCTGTTGCTCCAGCAGACTGTAAACTCCTGGGCAGGAATCTGGCCTTTTCTTTCCAGTCCTTACTAAGACATAAGAGTGCTGAAGGCAGGGGATCAATGCTTGCTGACAGACATTGTCAACAGTAGAAACTGTAGCCATGGTGATCAGGAGGCAAAAAAGTATAAAGCAAAAAAACTGTGGGCTTGGCGAGAAGAACCTTGGGGTCACACCCCATCCCTGTCTCTTACCAGATGGGTATCATTGGCCAATATGTTTCATCTCTCTTACCTTTTATATTTTTATCAATAAAGCAGTGGTAGAGGATATCTTTCTTTCAGAGTTATTGTTAAATGGGATCACAAATGTGAACATTCTGTAAATGCTAAGAGTTCTGTGTGACTATAACTTATCATTATCTATGCCACTATTGCTAAGGTAAAATACTAATCACATTTTTCTTCTTTCTCAAACAATTGTTTACCTATACTCAAACTGCTGAACTAATCTGCTCCAATCTCTTCCCCACCTCTGTTCCTTAGTGTTCATTTAACACTAAAAGAGTAGTCTCCCCTTATACTCAGGAGACCCCCAGTGGATGCCTGAAATCACAGGTAGTACCAAACACTATATATACTTACCTTAAATGCCTTTTTCCTTTTAACTAAGCACTTATCATACACATTGGCTGCAAACTTTTGCAGTCTGAGATATGACAGCAAAACCAGCATGCATTTCTTTTTCATTCTTCACAATTTCATTTATAAAAGATTCATTCTTATCATAGATCTTAGCAGTCTCAGCATATGATTTTTCTTTATATGTAAGTCTAGAATTTTCATCTTTCACTTAAGGGAAGCAGTTTACAGCTTCTCTTTGACATATCTGAATTGCCAGGATCACCACTCCTGCACTTTGGGGCCACTATGAAGTAAAATAAGGATTACTTGAACCCAAGTGTTGTAATACTAGAAGAGTCAATCTGATAACCTGGATGGTTACCAAGTGACTAAGGGGCAGGCAGCACCTACAGCATGGAGATGCTGAACAAAGGAATGATTCACATCCCAGGTAGGATGGGTGGGACAGCATAAAATTTAAAACTCATCGATTCTTTATTTCTGTAATTTTTCACTTAATATTTTCAGAACACTTGACTGTGGGTAACTGAAACTTTGGAAAGCAAAACTGCAGATAAGGCGGACTACTGCATAAATTTTGAAATTCTTTGCAAGGGTTCCCTGTGTTTTATCACAGCTGGTCACCATCTGGCCTATCAAACATAAGCACTTAAACCTTGTTGCAACTTCTAACATAAAAGTTGGGGAGGCTAAAACTGACCCACAACAAGTGTCCCTTGTACAGTACAATCATTTAGAAACTTTTTACTGCCATTCTGTTCAACAATCACAATTATTGCTCTGACTTCTAAACTACACATGCATAATTTAACGTATTTTATTCAGTACCAGAAAAGCTCCAGAATACCAAAAAAAGTTTTCCTTTTAGGAACTTTGCAACCAATGTTTATTCCAAGTTGTAATCTCAACGTCTGCATTAAAACAAAACAAGCAAAAAATAAAAACAAAAACAAAAAACTGCCTTGACTTCTAAATATTTTTTAAAAAATTATTAAATGGCACCAAGAAAAACTAAATATAAATATTTCACACCCACCATACTGCCACAAATGTAAAAGACTAGCACTAGTAAAAGTTGATGAGAACACTTATAACGCTCCTTGGAAACAATTTGGCATTAAGCAGAAGTTGTAGATGTGTATGCCTTGTGATCTAGTTATTCAATTTCTAGGTATAATTCCCTTGGGGAAAAAACCTCTTATAAATGTGTTTCAGGAGACATTTTCACAGCAGCATTGTTCAAAATAGCAAAACTCTGGAAACAATCCAAGTGTCCACTAACAGAGAGATGTACGTACTGTATTCATTAAAAGGCTTAACAAAGATCTCTATAAAAAAGCTTCAGCTTACACGGATGAATCTTACAATGTTGAGTTAAAAAAACAAGTTATCAAGACTACATTTATCGGGGGGTGGGGGGCTAGGGTAGGGATAGCATTAGGAGAAACACCTACTGTAAATGATGAGTTGATGGGTGCAGCAAACCAACATGGTGCATGTATACCTACGTAACAAACCTGCACGTTGTGCCCATGTACCCTAGAACTTAAAGTATAATATAAAAAAATAAAGACTACATTTAATGTGATTCCACAACATAAAGTTAAAACATATAAAAATAAATAATGTATTATTTAGGGATATGTAGATAGGTAGTAACATCATAAAACAAAGCAAAATAATGCAAAAAATACAAAAGTTACTATTATAGTCCTGCAGATGGGAAGGGAGGGGGATGTGACTGGGAAAGGGCATCCAGCAAGCACCAAAGGGAATAACAATGAGCTGTTCCTTAAGTTGGGTGGTAGGTACAAAGAGGTGTTTATTATTTTTTACACACATACATATATTTTCCTATGTGTATGAAATAAAAAAAATTAAAAAATATGGTGCCTATGGTATTACACAAAAAATGTGTTAAGATAAGCTCCTAACTTCAGTTACTCTTTCCTGTCCTTCAACTTCTACAACTCTCTTATTTTGCCATTTTATTGATATATAAAGTATTATGCTACTACCTTCATTGTTTTTTCAGGATGATCCTTATCCAATATTTATATTAATTTCCCCAGATTTTAAATTGTTAAAAATTTGCCTCAGCCCCAGATTGGCCTGGGGAATGTTTTACAGTGGAGCAAATGAAAACAAGGGCTTAAAAACACAGTGAGTAAAGGGCCGGGCGCAGTGGCTCATGCCTGTAATCCCAGCACTTTGGGAGGCCAAGGCGGGTGGATCACAAGGTCAGGAGATCGAGACCATCCTGTCTAACACAGTGAAACCCTGTCTCTACTAAAAATACAAAAAATTAGCCGGGCGTGGTGGCAGGTGCCTGTAATCCCAGCTACTTGGGAGGCTGAGGCAGGAGAATGACATGAACCCAGGAGGCGGAGCTTGCAGTGAGCTGAGATCATGCCACTGCACTCCAGCCTGGGCAACAGAGCAAGACTCTGTCTCAAAACAAAAAAAAAATAGTGAGTTAAAAAGACATGATCAGGTGAGTGATCATCCAAATTTTCTAGAGAGTTTTTAGTAACTCTGATTCTTGGGTTCTGCCCCTATACTTTTAAATGGGGGCAAGGGCAGGGAGGAGAGACAGTATACAGAAATCTATTTTATAAGCCCAAATGACAAGGGCTTCAAAACACAGTGAGTCAAAAAACAAACAAACAAAAAAAAACAGTGAGTCAAAAAGACACTAGATTCAACACTTCACCTTGCCAGGCTCCAGGCTGACATATGGTCAGCAGCTGTACTTGAACACAGCTTCCACAAAATCCTTCAGAGGTCCTCATTCTTTAAATGCCCATGATACATTTTTAAGAGAAGTAATTTGTATGCACACACACATGCATGCACTCACATGTGTTTTACAAATTACTATATTACTCAAATTTTTTGAAAATAAGAGATTATGCACTTTTATTTACAAGTAAATTGTAAACCTCCAGAAAGTATAAAAAATATCAAAAGTAAACAACAGCCGGGTGCAGTGGCTCACACCTGTAATCCAACCACTTTGGGAGGCTGGGGAGGAAGGACTGCTTGAACCCAGGAGTTTGAGACCAGGTTGAGCGACATAGTGGGATACCATCTCCACACATTAAAAAAATGGTTTTTTAATGAGCTAGGTGTGGTGGCACATGCCTGTAGTCCCAGTTACTTGGGAGGCTGAGGCAGGAGGACTGCTTGAGCCTGGGGGTAGAGGCTGCAGTGAGCCATGACTGAGCCACTGCATTCTACCCTGGGTGAAACAGTGAGACCCTGTCTAAAGAAAAAAAAAAAAAAAAAAAAAGAAAAAGATTAGCAGGTCCTGTTTTATTTGGTATCTATAGTTTGCTGTTTCTCTATTCCAAGTGACTTGGGCCTTCATATTCTACTGATTTTCTAGAGACTCCATCTTGTAACTTGGGATGATTACCATGAAGTGATGAAAACCACAAATCTCATCAGTAAAGGGAAGCTGGCATGCAGACAGACACTAGATTCAACATATCACCTTGCCAGACTCCAGGCAGACATCAGGTCAGCAGCTATATTTGAACACAGCTTCTCCAAAATCCTTCCTGGGACCTCACTCTTTCAGCTGAGAAAGTCTAGTCATGCCACCTATTTTTAAATGGAAGATGTCAGGAATTTTATGCAGAACAGATTACTGAAAGCTAGTCATAGAGATGACATAAAACTTTTAAAAGAAACATGTAAAAAAAACCATGATTTAATGCTTCTGAAAATACTTAAGACAATTTCAAAACCTTTCCTTTCTAAGATTTAAACCTAAAAAAAATCTGAAATAGCCAAGGGGAAAATATATGTACACACATACAAAGATACACACACAAAGATACATACACAGATACACACTGCAACACTACAGTAGCTACAAAAGAGTCAAAATTCTTTTATTAAGGGCCTAGTTAAATATATTATGGTATACCCATATGGCTATTAGAAAGAATGAGGTAGATTTGTTTGGACACGGAAAGATGTCCATGATACATTTTTAAGAGACATAATTTGTATGTGCACATATCACACACATACATGCTGCTCACATCTATTTTATAAATTAGATTACTAAAAATTTTTAATATAAATTATGCACTTTTTAAGTTGTCAACTTCCAGAAAGTATAAAAAATATGAAAAGTAACCAAAAGATTAGTAACTATGCTAACAGCACAGAGCCACTTGACAATTTCTGTAAGAAATCTACTTCCCTGAAGACTGTTTACACTACTGGAAAAATTGATCAAAGAGGAACATAAGGGTTAATGTATAAAGTGCCTTTTTTAAAAACTAGGGGAAAATCCTTATTTCAAAATAATCATGTTACATTCTGAACAGTATCTGGATAGGTATTTGGGAGAATACAAAACACAGGACAGGGTTTGGCATTTCAAAAATTTTCATGAACCACTTCTATTTAAACTAATATGCTAATAGGCATAATGCTCTACATTATATTTTCATAAATTCTCAATGTTATTTAGCTTTCAAGGGAGGCTCCCTGAAATTAGATCTATGCCAATGAGAATTTTTCTAAAGCAAAATAAGGAAAATTTTTACCCATCAGAAAGCTGAAAGATGTGGAGAAAAACAAAAGTTGGCATATACCTTGCATAATCACAAGAAGCCAAAAAAGTTTCTGTATTTGACACACAAGGGTAGTGGGAGAAATAAACTGATGAGATGATAGAATGGAAGGAGACTGGACCATAGCTTTTTGCTGTCTCACAAATGCAGTTGGAACCAAAGATTGTTAGAGTGGGAAAGAACTGTGGATAAATTCTCATGTGAGGACACAGACACCTAAGCAGGGCTAGGACATTCAGAGCACCTCTTTACTTCTTGCATATGATTCTTCCCATGACACCTAGTGCCCTTCTCCATCTAGAGCTACCTCTCTATGTCCATGTTCCTTCTCTCTAGGCTCATAACAGACCTCAGGAGAAAGTCAGGTAGGCCTGCTGCTTTTGGCTTTATTATAATGTAACTAGTGCATTATATAGTGCATGGACTATTTGGCTATTGTGGGATTCTCCTCATGTTATCAGGGTTCCAGGTCGCATAATCACCTCCTTGGCAATAGAATTTATTGGCATATTTGTTGTCCTTCTTACAGCAGTGGTTCTAAATGTAGGTGATCATCCAAAATTTTTAGGGACTTTTAAAAACTTGGACTGTTGGGTTCTGACCCTGTAACTATTAAATGGGGGTAAGAGCAGGGAGGGAAGACAATGTACAGAAATCTGTGTTTTTCTTACTGCATTCCAGGTGTAACTGTGTACTACTAGTTTTTAACACTACTTTTGATTGATTCACCATCTGTGACTTAAGGGTATCAGGGTTTGGACAAGGTGCAGTGGAGGACTGGAGATTTAGAATGAATGATGGGGGAGGGAGGAAAAACAAGGCAGCTATTGCTCTATGGGAGAAACAGATAGGACTGGTTTCCTGTGTATGTGAAGTAGGTGCTGTGATCTCAGTTACACTGGGAAGGCTCTTTTGTCTCAAAGTATCTCTCATCAGCTTTTTATTAATGCCTGAAATTCCATCCTTATGATTTCATTCCTTCAAGTTATGTCATTTGTTAAATAGAAATACCCCTTACTCCTCAGTATTCCACCATAACCCTTCCCTAATAAAGCATAAATTCATTCACTTCTTTTTAACAATCCACTAAAACAAAGCAGGTTTAGGAGGGCACTGTATTCCTTGATTTGGCAGACAGGAAGGGGGTGCCATTCCCCTCCCCCCACAAAATAAAAGGCCATGACTCAATATGATGGCTTTTGCAACTTGCCTCAGGCTAGCCTTAGGGCATTACCTATGGAGCTGCTGTGTGCCAGGATGATACTTGACCCAGAGGAGATGTGAATTTGCATAAGGAAGAATCATCTGACGATGCTCTGGGCTATACCTTCGCCCACACTTAGCTCTACCATTCTCTGGCCTCCTGGCATATTCTTCAGCACCTGCTACAGTTAATTGTTTCTTAATTATTTCATGTGTCTGCATCATGTCTCTCTAGCCAGATATAGGCTCCTTTGAGGTCAGAAAAAACACATGATTTATCTTTCCTCCCTATGAGCACGCAGTGCAGCGCTGAAAAGGTACAAGGTCCTTAGTAAGACCTTCATTGATACATCCTATCAGCAGGTAATAGAGGGAGAAACATTTTTATGGCTATCTCTTTATGATGCTCTCATTTCTGAACACTGAACTCGACTTGCCTCTTAAGTTTCTCTTCTCTCCAAGTAACTGTCTTTCCCAAATTGTCTTTCTTTACTAGTCCATTTTTGTAGGTTTTGCAAAAATGTATTGATATGAAATTAGCATTAATCATTTGGGAAAATATCCTTGGATCCCAAATATGTCTGAGGGAGTTGAAGTTTCCGTTGATTTATGGTTGAAAGTAGTCTTTGTAAAGGATGAAATTGGGGGCCAGGTGCAGTGGCTCACACTTGTAATCCCAGCATGTTGGGAGGCTGAGACCAGAGCATCACTTGAGGCCAGGAATGTGAGACTAGCCTGGGCAACAGAGCACTACCCTATCTCCACAAAAGATTTAAAAAATTAGCCAAGGATGGTGGTGCACACCTATAGTCCAAGCTACTTGGGGGGCTGAGGTGGGAGGATTGCTTGAGCCCAGGAGTTCAAGGCTGCAGTGATCCGTGTTTGCCCCACTGCACTCCAGCCTGGGTGACAGCGTGACACCCTGTCTCTTAAAAAAATAAATAATACAAAATGAATTGGGAAATGTCAATCAAAACAGCAAAGACTGCAATCCATTAAGGCTGGCAGTTTAACTTAAAAACAACAAAAAAACTAAGGGCTTCTATGCCAAATGCCTTTACTGTCTACACTAAATTTCATCCTGAATAAAAAATTACACCCAAATGTTACCTTCTTTTCTTCTAAGAAACGAAGCTTACATGAAAGGTAGTTATGGTGCAGAAAAATTCACAGACTTGCTTGTGTTCACAAATAGATAATGCCAGAGGTGGTGGTCTCAGTTTCCAGTTCTTTGAGAACACTTACCTGGTACCTCTCCTAAAAGAGGCATTAACTCTGGTCAACATCTCTGACTGTCTGAATTCTGAGATATCTGGCCCTTTGTATAAATTAAATTAATCCAGTTTTACGTTGTGTGTGTGTTTCATCTTTTCTATTACTACTAGTTGGATGAATTTAGGTGTCCTCACCCAATATGACAACTATGTTTAACACAAGAAATTTATGTGATTTTATTTCTATATGGCCCTTTTAATTTTTTAAAAGCAGTCAGCTTTCAATTGTTAATGTGGAATGATACTGTTCTTTTTCCTATCTTATGTAAAACCTGATTTATAGGAGTGAAAATTGCCAAATCTAGTATTAAGGCACCCAGTGTGTATAGGATGGACCACAATTCTTTAAAAGAAAAATCTAGATTGGGACTGTGTCTAAGGTTACACCTCTCAACCCATGAATCACAGGGAATCCTACCCCAAGGAGACTTTTGGATTTGCGTCTCTTAACTCTGAGCCTCAACCATTGTTTTCTTACAGGAAAATACCCCCAGTGAGTGGTCACTTTATTCTGAGGCCACAATTAGTCAAATATTTCTCTTCCCTTCCCTAACACACTTTCTCTTCCTTTCTTTTTTTTTTCTTTTTTTTTTTTGAGATGGAGTCTTGCTCTGTTGCCCAGGGTGGAGTGCAGTGGCACAATCTTGGCTCACTGCAAACTCTGCCTCCCGGTTGACGCTATTCTCCTGCCTCAGCCTCCCAAGTAGCTGGGACTACAGGCGCCCGCCACCACGCCCAGCTAATTTTTTGTATTTTTAGTAGAGATGCGGTTTCACCATGTTAGCCAGGGTGGTCTCGATCTCCTGACCTCATGATCCGCCCACCTCGGCCTCCCAAAGTGCTGGGATTACAGGCGTGAGCCACTGTGCCCGGCCACTTTCTCTTCCTTTCTAATTCAAGGAAGATACTGAGTCTTACACCTTGAATGGAGTGTGGGAGCCAGGTTTGCAATAATAAAAGCAGTTACATAAACGCTTTGCATTTACCTAGCCCTTTCTTTAAAATACATAAAGAATCTGAGGTTCAGGTGAATCAATCATTACTGAGGGCCTATCAGGAAGATTAACTTCTGTAGGATTGCAGAAATAAGTGATGGAGCTGGAATCTGAACCTTTGTTAGTCTCTAAATTCCAAGATTTTATCCTTCTGTCACAATGATTCTGCCTTTCCACCACAGGCAAGGTTCATGAACAATTCGGATATCACAGAAGGATCAGAATTTTAAATACACCTGATTCCTACAACTACTGTGATAAATTGCAAAAAAATAAAAATAAAAAAACACCTCTCCCTACAGTCACACTTCTTTGCAGTGTAATTGCAGCTCCTCCACCCACTTGAATCTAGACTAGCCCCGTAATTTGCTTTGACCAATAGAATGTGGTAGAAATACAGTTGTTCCAAGCCTAGGTCTTAAGAGTTTTGCATGGTTCTGCTGGTTCTTTTGTAACTCTGATGCTACTGTGTGAAAAAGTTAAGGGCAGCCTGCTGTCACCATTCATTGCTACAGCCAACCAGCCAACTGACAGCAGATACGCTGAATGTGCCCAGCTGAGATAAGTTGAGCTTGGCCAGATCAGCAGAACTGCCCACCTGATTTGTAGACTCATGAGGAATAATAAATGGTTGTTATTTTAAAAACCACTAAATTTTAAAAGCAGTCAGCTCTAAACTGTTAATATGGAATGATACTATTCTTCTTGGAAAGATACTGTTCTTTTTCCTATCTTATGTAATATCTCATTTACAGGAGTGATAATTGCCAAATCTAAGTGAGAAGGCACCCAGTGTGTTTGTTATAGAGCAAATACTAACAGATACAACAAACATAGCTACTCTGAGCAAGCAGAGAAAACAAAAGATTGCGTATAAAAGATGGCCCCAACATGGAAAAGCTTGATATTGAGACAAATATTTAACAAATCCTTAATTATCTGACTTAAATTTGCAAAATAAGGCTGAAAAATAAGACCTGATCCATTCAAGAATTTGCAAAGTGCTTTGGTGTAATAAATCTACTTATAAACATCAGTAATTGTGTATTTGAAAATCTACATTAAGAAAGTAAAGTCCTTTTCATTGTGGGATTTAATTCACACTGAATCATACAAAAACCATTTTTTTTAAAAGTCCTTATTTGAAGAGATAGAACCTTAGTATTATGATGTTCAAAGCGTTAGTATTCTCTTTAAGAAGAAGCCAAAGTAACTGGAGAAAAAAAGCAATGAAGTTATTTCTAAAACCCCAAGAATTTCTCAAGACATGAAAGGCTTGCTCTTCTTCAGACAGTTTTATTCTAATTTACCTTAACCCCAAGCTCCTCAGAGGTTCAAGTATTTGATGAGTGACTGAGAGAGGAACTTGTGTGGATTATAGGGCAGGGGGGTGGGAGAAGAGAGCCAAATAGGAAGCATATGCATCACATATGCATTTTTCAGCTCCTCTTCAAGCTTAGGGCCAAAATATAAATCCGACAATGGTAGCACAAGTTAAAGTCTCCACTTCCTAACTATAATCAATTAGTTTGAAAGTTACTCCATCTGCAACAGACTGACAGCTAGTATCATACTGAATGGGGAAAAACTGAAAGCCTTTCTTCTAAGATCTACAACAAGACAAGAGTGCCCACTGTTATTCAACTGGAAGTACTGGAAGACCTACCTAGAGTAATCAGACAAGAGAAAGATATAAAGGGAATCCAAAATGGAATGGAAGAAGTAAAATTATTCTTGTTTGCAGACTGTATGATCTTATCAGAAAAACCTAAAGACTCCACCAAAAAACTATTAGAACAGATAAATTCAGTACAGTTGCAGGATACAAAATCAACATACAAAAATCAGTGGCATTTCTAGATACCAACAGAGGACAATCTAAAAAAGAAATCGAAAGTAATCTCATTTACAATAGCTACAGATAAAATAAAACACCTAGGAATAAACTCAACCAAATAAGTGAAAGACCTCTACAATGAAAAGTATAAAACACTGATGAAAGATATTGAAGAGGACACACAAAAAAAGAAAGATATTCCATGCTCATGGATTGGAAGAATCAATATTGTTAAAATGTCCATACTACCCAAAGCAATCTACAGATTCAATGCAATCTTTATCAATAAATATCAATGACATTCTTCACAGAAATAGAAAAAAAAATCCTAGGATTTATATGGAACCATAAAAGCCCCAGAATAGCCAAAGCCATCCTGAGCAAAAAAAATAAAACTGGAGGAATTACATTATCTGACTTCAAATTATACTACGAAACTATAATAACCCAAACAGCATAGTACTAGCATAAAAACAGATACACAGACCAACAGAACAGACTAGAGAACCCAGAAACAAATTCATACAACTACAGTGAACTCATTTTCAGCAAAGGTGCCAAGAACATACACTAGGGAAAGGACAGTCTCTTCAATAAATGGTGCTGGGAAAACTGCATATCCATAGGCAGAATGAAACTAGACCCATATCTCTCACCACATATAAAAATCAAATAAAAATGGATTAAAGCCTTAAATCTAAGACCTGAAACTAGGATACTAAAAGAAAACATTGGGGAAGCTCTCCAGGACACTGGTATGGGCAAAGATTTCTTGAGTAATACCTCAAATGCACAGGCAACCAATGCAAAAATGGACAAATGGGATCACATCAAGCTAAAAAGCTTCTGCACAGCAAAGGAAACAACAAAGAAACAACCCACAAAATGGAAGAAAATATTTGCAAGCTACCCATGTGAGAAGGGATTAATAACCAGAATATATAAAGAGTTCAGACAATTTAACAGGAAAAAATCAAACAATCCAACTTAAAAAATGGACAAAAGATCTGAATAGACATTTCTCAAAAGACATACAAATGGCCAACAGGTATATGAAGAAATGTTCAACATCCTTAATCATCAGAGAAATGCAAATCAAAACTACAATGAGATATCTCACCCCAGTCAATTATATATCACCCCCACAATTGCATGCCTGCATCAAAACATGACCTGTACCCCATAAATATATATGCCTACCATATACCCATAAAAATTAAAAATAAATTTTAAAAATAAAACTGAAATGAAGTTAAGATCATAATGAAGCCAGTTTGAGATCAATTAATGAAAAAGGCTTATCTTATGAACAGGGTGTGGTATGGCACAATGGACAGAGTTCTCAAGTAAAAACCTTTGGCATTAAGGAGTTGTCTAATCTTAAACCACATCATTAAAAATAACTTCAGGAGTGCTTTTTAAGTGCCAGACACTGTGCTATGCAGTTTACATGCATCATTTTGTTGTGCCCATTTTAAAAGTGAGGAAACAGAGTTTACAGGGTTATGAATTTGGTCAAGTTCACACAGTTGTTAGTCAGATTCATACCCAGGGAATCTTGAAGAGTCCTAATTCTTACTCACAATACTGGACCTTAGTTTCCTCATATGAAGTGAGATCTGAATATCAAAGCTAGCTCCATTTGGAATTCTATGATTCTCTTGACAATGACAGGAGCATACTTCTTAGTGGTTTGTGTACTGGGTACAGGGATGAAGACTGGCATCTTTCACTAAAAACAAATGTCCCTGGGGTGTATGCTGACATGAATCCCTATATCTAATCCTTTCCTCATATATGCAAATACAGAAATGGTGAGGGTAGTTTGGGAAACAAGTCTACTGCCCACAGTCATCCTGGTCAGTTCACTACCTCTCAGGTAAGGTCTGTCTGTCTTTGGGCTTTCTCTTCAATTCCTGGCAGAGCAGGCACTAAGTAAATGCTGAATGAATGGAAAAATATTCCACAGTTTCTGCTGGAAAGAGCCTGAAATTGGATGGCATTTAAAAAATGTGTCCTACAAATGTCTTGAATATAACACCCATAAACCATAAGCTCCAGAAAGGCAGAAACAACTAAAGCTTTGTTCGCTGTTGTATCCTCTGCAGTTTGAACTGTGCCTCATATATAGTAACTGCTCAATAAAAGTGCTGTTCTTATTATTGTTACTAGATTCTTACAGTTCCAGTTTTCCCTAAGAGAAAGTAAAATATATGTATTAAAGGCAAGGCCATGCCATTTGCTTCCTCTGTGGTTCTTTGTTCAAACAGCCCTACCTAAATTGAGTACCTTAAGTGCTAGGTGGTATAGTGAAAATATTCCTTGTCCTTAAGAAGACTGGATTTACTTGGAGATAAATTAGAAATACATAAACAGTATTAATTCAACAAACATTTACTGGGTACCTACTATGTGCTAATGAGTAATTTAGGTAGAAAGAACTGTGTGGTCTGTGGCTGCCAGAGGATACCATCAGATGAGGGAGGGGGGCTATGGCCTGGACTACATAAAGGAAAGCATACAAAGTAAGTAGCACTAAATTGGTCTTGAACATTACACATATTGTTAAAAGCAGAGAGAAGGAGCCTGAATTCCAGACTGCAACAGTCTTCAGCTATGTCATATGGCACACTGGTATGTTGTTATCAATTTTAGGACTCATGGCAAGGAATTTGTTAGTAATAATGATTTATGTATTTTTATTATAAAGAAAAGTATAAACACTGCCAGGGGGAACTGTGACTTGCCATAATCCTTGAAAAAAGTAATTTGGAAATATCTGTTAAAATTTTAAATACACATACCCCTGACTCAGGAACCCAACTTTGGGGAAATCTATTGTATTATTCCGTTTTCACACTGCAATAAAGAACTACCTGTGTCTGGGTAATTTATGAAGAACAGAGATTTAATTGACTTACACTTCCACAGGCTTCACAGGAAGCATGACTGAGAGGCCTCAGGAAACTTAGAATCCTGGTGGAAGTTGAAGGAGAAGCAAGCACATGTTCACATGGCAGAGCAGGAGACACAGAGAGAAGGGGGAAGTGCCACACACTTTCAAACAACCAGATCTCATGAGAACTCACTATCATGAGAACAACAAGAGGGAAGTCCACCCTTGTGATTCAGTCACCTCCCACTAGGCCCCTCCCCCAACATGTGGAGATTACAAGTGATTGAGATTTGGGTGGGAACACACAGCCAAGCCGTATTATTCTGCCCCTGGCCCCTCCTAAATCTCATGTTCTCACATTTCAAAATACAATCTTGCATTCTCAATAGTCCCCCAAAGTCTTAGCTCCTTCCAGCATTAACTCAAAAGTCCAAGTACAAAGTCTCCTTGGGTCAAGGCAAGTCCATTCTGCTTATGAGACTGTAAAATCAAAAACTAGTTACTTCCAAGAAAAAATTGGGGTACAGGCATTGGGTAAATTCCCCCATTCCAAATGAGAGAAATTGGTTAAGACAAAGAGGCTACAGGCCCCATGCATGTCCAAAAACCTGCAGGGCAGTCAATAAATCTTAAAAATCCAAAATGATCTCCTTTGACTCCATGTCTCATGTCCAAGCCACGCTGACAGAAGGGGTGAGCTCCCAAGGCCTTGGACAGCTCCGCCCCGGTGGCTCTGCTGGGTATAGCCCCTGTGGCTGCTTTCACAGGCTAGCATTGAGTGCCAACAGCTTTTCCAGGCACATGGTGAAAGCTGTCAGTGGATCTACCATTCTGGAGTCTGGAGGATGGTATCCCTCTTCTCACAGCTCCACTAGGCAGTGCCCCAGTGGGGTCTCTAACCCCATATATCTGCTTTGCACTGCCCTAGCAGAGGATCTCCATGAGGGGTCTGCCCCTGCAGCAGACTTCTGCCTGGACACCCAGGCATTTCCATACATCCTGAAATCAAGGCAGAGGCTTTCAAGCCTCAACTCTTGCCTTCTGCAAACCCACAGGCCCAACACCACAGGAAGGCTGCCAAGGTTTGAGGCTTACCCCCTCTGAAGCAACAGCCCAAGATTATCTCCTGGCCCCTTTTAGCCACAGCTGGAGCTAGAGCAGCTGGGATGCAGGGCACCATGTCCTGAGGCCGCAGAGAGCAGCGCAACCCTGGGCCTGGCCCACGAAACCATTTTTTCCTCCTAGACCTCCAGGCCTGTGATAGGAAGGGCTGCCATGAAGGTCTCTGACATGCCCTGGAGACATTTTCCCTATTCTACTGGCTATTAACATTAGGCTCCTCTTCACCTATGCATATTTCTGCAGCTCGCTTGAATTGCTCCCCAGAAAATAGGTTTTTCTTTTCTACCACAAGGTCAGGCTGCAAATTTTCCAAACTTTTATGCTCTGCTTCCCTTTTAAACCTAAGTTCCAACTTCAGACCATCTCTTTGTGAACACATATGACTGTATGTTGTTAGGAGCAGCCAGGCCACATATTGAATGCTTTGCTACTTAGAAATTTCTTCTGCCACATACTCTAAATCATCTCTCTCAAGTTCAAAGTTCCACAGATCTCTAGGGCAGGGGCAAAATGCTGTCAGTCTATCTGCTAAAGCAAAGCAAAAGTGACCTTTGCTCCAGTTCCCAGTAAGTGCCTCATCTCCACCTGAGACCACCTCAGCCTGGACTTTATTGTCCATATAACTATCAGCATTTTGGTCAAAACCATTCAACATGTCTCTAGGAAGTTCCAAACATTCCCTCATCTTCCTGTCTTCTTCTGAGTCCTCCGAACTGTTGCAACCTCTGCCCATTACCCAGTTACAAAGTGGCTTCCACATTTTCATGTATCTTTATAGCAATGCCCCCACTGTCCTGGTACCAAGTTTCTGTACTAGTCCATTTTCACAGTGCTATAAAGAACTACCTGAGACTGGGTAACTTACAAAGAAAAGAGGTTCAACTGACTCATAGTTCCACAGGCTTAACAGGAAGCATTATCGGGAGGCCTCAGGAAACTTACACTCACAGTGGAAGGCAAAGAAAGCATGTTTTCACATGGCAGAGCAGGAGAGACAGTGAGTGAAGAGGGAAGTGCCACACATTTTCAAGCAACCAGATCTCATGAGAACTCACCATCATGAGAACAGCAAAGGAGAAGAAGTCTGCCTCCATGATTCAATCACCTTTCACCAGGCCCCTCCCCTGATATGTGAGGATTACCATTCAAGATGAGATTTGGGTGGGGACACAGAGCCAAACCATATCATTTATATTTAGAAAAAAAGTTGCTATTTATAAAGGATACATAGAAAAGGGTGTTTATTAGAAACTTGCTTGTAGTGGCAAAAATCATGAAACCACATGAATAGAATATTGTCTAACTATTTAAAAGAATGGGATCCGCATCTGTTGACCTGGAAGGATGTTCAAGGTGTACTTGTTAGGTGAGAAAAGCAAGCTGCAGACAAAGGGGTATAAGATCATCCCATTCTTTTATTTAAAGGCAAGCAACCCAGAAAATCTCATATGTGTCTCTGTTTATGCTTATATAATTACAGAGAAATGTGGAGGATAAGGGGAGATGTGCAGGAAGAAAGAGGAAAGAAAGAAATAGGAAAGGAGAGGTGACGGAAATAAGTTTATTAACATTTTGGGGTATAATTTTTCTGATGGAATGAACATATTATTTCTGTAAATTCTGAAGGGGCATGTGCAAAAAGAATAATAAATTTTAAAAAGAGTCAATTCTAAGACTATCCCTATAATGCTCACTTACACTCAGATATGCTTTCTTGGATAAGAGACTGTGTATAACCCAAATCCTCCAAAGGTTATGGAAAGTTCATGTGGCTACCCACCATCTATCATCTGGCATATGGGTTGTGGTACAAAGGAGGAGAACCACTATGCTATGAGCAACAAAACCACAGACATTTTCTGATCAGGGGAAATAATACTGAAAGTGGTGTTCTAGGAAGATTAATCTGGCAGTAGACTGCAGAATGAATTAAGAAGGGAGAGGAGAAAACTAGAAAAACAATTAGGAGACTATTGATAAGAGTAATGAGAGTTTGAACTAGGGTGTGGCCAGTTTTTTCCTGTTGTGTTGGCTTCTCAGGGAACAGAAACTTAATTCCCTTCTGGCTTCCAGCCTTTCTACCTTACTCTTAACTGCATCTCAGGGTCTTTGTGGTCTCAGAAGTGTGTTTCTTATTATCTGCTTTAATTACATCTAAATTTCAAATTTAAGGCTCCTTTTTAAAAAAATTATAAACGAATCACTAGTTATATTGTGCCATTTAAGATTTCCCTAATTTATCTGGCTTTGATTTTTGAGAATGTTCACATGTTTTAAGGACTGGTTTCAAGAACAATAATCACTCATATATTTATGTTATTCTATTCTATCTCTTCTATGCTAGTTGATGTGACAACTACCCTCTCCCTGCCATATTTTAAGATTGTTGTCTCCTAATTCTTCAGCTATTCATTATCTTTTGTGGCTGCTCTCTTTGGTTGCCTTCCAGAGCCCTGTCCTTGTCCCTCCCCTCTTTTTTCCTGAACATTAGAGCAGTTCATTCTTAAATGACCTCATCTGATTTTCTTGCTATAGCTAACACCTACTTACCTTGCATTTTCTCTTTTCTGTGACTGTCATTGCCATATTAGGTTGAACTCTCCTATAAATCTTAGTGGAAGAGATGAACTTACCCTACCAACCTTCTGACTGTTATATACTATAGATAGAATAAGTCAAATCTAAAATATAAATAAGCTGAAGAAAGATATTTTGAAAATTCAGGCAAAAATAAAACACCCCTCCTCTCTTAAGGTACTCAGTGATTACAAACACGCTTGTCTGAAAAATGAGGAAACTGATTTCCTGCCTGACCTTCTAGGTAAGTCAGTACAAACATATACATTAGACTCATCTGCTTAAATAATCTCAATTCTTATAAAAGTGAAAAGCATAAAGCTTCTGCTACAAAAGTTCCTATATTGACAATCTACTATAAGTTACTGCCTTGAGCAAGCTTTTAACAAACAACCAAAGGAAAAAACCCTCTAACCCTTCATTTACAAACATTGGCTACTCTAATTTTTCAATGGTAAACAGACCACAGTTATTCTAAGAAATTATGAAAAGCAATCCATTTCAAAGTCTTAAAGCAAATTTAGAGACTGACAATTGAAAATACATCTTCTTTATGTATACTTCTCTCTGTATTCATATACACCTGTCAGTCTTAAGGCTTATTTCTATCTGGGGAAGATAACCTGGGCTATCATCTCTCTCTCTCAGTGATATTCAGTATCTGCTGACATTTTCCTTACTCGAGAAAGATTAGAAATATAATCCATTCCTATAAATCTTTTTGGTTTATATGTCAAATTTTGTTTATTTAGGTATTCAACATGTATTTGTAGAGGTCTTACTATGTGCTAGACACTATTCTAGATGCTGGCATATGGGAGTAAGCAAGGCAGACAGTATCACTGCTCTCATGGAGCTTACATTGTAGCAGGTGAGCAGATAAGACACAAATAGATGATGTCAAGAAGAAGGAAAGACGATGTGAAAGATTCTACTATTTCAGATAGAGCAGTCAGAGATCTCTTTTACAGAGCTGACGTTTCAGTGAGAGAGTAAACCACGTGGGTATCTGGGGAAAGAACATTTCAGGTAAAACTTCATCAGATTTGAGCTTATACACTGGGGAGCCCAGAAAGAGGATTATTTCTCCTAGACAGTAAGGATATGCTTAAGCGACTAGAAGAAAAAAATATCTTGCACCTAGGGTACACAAACTGAGGTTATGGTGAAAGTCATATTCTCTCCTTGTCTTGTATCATGTAATATTTGATGACAACATGCATGCACATAATACTTTCATCCATTAGTTGTTGAAGTCACCTGTTGGCTCATTCCTATCTACTCAGTCCTCATCTAGTCAACTAATTCTTTCCATCTTTTCTTTCGTTTGTTTCAGACTCCTTGTTGCCCCTTTTCTTATTCCAAATAGTTGAATCAAATCTTGTTTCCCATTCATCCATGCACTTTCCTCCATGAAGTTTGTTATGTCTTCTCAGGAAGGAGCTTGAGATCCTTCAAGTTCACATTTCAAAAAGCAAACTGAGGGAAGAGGAGGCAGGGATGACTATCATCAGAGTGCTCTCCATGCTGCTGGGGATTTTCATCTTCTTCATCTCCATATGCCCAGTGTCTAGCTTGATAAATTCTTGCTGCTGCCAAGTGCAATTAGAAGGACCTTGGAGATCATCTAGTTAACCTTCCATTCTACCTATCTCAAGAATTCTTGGCCTAGAACATGTCTTTGTAGTTCTTTAGTTCTTCCACTTATGAACATAATAACGTAGCTAGGTTGCTTACTGATTTCCCAGTGTCCATAGAGAAACACTGAGGCATACAAAAATCAAATTTAGCCAGGCACCAGAATTGAAGTTTAGAATTTTCATTTTCTTTCTTAATAGTTTTATAACTTTTCCTTCTGGCATCCTTATTTACTGTTTTCTTAACTATGTCTGTGGGACCCCCAAAGCACTGTACAGCTGTTAAATATTATAAATTAAAAGGTCACTCATCCCTAAAATACTGAATTAGAAATTACTTCACCAATTTTTCTTTCCTTCAAAAACATTTCTTGGTTAAAAATGTAGTGCCCATCCACAGACTGCAATAACACCAGCCCATGATATGTGTTTAGTGATGAGAAGCATTTGCTACCTAATAGAAAATCTACCAGCCTCCCAGCTGACGAACAAAGTAGGAGGTTCAAGGCTAATAAAGCAGTGTAGAGAAAACCTGTTAACAGTAAAACATTAACTGCCATGCTAGGATGGCTCTTCATTCCCATTTCTTAGCTCTGAAAACTTATAAATCATCTTTTGGGGAGAAAGAACAAACATCCAAGAAAACAGTTTGCTTTTAGTACAATTCTAAAAAATCTAAAGTTCTTAAGCAGGCTGTTGTCACAAAGAAATTCTAAGAACTTCAGCACTAAAAGAATAGTTACAAAATAAATATCCTATTTTTGACACCACTACACATGTCTTCATCATTTCAAATATTAGGATCCATTTTAATCTAGCATGTTTTGAACAGTAAACATGACTAAATTCAGCAAATAATAGTAACAAAATTCATTTAGTTTTTAAAAGTACTATCAGTAATCGCAGAGGCTTTTTTCAGGTTGTGAGGAATAAAAGTCGAAAATATATAAATTTTATATTGTAGCTATAACTCAAACTATTTTATGAGTATAAATAATTTTAGTATACTTGAGTTGTTCTTGCTATACTGATAATCAGATACTTAATTCCCTTATACACTAAGGGAAATGTGTATGAATGGGAAATTAAACTGTTTGGGAGACTGCTGTAGGAATTCACATTATGTTTAATTTATATCTGCTATTGCCAAATTCAAGTCCAAGCCAAAAGCAGACCTACCTTACTTAAACATAAAATAAATACTTATTTAAAAAATCAGGCTTAGATGTGAATAGTCTCTATTACTTCTTTACTAGGCCAAGAAGAGGGAATATATACACTGTTAGCATAAAGTTCCTTAATAACTTAAAGAAAACACAAACCAGAACTTAACCACTAAGTATCATCCATTTCAGAATAGTCACCCTGGGAAGCTATTCACTTATTCCAGGCATATTCAAAACAGAATTAAACATTTTCTGTAGAAATATCTATGTGGGCTCTTTTAAAAACCCTCTAAGAAAATAAACGTTATCATTCGAGAGAGGATTAAATTTCTAAATATCTGGCAATACTCAAATGATTTGGAGTCACACAAAGCTTAGGAATAAATACATTTTCTTTGAGCAAGAACAGTTAGGTGTTACTATAGTGCAATGAGTCCAATTTTCTTTTATGGCTTACAAGGTGGTTCTGAAGGCAGTTTCAAAGAGGAGCAATATACATAGCCTCCTAAGGTGGAAACTTAGAACATTTATTTTGGGTTTTCTGTTTTTTTTTTTAAATCAATCTATTTTATAGTCATACACTTTGTCCTTAATAAACCCAGCTGAATTCCAGATGACAAATTTCACATAATGTTCTAATTAAAAATTTTTTTAAGTTTTCATCTAAGAAAGCTGCCTACAAACTTAGGTTCCACATCGGTATGTTTACCAATTTAAACTGCCGTCTAATAATTCTATGCTTGCCTCTGCTTTTATAACTGTGGTTTAATACATCAAATTTGTTTAACTGAAGTTTTTTTCAACCATTTGATCAATAAAGAAAAAAGTAAGCGCAGTCAAGTTTCACAATCCTCCCAACTTTATGCAGTTAGGATAAATTTTGGTATTCAATATACTCAAGAGCTTTTTCAGACAGCTTCAATAAATGTAATAAATGTAAAAAATTTTAAACCTGATAATTTCATTCCCATTTTCAGGCAAATTAAGGTTTCTAATGACAAAGAATCTTTGCATACTTGATTACATAAAAATATCGGAATAGGAAATACCAGAAAGAGAATACTCTAGCATTTATTAATAAAAATATAACAATGTGGTTGGAGTTATCACTATGGCTATTATGTAGATGGCATACTTAATATCCCTCAACAAAATCCACTGAAAACTTTGTCGAAGGCACTTTCAAAAAATAATAAAACTGAAAAAAAAATCATTGTGAAGATACTACCTTGGCATTTGAAGGCTTTAAAATACAGTAGTCTTTATGAAACTGCGATCCATGACCCTTCAGGGATTGCACATAGCAGGCCCTAAAAGATTCTTGATTATAGGAAACACCTACACCACAGTCACAGATGTCATAATGTACTTAGCCAATGAGAGTCATGCTGGTTTAAGCTAAGTGGACTTGGCAGAGCTTTAAAAATTCCACCTTGCATCTTTATAATGCTTTTTAATTTTCTTTCTTTTTTTTTTTTTTTTGAGACAGAGACTCGCTCTGTCGCCCAGGCTGGAGTGCAGTGGCGCCATCTCGGCTCACTGCAAGCTCCGCCTCCCGGGTTCACACCATTCTCCTGCCTCAGCCACCATGCCCGGCTAATTTTTTGTATTTTTAGTAGAGACAGGATTTCACCGTGTTAGCCAGGATGGTCTCAATCTCCTGATCTCATGATCCGCCTACCTCGGACTCCCAAAGTGCTGGGATTACAGGGGTGAGCCACCGCACCCGGCCTAATGCTTTTTAATTTTCAAAGTAAAAGTACATGCACAAATCCTGTCAGGTAAAAACCCTCTATTTTACAGAAATTGAAACTGTGACAAAAAGCAGTAAGTGACCTTACAAATACATGCAGGAGAGCAGAGGCCTGATCCTTTATATTTTATTTAAAGATTCGCTGTTGACAAAAATTATTAAAGATACACGAGGAACTAACATACCCAATATTAAATATTTCCCTTCAGATAAGTATTAAGGTTTCCTGGTTATTTTTTTCTCTTTCTCTTTAAATGCCTTTAGTTTTCACATCTGTAAAATTAAGGTAAATAACAGCTGCCTTCTGTGCTACATGGATATTGACAGAATCGAGACTTAATACAGTAACGAGAATAAAAACTTTCACAGAGTTGAGATTTAAATGAGATGAATGCATGCAAAGTGCTTAGCATAGTGCTGTCACATAATTGGTGCTTAATCATTATTAGGTAAAAAAAGATTAACAAAATGTATAGGGAAGAATATAGACACTGTATATTTTAAAAATCTAAATGAGTCAAAAGTAACTCTTATAAAATATGTGGCTAGTCTGTATTATGTCAATCGACTATTTGTTTCAGATGTCTAGAAGAGACCCAGATAATTAAAGAAGCCTACAGGGGAACTTAGATAACTAAGAATTGGGATACTCAAACTGGCAACACCGCTCATGAGTGTTTTGTGATCTTTACCTCAACACTTTATATGGATCTCAATTTCTCATTCGAAAAAATTAGGGGGTAGGGTTAGGGGAACTCTCAAGTTCTTTTAAGTTCTAATCTAAAATAACTGTACCTGACATAGAAAACAAGCTCTGGGAACCCAAGAGCCCCACCTCTCGGGTGCTAACAGCAGCAATAGTTTATTTTTATATATCACCAACTACATTATTTTAAATCCTTATCTTACAAAAACACCAAATCTGCATTCACATCTATTTGTCTTACATTCAATAATCTATAAAGAAAATGTCAAAGAACCAACTTTGTTATACCATTCCTTACCCTAATTACTTCCCTCATCAAATTGACAGGTTAAAAGGATTGTGGAATTTTAGAAACACAAACACAGGTGTTTTGAAAACAATTCAAACACAGTTGTAAAGAAAGTATTTTTGACTCCAAAGTACCTAGTTCGAGGCCATAGACTGTCTCCCTTAGCATTAGAAACTAGGTCTTTGGACTTTTAGTTGAGTATTTTTCTTCTGTTTCTACTACTGAATATCTAAATCAAATTCTTTGGAAGGGATTTAAGGGTTAAAAAAATAAAAAAGCAAAATCTGCAATTTAAATAGTCTTAAAATTAAGGAAGCTCTAATCCTCAATAATTACAAAAGAAAACATTAAAACAATAACATAAAGTAAAACAGTGTCCATAACAAACTGGTACAGCTTTAGTGTTCAGCATGTGACAATCATAAGGTCATAAGTCACAGCACTGCCCCAACCAGCATGAAATAATAAATCATGTACTGAATTGTATCATTTCATAATAGCTTTCAAAATTTGGCTATCAAATATACTTTCATAATAGCCACGGCTAAATATTATGGACAATTATGAAATCAACTAGAATAAAGGCTAATTTTATTGTAAAAAGAAAGAGTAAGTTAACACTTTTTGCAACAAATTGCATGTCTTAAACACTGCATACTTACTGAACTCTCAAATTATTAGTTACAAAAATAAAAATTCAAGGTACTAAAATGTGTAAACATTTACAACTAATCATATCATTAAAACTTTTTTCCCCTTATATATATTTTTGGTGCCCTATAGTGTGAATGAAAAAAAAATTCTAAAACAACAGGTACTTTCACTGAACTTGCTGCATTATAGACACTACTAATCTTGTTGAAACTTGCTAAAAAGAAAAAATATTTTAAAGCACTCGAAATTAATACTTGGGTTACTCTGAAAAAGCATGTTTAAGCATGCAGCTCTATTGGGATGTAATTAATATTTAAATTGGCCAAGGGATAAAATTAGGGGATAACACACTCTCATTCAAAATATTGAATTTAAGGAATGTATTGCAATATAAATAGTTTAAGTGACTGTCTAGCACTTGCAGAACCCCATAATTTATTCTGCATATTATGAAAAATTAATTTTCTCAATATTCCAGCAGAAAAATACACAACCCATAGAAATATATTACCAAAGAAAAGGGTTGCTCTCCAGTCAGTTGACAATGGCTGTAAAAGGGCACTATGAAATATGAAATGATTATATCAACATTAAGACATTAGGTTGACTACATTCAAGTCATTAGATTTTCATTTATTAAACAGCAGCTTAAATAAAAATGGGACAAATACGAACTTAATCTTAGCTAAAATAATCTAAAAGAAAGTAAAATGTGCATTTTATCCTTTTTGATAATAAAGCATAGTAAGAAACAACAACATAACTCAACAATTAGTATTATATAGCCATGATTAGTTTCAGATTTCTATCTCAAATAAAAGAAATTAAATTGTAATCCTGATTGATGCATTCCCTTGTACCTAAATATAGTCCTAAATTTTTCTTTTCTTAAACCTCTAATTCATGACGGTTGATCCAAACTGTTAGTTTTCAGAACTGATCTAGATATTCCTAAACTTATCTATAGCATTCCACATCTCTGTTGCTCCTCCCTCTTCACCCTGCACCCCCAATTAATTCATGAACTCCACTGGAAATTCTGTATTTAGAGACATTTACGACAGTATTGAGGAATAAGGAAAGCAACCTGTCAAAATTAGGTGTTTGGGGGTTAAAACCACTGTCTACAAATAATTTTGAACTGCAATAAAATTCTATTTCTTTCTTAATACGTAAAATGAACAAAAATCACCATCACAAGTCACACCCTAATCTAGTTTAGCATAGAAATGATCACACATAATTCAAAAGGGAAAGGAACACTTAGTAGATCTTTTCTTTTTTAAAATTGAAATTCTCAATAGGAATATTTTATTTACTTGAAAAATACAAAACCCAAGTATTAACAGAATATGCCAGAAGAAAGTAAGAGCAGCTGGCTCTCTGAAGCTGCAGAAATAAGGAGAGCATGGGCTTTTAAAAATCCTTTGTAAAGGTCAATAAGTAATGGATTTTCTTTTGTAGTTATAGCTTAATTCAACACAATTTTCTTGAAAACTCTTTATGCAATAGGAATCACCAATGTATATTTTCCATGACTCAGAAATATGAAAACAAGTGCCCATTAATCTAGCAAATACCTGTAAATATTGCATTACACAATTACTCTTGATGAAAATATTACCAGGATGTCCTCAGAAGGGTAAATGCTATTCAGCACAAACCTATTTTGCTTATTTAATTTGCCCACCTAAGTACTAGTACATAATGAGAACCCACTGCTAATTAAAATTAGGAATAATTATTAAAGTAAAAAAGAATGTGCTTTAAGAACTATGCCTCAGACCTTGTCTAAACTTAACGTAAATTAAGATTTCCTGGGCTGTTTCAATCACCTGCAGGCCAGAGTGGACTAAGATTTATGTAACTAATCAATTAATGCAGATGTTCCGACTTTCACATTAGGCAGTCACATTAAAGTAAACCCTTTTGATCCAATCTTTCCTTCACTAAATCTCAAAAGGCCCCTAAAGTGATCTCTACCCACATATCCATTTCACTATTAATACAATTTGCATTTAACCTACATTTATGCAAGGTATATTTCACAATAAGTCTTTCATAAAATGTATAAACATTAAATAAGTAGCAAAAGTGGTCAGACTAAAATACATGCAACACAAATAGACAAAATCAAAATAACATGAATTATGTTACCAATTATAAAAATATAAGGGGAATAGCCATAGAAACATCGTAAGTAATTTCAATAAAATCTGACCACATGCTAGTCACATATTTCTGTATTAGTCATTCCACACTAAAATGACACACCTGAACACACAGTGTGTTTTAAAAGCTTTTCTTTTACTAATCATGTAGCCATAACAAGTTATAGATTTAAAAAATAAGATGCTCGTCATAAAGCTAAAAATAAGTGAATACATATTTAAAAGGAAATCTCCTTTAACATTCAGAAATCACTTTACATAAATGAGTACCAGAAATATTAAGCTTAAAAAACACTGAAACACCCATTGCCAGAATCTTTAGAAGGAAAAGAAAAAGAAAAAAGTTAGGAAGTAAAGAAAATTTCCATGGGGGTGGGGGTAAATCACAGTCAAAACAAATCTCTTCTCTTTGTATTTCCTCTTTTTCTGAGAAAACATTCAACACGATGTTAGCAGAATTTGCTTCATTCATTCTGTATTTGTACAAGTCTTCAATTTCATTACTTTCATAAAACCAGATACAGATGCGATTACTAATGAGACATTAAAATCTACATAAATTTTAGTAGCTTCATTAAGTGCCAATCATCAAAGCCCTAGACTCTACCAAAAACTGAATTTACAAGTTCATCCTACATCATTCATTCTCTCCAATAATCCCTCCCTTCAGGATACGAACAATTTTTTAACACTAAAATTTCAACATAATCCCAATAAAAGCTCTAATATCACCTAAAACCATTTCTGTTCCCTACCTCTGCCATTAATGCTTAAATGAAACAAGGCTGAAAATCAAATAATGCAGAAATGTGCCTTCATCAGTAAGTTTATGCTAAATGTACTGAATTTCAGTATTTTTAAAAACGTATTTAGAATGGCTAGTTTGTTTTACTTAAAGAATAGATTTTGAGAATCAATAAGGTTTCTCTTGTTTTACTATAAATGAACTTAAAAAGAAAATACTAAGCTCAATCATAATATTCATAATTTTAAAATTTTATGTGATAATTCAATGTTGTGGTGGAAGGAAGGAATTGCCTCTTCCCACCCCCAGAGAATAAAGTGAGAATTTTTTTTTTTGAAGTATTCTGATAAAAACAATTTTAGGTGGCATTTTAAAAAGTCAAATTGCAATTTATAACTTTTTCTAATTTAAAAGGAATTCAAGTTATTAGTGGCATTTAATATTTTTCTACGTAAAGTCAGAAGGTCAGTATTCAATCAAGTTGTGGTCTCAATGTGTTGATTATTTGCTGATCACTCAGGATCACTGGTCATAGCAAATGTTTGGCTAGAGTCATGTAACATATAGAGAAGAGAAAGCAACTAATTTTAGCCATATCAGGGCTGTTGTTTGGAAACAATAGACTAATTCAATGATGGTTTAAAAGAAACACTGTTTCAATTTATTTGGATGAAGCTTTGTTTTGGGTAATCATAGTTCCCAGTGCTAAGTTAATGCCATAAGGTATAAAATCTTCAAATATTAACAAAATACCCTGTATAAAGTATTATACCTTCTTGTTAGGACACAGACTACTGATTTCCCAATCACAGATTGGCATAAAAATAATAATTTCATTCGATATTAAAGAACTTCTAAAGAGCCGCATCATCATTGCCTTGCCTATTACCTCCATAAGGTTATGGGGCCCAAATTAAAAACAGTGAAGATGCTTTATGTCATAAAGTACTATAAAAGTTAAAGCATTAAAATCACCTTCAGTGATTTAAGAGTAACTATGTTCATCTACTTATACTCTGTATCCCAGATTTTATAGGGTTTAAAAGTTCATAGCAAATGGAAAATAAGTTTTGTCCCATGCCTTTTCTTTATAGTAAGGAAAATAAAAACCATGCCATGATGATTATCAGGGCAAAACCCATTAATAATCCCCAAGAGTTTCCTAAGATGTTTTATTTTTCTTTGTATAATTACATGTTTTATAAATCAATTTAAGAGTTTCCTACAGATAGCTTAGTCAAATCAACCGTACTTAACTCTTTTAAGAAAACCAAGTATGTGAATTCTGTTGCCAAAAATTTGCAATTGAAAATTTTAAAACACAGCATGTCTTTTAGCATTTAAAACACAACAGCTTATGCAATAATAAACATCTCAAATCTCCTTACTGAAAAGATTTTAAACCTTCAACTCAGGTTGAAGTAGTGTTCTTCTAAATAAAAGGTAATTATTTAAACAATAGATTAGGAGGTAGTTCGCATTAAGACACATAAGAACCGAGGTTTTTTGGTCTTTTTTTTTTTTTGACAACAACTAAGCCTTTTAGAAGAACAGAACATAGCCTAAATCTAAGTCTAAATTATTTCCCTAATAAGAAAAGCTTCCTACGTAAAGAGGAAAGAAAAGAGACATCCTCAGGGTTAGGATGGCTTTCATAGAAAAAGTATTTTCAAAAATCTGAATAACTAGTTAATGGGAACGATGAATATCATTAACATTTAAGAAGAAACTTCAATGGTTACATACAAATAAATCACTCTGTCTACCATGTCTTCTTTTAAAAAAAAACCGCTGATTAATCAATCTTGTGTCACTACAATCCACATTTTTATATTTTCCTTCACAACTAAAATGGATATAAAACCTAGCATTTACCTGAATTGGGGATGAGGTTACCGGGCAGAGAAATTCACCCCTACCAACACGTATATCTACATTTAGAACTTTTTTCTGATAATTCCATTTTCTGACCTTTTTGGGTCAGACAAAAATATCAGTATGCTTATAAATGACTGAGTGAAAAAAAGAGAAAAATCAAATGAAAGCTGAAAATTGAAGCTTAACAATTTTGGCCATCAGTTATCTACTTGAGAACTTGCAGGAACATTTGAAAGTAAAATTTTGTTTTGCACCATGTTGGCACCAATTCCTCTCTTAAAGAGATTGATCGGCAGACATAACTTGGCTACCTTAGGGCAAGAACCCTGTGAGCAAGACCTGTGTCTAATACTATGGTCTGGTACACTGTTCACTGCATTGCGTTAGCAATTTCAAAACTCAAATTCTTTAACAGAAGATTCAGTTTGAAGAACAGTACTTTGTTAGTACTTCTGCTTTTAACCCTTTAATCTCAAGCTAACACTTAACGAATTTACAAATAAGGCAGCACAACTTTTGACTATGTTAAGGGTATCATTTATTGTAATATAAGAACATATTCTAAAACAGCTGAATGAACATGCACAACACAATATATTATGAGACATTATACTCTCCTGAATTTATATAATTTTTCCTTAAGATATCTGTTAATGAGCAATATTATTTTAAAAATGTTAAATAAAATCCTCACCATTGGCCAATGGGATACTGAAAACCACTTTTTAAGGAAAAAACCTGAAATGGTTACGTACAGATGTCACTTAGGTTGTTTACCCTTCCTACTTTGAAAAGGCCACTTAAACTTATTCATATAAAAAAGCACATGAATCTTTACAGAACACATACAAATCAACGAAGATTTACATCTATTAATCTATCTTAAATGTACCATTCTTAAGAAACAGAAAAACACTGATCTTACCTTGAATAGCCATTAGAAAAAACTGTTCGACCAGGGAAGTTCAGAGTCCCCAAGGAAGTCAAGTTGTCATCTCCAGATCCTTGGCACCTATTCCAATTTTCAGAACCAACGGGAATTGGTGGAATGACATTAAAAATAGGCTTCTGATCCTGCTGTTGAGAAACGGATGCTGTATTCATGTCATAGTGGTACATCTGTCCTCCAGAGGTACTCACACCATGAACAGAAATGGCAGACATTTTATTACCAATTATATTTGCTCCAGGAAAGCTTGCCTGACAGTAAACTGTGCCCAGTTTCTCTTGCTTAATTACCCCAGGGGTGCAGAGTTCGATGAAATCTTCTTTTTCTGTTTTCACTTGGGGCAGTGTTACATTACTGGGGCTTGACAAAACCAGATCTCCATTATCCTTAATTTTGGGTTTAGTGTCCGGTAAAATGAGAGGCTTGCAGTCCTCATTCGAGTTTCCTTCCAAAAGGAATGAATCGTCTTCTCCCGCCAGAGGAGAAAGCAAACAGTTTTCATCTATCAACAGGTCTGATCTCCAAGGACTCTCATTCGTCTCTTTACCTGGGGACCCAGAAGAAAACTCCAAATCCTGCAAAATGTCAAAGGTGCTTTGGTCTGTGGTATACAATTTCACATTGCCACCGTTGGTGCCAGTCTGGCCCTTCAAATGTTGCTGTTCTGAAGATACATCAGAGTGAGTTTTTGGGAACTCCTTCTCTGTGGGGGCAGCAGACACAGCAGTGGATGCTGAACTCTTGGGGTTCTCTGGAACACTGGTCGACCTATTGAGGTTTGCAATGCTTTCTTCCAAAAGCTTTAAGTCTGTTTCCCCCGAGGAAAGGCTGATTTGGCCCTGCTGTGGGAATCCCAGGTCATTTCCCATCACTTTTGTTTCTGTCTCTCCCATATACAGTCCCATTGAGAGTGAAACTGCTTTGGACAGATCTGGCTGCTGCGCATTGCTTACTGAGCCTTTTGGAAAATCAACCAAAAGTCTTCGCTGCTTGGAGTCTGACTGAGAAGCGACAGCCAGTGAAGGTGAAGACGCAGAAACCTTCACAGTAGCTCCTCCCCTTAGGGTTTTATAGAAGTCCATCACATTTCCCCTCTCCTGAGCAAGCACACTGCTGGGGTTTTCTTCTCTACCAGGAGTTAATGATTCTTTGGAGTCCATCAGTGAACATCAACTACAAAACAAAAAACAAAAACGGGGGGAAAACGTCATAAGCACTAAAGTCACATTATCTTCCTGATCCGATTAGTAAGAGGCAGCTTGTTAAATGAACCTTTTAGTTAACTCCGAATCAAATTCTTTGTTACCAGAAGAGTAGTTTCTATCTTCCAGAATAAAAAGCCATGTCCCCTGCTTCCATTCAGCGTGCCACATTTAAAAGTACAATGCAATCCATTTGCACAGCTGAGGGCAAAAGTGTATCGAACTAAGCTTGGCTATTCATCCTGCCGCTCACTGAACGTGTAGCTTTGTTAATCACAGACATTATAATTCATTACATCTGATTATTCTAAAGGTTCAAGTTGATGTCAAAGTATTTAATTTCAAAAAAGGAAAGTGTGATCATTAAAATTCCTACCTCTTTTCAATCAAGGCTGTTTGCTTTTCTGAGAACCAATACATATAACATTTGATAAATACTACGCTAGAATTCTCAGTCCCTAATTACTTCCAAATTTCCCTCCTACCAGCTAGTCACACATCCAAACCCTTGAGTACAACCAACTGGTGAACCATGCACATTTTCTTTGAAAAATAAACAATGCTGATCTGCTTATCTTTCGACAGGCTGGGAAAAGGCTTTTTAACCCATACTTCTGACTGGATGTGCCCACCTCCAAATTTTGGATATATGAAATTTGGATATATGAGATACACTTTATATAGGCCAACTAAAATATACATTTTAAAGAGAAGAGAAGGTGTAGTAGCTTCTCACTACGTTAGCTTAAATAACTTAAATATAGCTGACTCTTATCGTAACTCACAAAAACATCTAGATTAAGCAACATTTGTTTACACTGCTTGAGATCCTCAATATGAAATGCTATTACATCTCTAAGTTCTTTCCTTTCCAAACAAATATCGAAGTACTGAAAAATGGAAAAACACAGAACCGTAAAATCACATTCATATAAATTCAGGTACAACCGTATCCAGTAAAATGTTCAAAATAATTTTCTCTGCCTTCACCTATCCCAATTCTCAGCCTATTCTCAAGAGAGTAAGACTGTTAGTATACTGTTAATCACGGTGTTTTAAGAGATGGGCTAAGACGGAGTAGCACATTTGGGACACTGTAGTCAAATCCCGTCCAATAAAAGGAAACTTTTCCTATACGATGACGTTAGGCAGTATAAATGTCACTGGCCCTCACTGAAAAGTAAATATGAAGGTAGAGAGAGGGGTGTGGACTTGCCACTACAAATCTTGAGGATAAACTGCTTATCTCCCCACCTCTCTGCCCCGTTTATCTGAGGTGATAACGATCTCTAAACACGAGGTATCAAATGGAGCCCAACGAATTTCCATGCCGCTTTTTTGACAGCTGCCTTCAAACCCGAAACCAAAACAATACTTCCTAAAACGAAAACGCTCCCTCAAGCGACATTATCCCCCAGTTTAAGTTGCAAATAACCCCGCCACATTAATCGGCCCTAA
The DNA here is from genome assembly GCF_006542625.1 of Nomascus leucogenys. NCBI lineage: Eukaryota > Metazoa > Chordata > Mammalia > Primates > Hylobatidae > Nomascus > Nomascus leucogenys. The sequence goes on along the minus strand of NC_044382.1, from coordinate 35,285,843 downwards.
TGAACCATGCCAGAGGGTCTTAAGTGGTATTACAAGGTTGCAATTATCAAGTCTGCAACCCCAAACGTCAAACTAGCACTTGTAAAAATCGCAGCACAAAACTATTACGGTTACAGAGGGTCTTTTTCTAAAAGGGGCCACTTAGAAACCTCAGGCGCGAATTAACAGCAAACGCTAAAGAGCAAGCCCTTGCGGGGCGGGGGAGGAGGGGAGAAAAAAAGTGCGAGGTTAAAAGAGAAGTATGTCCAGACCTGTTGAGTTCTCTCTCCGACACGCCCACTTCTAACAGATAACGCCAGCCCCGGCCCGAGTCTCCAAGTTGCAGGCTGTCAGCCCCCCGCGTGTGCACCCTCACGCGCCCTGCACGCCTTCCTCAAGCCAGGCGCCGCCGGGGCCTCCCCGGAGCCCGGGCTCGCGCTCGGGCGCGCCGGGGTGGAGTGCAAATATTCGGGCGAGTAGAATTCAGATGCGGCTTAGCGTTCACCACGACAACGGGTGGCGGGCGACCCCCTTGGAAGGAAAGGGGACACTGTGGGGAGAAAAGAGGCCAGCATTCCCGCGAGGAATGAGAGGCTCGAAACCCCCCGCAGTTCGACAAGGCTCCGCTCGCCGTCCGAGCTCAGGTTCCTCCCCCTCGGCCCGGCCAGGGGACGCCGGCGGAGAGAGAGGAAGAGGCCAGCGCTGTCACCCGCGCGCTGCCCTTTCGTCACCGTCGCCCGGCCCTCGCCAGCCCCCCACCCCCACTCCCCGAGGCTAATAAAAGTTTGTAGGCTCCCGCGGCGGCCCCCGAGTTGTCTCCGGTCCCAGCGGCACCTCGGGGGAGCCAGCGCACCCCGGCCCCCTCCCGCCTCGCTTCTTACCTCTGGCACAGGAGCCGCTCGCCCGCCACCGTCCACAGCTCCCGCCGCAGCCGAGATAAACAACTTAGCGTGTGAACGCAGAAGGAGCAGGAGGGAAATATTTTTTTTTTTTTCTAAAAAAAAGGAAGTAAACAGCCGCCCCTTTCTCCATGGGTGTGGGGGGAGAGCCCCTATTTAAGAAAGTCTCCCATTGCCCAGCTGACAAGACAGCCCTCCGCCTCGCGCCGGGCTCCGCGGGTCCAGGCTTCCGGGCGCGCGTGCCCCGTCCCGGTCCCCAGCTGCTTCGGCCGCTCCGGCTGCGGCGTCTCCTTCTACCCCCGGAATCCGTCCCCGACGGGCAGGCGGTGACTCGGGCTCCCGTCACAGACACGAGCTCGCAAAATGGAGGAGGCGGCGGCGGAGGGAAGGGAGCGCAGACACGCGAAAGGGCAGCCCGGCCTGGGCGAGCGAGCGGGACCGAGCGGGGAGGTGGAGGCGGCGCCACGGCGCGCACACACTCGCACACACGCGCTCCCACTCCACCCCCGGCCGCTCCCGCCCGAGGGGCCGCGCGGCGGCCGCGGGGAACGATGCAACCTGTTGGTGACGCTTGGCAACTGCAGGGGCGCCCGCGGTCCCTGCCCCCACGCCCTCCGCGCGGGCCCCGCCACCCCGGCCCCGACGGCGCCTGCACGCCCGCGTCCCCTGGCGTGGCCGCCTCGCCGGGTGCGCCGCGCTTCGCCCCCCGCCCCCAACTCCCCAGGAAAAAGGGCGGCGGCGGCTGGGGCCGACCTGGTCTCTCTGGGGCGGCGTTAAGAAGGCCACCGAGTTTCTCCAGTTTCTCTTCTCGCTACCTCCTTCCCGCCCCCGCCCAGCTCCGCGGCTCCAGACCCACTCGGGAGCTCGCTCTGCCCCTTGGCGGCAAGCGCCGCCAGTGCCCCTGCGGGTGACAGCGGGCGGGCCAGAGGAGCCGGGGCGCCGCCCGCGGCAGAGCTGCGTGAGTGGCCCGCGCCGCCGCCGCCGCCGCCGGGCCGAGTTGCGTGAAGTGTGTCACTTCGAAAGGGACTACGGGGTTGCACGGAAACGGTGCCGCAGAGTCTCGGCCGCGCTCGGGGCCGGGCGGCCTGACACGCCCTCTGGGGAAGCTTCAGGGAGGGGACGGGATAGCGGGGGTCGGCGCATACGTACTTTGGGCCGGGGGGAAGTCGCGTGCCGGCAGGTCCCCCACCACCGCATCATCTGGGCGGCCGGGTCTTCAGCTGCCGCCGCCGCGCTCTCGCACTGGGAGAGAAGTTGCAAAGCAGAACCCACCCTCCCCCGCGCCCCGACCGTCCCCCACCCTCTTCCCCGAGTCTGCAAGGCGGCGGCGGCAGAAGGAGGCGCCGCCTGCCAAGTTCAACCCCCACCCCTCCCGCCCATTGCGCTCACACTCGAAGGAAGTTGCACGCCAAATGCAAAACCTCCAGCGAGCTGGATTTCTTTGCACTTTTTTTTTTATTATTATGATTAAGGAAAGCAGGGGGCGGCAGGCCTAAAAGCAAGTTGCAGGCAAAATAGTAAGTTGCTGGCGAAGTATACCCCCCCTTCCCAAACTCCTGACCTCTCCTTCCACCCCGGCCAGGGCCCGCATCCAAGTTCCCGGTGCAGGCCCCACCCCCGAATCTTGACATTTGCTGCCCTCGACTCTGTGCGTTGCTCACCATGTCACGTTCGTAGGACCCCTGCCCCTACAAATAAAACAAAATACAGGCAGCTTTAAAATGCCAGCGTTCAACTCCCTACAGCTGTTCCTGTTACGAGCTTCCCCCTCAGTCCAAGGGGAAGGAAACACGTGGCCCATCCTGAGAGAGGAGAGAGCCGTTGGGCGAGGGGTGCCTGTGCGGGAAGCCCCCGCCCCAGCTCCCTTCCCCAGCTCGCCGCGTCGGGAAGGTTTGGACGATGCCAGGACACAGCCTCCTACCTTGTGCGGCACAGATTATGATTTTTGTGACTCTGGGAATGGTTGTGCTGTGTGGCTTTAGGGTTTGGGGAGGTTACTTTTGCACCCCCACAGGTGACATCGCTTGCCAGCTCCTGACAGGGGCGCGGGCTGCCGCAGCTCCACCTAATCCTCCTCGGGCGCTCGGCCACAGCCACTCTTTCTCCTCCCGCCGCGCTCAGACTGACGGCGGCTGCCTCTGCTCTGACATCTTAAAGACGATTGGGGAAGCGCGTCCCGGAAGCCGCCAGCCGCCATCTTGGTAGGGTACAGTGACGCCCGCCGGGCCCCGCGGCCACCATCTTGGCAAAGGTTCGCGATCGCGGGTAGCCTAAGCCGTCTTTCCTCGGTTCTGAAGGGTAAACGGTTCCCTGTACGTTGTCTGGTGTGAAAGGAAAAAAGCAGGCTTTCATCAAGCCTCTTGTCTGGAGACGATCCACGGGGGCGGCCTCCAGAGGATTCTGGAGCCGCCATCTTGGCAAAGGAAGAGCTACTCGCCACCTCGGAAAAGAAGAGGGAACCAACCGTATGCCAACGTAGAACCCTCAGCCAGAAGAATTTTTATGAAGGGCGCTGAGCAACTCCATGTTAACAAAGCCCCCTTTTGGACCCAGAAGGCAGACTCCGCTTCGCCTGTCCCTTGGCACAAGTCAACTAGAAGGAGGCCCTTGCTTCGGATGCTCATCTGTGAGGCTATGAGAACGCTACTTGACCTAGTTGCCCGTTTTTCCAATTTCTGAGCCTCAAGCACTAGAATGAGATGTCTTTCGTTAATTTGGCCCCTAAACTACCAACAGTTTCATGGGAAGCAAATCAAGACCCAACCCTACAATAATGTTTTACACGTTTTAAAAGTGAGTTAAATAGCCCATGCTAATAATTATCCTTGTACATCTGACATCTGCTTAGAATAACTAAGAATTCTATTTATATATACATATACGTATACATATGTATACACATATATACCATATACATATATATGTATATAATTAAGGGGACAATACAGTTGTCTAATAGAACACATCTCTCCATGCCATAAGCCTGTCTCACTGCTGAATCTCTCCTCTAAGAATCCACCTCTTTGCTCATACATGCTCAAATCCTTAGTGGTAGGTACTCTGCTTAAATAATTTATGATTTCACAAGAGTTCCCGATTATTCTCCCTCCATTTTTTTTTCCTCTGCAGATCTTAATAGGGAAGAATACTCACATAGTTTTAAATATGTCATTGAAAACACTTCTAATTGAGCCAAAAAAAAAAAAACTTTTCCTAATTTCTCTCTTCAGTGATCTAAATGTGCCTATTAATTTTTTAATTTGATAGCAAAAAAATTCTCATTCTTTAGTCTTTCACATTCATTTGGAAGCATGCATAAACTATAAGTTAACCCCTCCTTTTCAGAGTAATACAAATAGTTATGATTTGTGGCTAACATTTATTGATCCCCACTGTTCTGCTGCCCACTTTTGCTGACAACAACTGAATGAGATAGGTATTGTTATTTGATTTTTCAATATGAGGACAGCAGGCTTACAGAGGTTGATGCTTGTCTAAGTTCACACGGCTCCTATGCATTAAGAGAGGAATTAGACAATATTAAAGTGGTTTTCCTCACTGATCTCAATCATTAACATGAAGTAGTATATCAATTCTGTGACAGACTACTTACAATATGTGCTTACGGAGATGAACTCCAGTGTACCAGAAAGGACATGAGATTTAGCATTATAATAATAACACAATTCTAACGAAAGTCAATATTTATTGCGCATCTGCTGTCTGACAGACACTATTGAAAGTGTTTTATGCACAATATCCTAAGTCTTTAGGTATGGCATTTACTAATCTGTAACCCTGGGAACTTACTACAAGAAATAGGATGAATCCCTATCTGAGTGGGATGTATTTGACTGTCTTAGAAGCAGAGGTGGGAATGAAGGTGATGTATTCAAACTCAATCAAGGCAAGGACCTGATCTATCTTGTCATAGCTTTATGTCCCACTCCTGGAACAGTGCCCACTACATAGTAGGCACCCAGCAAATACATTACAGGGTTATAATAACATTGAGTCAACTAGTTAACTAGATGTAAAATCACTTTTACTGGGTTATTGTTGTGGCCAAATGGGTTAATAAAAAGTGTACAGATAATACTCAAGATCCTCATTTTTATTGTTTTGTGTTTAAACATCTGAGTACTCCCCCCACTTTTTTAAAAAAAATAAACTAGATTAGATTCTTGATTGTATGTTCTTATAGTATTCTGCATACTTTGTTAGCACACTACAATGATAGTTCATTATTTGTGCCCTCATTTGTTATTTCTCTGTATCACCCACCAGAACATAAGCTCTGCAAAGGCAGGGACTGTGTCTGTTTGTTCCCCCCTGTATCACTAGTGCATAGTTGGTGCTCAGTGGGTGTTGGTTAAATGAATGAATGAATGATAATATATGGTCTTAGAGACTATGTCTTAAGGCCAACAAAACCTTAAGCCTGACTAATAAACCAAACCACTTGATACATTGATATCAGAAACTGATATATTACCCAAGTGAGTTCTCCCATTTTCTTCATGTTTTATCATCTCCATTCCCACTAAAATAATCCAAGCTGTACTGCCAGATTACCCCTCCAAAACATCAACTAAATCATGCTGTGCTCCTTCTCAAGTATATACAATAACTCTTGATTCTAGTGCTACACAGATCCCAACTCCCAGTATGGTATTTAAGATCATCACCTTTACCTGCCCCTTTGTAGAAAGTGAAGCCTTCCAGTGGATGTGATTGAACTGGAGTTTAATTTAAAAATTAGTTAAAACAAGGAAATAATTTTAGGAAAGATAACTTGCAAACTTTAAACTTTTGAAACTTTTGAAACCTAAAACCTGTGATTGAACATTTATTTTCTAATCTTTTGATGGTCTAAAGCTTTTATGAGCCCACTGACTGGAGTTCCATGTCTTTAGTGTGTGTATAAACTATACGTGTAATGCATTGATATCGTGTAGCAGTTAAAAGCCAGACTATAAAGGCCAAATACAGTCTCCACCACTAAAACGAATGTAACCTTGGGCAGGCTAACTCTCTGTGCCTTTTTCCATCATCTGTAAAATGGGGATAATAATAGTACTAATTTATAAAGATTAAACAAGTTTGATATATGTAAAGTGCTTAGACTAATTCCTGGGTCATAGGAAGTATTTGCTCATCATTAGCAATTATTATTCATCTGTAGAATTACTATTTTCCCCATTTTTTTAACAAAAATAGAACAAAGTAGAACAAACTTTAACAAAGTAGAACAAGAAATTAAAGATACACATTCAGTATCCGTGACCTGAAATGCTTAATACTGAAAGTGTTTTAGATTTTTGAATTTTTTTTCTGATTTTGGAATATTTGCATTATAATGAGGTATCTCGGCCATGGGACCCAAGTCTAAATAGGAAATTCATTTTTGTTTCATATACGCCTTATAGCCTGAAGATAATTTTATACAATACTTAAAATAATTTGGGGCATGAAGCAAAGTTTGTGGTAAGTACTTCCATGTGAGAGTTTTCATTTGTGGTATCATAACAATGCTCAAAAAATTTTGGATTTTGGAGCACTTCAAAATTCAGATTTTCAAGTTAGGGATGTTCAACGTGTACTTTTAGAATAATTTTCGTGCAGATTTCTAAATTTTTATGATTCCTCGCTCCTGCCCCCACCCCCGTCTTTTAAAATTGTCTTACATCCACCTTACTTGACAGCAATTGTAAGTCAAGGAAGGCTATATGGCATCTTTCCATTTAGATTTTATAGAACAATTTTTTATACTTATATTTCATCATTTTACTTAATATTTAATCAAATTAAGTAAGTACAGTAACAAGCAACAAATGGCATAAACATGTTTGGGAGGCAAAAGCACCAGGAACTGTTGGTAGCTCAACTGGTGGGAGCAGAATCGTGTGAAGTGCAGAAATGACTGTGGTTCCAGTGTTCAGCGCACCCTGGGCATCAATCCATTGTTTTCCAGGGAGACTGGAGAACTGGATCAGTTGAGATCAATATTGAGTAGTGTCTGTTACATGATTCTGTTAAAGAAAGGACATAACACACCACATTCATTCCCATGTCTCCTGTTGTTTATCACATGTATTTCCTCTTGCATAAGCATACTTCCTTGTGACTTATTTTCCTGTAGTCCATGATTCTTTGTCATGGCTTCAGTTTCCATTTATTCTTTTTTTCTGTATTCTCCCACTTTAAATGTGTGATGCTAAATGTAAATGGGAACCATGTATACGTGTATTGTGTATGTGTATTAATAATTTTGAACATGTTAATTTTAAGCCCACACAAACAGCTTTTATTGGTGGTTAGAACTTACTTTAAAAAATTATTCCTGCAGCTATCATAGCTATTACTTGTCTCTTTAATATCTTGGCTTTGGAAAATACTTCTATTCCTACTTAACTTTATAAGGTAAGAGGTTCAAGGGAACCCAGCTGAGCTTTGAATGACCCATCTCTGTCTGCTTCAATATTTGTATTTTATGCCAGACATGCCTATTATAAACAATTCACACTAGTACAGCAAGTTCTTAATCATAATGAACTCCACTTTGGTATTCCTCGTTGTAATTAGAATTAACATTCCCGCCTGGACTGGGAAATGCTAAATTGTTACTAGCTTTCCTGCTGTTTTGCTGTTTTCATGATGCCTTCAATGATTTCATCATAAGAAACATAAAATATCACAATTTGTGCTCATATGCGTGAAATGCCCAATGGGTGTGTCCTGGTTGACTTTATTCTTTATGCTGGCAGAACTTAGTTTAAGCAATACCTGATTCAAGGATGAGGCAGATATCAGCAGATAAATGAGATAAATGTTGCCATAAGCAGGAACTCAATGTTTTTAATGTTTGGAGGCATTAGAGCAAGCACACTGAATAATTGCAACAAGTATTACATACTTTGTTTTTCATTTGTGGCATTTGTGGCTCCTCGTATGTCATTAGCCTTCTTCCTTTTCTGATTTAATCTCCTTTTCTGTCCCATGTTCCTTTGGTAAAGAGTGTTTCAATCTGCCCCACTGCTATGTGGAATCTTTCAGCTCATTTGAGAACCTGCATTTCCATTTTGGTTCTTATATCTTCTTACTAGAGCACACAGGGTTTTGTTTTGTTTGTGTTTTGTTTTAAGCTAACTTAGAAATAGTGGGGTTGAGATGAAAACATTCTTGGTATAGGGATCCCTTAACAAGATAAGAAGATACTTCATATCAAACTCCAAAGTGCTACAAAGGACATTTGTTACCGTTGAAAAAAAAATTGTTTTCAGATCAGTATTTGTCAATTAAATTTTCTCTATCCTCTTGTTGAATTTTCAATACAAGACCTGGTTTTTAGACCCTATTCTGCCATTTGCTTACTTGAATGAGCCTGGGGTAGGCATTTGATTTTTCTCAGCCTTGTTTTTTAATCTGTAAAGGAAGGATAATGATATCTACCCCACCTATCTCACAGGAAATAATGTAGGCCTTACATAGGATCATGTGTTCAAACGTTTTTAAACACTAAGCTTAATTTGGAAAACTTAGAGGGGCTTATGGAATTTTTGCACTATCACTTCACCACAACAAAAATGAAAATTATCATTGTCTCTTTTCACTTATTTCCCAGGGAATCAGTGCAATGGGCAGTCTGGAATTTTAGGCAGGGGAGTGATAATTCAGTAGTGCACCGGAAACAATTGTACCAGCTTGCAAGCACTGACTGTTAAATTTTCAGAGATTTTGTAAGTTGGTTGTTAATCACAGTCATTATTAAAAACCAAATTATAAACTTACAATCAAATATTTTAACAACAAAAATAAATGCTGAAAACTTTACTGCCTAATTATTTTACTCCATTTTACTATTATCTATGCTCTTAAAGTTATTTCTGTCTGTTCTATATAAGAACATACCATACAATGGTGTGATGCAACATATCCCTTCCTAACGCTGCATTCAGAAATGTTATTTTGGTAGTTTGAAAGCAACCATGGTGGAGTACCTATACTATAGAAATTGGGAAACATGACAAACCAGATCTTGATTTGTTTTGTTGATTGTCTAGACTGACACAGTAGAAGAAATTTTAATAATGAAGATTGAACTTAAAAGTGCCTTAGTTTGTGAACACAAAAACTTGAAGAAATATTTTTCCAGTACTTGGAAACTATTATCAGCAAAAGAAGTTACTGCTGTCATTAATGAACGAGTTTAGTTCCAACATCCATTTTTGTTGCTTCACTTTTATCTGGCTCATTAATGTAAAAATATCAACCAACATTCATGTTGGGACTTCAGTACCATGAATGACTTCTTTGCTGATTGAATATTAATCAGATATTTATTCGTGGTCTGATTTTGCCAAACATGTTTGAATTTTAGCTGTAGGTTGGCTGTGGACACAAGTATTCTGCAAAAATCACTGAAACGGTTCTGTGAAAATCACGTGGCCATATAGAATTTACTATTTAAGAGCGTTATATCTTTTCTTGCTTTTTGTAAATTATGTGATATATATAAGTAAAAATTATAATAAGCACATAGATACTCTGTTCCCCTTAGGAGCTGTTAAACATTTACTAACACACTAATGGACATAATCTAATTTACTATTTGAAAAGCTCGTTCTGCTTGCGATGTGGAGTATGAGTTGTAGGGGCTAAGGGAGAAAGCAGGGAGAGCAGTAAGGAGACAGGCACATTGGCCCAAAGAAAGATGACGAAGTTTGTATTGGTTGCAATGGCAGGGGAGCTGGGAAGCTATGGTTGGACAGGAGAGGTATTTTGAAGGCCAAAGGTAAGCAAAGCAGTCATCCAGCAGCTCTATGAAAGAGATGGACTTCCAGGAACTTTTTATGCTAAGAGAAGACCTTCTGGTGAAGAGTAAGCAGGCCCAGTTGTATGGGATGAGTGCATAGAAAGCTGTGCCAGAGAAAAGGAGTCAGGGAGGGATGTAGTAGGAAACAGGAGATGTTGGCAGTTCTAGGATTTCAAGGTAAATATCTTTATAGCAGATGGAGAAAGGCTGGATTGTTAGTCAAATGTCGAATTGCCTCAAAGTGCAGGGGGGGAGGGGAAGCCCCAAATACCGGTAACATGTTGCAACTGGAACTCACATACTAAGCTACTCATCTAGGAATTTCATTGATTTTTGCCCACATGGAGGGGTTATTTGTTCATCTCCATGCCTTGAGCCTATCCCAATTTATAGTAGATTTTTTTTCTCGCATTTGGCAATTTTAATTATAAAACTCTCGCACTGAATCACCCTGTGTTACACATATATTGCTGCCCTCTTTCATGCTTCTCACTTCTTCATTCCTAGTTTTTCTTTGCTATGCCATAAAGAAGGACCCTACCGAAAGCCACCCTATTGTCTTGACTATTAGTTATCAGCAAACTTCTGGCAACTACAGTTTTCCCCACTTTCCCTGCTTCCTCCATTATAACCTACAATCTATATTCCACATTACAGGTTTTTTGTTTGGGTTTTAGCATTTTTCAAGAGAAGTTATTACATTTTATGGAGTTTAAAAAATAGTAAATGTACAGCTACCAATGACTAACACTTTGAGGATTCAGTTTGGATATGTTGTTTACTTTGGTCTTCTGATGATTAGCTATTTTATGCATGGTTTCAATCAATCAGGGAATGTTTATTAATATAAGAGACTTTCTTAATTAATATTCTCTCCTATTCATTCATTCCTTCAACAAAAGAGAATTCCTTCAACAAAATACAATTCCTTCAACAAAATAGCAACTATTCTATGTTAGGCCCCAGTATAAGGCTGCAGGGATATCAAAATGATACAATCTCTTCTCTGGAGGAAATGGAGACAGGTACGGTTACAAGTCATTATAGAACAATGCAGACTTACAGAAATGTGATAGATGCATAGGGCACTTCATAAGCTTCAAGAAGTCATCTGGTGTTTAAGGTTAGGGAAATTGGTGTGGATATGGAGATGGTGGTCAGGGAGGGTTTCCTAGAGGTTAGCAGGACTGACTTGAATTATGAAGGGTTTCCTTCAAGTTATTTGTTTTTTTTTTCTCTTGGAGATAATATTTCTAATGGAAGCTTGTAGACAACATTCATTAGGTCATTTTTTGGTGCATTTATAAGAAATCCAACTCTTAAAACAAAAAGAGTTTTTTGATTCACTGAAAAGTCCAGGGGAAGTTTAATTTCAGGAGGCATGACTGGATTCAGGGGCTCAAAAGAAGTAAAAAGGGCTTAAATGTTATCCTTTAGCTCCATTTTCCTGTGGTTTTTTTTTTTTTTTTTTTTTTTTTTTTTTTTTTTTTTTTTTTTTTTTTTTTTTCTGGAAAGATTATCTCCACCTCTCCACCTGGTGGCCTGTGGCACCTGGATTTAAAACATCCTGCCAGGTTAGTAATTTCAGTGGAGTTATTTTCCCATAATTTTAGTAGTTGTTCCTGGGAGGGGTTTCACTAGTCTAGTTGGTTCAAATGCTTATCCCTGGACCAATAACTATGACCAAGGGATGTCAGGAATGTGTACTATGATGGGCAAAGCCTAGCTCAAGTGCCCACCACTGACACCTAAGAATGGGGTACAAATGAAAGAGAGAAGAGGAGGTGCTTCTCCAAATAATTGGAGATTTTAAATTTAAATAGGAGAAAAGGGATTTCTAGGCATGCAGAAAAAAACCCAGATGTCCATGACAATAGCTTTTTATCAAAATATTAACAGTGACATAAATGTCATATTTTACACTTTAAGAGAATTAGACATGACTTAAAATGTTTGTCAGCAATGGAAAGAATCCTGAAAATTAAGTATAATTGTTACAAGTTTTATTGGTTTCACTTCCTGCCTTTAATAGAATGTGGGTTTGTACTTTGAAATTTCAAATGTTACACAAATGAATTGATGATCGCTTTGCAGATATAGTATCTCCACTTAATTGGGCCTTTTTTGGGTGATGAAGTGATGTTTACAACTTTTAAGCTAGTTTTATCGTCTTCCACTGAAGGAGTTTGTCTCACTTGACTATGATTCCAACAATATGATTGGTATAGGTGGCTGCAGTGAGCCTCTGTCTGCTTATTTTGCTCCTTCTGTCTTGACAAGCTGAATGTCACGCAAATGTCTCAAGCCTCTGCACTGGGCAGGCAGGAAGCCAGAACCAGTAATAGAAGCAGTAGGCACTCTGTGAATACTTGCTGATTAATTTTAGCTCCATAGGCCTGATGGGTTTTCCATCCCTATAATTACCATCAGCAAATAGTTATTGAATGATGTCCAGCATATTTTTATTTCCCTTTTCTTGATCCTGATTTTCATTTTTTATTTTACCTCTCTGTGATTTTATCACATGTGTTTCTGTTCATCAGACCAACAGAGCCTCCTGTGATTAGTTTATAATTACTCAATTTTATTTCTACCTATGAGGTATCTTTATCTGTCTGTCTAAATTTGTCTTTGTTATGACCCAGTTCAAGTTCTTTCTGGAACTAGGGAAAGGATGAAGTGTGAAAAAAAAGGAATTAAATAGTTTGGTTATTGAATGGCTATTTTGTGCTTGATGCTATATTAGTACATTTCCACATTTGCTTTACAAGTTAGTCTTTTTTATTAGAAGTAATGCTTAACAAGCCTACAAGTACTGACTGGGCTCACTTTATAGAGAAAATGGAGAGCAGTGAAGGGTGAGGAGGTTATGAGTTATGGATATGACAAATGGGGAAAGATCTTACAAAAGAGAGATTGGGGCCATCCAAGAAAAATTGTTATCTTTGTGTAGACAGCATTAGAAGGGTGAAAAATAATTTTAGATCTTAACTTCTGTCTTTAAGAAAAAAACTTTAAAAGATGCTAGAAAATAACACGTACTTATTGTAAAAATCCAAACATACAGAAGGTAGAAATGTATAAAGGTAAAAACTTCCTTACACAATCCCATTTTGCAGATGTAACTATTTTTTTCTTTTTATATTTTGATGGCAGCAAAGATGTAATTATTTTTTAGTTTTTATGTATATTCCAGATCCCCCCACCCCATTTTTCCCCTCTTTAAAAATTTTTATTATGTGAAATAGAAAGTAGAATTGTAACTATCAGAGGCTGGGAAGGGCAGGGGGAAGGGGAGGATGGGGAGAGATTAGTTAACGATTACAAAATTATAGCTAGATAAGAGGAATGAGTTCTGGTGTTCTGAAGTACCATAAGGTAAATGTGATTAACTATAATTTATTGTATATTTTCAAACCCTTTTTGTCTATACATGGATGCATGCATGCATATATGTTTCCAAAAACAAAAATGGGATTTTACTACATGTATTTTTCAGCCTTTATTCATCAAATGTTATTGTACACCTTTTCATCTTTTCAATATTTTCAGGTAATAGTAGCATAGTATACCATTGTTTTAACCTTTTCCTTATTGAAGTATATTTAAATTGTTTTCAATTTTTCACTATTGCAAGCCATGCTGCAATGAATATTTTTGTATCTAGATCTTTCCGCTATTATACAATTATTATAGAATTGAAATTTCTCAGGCAAATGTGATTTGCAACAATTATTAAGCACCCCAAAGTGCTACATTATTGGGCTGATTTTAAAAATGCTTGTCCACTACAGTTCACTTTCTACTTTCATCTTCCTTTAGACATTCTAGAAAAAATCAATTAGAGCAGGAGTCATCGGTGGCTATGCAGGACAGGCTACTACCTGGAGACCCCTCATGTTTTGCTATTGATACAGTTTTGCTGAATCCATCCGTATGTTAAATGCATTAACAATTTAAGCGGATTGGTTTACATATGAACTGGGAAGGGATTATTTAGGGATACCATAATGCTCGATGACTGCCTCCATCCTACCAGGGACCCTGATCTGCCCTGTTGTGGCCACATGGTAGATAGGTATTGTTTTGCTTGCCAAGCATCCACTCTCCACATATGATACTAGGACCTAACATTTTCTTTGGAAAACTATCCTTTCCCTAACTTTGGTCCATGCGCTTATGGTGGTATTAACCCATCTGTAACTCTGCATGGGCCAGGTCTGGTAATATCAGAGATAGGCACAGATGACACAGAGATAGGCACAGATGATAGGGACAGATAAGTCTTAATTCTTGGCTTTCTGGGACTACTTGGAAACTTGCCTTGTTTCTCAACAGGAATAGCTAAACTGATATGATGCAAGCTTGGAGCAGCTGTGGTCTACCACTTAGAGACTCCATTGGATTGAGGTTTACAAAAAAAAAAAAGCAAAGAGATCTGGAAATAGATTCCCAATTATATAATTTGAATGTCTAGATCCTGAGGTTAGGGCTGCTCCTAGACTTGACTATTACACACTTCAATACATTATTCCCCCTCCTTCTCTTCCTCCTCCTTCCTCTTCAGCCAGCTGGAGTTAGCTAACACTTGCATTGGAAAGGATCCTGACATCAGAAGTAAAGGTCTAAAACATGGGGGGTGTTGCTCTTTCTGCAAGAGAGAGGGAGGTTAAGGTTACCAGACATGGAGGATGACCCCAAAAGAAAAGGGGAGCCCAGAAGAGAAGCCAGTTGAATGTCTAAAAATAAACTTTACCTGCTTCACAAGTTTGGCTCGAGTTTCCTTTTAATGATTAACTAGATGAAATGGTCAAACTCCTTCTTTATTTAAAATACACAAACATAAATAAGAATATCAGTCTTCAGTTAATTCACCTATTCTGGTTACATCTGCCTCAGGTTTCCATTTTTTTTATTAATATATAAATTGCTTTTCTATTTTAGGCTGTGTTTAAAAAGAGAGAGAGAGAGAAACCTGGTAATCCTCTAAGAGAAATGTCTTATGTAGTTTTTCTTTAGGGCCTAAATTATTATTCTACTTTCCATATTGATCCAGCCTTTTGTTTTATTGCTTTGTTTATAGTAGATTTGGTAATATATTAACAGTACCTATATATATGATCTAGTGTAATTATGTATTAAAATATTTTAATATCTTCTTCGCATTTGTGATCTTGAAACTGAAACTTGATAGCTGAAGAAAAAGCTCCATTAAGATGAAAAATCAATCCCTTAGTGGAATTAAATCCACAATGCTTATATAAAACATTGCTTCTGTCTTATTTACATAAACTTTATACTTCTCTCTCTCATCAGTGGCAGGGGAATATGGAGTGGGATGTCATTAGTTGGATTCAATAGACAGTTATTTACTTATTAACAGCTCCAGCTCAATCTGGAGCTTGAAATAGACTTGAGACTCTACCTCCTAGTAGACACATGTCTTTAGCAAGTTACTTAACTTTTCTGAATGTTAGTTTCCTTATCTGAAAAGTAAGGTTAATAATATTATCTGCCTCACAAGGTTCTTGTACAGATTAAAAAAGATATTCTCTGTAAAGCATTTAGCATGGTCTCTGACATTTAATTAATGCATGGTAAAGTAACTGTTATTATTAGGCTTTCAGAAAGTGAGATAGCCCTGTAGGCACACCCCAAGCAGAAAGTACACGCGCCTACACACTACACTAACTTCCTTCAAACTAGGCCCCTTTTCTCCTTACATCATGGATTGTGAAGTGAGCACCTGTCCAATAAAAGAAAGATTCTGTAAAAGAAATCCAGGCACTGGCTGGAAATTTTCACTATATGATTTATCAGGCCTCTCCCAGCTTTTAGGTCCTATAATTCTATAAACCACACAAGTTTACATACCACTGTGGGATTTGATCCTTATGAAACCCAAGAGAACCATAGATTTTCCACATCCAGCTGAGCATACTCAAATATAGACAGACATTTAAAAGGACAGACATTGATCACGTGCTCTTTAACCAGCAAAATACTACAGCCAAAAGAAACAAAAGCACAGAGAAATAAAATGATTTGTTTGAAGTCTCATTGATTTGCCAAGAAACCAGACTGAATGTACAAACTTTTCTAATTCCTAGTTGGGTTCTCCACACACTAAACATAGAGATATATAATCCTCAGATGTCAATATTTACCTTTTATGAGTTTATTGCTTGTCATGTGTTAACTCATAAAGCCATTTATTTACTTATATCAGTGCCATCAAAAACCCTTTAATTTCACGATCACAGTTTGTATAACATAGCAGACAAAGCACTGGGCTGGGGACAAGGGACTGGGTTTTGGTTTTGGCTTTGTCCCCCTTTCTTCCTGCCCTCAACTGCATGATTTGGGCAAGTTACTTTTCCCCTTTTGGACTGTTTGCCTTTCTCTGCTTAAGTATCTGGACTTTCCCTTCCCTTCTTTCTCAACCCACACAGAAGTAATTATGTTTCTTTCACTATCTCTAGCTGCAAAGTTTTTACTAGACAGTCCATATTTACTGGTCATCTGCTGAATGCCTCTGTGCAGGGAGCTGGAGATAGAGGTAAATAAGGTATGGCCCCTGCCCTCAGGGCTTTCCCAGTTAAGAGGGCACAGGGTGTGAAGGGAGCACAGGTCAGAAGGTGAAGGCAGCGGTCAGGGAAGGCTCCTGGAGGAGGCAGAATGAGACTTAAAGGCTGAACGGTTGGTGCTCGGTGGCAGGCAGGTAGACATAAGCTCCAGCGATGACAAAGATTATGCTGAAAGGAAGAATAGTGTTAACAGAACTGGCTTGGACAAGGGCAGAACTAGAAAGAATCCAGACTTTGACACTCCAAGTTGTGTAACCTTGACCTAGTTACCTCTGTTTCCTCATCTACCAAGCAGGCATAACGATCGGGTTTCCTCTTAAGGCTGTTGTGACAATTCAATGAGATTACGTTTGCTAATTTTAGTGCAGTATCTGGCATTACTATAGGTCAAATATCCCTAATCCCAAATTCTGAAATCAGAAATGCTCCAAAATCCAAAACTTTTTGAGTGCTATCATGATGCTCAAAGGAAATGCTCATTGGAGCAGTTCAGATTTTGGATTTTTTGGATCAGGGATGCTCTACCTGTATGTATTTTGCAAATATTTCAAAATCTGAAAATATCTGAAATCCAAAACCCTTCCTGTCGGAAGCATTTTGGATAAGGGATATTCAATCTATATTATTACCAATTTATTTTCACCAACAACGTACTGTCATACCTGTCTTCTTGTCCCCTCTTTCTCTTCCAAGGACACAGGCGTATTCATATCCTGCTATCAAATATATTTTGTTTATAAATATTTTCAGTAACACACAAGAATTTGAAGCACTACGATAAAAGAAAAGTGGCATTCCATGCAATACTTTGGGGAGATCACAGACATACTATTAATTATAATGGTTTTCCTTAGACCACTAGTTTTCAACTGGGTGATTTTGGCCTTAGGGGATATTTGGAAATTCCTGGAGACATTTTTGGTTGTCACAGATGGAAAAGGAGAATCTTATTGGCATCTAGTGAGTAGAGGCCAGGGATCCTGCTAAACATCCTGCAATGCATAGCACAGCCCCCCACAACAAAGAATTACCCAGTCCAAAATGTCAGTAGTGCCGAGGCTGAGAAACCCTGCCCTAGGTGTAACCCAGTCACTGCTTCTTTTCAACAATCGTTGGGAAACATAGTAAAACCATGTTTCTTAAGATCCTAAATTCAGCTGCAAAAGTGTATCCTTTGGATATTTTACACATTTTAACATCTCCTTTGAAAACAAAGTCCTTCAGAGAACCTGGTAGAATCATTCAAACATTTTTTGCTACAAAGATAATGGAAATTATTTTATTTTATCATTTTTCTCCTATATGTATAATTCAGGACAAATTCTTCTTTTTTTATGTGGTAATTTTAATGAAATTCACCAAAAAAGAGACTTGATTAACCCTAGTTTGGGAGTCTTTTCCAGAGTAGAGAAACTTGCGACAGCGTGGGCTTTTCTCCGCCATCACAGGGATACAAATGGCTAGCTACCCAGTGATGGCTCCTGTAGCCTCTAGAGGGGAGCGCTAAGTGTCACCTTTGAGTTCCCATAGACTTCCTAACACTGCTGCCAAAGTGGGGCCAACAACAGGGGGCTCAGAAGGGTTTGCATGTTTTTACTATCCTTCATCCCTTATTTTCTTTCTTCTAGAAGCAACATAGTGATTAAGAGTGTGGGCTCTGGGTTTGAATCTGGTTCTGCCACTTGTTAGTTACAGTGACCTTGATAAACTCCTTAACCTCTGTGTGCTTCAGATTCCTTCCCTGTAAAATGGGGGGAAATAATAGTACCTACCTCACAAGATTGTTATGAGGACTAAGTGAGTTCTCATGGGTACAGCACTTAAAACATAGCCTGGCACATGGGCATGGTGGCTCACACCTGTAATCCCAGCACTTTGGGAGGCTGAAGTGGGCAGGTCACTTGAGGTCTGGAGTTGAAGATCAGCCTGGCCAACATAGCGAAACCCCATCTCTACTAAACGTAATTTCAGCCACTTGGGAGGCTGAGGCAGGAGAATCACTTGACCCCAGGAGACAGAAGTTGCAGTGAGCCAAGCTCGCACCACTGCACTCCAGCCTGGGTGACAGAGTGAGACTCTATCTCAAAAAAAGAAAAAAAAAAAAAAAAAAAAAAAAAGGACATAGCCTGGCACATAATAAGCAGCAAATAAATGTGAGTTGTTTCTCTTACTTTTTATTCTTACTTGCTTTTATGGACACACTGAAGTAGGCTTTAGGTATGATATGGACTTGGTGGAAGTTACATGTCATTGCAGAGTATGGAACACAGTCACAGCCAGGGCCAGCTGGGGCCAAGGTAGGGAGTGGCTGCAGTGGTGTTCACTGCTTCATCAGGTCTGCCTCTGTTTTAGCCTAGCAGTATCTTGTGTTTTC
The DNA here is from genome assembly GCF_006542625.1 of Nomascus leucogenys. Taxonomy (NCBI): domain Eukaryota; kingdom Metazoa; phylum Chordata; class Mammalia; order Primates; family Hylobatidae; genus Nomascus; species Nomascus leucogenys. The sequence goes on along the minus strand of NC_044382.1, from coordinate 35,267,189 downwards.
CCTTCTCCATGATCTTTACTAATACCCAGTTTTCTCTTACTTTCCCTGGCTTTTCCTCCTAAGTATGACATCTCACCAAGCTCTACCCATCTTTACCTTCCATAGAGTTTTATTTGGCTATTCCTTGAAGCATTGATTTTCATCTGAGTTGCCCATCAGATCATCTGGGAATTTGTTTAAAGTATAGATATCTGGGCCCTGCCCCCCAACGATCGTCCCAAGTATCTTGATTTTAGTGTTTATTTGAGAGACAGTATGGCATAGTATTTAACAACATGACCAAAGAGCCAGGCTGCCTAGGCTACGTGTTACTTGTATGACCTTGAGAAAATTATTTAACTCTCTGTGTCTCACTGTTCTTATCTGTAAAATGGGGATGCTATGTTCTGAATGTCTGTGTCCTTTCCAAATTCCTGTTGAAATCCTAACCACAAGGTGATAGCATTAGGAGGTGGAACCTTTGGGAGGTGATTTGGTCATGAGGGCAGAGCCCTCATGAATGGGATTAGTGCCTATATGAAAGAGGCCTCAGGGAGCTTCTTTACCCCTTCCCACCATGTGAGGACACAGCAAGAAGATGGCTGCCCATTTATAAACCAAGAAGCAGGTCCTCACCAGATAACAGTTCTGTCAGTGCCTTGATCATGGACTTCCCAGTCACTAGAACTATGAGAAATAAATTTCCATTGTTTATAAGCCACCCAGTCTATGAGATTCTGTTATAGCATCCTGAACAAACTGAAAGTAAGAGTGCTTATCTCATAAGGTTGTAAGAATAAATGAGATGCCCCTTAAAACAGTGCCTGGAATGACTTTTGTCTTTCTTGTTCATTTTCCCTTCTCTCTTACTTTCTCACCTGCCCTTTCTTTCTTCATTACTTTCTTCTCTCCCTCCAACACATATATATTGTTTTATTCTAGTGGTTTCATACTTGCAGGCCTTAGATTTAGGTTTTTAATCCAATTTGATTTGATTTTTATATATGGCAAGAGATGACATTGGTCTGGCCAAAGATTTTTTGAGTAAGACATCAAAAGCACAGTCAACCAATGCAAAAGTGGACAAACGAGATCACCTCAAGCTAAAAGGCTTCTGCACAGCAAAGGAAACCATCAACAAAGTGAAGAGACAACTCACAGAATGGAATAAAATATCTGGAAGCTACCTATCTGATAAGGGATTAATAAACAGAATATATAAGGAGCTTAAACAACTCAATGGGAAAAAATAATTTGATTTAAAAATGGTCAAAAGATCTGAATAGATGACATACAAACGGCCAAAAATACTCAACATCCTTAATCATCAGAGAATTATAAGTCTAAACTACAATGAGATATCATCTCATCCCAGTGAAAATTGCTTTTATCAAAAAGACAGGGAATTACCAATGCTCTCAAAAATGTGGAGAAAGGGGAACCCTCATACACTGTTGGTGGGAACGCAAATTAGTACAGCCACTATGGAGAACAGTATGAAGTTTCCTAAAAACAACAACAACAACAACAAAATAGAGCTACCATATTATCCAGCAATCCCAAAAGAAAGAAAATCAGTATATCGAAGAGATATCTGCACTCCCATGTTTACTGCAGCACTATTCACAATAGCCAAGATACGGAATCAACCTAAGTGTCCACCAACAGATGAATAAAGAAAATGTTGTACATATACACAATGAAATGTTATTCAGCCATAAAAAAGAATGAAATTGTCTCTTTCATCAACATGGGTGGAACTGGAGGACATTATGCAAGAGAAATAAGCCAGGCACAGAAAGACAAATATCACATTTCTCGCTCATATGTGGGAACTCAGAGAGAGAAAGAATAGAATGACGGTTACCAGGGTCTGGGAAGGGTAGTGGGGAGGGGGGTAAAGAGAGGGTGTTTAATGGATACAAAAATGCAGTTATATATGAGGAATAAGATCTAGTGTTCAGTAGCACAACAGGGTGACTATAGTTAACAATAATTTATTGTATATTTCAAAATAACTAAGAGTGGAATTGCAATGCTTCTAACACAAATATATTACAAATGCTTGAGGTGACAGATATCCCAGTTACCCTGATTTGATCATTATATGGTGTATGCTCGTATCAAAATATCACATGTACCCTATAAATATCTGTAACTCTTATGTATCCATAATAATTAAAAATAAAATTTTTTTAAAAGAAAAAACCCTATATACTTATGATCTTCAGCATGGCTTTAGGACCCAGCAATGAATTAGATGTAATTCTAGTCTTATATGGCATTATAGTCTAATTAGTGGAAAATAGACACATAAACAAATAAAGATATGTATGTGTACAATGTATGAATGAGAGAGTTACTGATTTTCTTAGAAAAGAGAAGGGAGAGATGAAAGGCTCCAAAGGGGAAATGAACATGGCATTGAGAGTTAGAATAGAGATGAAATCAATCCATTCCATGCAACAAACATTTTCTTTTCTTTTTTTTTTTTATTATTATACTTTAGGTTTTAGGGTACATGTGCACAATGTGCAGGTTTGTTACATATGTATCCATGTGCCATGTTGATTTCCTGCACCCATTAACTCGTCATTTAGCATTAGGTATATCTCCTAATGCTGTCCCTCCCCCCTCCCCCAACCCCACAACAGTCCCCGGAGTGTGATGTTCCCCTTCCTGTGTCCATGAGTTCTCATTGTTCAATTCCCACCTATGAGTGAGAACATGCGGGGTTTGGTTTTCTGTCCTTGTGATAGTTTACTGAGAATGATGTTTTCCAGTTTCATCCATGTCACTACAAAGGACATGAACTCATCATTTTTATGGCTGCATAGTATTCCATGGTGTATATGTGCCACATTTTCTTAATCCAGTCTATCGTTGTTGGACATTTGGGTTGGTTCCAACTCTTTGCTATTGTGAATAGTGCCGCAATAAACATACGTGTGCATGTGTCTTTATAGCAGCATGATTTATAGTCCTTTGGGTATATACCCAGTAATGGGATGGCTGGGTCAAATGGTATTTCTAGTTCTAGATCCCTAAGGAATCGCCACACTGACTTCCACAATGGTTGAACTAGTTTACAGTCCCACCAACAGTGTAAAAGTGTTCCTACTTCTCCACATCCTCTCCAGCACCTGTTGTTTCCTGATTTTTTAATGATGGCCATTCTAACTGGTGTGAGATAGTATATCACTGTGGTTTTGATTTGCATTTCTCTGATGGCCAGTGATGATGAGCATTTCTTCATGTGTTTTTTGGCTGCATAAATGTCTTCTTTTGAGAAGTGTCTGTTCATGTCCTTTGCCCGCTTTTTGATGGGGTTGTTTGTTTTTTTCTTGTAAATTTGTTTGAGTTCATTGTAGATTCTGGATATTAGCCCCTTGTCAGATGAGTAGGTTGCAAAAATTTTCTCCCATTCTGTAGGTTGCCTGAACAAACATTTTCAAAAGCACCTACTACATACCAAGCACAGATCTCAGTGCATTTCTGAAATTGTCCTCCTTTAGAGAGTGGCAGCTTCATTTTTAACTTGATGTTTTAAAAAAATATTTAACTCAAAATAGCAAAACAATCTATAAAAAAAGGCAAAGTTCGAGAACTCACAAAACGTACTACTACTTACATACTACAAAGCTGCAGTAATCAAGACAGTGTAGTACTGGCATAAGGATAGGCATTCAGATCAGTGGGGTAGAATTGAGAGTCCAGAAACCCATATACCTACAGTCAACTGATTTTTTACAAGAATACCAAGACTATTCAATGAGGAAAGAATCACCTATTCAACAAATGGCATTGGGACAACTGGATAGCTACATGCAAAAGAATATTTAAAAAATTAACTCGAAATGGATTAAAAACTTAAGTGTAAAAGCTAAAATTATAAAACTTAGAAGAAAGCATGTATGTACATCAGAATCTCGGATTAGTCAATGGTTTGTTAGTTATGATACCAAAAGCACAAGAAAAAAATAGTCAAACTGGACTTCATCAAAATGAAACACTATTCTGCTTCAAAAGACATTATGAAGAAAATAAAAAGACAACCCACAGAATGGTTGAAATGGTAGACAACACACAAATGGTAGAATTTGCAAGTCATATATCCCGTAAAGGTCTAGATCTAGAATATATAAAGAACTTTTATATTTCAACAATAAAAAGACAACCAATATTTTAAAAAAAGGCAAATGACCTGATAGTTCTCTGAAGAAGATGTGCAAGTAGCCAATAAGCACATAAAGATGCACAATATCATTATTCATTACAGAAATGCAAATTGAAAATACAGGAGATCTCACTTCATACCCACTAGGACAGTAATAATTGTTTTTTAAAAAAAGGAAAATAAATGTTGGTGAAGATGTGGAGAAAGTGGAACCCTCATACATTGCCAGCGAAATTATAAAATGGTTGAGACACTGTGGAAAACATATTGGCAGTTTTCTCAAAAAGGTAAACATAGAGTTACTATATGACCCAGCAATTCAACTCCTAGGAATTTACCCAGGAGAGATAACATGTCTACCCAAAAACTTGTACATGAATGTTCATAACAACATTATTCATAATAGCTAATAAGTGGCAATAGCCTAAATTATCAGCTCATGAGTGGATAAACAAATATGGTAGATTCATAGGACAAAATGTTATTCAGCCATAACAGGAAATGAAGTGTGGATCGATGCATGCTACAACATGGAGAAACCTTTAATACAGTATGTTAAGTGGAAGGTGCCAGACACAAAAGACTACATATCATGTGATTCCATTTATATGGAATGTTCAAGGTAGGCAAATCCATAGAAACAGAAAAATAATTAATTAGTGGTCACCAGGGGGCTAGGGAAAAGGGAATTGGGAGTGACTACTAATAGAACCAGAGTTTATTGTTGGTGTGATGGATATGCTTTGAAATTTGATAGTGGGGATGGTTGCACAAAATTAAGAACATACTCAAACTCACTGAATTGTACTTTTTAAAATGGTAAAGTTTATGTCATGTGAATTATATGTCAATAGTAATAATAAAAATTGTTAACCAACATATGCTTCCTATTTTCTTTGGAATGTTGATACATTGATACAAATCAGCTAAAATAATAAAGCACAAGAGTTATGCCATTAATATTTGTTTTATAAAAACACATGTTTTGCATTCTAGTCGGAAAGTTAAAGTTTATTCAGATTATGATCAGGAGTAGGCAGAGGCCAAGGGAAGGCCAAGTTTAAAGGACTTAGTTATCAAGACTCCTTTGACTAATTTTTAAACTCCCACATGATAATTCATCTGCTCAGCAAAGCATCGCTTTGAAAAAACAATTTTTATTAAAACGTTACGGTACAAAAATTAGTGGGTCAAATCCTGTCTCATAGGTACAAATTAGTCATTTTGAAATATGTACGAATTCTTGTGATGTACGGAACAGCTATTTGGCTGATGCTGACCTGTGAGTCTCTGATGTGCTACTGCAGCCTTTTAGTGTGTCTCCTGGTGAAGAGTCTACCAACAGTATCTGCTCCCTTTTTCTTAAATGTGCTTTTACGAAGTTTATCCCTTGGGAGGACCACCCATGTGAGTGGATGTCAGATTTGCTCATATTGTAAGTCCATAAATCATACAGACTTAACCTTGTTTATTAAAGCAGGTCTTTTTCTTCATTTCTGTTCCTTTTGAAGAGTTCAAAAGCTAAAACACTAGCCCCAGTGAACTCCCCATCGCATCTTAGCAAGCCTAATATTTCTAATTCTAGAGGAAGAACCCCGGTCTGCACTATAAGTAAGAAGTTAGCATTTTCATTATTTTGTGTGACAAACTGTGTTCTTACTGACCATTTCACTCCAGATATAGCTTAGTAATTTTTTTTTTTCATTGAGATTTCAGGAAACGACAGCATAGTTTTTTGCTAGTGAAGATATAAATAAAGATTCTGAAGCAGTCTGTGGTCTTAGTATGTGGGAATGATTAGTCATATTGGGGACTGCTCTGATAGTAGGGTGGGCTGGGGGAATTACCCTCAGAGGTTAATTATGAAATTCATATAAAATGGATGAAAAGTCATCTTAATGGATAGAATGACAAATAAGGCAAGAAAAAGAGGGGAAAGCTAGTTGGCAAAACAAACCTCAGCAGTGCCTCTTCCAGCACCATCTAGGAAATTATAGGATTTGGGAATTCCTATCTAGTGGGAAGGCCACAGCCAGTGTTGTAAGCGAACATGGAGGACCTGCTAGCAATACCATTCTTCTGCAAGATGGCTGCATCAGGCCCCATTAACCTGATAACATTAAAATCAGATTTGCCTGCCTTCTTTTCCCGCATGGATTCAATGTCCACTAGCAAACTTCTGAACATGTCTCCTATGAGACACTATGTTGCAGTGGTTAGGTATCCACACTCTGGTTTACATTGTGTGGCTTCAACTCTCATCTCTACCACTCACTAGCATTGTGATCTTACAAGTTTATAACCTCTGACTTTATCTATAAGAGGGTTGTAACCACAATTCCTACCGATAGACTTGTGAGGTCATCAGGGAAAATGCTTGACACTGTGCCTGGCACAATGTTATTGTTAATAAATGCTAACCATTATGGTCATTGTTATTCTAATATAAGTATGTCTATGAAAATAGAATGGGCTTCTCACATGTGGCAATTATATTTTTCATTAAAAATTACTAAAATGGGCTTTTTGACTTAATATGTTAATCACCTGAACTTAGTGTAAGTCTTACAGGACTTATAGGAAAAGAGGGAAGGTGGGCTGACAGATTCAGGTTTCTGATCCTGCCAAGCCAAGGTCATGGCAAATCCACCAAGGCCACAAAAATGCCATCTTGTGAAGCCCCTTGGGGTCTGCCTCCTGGTCTTTCCCTGAAAATGCCACCTCATTCAGGAGCTTGCTTTCAATTTCCTTAACAGGAGATTCTACGGAGGAAGTAACAAAATGGGATCAATGGTTCACATGGTGAGTGAATGCTGAAATACTGATCTGCTGAGGACTGAGCTTCTGTAATTCAGGTCATACCCTTTTCTAAAACCTTTCAAAGGCTTCCCTTCTGCTTTTAGGATAAAATCCAAACTTTGTGCTAGAGTTCCACAAGGTCTTTCCTCCCTGACTCCTTCTGCCTTTCCAACCACATTCTGCAATTCTCTCTTGCCTTACCATGCTCTAGTTCAGGGGCTGGCAAACTATAGGAAAGTTTGGTAACGTTTTATTGGAACACAGCACATCCCTTTGTTTAAGTATTGCCTATGGCTGCTTTCACACTGCAATGGCAGGCTTGGGTGGTTGAGACAGACACCATATGGCCCTACTGTAATTGTATGGTAACACTTAACTATACAGGACTTGGGAAGTTAGGTTTAGCTGTGAGTCCAAGAAAAGGAAATGATTTTGTTCATCAGCCAACAATTTTTGCTATAAAAGCAAAGCGATGTGAGTGGGGGCCCTAAAAATCCCCACTGTTTTCACCGTTCTGACTACCACCCACTCCCCATCAAAAGTCCCTGGGGCACACCCTGCAGACCTTATTATTTTGGGGCACACACTTTGAAAAGGGCTGACTTTACTAATTTGACTTGGCGTTTTGATTAAAGTTACTTTCATATTTTGATTAAAGTTATAACTGCATGATAGAGACATACTCTTATCACCAGTGCTTTAAGAACACGCCGATAACCTTTCACATTGAGTCTAAATTCACTGCTTAATAATAAGTAACAATGTTAATAATAGTAACAGATGTGTACTACTCACATATAGCACCATCTTATCTCATCCTCACTTATGGTAAGTGCTTTTGTTATTCATTTTATAGATGAGGAAACTAAGGAGAAGAGAAGTTAAGTAACTTGCCCAGGTTACACAATAGGAAGTAATGAATAATGGATCCAGGATTTAAAGCCAGTAGTCTGACCACTGAGCACCAATTAATTAATTTTAGCTACAAAATCTCACCATATGGCTAAATGAATACCTCATTCTTGTGTAGTAGTTTAGTTACAAATTGGCGAGAATCCTCATTTTCCATATTAGAAACCAAGGCATGAAAATGTTAAGAGATTTGGCAAGGTTATATAGCCATTTTTCAGGCAAAAGAATATTAAGAACTTGGTCTTTGGGTTCTCCCGCTCACAAACAAAATCTAAACTTGAACTGTATGCAACTGTCTCTGCTATGGCAGTCGTGCATCTAGAACCTGGTGGGCACCAAATAAGAATAAACTATCTGGATGGCATTTTAGCTACACATATCCAAAATAAAAAGAGCCAAATATTTATAAAGAAAATGAGAGGCAATGTAACAATAATAAAAATTGGAAACAACCTTAATATTAACTAGTAGAAGAATAGTTAAATTAATTATATTGCATCCATAAGATGAAATGCTGCCATCAAAAATCATGGTTTTTGGCCTGGTGCGGTGGCTTATGCCTGTAATCCCAGTGCTTCGGGAGGCCAAGGTGGGCAGATCACCTGAGGTCAGGAATTTGAGACCAGCCTGGCCAACATGGTGAAACCCCATCTCTACTAAAAATACAAAAAAATTAGACAGGCATGGTGGTGGGTGCCTGTAATCCCAGTTACTCAGGAGGCTGAGGCAGGAGAATTGCTTGAGCCTGGGAGGTAGAGGTTGCAGTAAACCAAGATTGCACCACTGCACTCCAGCCTGGGTGAGAGAGTGAGACTCCATCTCAAAAAAGAAAAAAAAAAAAAAAAAGAAAAAGAAAAAGAAAAAAAAAATCATGATTTTCTAATAATATGGTGGAATGCTCACAATAAAATAATAAGCATATATGTTTGTGTATATATAAAAATTCGTATATACACATACATATTAACTTTATTTTAAAATATCTTCATGAATTTCATGCTTTTATATTAGATTATGTTTTCCAAACTCTATTAATGTGTACTGAATAACTTCACAAGATTTGTATTAAAATATTTACCGTGGATATCTCTGGATGTGAGACGATGGTAGATTTTCTTCTACATATTTTTCTGTACTTTTTTACTTTCTCCAGTGAAGATATATTACTTTTATGAGTGGGAAAGTTTCACAGTACATGTTGTTATATAGACTGAATGTTTGTGTCTCCGCAAAATTCATACGTTGAAATCCTAACCCCCAATATGATGGTATTAGGAGGTAGGGCCTTTGTAAGTAATTAGGTCGTGAAGGTGGAGCCCTGTGAATGGGATTAGTGCCCTTATAAAAGAGTCTCGGAGGAGCTCTCTCACCCCTTCAGCCTCTTGAGGACACAGTGAGAAGGCAGCTGGCTATGAACTAGGATGCAGGCCTTTACCAGACACTGGATTTGTCAGTGCCTTCATCTTGGACTTCTCAGCCTCCAGAACTGTGAGAAATAAATGTTTGTTGTTTAAGCCACCAAATCTATGGTATTTTTACTGTAGCAGCCTCAGCACACTAAGATACATGTTATTTTAAGGAAAGATGCTAATACCCTGCCCTTCACAGGCTGCCTCCTCAGCAAGTTCCCACCGTGTTTAGGGGTGTTGAGCCTTCACTGCAACCACTAAAAACACAGCCCCACATTATAAGTAATTCTACGTAGGAACTTCCAGTTGACCATAAGTACCAAATAAACATATCTTGAATTCAGTCATCTATATAAATGTTGTTTATGTAGAGATGTGGGAGGAGAGAGGACAAGGTTATGATCTGTTTGTGGTTTCATGGGATGTACTGTTTGGTCCCTTTCTAGGGCCACAGGGGTACAGGTTCAGACATGGTTTAGGATACCAGGGATCCAGGACTGGGTAAGAAATGTGGCTCGGGAGCTTCTGGGGAGAGAGATGGACCACGCCCTTCCCCAGTGCATTCATTTTTCAACAGGGCTTAGGAACTTTCAAGAAAAGACTGAAATCCTGCCCACCAATGCACTGCAAACCTATGTCTGAGAAAGTAGGGTGTTTCCAGATGGAGAACAGATTATAGAGAAGAACAAGAGCTTCCACTGAAGAACTAAACTGGCACTACAATTCCAATAAGAAAAGTTGGTGTTATGCATGTTCTCACTCATAAGTGGGAATTGAACAATGAGAACACATGGACACAGGGAGGAGAACATCACACACCTGGGCCTGTCAGGGGGTGGGGGGTAAGGGGAGGGAGAGCATCAGGACAAATACCTAATGCATGCGGGGCTTAAAACCTAGGTGATGGGTTGATAGGTGCAGCAAACCACCATGGCACATGCATACCTGTGTAACAAACCGGCATGTTCTGCACATGTATCCCAGAACTTAAAGTAAAATAAAATAAAATAAAAAAAGAAAAGTTGGTGTTAGCAGAGAGTGGGGGTTACAGGTAGTTTCCCAGCTGACATCAAAACTTGCCTGTACCCAGCCACCCTAGGGGCACTTTTGCTGCCTTGGAGAAAGGGGCAGTGGGTGGGATTTGGAAGAATAATAACTCTGTAAAAGGTAGTAACACTGTGGTTTAAACAGCTTTGCAGTGGGGTCCCTGGATGAGTGGACTACAACAATTACTACAGCAATTACATCCTCTGACTTTGAATGACATTTATATGGGTTTGGGAACAGAGATGACTCTCCCTGAGGGGGTGGTGGTAGCTGCAAAGCTGACAGGAGCGGAGTTTCAACCTTGGTGGGGGTGGAGGAGCAGAATATGTGTACAACTATCAGGGTTGGGGGTAAAAACTGCCTTGCTTGGCTCAGCATGTCTCCAGTGAGGAAGCCCTGTCATGAGCCACTAGAATACCTGGGACTGGGCGCATCTACAGTGCCAGCCTAGCTGAACGTAGCACCAGGTGTGTTCATCTCACTTTGCTGAGCGGGTGGTGACACTGGACCAGTGATCTGAATTGCTGAATTATACATTTAAAATATGTAATGCACTAGGTAAAAAGTGCTATAAAGAAATAAGGTCATAACAAGGTAGTAAGGCATCTAGCATATATTCCAAATTCACAAACATTGGTCCTGCAGGATTTCCAGGTGATGGTGACAGTGGTGGCAACGGGGATGGGGACAGATTTCTAGTCCTGAAGAGCATCTTTGTGGAAACATCAGAGCCTGGGTCCATGGATTCCTGCCATAGTGGGGACACAACTGAACTATTTCTGGCTGCACGTCAGCACCCTTAGGCATTTCCAGAAATATTTAGGGGAAAGACACTCTTTAAAAGGCTGAGGTAAAGCAGGGACACTCACAATTGGTGAAGTGTGAGATGCTCGGGATGAGTTTGTTTAAACAAAGTAAGCCAAAGGGGCTATTAAAGCATACGGTTCCCCATGAATTCAATGTTTTTCTTTAAGCAACTCAACTTCTGTGGCTACTTGTTATAACTATTTCAAGGAGCTGCCCTTGGAAGCCTTCGTTTTTACGAGGTGTAAGAAAAACCATGACTCAGGTAAATCTGTCAACATTTTCCCATAGAAAGTTTATCTTTAGAGGCTCCTGCCGCCGAGATCCTCTCCATCTGTCCACAGCCTACTGAGTAACCCACCGACTATTGCATTCTCTGCCCCACGTTCATTCTTTCCTTTTTCCTATTCAAACTTCAACTAGCTCTAATGGCAGAAAAGTGATCTGATATATAATGTCACCTAAAAGGACAAATGACTGACAGTAGCTCGATTTAGTTTCCATTTTAAAGGAGGATGTTTGGAGTCCACAATGCCTTAATGGAAAGGAATTGGGCTAATTGTGTAATTCTTTCAACAAGGCAGGCCATTGGTGGGAGGCTTTTGGGCAGGGGAGCTTCCTGGAATCTGTTAATGATATACCCCAAAGGCAACTCAACTGACTCATGAAGTTAACTCTGATGGTGCTGATGATGTTACTAAGAAGCCCTAAGCCTGTGCTGCCTAAAGTTCATCCCTCATTAACAGCAAGGATACTGAGGACTGGAGATCACTACTCATTTGCCCAAGTGTCTCAGCTACTAGCTGATGGAACCAGCGCTAAATATATATATATATTTAATTTCATCTTGTGCAGGCAAATAAAGGCAGAGTGTCCAAGACAACGTTGTTTACCTTGGCTGTTATTGGCACCTTGGAATAATATTAAGCTGTAAGGGGCTTAAAGATCAGCTAAATTACCTGATCTGTAAGCCTCTCTCTTTTTCTCATCCCCCATATCCAATCCTCCAGCAAATCCTGCAGGCTTCACATTCAAAATAAACACTTTCCACCATTCCACTGCTCCCCTCCATCTGAGGCCTCACCTCTCTCATGTAGATGGTTGTGGCAGCTTCCTGACTGCTCTTCTTCCTTCCACACTTGCCCATCTACAGTTAATTCTTCTTACACCAGCCAGAGGGATCCTGCTAAAACCTAAGGCAGGTCAGGGCAGCCCTTTGCTTGGAACCTTCAGCAGTTCCTCCCTGCACGCAGAGTCAAAGCCCTGTCTGCACCTGGGCCCTGGCTGCCTTGATGGCCTCAGCTCCAGTTCTCTTTGCTCCAGTCAGATTGTCTTTCCTGTTCCTCAAACTTGCCACACATCTTCCTACCTCAGGGCCTTTCTACTGGCTATTTCCCCCCTGCCCCTTGAGTCTTCCAGATATTCACATAACTGGCCTCTACTTTATTCAGACCCCTGGTCAAATGTCACCTCCTCAGAGAAGCCCCTCCACCACTATCACTCTCTAGCCCCTCATTGTGTTTTAGCTCTCCTTATAGCACTTTTTACCTAACACATTATATATATTTTAAAATGCGTTGTCTCGTTCTCCTTTCTAGATGGAAGCTCCGTGTCAGTTTTGTTTTATTCCCTGCTGTATCTTCATTGCCTACAATAGCACTTGGCACATACTTGCTGAATAAATGAAACTGAGAAACTCAGAGCAACCTATTTCTTTTTAGATAAAGCCCACAAAAATGTTTTCTTCCTGTTCAGTTTAAACTATTCAGCACACAACATCAGCCTTGTGATTGTCTTTTTTTCTGATGCTCTGACCTCTGAATGACCTTTAACAAGTAACTTTGTTAGAACTCACTTTACCCAGCTATAGAATGGGAATAAAAATATAACCTACCTTCCTTCTCAGACACTTTAATGAAGCAAAGTCTTCTTTGTTCTTTGAGGAAAGGAGCCAGGCAGATGAAAATTCCTACTACTAAGGTACAACTAAAGCCTCAGGAGGGTAGGAGCTGCGTTTTGTTCCTCCCCATTCTCGCACAGAGAAGGCACTCATTAAGTGCTTATCGAAGTTAATATCTGTGGCACACAAACTGTACCTGCCTCTGCAGCAGTCGTCACAGAAGCTGGCCCCTTTCCTGGGCTAACTGCTCTGAGAGCACCAGAATGAAATCTGACTTAGATATGACACAGATTCCTTTTTCCAGAAGAAGCCAACTACACAACTCTTGATGAACAAATAGCTAACAATGACGAGCACAAACCAGAGAATTTCAGAAGTGAAAAAAATTTCAGATCAGAAGATCCTGTCTCTTGGGTATAACTTTTTTTTCGGAGAGACCCTGACTAATATAGCGACTCTCCTAATTATGGTGAATTTCCTAGTTCAGCTCAGAGCCACTGATTCAGCAGATATTCCCCCAGGCAGATCCTGATGGAAACCAACATGTGAGGTCTGATGCTGGGAATTTTATCATGCTCAACAAGGATTTGAAAACTAAATGAACGCGTGCATATTCACACTAAGCAATTTTCCTCCCTGCCTTCACCACCTTCCCTTTTTTCTTCTCTTATCCCCTTTCTGACTCTGTTTCTATTCCTTCCCCACTCATGTCCCAGTGCTTCTGTTGGACACATGCGCATTTTATGGTCCCGCAGGGCTTGAAAGATTTCTGACCTTCCAAGGTCCAGTGATTTGGTATCAGAAGATCTAAGTTTTCTCCTTCTCTCTGCCATTTAAAGAAGCATGTTGCAATTTCCCCAGCAGAAGTGAAAGTGATTCGCCTCTACTCAAATGTCTGCATAGGCACAAGAATGAGGGCGAGAGGGAGCAAGAGAAGAGGAAGAGATACCTTTTGAATGGGGTGAAAGCAAACCCTTACATAACCTGACCACACAATAGGAGGAAATGAAAACTTGGGCTCAAGGGCAATTTTGTCACTGGTTATAAGTCTGTGTCATCAAGCAGGTGCCAGAAAAACAAATTTTGTTTTGATTTTAGACATTCATTTTAACAACTGGATTTTCCTAATTTCTCATTCCCAAGGAGGATCTATGCAAGAATGCACAATTTATAGTTAATTTGGAGATGAATAAAATATTAACATACCTTTTGTTCCCCCTAAAACATAATACCTAAATTAGTGTGGTGCCTTGGTTACCATCCTAGATATGTATTTGGATTGTAAATGAGCTCAGTTTTAAGCACATTTGTAAAACAGTGGAACAAGTGAGATTTGTATTACATGGCCAAATTGATATTAATGATGGTGGCCTCGAGAACGGATTCCATCCCAAGACATCTGATCTGCAGACAGTTGAGCATTCACAGAAGTTTTGACTTTATTGACTTCACTGGCCTCAGTCAGAAGGTTTTCATCTAGTGCATTCAGTTACCCTGATTTCTAATTACAATAGAATCTTTCAAATAGATTTGTTTCCAGAGAGCTTGAGACAGATTAAATGGCAGAAGTTGCAAAGGATGTCATTGTTTTACATAAAAGATCTGTGGAAATTAGGCCTAGAAACTAGTTGCCTTTTTATTTTAAAAGGTGCTATATACAAAATAACAGTCAGGGTCAAATAGTTACCACTATGGCAACAATCATTTATGGTACATTTGCAATTGTTCTAAAAAGTTAATATGGAAAAGTTACCAGAATTAAGTGGTGATGTTTTACTTAAGAAGTAGAAAAGATTTACAATTCATTAAGGATGTAAAAAGAAATGGACTCTAAGAAACTTGTTACTGTAGTTATTGAAAGAATATTGCCAAAGTCTTTATCCATATTAAGTGGCTCCATAGAACGGTAGTTCCTTCAGATTTTAGTGTTCGCTTCTACAAAACTGCTGGTTTGTTTTAATCTTTTGGAAGCCATAATTTTTTTTTTTTTTTTTTTTTTAGTACCAGTGATCATATTTTCCTTTGTGCTTTTGTTGGTAGGAAGCTCAGAGCCCAATTTACAATCTCTAGTGACTCCTATTGAACTTCATATTTGCACTTCTTTTAATTTCTTTTTTTTTTTTAGGGTGGGAGTAGGGTTTTATTAATTTTTCCCTGGATTTATTTGCTTCACAGTATTTCTCTTCACTTTGATTCAACTGTTTCTTTTCTCTTTTTCTATGATATATGTTCTTAAAAGCTGGCATGAAGGGAAATGGAGCATATCTGGTCTCAAAGTGATAAACTTAACACATCCAAAATCATCACCCTAGTGTGACTATTTATCCCATCTTCCTATCGTTTTAGAACAATGCATTTAGAATGCTGTCCTCCTTCTTGAAGTTTTAAAAATCATTTAATTCTTCTCTGAATTAGTGTACACTATACTTAGGTTTACATCTTAATCTTTTATATTTTGTTTGCTTTTATCCTTTGCTTCAAAAGAAATTGATGTGCACTGTGACCTTAGTTTCTATTAGTCATCAACTTGGGGACTAACACGACTGCCTCACTGTCAGTGAGTATCTTTTTCTGATAGTTCCAGGAGGGGTGATTAATCTCATCCGATTCATCATGTTCTTTTACTCTGTCTTCCCAGTGACTATGGCCTTGCATTTATTTCTTTACCATCTAATTCAACTTAATTATTTATTATTTGACCATTTTGCATTCTCTCTCTTTCTTCCTGTCTCTTGCACAGAACTCGCCATTCCTTCTCCTTTTCCCTTCAGCCTCCTTTGCTGTTTCCTCATCTCCCCTACATCATAATGCTGGAGTGCTTCAGGGCTCAGTCCTTGGGTCGCTTCTCTTACCTGCAAATACTCTTACCTTGGTTGGTTTGTTTAACCAAACGGCTTTAAGTCGAATTTCTACACTGAAGACTGAAATTTGTGTCAGCAACTTCCATGTCTCTTCTGAACTCCAGACTCACATATGCAACAGCCTACTCATCATGCCCAGGTGGATATTTAGTAGGAATCTCAAACTTATTCAAAACTGAACTTCTGGTCTCTACTCATAACAAACAACTGTGCTTTTCCTGCAGCCTTCTCCTATTCACTTTAGAGAAATTCCAACTCTATCCTTTCAATTGCTTAGGCCTTCGAAAATCTTGGAATCATCCTGAGTCCTCATGTTCTCACACACCTCACATCCAGGCCATTGATCCAATCCTGTGATTTCTAGCTGCAAGATACATCCAGCTCTATCCTATATTTGCTTGGCTGCTAGCAGCATGACCCCAGTCACTGCCATCTCTTGCCTGGGTTAGCAACAGCCTCTTTTAGTCCTGGCCCTATTCCTGCCCTTGCTCTGGAATGTGCTCTTCTCCACCCAGCAGCCAATGGGGTCATGTGAAAATGCATCCCCAGTAGAAAAGAAAAGCCTTTTCACCTCACTCACACTTAAAGCCACAGTCCTTACAACAATCTTCCCAGCCCTACAAGATCTGGACCCCAACCTCTCTGAGCCTCTTCCTCACTCATCATGCTACAGCCACTGTCCTCTCCCTGGCCTCTCCCAGCCACATGCCTCTCCCCAGGCAGGGTCACTCTGTTTGCACACATCCCTCAGCTGCCCTCACTCCTTATCTCTTTCAGGTTTTGGCTCAAGCCTTCTCTCATCAGAGACTCTTCTGGTCAAATATCTGATCATCCTACTGAAAATTAAGTCTCCTCTTCTAGCCCCACCCTGTCTATCCCCGTTCTTGTTTTATTTTTCTCTGTAGCACTTACTACCATTTCAGATACCATATATTATTATACTTATTTATTGTCTATCTCCACCTCCTTCTTTCAGAGTATAAACTCCATGTGGCTAGGGTTTTTTGTTTGCTCTTGTTTTTTTTTTTTTTTAGACAGAGTCTCACCCTGTCACCCAGGCTGGAGTGCAATGGCATGATCTCAGCCCACTGCACCTTCTGCACCCCAGGTTCAAACGATTCTCCTGCCTCAGCCTGCTGAGTAGCTGGGACTACAGGCGCCTACCACCACGCCCGGCCAAGTTTTGTAATTTTAGTAGAGATGGGGTTTCACCATGTTGGCCAGGCTGGTCTCAAACTCCTCACCTCATGATCCACCCGCCTTGGCATCCCAAAGTGTTGGGATTACAGGTGTGAGCCACCATGCCTGGCCGAGGGCAGGGTTTTTATCTGTGTTGTTTATGTGGTCTGCTGAACACCTAGAACAGTCCCCGATGTGTAGGTAGCTCAAAAAATATTTATTGAATGAATGGATGAAACCAAATACTCTGGCCTCATTGGCACTAATTCTAAACCATTAAGCTAATGAAAAGAGTGCCATCCAAAATAAATTAATAGAATGAAGCAAGTCCCCATTGTCAAAGCAAAATAGAAAATTAAAGCAGTAACTAGTAATTAGGGCAAAGGGATTTTTCTATATCTGTGTTATAGGATCATATAGGACCATAGGACTGAAAGAAAACCTGAGCTCTCACTCAGTCCTGCCTCCTAACTGCAAGACCTACAGCACACACTCCAACCATGTCAAAGAGGATCTTTTCCGTGTTAAGGGTATTTGGAAAAATACTCCGGTTTTTCAGTCATTCATATTTTTTCTTTTTAATGTTCAACCACTCACCATCTGCTTCCCTTCTTAGAAAAGTCGTATCTCTACCTTAAATAACACCAAAACGAAAGGCCAACTGCGAGCACATGCAAACTCCTACTTCTCTTTATCTATGACTATCTGGCCCCAGATAGGAATGGAAAAAATACCATGTTCCTCAGGTGTCTAATATCAAAACAATGGCAACTCTACTAAAGGTACTAAAAACTTTAGCGTTTTCCTAAGTTATCCTGAGTAATTTCCTTTTAAATACATTTTTTCTATTGTAAGTTAAAACTTTTACTTTTTTAAAAAAGTAGAGGGCTGGGGCTGGGCACAGTGGCTCACGCCTGTAATCCTAGCACTTTGGGAGGCCGAGGTGGGCAGATCATGAGGTCAGAAGATGGAGACTATCCTGGCTAACACGATGAAACCCCATCTCTACTAAAAATACAAAAAATTAGCTGGGTGAGGTGGCGGGCGCCTGTAGTCCCAGCTACTCGGGAGGCTGAGGCAGGAGAATGGTGTGAACCCGGGAGGCGGGGCTTGCATTGAGCCAAAAATCCGCCACTGCATTCCAGCCTGGGCGACAGAGTGAGACTCTGTCCCCCCACCCAAAAAACAAACAAACAAACAAAAAACCAGTAGAGGGCCGGTGTGGTGGCTCATGCCTGTAATCTCAGCACTTTGGGAGGTTGAGACAGGCAGATCACTTGAGGTCAGGAGTTCAAGACCAGCCTAGCCAACATGGTGAAACCCTGTCCCTAGTAAAGATACAAAAAGTGAGCCAGGCGTGGTGGCTATAATCCCAGATACTCAGGAGGCTGAGGCACAAGAATCGCTTGAACCTGGGAGGCACAGTTTGCAGTGAGCTGAGATTGCACCACTGCACTTCAGCCTGGGTGACAGAACGAGACTCTGCATCAAAAAATAAAATAAAATAAAATAAAATAAAATAAAATAAAATAAAATAAGGAAGAAACTGCTAGCTCATCTTTTAAAAATATGTACACTGTAAGTCAAATTCTGTTATGGGAATGTGCTACAGTTTTTTAAAATCTCATAGGGTAAGATTTTCTGGTCAAGGGGAAGGTCTGTTTTTTGCTAAAATATTATTTATGTTAGATATTGCTTGAAATCGATTTAAAACACTGGCAAGTTTCCAATGAAACAAAAGAGTTGCCGCATGAGAGAAGGTAGGCTAGACTGGAAGTTAAGAGACCTGGCTGGAATCTGGTTTCTATTATGTGATGAAGCTGCTGTGTGAGCTTGAGGCAAGTCCCATCTTTCTGGCCTTGAATTGAGCTGTAGAATGACAGCCTTAGATGTAAAGGAACTATGTATTCTCTTTCATCCCTAGGATTTATGATTCTTTGTATAGTTGAAATGAATTTAGTCTGAAGTTTTAAATTTTGATTTTCTCTCTTCTTCTTTCCCTTTTTCCTTCTTCCTTATCTCTTTCCTTTCCTTCCTTCCTTCCGTCATTATTTATATTTTGCTTCTCTATTTCTTTTTTCTTTCTATTCTTTCTCCTTTTTTCTCACCTTTCCTTTGCCTTTCAATTACTTTCTTACCTACTTCTTTACCTTTTTACTTGTCCCTTTTTATTCCTTTTCCTTTTATTTTTTTCTTTCCTTTTCTCTTCATTTTTCCTTTCTACCTTCTTTCCAGCTTTCTTTCTTCTCTTTCTGTCATTCTTTTTCTCAGCAGCAAATCACTTGACATTTCATCAAATCCACAAAGTAGCAGTAGTTTTATGGGCTGGTATTAACACCTATTATGACCAGCCAGGCATTGCAAACTGATGTGTGTGCCGATAGCCCGCTTTTAGGCTGCTTTTAGGCCATGCATGGAAAGTAGCCAAATCTGCACATGGCTATTATTTAATGATGCCCAGAGTCTAACAGGAAGCCTTCTGCAAATTGCCTCACAAATTATACAGTGGCTCCCTGCCTGCTTGTTATTGGCATGAAATAGATTTGTGAAACCAGCTTTTGACATCCAAATTATTTCCCTGTCTTTTACACATACACACACACACACACACATACATTCAAAGCTACCCTTTTAACATAAAAATTAAAAATATATTTAGATAGGAAATGTCATAATCAAAGAAAGCATAAACAAAAAACTTGAGAAAATATTTACAACATAATGACAATCACAAGTTCTGATTTCCAAAATATACAAAATGTTATCGCAAATTATTAATGCATATAATTTCAATATAAAATGGGCAAAATTTATGAATAGATAATTCACACAGAAGGAAATAAAAATGTCCAGCAAACATAATATTCTCAACCTCAATAATGAAAGAAACTCAGTTTGAAAGGGTCATTTTTTTTGAAAGAAAAATTTGTTGTTTTAACAAAGTATAATGCTTCAAACTGGCCTGAAGAATAATATTACTGTATATTTTCTCTTCCGTAACTTTTAATCTTACCATGCACAGTTTCAAAGTGACTAAAAAATACTTTCTCCCAATAAACAATTTTGCCCAATAATATCCAATCCCTCCCTGACCCCAGTTCTTTTAAAACTCTAGGTTGTAAAGAAATTGGGGAGTATTTTTCCTGAGTAATAGCCTATGCAAGCCAAATTCTTTTTTTTTCTTTTAAGAGACAAGGTCTCATTCTGTTGCTCAGGCTGGAGTGCAGTGGTGCCATCACAGCTCATTGCAGCCTCAAACTCCTGGGCTCAAGGGATGCTCTCATCTCACCCTCCTGAGTAGCTGGGACTACAGGCACATGCCACCATGCCTGGTGAATTTATTTTGTTTTATCTTTTGTGGAGATGGGGCCTTGCTTTGTTGCCTAGGCTGGTCTCAAATTCCTGGCCTGAAGCAATCCCCTCACCTTGCCCTCCCAAAGCACTGTGATTATAGGTATGAGCCACTACACCTAGCCTTGTAAGCCAAATTCTGTCAGACTGGGTCACCAATTATTCTTCTCTTTCCCTCATCCCTACTAAAATGCTCAGAGTATTAGATATCATCATCCTTATTTAAATATTTGTTATAAAACTGGAAAGAGTTGGACCACCTTGGAAACCTTTGTCACTTTTATCTCTGCTTAATCGGTATGATAGAAAGCTAAGAGAACAGGATTTGGAGTCAAACCGAACCTAGCCTTAATCTTAGCTCTGGTATTTAGTATTGTGTTTCCTTGGGTAAGTTCCTTATTCTCTTGGAGCTCAATTTTCTCATCTATCCGCAAAACAGGACTAACCATGGCATCTCTTTCATAAGGTTGTGGGGAATCTTTAAGTGCTATTATGAACGTGAAGCATATAGCAGAGTATCTAACACAGGACAAAATAAATAAACTGCTGAGATAATGATGTCAATGACGATGAAAGCTTACAAAAGTAAGAGAACTGGTCAGAACGCTGATGAGAACTCCTTATAGAATCCGCAAATTTAGAAAGAAGAGACCGAATCTCACTTAAATCCCAAGCAAAGAACTTTGCAACTTATTCAGGGTTTGAATCTAAGTCTGTTGAAATCCCACTGAGTTAGTACAATGCTGAATGATGTCTCATTCTGGTGAATAGCCAGGCTGTAAAATCCTTCACAAATTTAAATACAGTATAGTGGGGGAAACAGATCAGAAAGAGTGACAACAGTCAGAACAGTAGGGGAGGCAAACACACACCAAGGTCTATGTCTAATTTTGATACAATATGGGTCAACATCTAATAATATTCCTAAGATGATGAGAAGTAACCTTGACAACCCAGCTGATGCAGGCACTGAAAGAATAAGAGATTCACAGGGAGAAATAGGAGAAAATCTGGGCCATTTTCTTGGTTCAGTGCTGGCTCATACCTTTTGCTCTGTAGAAAATTTCTTATTACTTGTAAACCAAAGTCTTCTAATATTTAATTAACAAACATCTATTAAACACCTGTAATATGCCAAGACAATAGGTTAGGCCTTTGGGGATATAGAGGTCCCCTGTTCACAAAGCCTGTCAGGGAGGACATTACTATTCACAACCAAGTAGGATACAGCTTAACCCACAAGTCCTGCAAGCTCAATACTCCTAGTAAAAGCAACAAAAGTCATACATTAATTTTGACTTGGGATATGTTAATAATAGCAATAACAAATATAATACTGATAATAAATAGGCTAGGTTTTGCTGCAGCAGCAAACAGAACTCAGTGGCCCCACACAACACAATTTTATTTCTTGGTCATGCTCCACAGCCATGTATTAGGTTGGTGCAAAAGTAATTGCGGTTTTGCCATTTTTTCAATGGTAGGCAGGGGACCTGTCTCACATAGCCATAGAATGCCACCATTGAAAACAGGCAACCTCCTCAGCTGCTGTGGCAGGGAAAGAGAGCATGGAGAATTGAGGGCCGGCTCTTAAGAGTGACTTGCTATTGCAGCTCACTGGCCAGACGTTGTCACATGGGCTTACCTATCCTGTGACTAGAGTGAGGAGTGAGGTACCCAGAATATAGTCTTACGAGGCTCTCGCTCTTGGGATCATGCAGGTATAGGGTTGGTCCCTGTGTGGCTCCTTGTAAAAGCCAGTGGCTCCTTGTATTTTTCACCTTAGGGACCTCACTGGTCTTATCCCAGTCCCAGCCTAACTGAAAGGGGGTTAGGAAATGTCATGTTCCTTATGTTGAGGTAGGGGAGGTCAGTTTTGGGGAGCACTAGAAATGTCTAGTAACCTAGCCTTGAAACCTCGACCTCGTCTGTGGCACTTCCTTTTCTCTCCACCTTTCTGATCCAGGCAGTCACCAATCTTGGGATTTGAATCAAACATAACAAAAGCACTAATATGTCTGTTACTTAACTATTTGCCAAGAATCGTACTATGCACACTTATGCTCACTGATTCATTTATTCATTCCTCAGACAGCCCTATGAGGAAGTTCCTATCACTATTTCAGTTTTTAAAATGAGAAACTTGAGGCTTGGAGAAATTGAGTAACTTGCCCAAGGTCTTCGTTTATAAGAGGCAAAGTTGAGATTTGAACACATATCTGACTACTATGCCACTAATCATTGTGGGAGCTCAC
This sequence comes from Nomascus leucogenys, assembly GCF_006542625.1. NCBI lineage: Eukaryota > Metazoa > Chordata > Mammalia > Primates > Hylobatidae > Nomascus > Nomascus leucogenys. The sequence goes on along the minus strand of NC_044382.1, from coordinate 35,244,516 downwards.
ACTTATTCAATATTCCAAAAATTTTAAGTAAGAGTGTGGCTAGATCAGCCCAACTCATAAGATAGTTGGAGCAAAGAATCCTGACCAGCAATTTGTGAAAGTGTATATAGGTATCATCCTCAATGATTTCAAGCTTATGTCATTGATAAAAAGGGATGGTTTTGTTTTGTTTTGGGTTTTCACATGAGAATGCAGTGCAATCTATTATTAGAAGATGTAGGATATAGAATAGGGATCAAAAAATCTTTACTAATCAGATGTGTGATTAGGGCAACTCTCTTCCTCTCAGTTTTGCCAAGGATAAAGTAAGGAGTTGAATCAGATCTTTTAAGGCCATCGCCAGTACTGATATTACAAAATTTTGTGATGATGGCAGAAATATAGAAGATAGGGAAGAAATATATATATATACATATATATAGGATATAAATATAAATATATATAACATATATAAATATATATAAACATATATATAATTTGTTTTTTTTTTTTTTTTTTTTTTTTTTGAGACGGAGTCTTGCTCTGTCCCCCAGGCTGGAGTGCAGTGGCGTGATCTTGGCTCACTGCAACCTCCGCTCCCAGGTTCACGCCATTCTCCTGCCTCAGCCTCCTGTGTAGCTGGGACTATAGGCGCCCGCCACCACGCCCGGCTAATTTTTTTGTATGTTTAGTAGAGATGGGGTTTCACCATGTTAGCCAGGATGGTCTCGATCTCCTGACCTCGTGATCTGCCCGCCTCAGCCTCCCAAAGTGTTGGAATTACAGGCGTGAGCCACTGCGCCTGGCCAGAAAAATATTTTAAAAACATATTCTATAGCAAAACTGAAACACTGATATCTGAAACTAGACAATGTCTGACTGCTAATATTGAAGCAAATTTATCATACTATTTCCAAAATTGAACCATAAAATAATCCCTTAATCAGAAAAAAATGTGAGGTTAGTTGGAAATACAGCAAGAATTTTACATTGCTAATTTGGCAGAGATTAAATTTTCATTGGTCAAATTGTTAATTAAAATGTTTATTTGGGGTTTGTTGTGCAGAAAATACAGGAGTATGAATAGAGCTAAAAGTCTGACTCCTCCTGAGGCCATGTGGGACAATCACAAATGGCTGAAATGCTGAGACTGTGAAGATAAAGACAATAGATGCTCTTACAAAGGACCTGGGGGAGAACTACTTAGTTTAATTAAGGAGGAGGAGCATTTGAAGCAGTCATTAAGGATGAAGTCATGTATACGAATGCACACAAAAAACTTGCCTTTACATTTTTTTTTTTTTTGGTGGAAACATCTGGCAAAAACATGTTGAGAAAAGAAAACTTTTCTGTTTTGTGCAGCAGGATCTTGCTGTGAAGAGATGAAAACTTGAGCTAATTACAGGATGTCTGCAAAAAGAAAGGGCTAGTTTTATATTTTAGACCAATTTTTCTCCCTACAGGGTGGACTGTCTAGTATAAAAGCAGTGGTATGCTGTGGGAAATAAGTATGGGGTAGGAAACAATGAATTGAATCTAATCTATAATACCATGCCATGAGGGTTATTAAAATAGCATTCAGTATATGCTTGCTTTTATAAGTGTGCCAAGAAAAGAACAGACAACTCTGAAACTTATATGATAAAGACTGCAGAACTGTACATTTTCATATGTGTAGTATGTTGCAGACCTTTTATTAGAAATGTCCCAGCTATTGTACTATATGGAAGTAAATAATGTATCTTTTGGTATTTTGTTTTACATTTAAGACTACAGCATCCCAAATCTCTTTCAAAAATTCCTTTCCCAATGTCTCTTTAGCTCCTTTTGCCTTTCCCCACAATCCTACTTTCATTTCACCCCTTTTCCAGAGCCCTGTAGACTCTTTGACCTAAAAAAGCACAAGCAAAAAAAAAAAAAAAAAAGAAAGAAAGAAAAGCTTGGAGTAGCCTGGTCCTAACCTCTCTTGGAGCATCCTGTGTGGCCCTCCTACTAACAGCAAAATGTCAAGACTGGAGTGATAGGCACCCAGGAGGTTAAGCTCATCCCTAGCCAGTTAACGAGTCCTACAGATAACTAACCATTCTAAAAGGATTAGGATTTGATTTAGGCAGAGTAATGTTTAATCCCAATGGCCTCTTCCTGTGGGAACAAGATGCGTAAAATCACTAGGAGGAGACTTTCTTTTTCTAACTGTTTTCTGGAGCTGATTGAATAAAAAGGGTGGATTCCTCCCCACTCCCATCTCTAGAATTTGGGTTGTTTTTTTAAAAGTTTTTTATAAAGGGCTAGGCCGGTCATTACCCACTTCCTATTCATGTGACATCACCTACACTGTCATGCTGAGCCTTGTGGGCTCAGGGACTCGGAGAATCTGGCTCCTGTAGCCCAGTCTCCTGGGGACCATGCTGCACCTTTCCCATCTCCCGTGCAACTGTCCACCATCCTCTGATCCTTCATGCATCACAAGCACTCCACAGTCAAAACTCAGATCTCCTCAGATGGACCCAGAAATTTCAAAATGACTTGGAGAATGTACCTCTTTATTGCTCAACAGTGACATTCTCTCTAGCTCTCTACCCTTCCCACTGCTCCAAAACTGAGCCATGTCATCTGCCATTTACTATCATTCTTGGAATGTTGGTTTTCTTTAAGTTGAGAACTATTTCTCCATAACTATATGTCTATCATAAATGAAAAAATTATGAAAATATTGTGTGGCTTTTCTGTTTTCTGCTTGTTCCCAGTCAGTTGTTGATTTGCAGTCTTTGCAAGAGGACTATAAACTCCCCAAGGGCCATGACTGTGTCTGCTTTTGCTCATCACTGCTCATCACTGTCCAGAGCCTAGAACTGTTTCTGGCATATAGTAGATGCTCAATAACTTTCCCTGTCAAGCACGGGAGCATAGGAATGAATGCCCTTACTTTGGCCATACACTGTGCTAGGTGCTTTGAGTACAGATATGAATGAGACACAGCTCTTGCTATCAAACCCTAGGAAAATGGCTGACCTTTTAACATGCCTGTCATTGCTTTTGGCTTTAAGCAAAGCAAGAGAAATTGAAGTTCCCATCACAGATCTGGTTTAGAGATCCTAAAGGAAACTGTTCCCACATGTCTCTCCCATTAGCCTGACAGCTTGTAGTATTTTCTGTATTTATTAACAATGATAACAGCAATGACAAACATAATTTATGGGTACTCACCCTGTAATGAACAATGCACATAGTGTCTTGCATATATTCTAGAATATTATTCTCACAATCACCCTTATACACTAGATATTATTACCATTTTATTGGTGAGGAAAGAGAGGCTCAGAGAAATTATGTGCCTTAGTTGTTATACCACCTACACAGCTGGTAACTGGAGGCAATTGCTTAGAACTCTGGCCTGTTAGAATTCAAAGATCAGACCCATAACCATGCTGTTCTGCCTCCCACTCCTTCCTTATGGCTAAAGTCATTTTGTCAAGAAAAGGCAACACAACAACCAGTATTACTTGGTCTGACTCTCACTTATAGAAAATGAAACTGGGTACATTTTGATTTGATTTTTCCAACTATTCATTGACATGGGTAGGTCAAATGTTGTAACCCTATTGTATTGAGGAGCTTGTGACTCCCCAGAGGTCACAGGGGTCATAAGGGACAGATTGCTAGTCTGTCTGGATCACTATACTGTATTCTTTCTACAGTATGGGGAGGGAAGCCTCCAGGGATTTCAGAAAGAAATTTTCTGTTTCATGTTTTCACCAATGGATGGGACACCACATGGCCTTTTTGTGCTTAGGCCAAGGGAGACCATACTAATGATTAGAAAAACATCTGACCAAGAAGGCTAATGATAGTTTTGCCTCATCTGAAAGATAGGAAAACAGTCTGCCTTCTAGCCTCTTTCTCCCTTTACACCAGGGGCTCTCAACCTAGGGTGTTTTTTGCCTACCTAGGGCAAATTTGGCAATGCCTGGAGACAATTTCCATGGTTATAACTGGGGCTGGGAGGGTGATACTGGCATCTAGTGGGTGGAGGCCAGAGGTGCTGCAAAATATCCCATCATGCACAGGGCTGCCTCCCACAACAAAGAGTTATCTGGCTCAAAACCCTTGCTTTAAAGCCATGTTCTACCTATCCATTAAAAAAAAAAAATCCTTATTCTTCCAAAAAATATAGAAAACCCAGACAGTTCAATAGGCAAGATATCTAAATTAATTTTATAAGCAAGTTGTATAGGATCACTGAAGAGAAGGGAGATGTTTTTACTTACTTATTTATATGAACATGATATTATAAAAAAAAAAGTATTTCGTTTCCTCCCCACAAGGAGAGACTTGGATAGTATCTTAAATTAAAAAAAAATAATAATTAAAAACAAATTATTATACCACAACTAATAAAGTATCAACTGGGGTCCTTTTTCTGTATAAATAATGTGGAACGATCCAAATGATGCAGCTAAGCATTCAAGATGCAGTGAAGTCAACATCGAACAGATGGGCATGGAAAATTCAAATAATTTCCTGTAAACAAAAAGAAATATGCAATGAGGTTAATATAAACCTTAAGCTCACCATCTCCTTTCCGAGGCTTTGAGAAGCATGTCATTTAGAGATGATTCCGCTTACGTGGCACATGGTCCATGCTTCTCTCTCTGCTATTTGTTTTGGGGACATATGTGGGTTAGCAAGAGTTCATCATCTTGTTTTTAAGTATCCTGCAGCACACATCAGGACACCAGAGGACTACTGCTGCTCAGGGTTTGGGGAATAACCAGACCTGAGGCTTCATATTCAGAGACTGGAGTGGCATCACTCCAGGCCCAGTAATGGCAACCGACCTGTCCTCTGAAGTCAGGTTCTTCTTCTTCCTTTTTTTTTTTGAGATGGAGTCTAGCTCTGTCACCCAGGCTAGAGTGCGGTGGTGTGATCTCGGCTCACTGCAACCTCTGCCTCCCAGGTTCAAGCAATTCTCCTGGCTCAGCCTCCTGAGTAGCTGGGATTACAGGCACCTGCTATCACACCTGGCTAACTTTTGTATTTTTAGTAGAGATGGGGTTTCACTGTGTTGGCCAGGCTGGTCTCGAACTCCTGACCTCGTGATCCACCCACCTCAGTCTCCCAAAGCACTGAGACTACAAGCGTGAGCTACCGTGCCTGGCTGGTTCCTCTTTTCAGTCTTCTCCTTAAGCCTATGTCTTGTTTCTTCTCATTAAATCATTCAAGAAACATTAAGTTATTTTTCAACCTAAGCCAGATTCTGTGTTAATGCCAGAAGTATGTACAGTGATGTGGAAACCAGATAGAGACAGTTCCTGCCTTGATGGAGCCGCTAGTACAGTAAGGGAGAGAGATAACTGATAATCTCATAAATGACTATTCAATGACAGCTGTGGTAGATGTGATGGGGAACATAACCTAGGATTTGATGAGCACACACAAGAGGGGAGCCTGACCAAGTCTCTATATCAGTGGGGTGAGGGTGGGAAGTATGAGATGAGGATGAAGCTGGTTAGGGTGGTTTCTTCAAGGTTGTGATGTTTAAACTGCAATCCATAGGATTAATGAGTGGTCCAGGGAAATCATGTTCCAGGCACAACAAGCTACTTTATATAGCTTCTGTTTGCTTATACTTTTTGCTCATACGTAAACTTACCGTGCATGTAGGTCTTCACGACTTTTTGAGCTCCTGCTACTTCTGCTTATAGCCTTATTCTCTAATATTTTCTCCTTCACATGTATAACAAAGGGAAGGCGATTAGGTCACTTTGGTTTTTCACCCTAGCTTTGATTGACTTTTAAGTTATTCCTGTTTCTGCAGCTAGAGTCAAATTTCTTCACAGGCAGGAGCCAAGGCCCTCAGACAACCTTGCCTTTCATGTTCTGGGAGGCTTCTTGGTCACTGCCACATGAAAATCCTTCTTTCATATGGAAAAAGTGGGGTTTTGAACAGCATGGGAATGCAACACTTAGGCTATTCCACTGTCATGTATTATTTATCCTAGTTACAATAAGAGGAGGAAAGGAAAGCATGAGATATTCTTTGTCATCTTCATATCTTCCTCTGTTTCAATCATTTTGGGTCAAAAAAGCATGACACCCTTCCCTTGTCCCTCCCACCTGTCATCTTCACTGAGCTTGGCTATGATGGATCTGCCTGTCTGTGCTTCCTAAAATAGCATACGTCTTGTTTGGACTTCTCAAACAATTCAAGGAAATAAACTTTGTAAGTAGAATACTGAGAAACAGTGTGGATAATATCTTATTATTATTTAATTTTATCCTGAGTGAAAAATAAAAGGGACCTTATTGAAAAACCCTCTTGGATGAATCCTGTCTTTTAGGGCTTAGCATCTTTTACCCATGCCTTGTAAAAGAATTAATTACTTAATTTATGGTTAACAAGGAGAGAGGAATCTCTTATTTTAGGCCTTAAACAGGGAGGGATGTCAGAGACTACTTCTTTTGCACACACCACCACGCACAGCATGGGCTGGGCAAATGGTGATACCAAAGATCACTCCTTGAATGTTTGTTTAATGAGTGGAAGCGAGATATCATGAAGTCTTTGTCCTGCTGAACTCTTTGGAATCTCACTGCCTTACTCCCCAGCGTACCCTTTTTATTCTTCTGTTGTAGCACTTATCACATTACACTGTCATCATCATCATCATCATCATCATCATCATCATCATCATCATTGCCAACACTTGTTTTGAGTTGCTTACTAAGGGTTGTTATCAAAAATAACATTGCCAAACTTTCAGAAGCTTGATTGTTTGGGCCATTTGTGCGTCTGTCCATCTGTCTATCCATCTACCCATTCATCCATCCAAACATCCAGCTCTCTGAATAAGAGAGTCTTGGTACCTAAGTTATTTAAAGTCTAGTAGCACCATTTTGACCACAGACAACTTCTTGGAGGTTTGAATTCTTAAGCTACATTAAGATGGGAGAATGAGAGTGGAATGGGATTGAGTGGGGACAGGTGAGAGAAAGAAAGAGAGAGAAAGAGAGAGAGAAAGCGTGTGCCTGTGTGAATGTGAGTACAGTACATATAGTAGCAAGAAGGTACAGATTCGTTCAGCAGCTGTTTCTGAAATAAGAGACTAATAAGTATATAAAACAATTTTATGTATGTATATATATGTATGTATGCACATATATATAGATTTCCCTAGAAAAATCCCAAGGTCTTAAACAAAGATCTTTTGTGAGAAGCCACAGATATTAAAAGCCACACTCATTTAAGGAGAGCATGCACAAAGAGGAGAAACTAACTCAAGGGAAATGCTGAGAAATAAGGAAATGTTGAGAAATGCCAAAGGACCTTAATGAAGAGGAATGGGATGGGAACAGGGAGAGCAAGCAAAGCCCACCATGCTGAAAAAATCAATGTAGCTATCTCACCTCTTTGCCAACCACAGTCTCAGGCATTGAAGCAGAATGGGGGAATCCAGGAGGAGTGACCCTGTTTCTGGCCCTAAAGAATTCCTTGCAGTTCCTTTAGACTCCCCCCACTCCCACCCCAGCACTCAACGGTAGTAAATCTGCTTTTGCTTCTCCATGAAGCCCTCCTTGATTTCCCAAGGCAGTGTAAGGCATAACCTCATTCTTACACCCGTAACCCCCACCCTCTTCATCCTTCTACTAAGAATTAATGTTTTATGACATGTTATTTATTTGTCTGGATTATTAACCTGGCTATGGACTTGTGGGCAGAAATTTTGCTTAGGTTATCTTTTAATTTCTAGTGCCTAGCACAGATACCCTGTTGATACCTAGTAAGAATTTGAGAAATGGAGGAGGAATAAAGGAACAGTTTGTAAACACTATTATAATTCTTAGATAGAAAGACACATTCAATGGGACTTTAGACAGTCATTCATTCATTCCACCACCCAACCTACAAATATTAGTATTTACTACATACTAATATGACATGATCCCAATCCTTGAGAGTTGAATTCCCACTAGGGGGACTCAGACTAGTCAATAGACTGGTAAAATGAAATGAGCTACAAAGAGGTAGATGGTGGTGATGGTTGCACAACATTGTGAATGTAATAAATGACACCAAATTGTATATTTAATAATGGTTAAAATGGCAAGTTTCATGTTATACGTATTATACCAACATAAAAAACTTCAAAAAAGAGTGCATATTGTATATTAAATTTATATGAAGACCAATGATAGGCAAACTAGTCTAGTGCCGGAAATTAGAAAGTTTATGCTTTGGATTATGGAACTTTTATTGCAGAGAGGTAGGGAGAAAGTTACTTGGCGGGAGAAACTTTCTTGGCAGAAGACATGCTTATGTGTTGTTTGGGTTGGTGATTACCTGAGTATAAGCAATTGAAAAAACTCATCAAACTGAATATTTTAGATTCACGTTTTCAATGGTATATTAGTTATTTTTCAATAAAAAGTAAAGTGGGAAAAAAAGAAGTAGAAGAGGAATTTATGTGAGCAACAGGAGGAACACCAAAACTCACTAGAAGATGAGATGGGGGGGTCAGAGAAGGCTTCTTCTTCCTTTTTTTTTCCTTTCTTTTTTTTTTTTTGTTTGAGACGGAATTTTGCTCTTGTTTCCCAGGCTGGAGTACAATAGCGATTCACCTCCTGGGTTCAACTGATTCTCCTGCCTCAGCCTCCCAAGTAACTGGGATTACAGGCATGTGCCACCATGCCTGGATAATTTAGTATTTTTAGTAGAGATGGGTTTTCACCATGTTGGCCAGGCTGTTCTCAAACACCTGACCTCAGGTGATCTGCCCACCTCGGCCTCCTAAAGTGCTGGGATTACAGGCATGAGCCACTGTGCCTGGCCAGGGAAGACTTCTTAAAAGACAGACAACTCTGTATTTCCTGAATCTGAATGTTGGCCTGCCTTGCTAGATTGGGGAAGTTCTCCTGGATAATATCTTGCATAGTGTTTTCCAACTTGGTTCCATTCTCCCCGTCATTTTCAGGTACACCAATCAGATGTAGGTTTGGTCTTTTCACATAGTCCCAAATTTCTTGGAGGCTTTGTTCATTTCTTTTTATTCTTTTTTCTCTAAACTTCCCTTCTCGCTTCATTTCATTCATTTCATCTTCCATCAGCGATACCCTTTCTTCCAGTTGATCGCATCTGCTACTGAGGCTTCTGCAATCTTCGCGTAGTTCTCGAAACTTGGCTTTCAGCTCCATCAGCTCCTATAAGCCCTTCTCTCCATTGGTTATTCTAGTTATCCATTCTTCTAATTTTTTTTCAAAGTTTTTAACTTCTTTGCTATTGTTTTGAATTTCCTCCTGTAGCTCAGAGTAGTTTGATCGTCTGAAGCCTTCTTCTCTCAACTCATCAAAGTCATCCTCCATCCAGCTTTGTTCCGTTGCTGGTGAGGAACTGCGTTCCTTTGGAGGAGGAAAGGTGCTCTGCTTTTTAGAGTTTCCAGTTTTTCTGCTCTGTTTTTTCCCCATCTTTGTGGTTTTATCTACTTTTGGTCTTTGATGATGGTGATGTACAGATGGGTTTTTGGTGTGGATGTCCTTTTTCCAAGACACATAATTGTCAGATTCACCAAAGTTGAAATGAAGGAAAAAATGTTAAGGGCAGCCAGAGAGAAAGGTCGGGTTAACCACAAAGGGAAGCCCATCAGACTAACAGCTGATCTCTCGGCAGAAACTCTACAAGCCAGAAGAGAGTGGGGGCCGATATTCAACATTCTTAAAGAAAAGGATTTTCAACCCAGAATTTCCAATCCAGCCAAACTAAGCTTCATAAGTGAAGGGGAAATAAAATACTTTACAGACAAGCAAACACTGGGTGATTTTGTCACCACCAGGCCTGCCCTAAAAGAGCTCCTGAAGGAAGCACTAAACATGGAAAGGAACTACTGGTACCAGCCACTGCAAAAACATTCCAAATTGTAAACACCATCGAGGCCAGGAAGAAACTGCATCAACTAACGAGCAAAATAACCAACTAACATCATAATGACAGGATCAGATTCACACATAACAATATTAACATTAAATGTAAATGGGCTAAATGCTCCAATTAAAAGACACAGACTGGCAAACTGGATAAGGAGTCAGGACCCATCAGTGTGCTGTATTCAGGAAACCCCTCTCACGTGCAGAGACACACATAGACTCAAAATAAAGGGATGGAGGAAGATCTATCAAGCAAATGGAAAACAAAAAAAGGCAGGGGTTGCAATCCTAGTCTCTGATAAAATAGACTTTAAACCAACAAAGATCAAAAGAGACAAAGAAGGCCATTACATAATGGTAAAGGGATCAATTCAACAAGAAGAGCTAACTATCCTAAATATATATGCACCCAACACAGGAGCACCCAGATTCATAAAGCAAGTCCTCAGTGACCTACAAAGGGACTTAAACTCCCACACAATAATAATGGGAGATTTTAACACCCCACTGTCAACATTAGACAGATCAATGAGACAGAAAGTTAACAAGGATATCCAGGAATTGAACTCAGCTCTGCACAAGTGGACCTAATAGACATCTACAGAACTGTCCACCCCAAATCAACAGAATATACATTTTTTTCAGCACCACACCACACCTATTCCAAAATTGACCACATAGTTGGAAGTAAAGCTCTCCTCAGCAAATGTAAAAGAACAGAAATTATAACAAACTGTCTCTCAGACCACAGTGCAATCAAACTAAACTCAGGATTAAGAAACACACTCAAAACGCTCAACTACATGGAAACTGAACAACCTGCTCCTGAATAACTATTGGGTACATAATGAAATGAAGGCAGAAATAAAGATGTTCTTTGAAACCAACGAGAACAAAGACACAACATACCAGAATCTCTGGGACACGTTCAAAGCAGTGTGTAGAGGGAAATTTATAGCACTAAATGGCCACAAGAGAAAGCAGGAAAGATCCAAAATTGACACCCTAACATCACAATTAAAAGAACTAGAAAAGCAAGAGCAAACACATTCAAAAGCTAGCAGAAGGCTAGAAATAACTAAAATCAGAGCAGAACTGAAGGAAATAGAGACACAAAAAACCCTTCAAAAAATTAATGAATCCAGGAGCTGGTTTTTTGAAAGATCAACAAAATCGATAGACCACTAGCAAGACTAATAAAGAAGAAAAGAGAGAAGAATCAAATAGATGCAATAAAAAATGAAAAAGGGGATATCACCACCGATCCCACAGAAATACAATCTACCATCAGAGAATACTACAAACACCTCTATGCAAATAAACTAGAAATCTAGAAGAAAGGATAAATTCCTCGACAAATACACCCTCCCAAGACTAAATCAGGAAGAAGTTGAATCTCTGAATAGACCAATAACAGGTTGTGAAATTGTGGCAATAATCAATAGCTTACCAACCAAAAAGAGTCCAGGACCTGATGGATTCACAGCCGAATTCTACCAGAGGTACAAGGAGGAACTGATACCATTCCTTCTGAAACTATTTCAATCGATAGAAAAAGAGGGAATCCTCCCTAACACATTTTATGAAGCCAGCATCGTCCTGATACCAAAGCCTGGCAGAGACATAACCAAAAAAGAGAATTTCAGACCAACATCCTTGATGAACATTGATGCAAAAGTCCTGAATAAAATACTGGCAAACCGAATCCAGCAGCACATCAAAAAGCTTATCCACCATGATCAAGTGGGCTTCATCCCTGGGATGCAAGGCTGGTTCAACATATGGAAATCAATAATTGTAATCCAGCATATAAACAGAACCAAAGACAAAAACCACATGATTATCTCAATAGATGCAGAAAAGGCCTTTGACACAATTCAACAACCCTTCATGCTAAAAACTCTCAATAAATTAGGTATTGATGGGACGTATCTCAAAATAATAAGAGTATCTACGACAAACCCACAGCCAATATCATACTGAATGGGCAAAAACTGGAAGCATTCCCTCTGAAAACTGGCACAAGACAGGGATGCCCTCTCTCACCGCTCCTATTCAACATAGTGCTGGAAGTTCTGGCCAGAACAATCAGGCAGGAGAAGAAAATAAAGCATATTCAATTAGGAAAAGAAGAAGTCAAACTGTCCCTGTTTGCAGATGACATGATTGTATATCTAGAAAATCCCATTGTCTCAGCCCAAAATCTCCTTAAGCTGATTAGCAACTTCAGCAAAGTCTCAGGATACAAAATCAATGTACAAAAATCACAAGCATTCTTGTACACCAATCACAGACAAACAGAGAGCCAAATCATGAGTGAACTCCCATTCACAATTGCTTCAAAGAGAATAAAATACCTAGGAATCCAACTTACAAGGGATGTGAAGGACCTCTTCAAGGAGAACTACAAACCACTGCTCAATGAAATAAAAGAGGATACAAACAAATGGAAGAACATTCCATGCTCATGGGTTGGAAGAATCAATATCGTGAAAATGGCCATACTCCCAAGGTAATTTATAGATTCAATGCCATCCCCATCAAGCTACCAATACTTTCTTCACAGAATTGGAAAAAACTACTTTAAAGTTCATATGGAACCAAAAAAGAGCCCGCATCGCCAAGTCAATACTAAGCCAAAAGAACAAAGCTGGAGGCATCACGCTACCTGACTTCAAACCATACTACAAGGCTACAGTAACCAAAACAGCATGGTACTGGTACCACACAGAGACATAGATCAATGGAACAGAACAGAGCCCTCAGAAATGATGCCGCATATCTACAACTATCTGATTTTTGACAAACCTGACAAAAACAAGAAATGGGGAAAGGATTCCCTATTTAATAAATGGTGCTGGGAAAACTGGCTAGCCATATGTAGAAAGCTGAAACTGGATCCCTTCCTTACACCTTATACAAAAATTAATTCAAGATGGATTAAAGACTTAAATGTTAGACCTAAAACCATTAAAATCCTACAAGAAAACCTAGGCAATACCATCCAGGACATAGGTGTGGGCAAGGACTTCATGTCTAAAACACCAAAAGCAATGGCAACAAAAGCCAAAATTGACAAATGGGATCTAGTTAAACTAAAGAGCTTCTGCACAGCAAAAGAAACTACCAACAGAGTGAATAGGCAACCTACAAAATGGGAGGAAATTTTTGCAACCTACTCATCTGACAAAGGGCTAATATCCAGAATCTACGATGAACTCAAACAAATTTACAAGAAAAAAACAAACAACCCTATCAAAAGTGGGCAAAGGACATGAACAGACACTTCTCAAAAGAAGACATTTATGCAGCCAAAAAACACATGAAGAAATGCTCATCATCACTGGCCATCAGAGAAATGCAAATCAAAACCACAGTGAGATACCATTTCACACCAGTTAGAATGGCCATCATTAAAAAAGCAGGAAACAACAGGTGCTGGAGGATGTGGAGAAATAGGAACACTTTTACACTGTTGGTGGGACTGTAAACTAGTTCAACCATTGTGGAAGTCAGTGTGGCGATTCCTCAGGGATCTAGAAATAGAAATACCATTTGACCCAGCCATCCCATTACTGGGTATATACCTAAAGGACTATAAATCATGCTGCTATAAAGACACATGCACACGTATGTTTATTGCGGCACTATTCACAATAGCAAAGACTTGGAACCAACCCAAATGTCCAACAACGATAGACTGGATTAAGAAAATGTGGCACATATACATCATGGAATACTATGCAGCCATAAAAATGATGAGTTCATGTCCTTTGTAGGGACATGGATGAAACTGGAAAACATCATTCTCAGTAAACTATCGCAAGGACAAAAAACCAAACACCGCATGTTCTCATTCATAGGTGGGAATTGAACAATGAGAACTCATGGACACAGGAAGGGGAACATCACACTCCGGGGACTGTTGTGGGGTGGGGGGAGGGGGGAGGGACAGCATTAGGAGATATACCTAATGCCAAATGACGAGTTAATGGGTGCAGGAAATCAACATGGCACATGGATACATATGTAACAAACCTACACATTGTGCACATGTACCCTAAAACCTAAAGTATAATTAAAAAAAAAAAAAGACAGACAACTAAGTATGTGGAACATCAAGGAGAAGTTTACACATTTGAAAGAAGGGAAAAGAGAATCAGAGGAGGGAAATGACATATCCAAGGTCACACTGCTGGTTGATGGCAAAGTTGGAAATAAGACCCAGTTTTTTGATTCCTCCTTGTATTAGTCCATTCTCACTCTGCTATAAAGAATTACCTGAGACTGGGTAATTTATGAAACAAAGAGGTTTAACTGAGTCATAGTTCCACAGGCTGTATAGGAAGAATGGCTGGGAGGCCTCAGGAAACTTAAAATCATGGTGGAAGGCAAAGGGGAAGCAAGCATGTCTTACTATGGCAGAGCAGGAGAGTGAAAGAGAAAAGAGGGAAGTGCCACACACTTCATCGAGAGAACAGCAAAGGGGGAAATTCACCCCCACCAGGCCTCTCCCCTGACATATGGGGATTAAAATTCAACAGGAGATTTGGGAGGGGACACAGAGCCAAAACCATATCACTACTCCATGGCTCATTCCCTAAAGCTGTTGTGCTGGGTATTTATCTAATATGTTTCAATCCCAAGCTCACTTCTCCAATGCTGCATTTCCCAGGCATTTGAACTTCCTGTTAGGCACTGTCAATGGGAGGCAGTGGTGGAAAATTGGAAGGCAGGAGGCAGGAAGGAAGTGCAACATGCAGCTCCGGTTTTGTTGTTTTCTGGTGTTCCAAGTGTCAATCACCCATTAAAGGTATGGACACCAGCCACACAGTGCCCCCTCAGAGGCTTAAGTACTAGCCACATAGGGATCCCACCCAGAGGTCACTGTGCCAAGCCTCCAAACTCAGAAACACAATTTCAGGCCACATAACCCCCTTCAGAGGTCTGAAAACCACCTATAGGTACCACACTTTAGAGGTCTGAGCACCAACCACTAACCTGAGCTGAAATGAAAACCAAACTCATGATCTTTTCCCCAAACCATGTCTTCTTTCAGTGCCTCCAAGCTCAGTGAATAGCACCAGGTTATCCAAGGACTTATCTGACACCTCTCTCTCCTTCACTCCCTCCATCCAAAACCAAGTACTGGCAATTCTACATCCTAGAAAACCCTTAGATATGTCTACTTCATCTCTATGCTATCACCCTACCATCATCCGTTGCCTGAACTTTTGTTTTGAGACAGAGTCTTGCTCTGGTTGCCCAGGTTGGAGTGCAGTGGCCTGATCTCAGCTCACTGCAACCCCTGCCTCCTGGGCTCAAGCTATCGTCCCATCTCAGCCTCCCAGATAGCTGGGACTACAGGCATGTGCCGCCATACCTAGCTAATTTTTATATTTTTAAAATTTAATATATAGATATGTTTTTTAGAGATAGAGTTTTGCCTCAGCCTCCTGAGTAGCTGGAACTACAGGCATGTGTCACCATGCCCAGCTAACTTTTGATTTTTGTTTTTGTAAAGACGGGGTTTTGCCATGTTACCCAGGCTGTTCTCAAACTCTTGGACTCGAGCAATCTGCCTGCGTCAGCCTCCCAAGTGTTTGGCTTACAGGCGTGAGCCACCGCATCTGGCTGCTTGCCTGGACTTCTATAATAAACTTCTATAATAACTGATCTGGCCTATCTTTGTTGACCACCTGTTCTCCTTTGATTTAACGCAGTTTTCAGACACCTAATAGGGATTCAGGAGACTTGATGTCTAGTCACATCTCTGTTGGTATCCAAGAGTACAGTCTCAGGCAAGTCAGTTATTCTCCCTAGCTTCTAGTTTCCCCGTCATAAAATATCAGGATTACTCTGTCTCTCTCTGTGCATGCATACAGATGCTTGTTGACTTAGGATGGGGTAATGTTCTGATAAACCCATGGTAAATTGAAAACATTCTGCATCAAAAATGCATTTAAAATACCTAACCTACTGAACATCATAGCTTAGCCTGGCCTACCTTAAATGTGACAAGAACACACTTACATTAGCCTACAGTTGGGCAAAATCATCTGGCAATGCAGATCACTGTAGAGTATCAGTGATTTACCCTTCTGATTGCATGGCTGACTGGGAGTTGTGGCTTGCTGCTGCTGCCCAGCATTGCTAGACGGTATCATAGTATATATTGCTAGCCTGGGAAAAGATCAAAATCCAAAATCCAAAGTGTGATTTGTATTGAATGCGTATCACTTTCACAGTATCATAAAGTCAGAAAATTGTAAGTTGAACCACTGTGTCAGAAAACATCTCTCTCTCTCTCTCTCTCTCTCTGTGTGTGTGTGTGTGTGTGTGTATTTCTCAGCATTGTAATGATCAAGGAACATCGCACAGAAGATGTAGCACTGGTTCTAGACACTGAAGGCTGAGGATCATGATTTCAAGTGAAAACCATGGCCCAAAGAATAGGCAATGTGCCCTTGTGTGTTTAGTAACAGCACAGAGGTGACAAGAAGTGACAACCATATAATAAAGTTGATTTCCCGGGATTTGTGATGAGATGGCCTAGAACAATGCTCCTTCTCTAGTCTTCCTCATCTTATTCAATGGCACCATCGACCGTGATTTGCTCAAGACAAAATCTAGGCATCATCTTTGATCTCTCTGTTTTTCTTCAACAACCCACCTTCAACCCATCAGCAAGTCTTGTTGACACCATGCCCAAACCAAGTTAAATCACCTCCCACATCCCTCTTGTGCTACCACTTAGGTCCATATCACCACTGCAGTTGACTCTTAAATGCTTTTTCTTCTTCCAAACTTTTCTAATGAAAACATAAAGCAGCCAGACTAGCCTTTTTATATTTTACCTTATATTTATTTATTTATTTTTGAGACAGAGTCTTGCTCTGTCGCCCAGGCTGGAGTGCAATGGCATGGTCTCGGCTCACTGTAACCTCCGCCTCCTAGGTTCAAGCAATTCTCCTGCCTCAGCCTCCTGAGTAGCTGGGATTACAGGCGCCTGCCACCACACCTGACTAATTTTTGTATTTTTAGTAGAGACAGGGGTTTCATCATATTGGCCAGACTACTCTTGAACTCCTGACCTCATGATCCACCTGCCTCGCCCTCCCAAAGTGCTGGGATTACAGGCATGAGCCACCACGCCTGGCCTAGACTAGCTTTTTTAAAAGGCCAATCAGATCATTTGGCTTACTTGCTTAAAATTCCCCTTTGGCTTTCTCCTGCAGTTGGAATAACATTAAAATTTCCTACCATGACCTAAAAGGCCCAGAATGATTTGACTCGTATTGTGAGTGCTGTGTCTCATTGCCCAGATTCCCCTTTGGACAGAAGGACTTATTTTCCCCACTATTGGGAGTGCTGCTTCCAGACAGCCCTCACCTCTCAGCCCTGGCGGTCAGAGAGCAGCCCACGTCCAGGGAATGCTCAATTTGGGAACACGAAGGCCTTTCTCCCTTGTACCAGCTTGGAACAACCCTGAAGGGCCATCCCAGTTCACAGCTCCCTGCAGGGTTGACTGAGGCTGTCGTGACCATACCATAGCTCAGCTTTCCCCTCTGCCCAATCTTACCACCTCCCTTACTCCTGTAGTTGGTGATCTCAAGTGCTAGGGGACTCAGCCAACAGCAACCTCTATCTAAGTCTATCCTATGTCCTCCTCCAACCCAGTAGCCTCACACTTCGTTCAGTTCCTCTACTGCACTGTGCTCCTTCTTGCCTCAGGGCCATGGCTCTTGCTGTGTCTTCTCACTGTCTGGAAATCTCTTTCTGCTCTTCACCTGGTCAGTTCCTACTCATCCTTCAGAGTTCAGTTCAAAAAGACTTCCCCAGGGAATTCATCCCTGACCTGTCAGACTAGGTCAGGGGCCTTGTTGTAAACTCTCATAACACCCCATACTTTTTCCTGGCCCTTACTTCTGGTGACTAATAAATGATGTAAGTGGGCGTTTAAGATCTGCCTTTCCTGCTAGACTATCAGTGTCAGGAGAGTAGTGATTTTGTCAGCTTTTTTTCCCACCCTGTCTGCTTAACATTAAGCAGACTGCCTTATATATAATAGATGTTTAATAAGTATATTTGTCGAATGAATCAATGAATGATTTAATTCCCTTGTCTTGACCCCTAGTGATAGGCAGTAAAAGGCAATTATAAGTGTCTCTGAATAATTGTGGCTGACAACAACTTGTTTCTCTGCTTGTGAGACTACAAAACAGAACACAACAGAAGAAACTAACAGCACCTTAAAAAGGAAAGGTGTCTGGACCATCTCCAGCTAGAAACATGAGTTTTGGTTAGAGCCTCAGTCAGCTGAGGCTTACTGATAAATATTTCAGCCAGTGAAATAATGAAAGGATAATGATCTCAGGAGAGACTAGCAAAACTCCTCTGTGTCCAACATGGAGTTAAGTGTTTTTCCAAGCATTCAAAATGTGGCAATTAAATTAGACTCAATTCAAGTCAAGAAGCATCTGTCTTTTCTTTTAATACTCCTAAGGTTTCATTTTTTTACATGGAAATTTTCAACCTTTGTGGAATGCTATCTGGTATACAATGTAACAGCTAATCTTTTTTTTTTTAACCACATGGAGGCCTTGCTAACTATGACTCAAAATCTAGAAGTTATAAAATAAAAGATAAATAAAGTACATAAAAATTAAAACAATTTTGCATGACAGAAACCTCACAAGTAGAGACAAAATCAAGTCATGCCTGGAAAAACATAATTGCAATTCATATTACAAAGTGTTTATTTCTCCAGTATATAAGGAATGCTTTAAAAATGATAGGAAAAAGACCAACAACTTGATAGAAAAATGGGCAAGAGAGTGGTATAGACAATTCGCAAAGATGGCGAAACAAATGGCATCTAAACATATTATGAGATCACCAACCTTACCCTTTATAAGAGAAGCTACATTGAGATGCCATTTTCTTCTTATATTGGCAAAAATACAAATGTTTGATTACTCATTCATTAGTGAGGCTATTGGGAAACAGGCACTATCATTTACTGCTTGTGGATATATAAATTGTAAAATTCCTAAGGAGGACAATTTGACAATTTCAATTACCAATGCAAATACTCTTTATCCCCCATTTAAGAATTTATCCTACAGTTGTACTGGTACATGCATAAGGGACCTATGTAAAAAGTTACTCATTATAGCATTGTTTGTAACAGCAAAAGATTGGAAATAACCTATAGCATGTTAATCAATGGAAAACTCTGTGATTTTTTTTTGTATTTTCTTTTTTTTTTTTTTTGAGACATGGTCTTGCTCTATTACCTTGGCTGTGGTGCCTTGGCACGATCTTGCTTCACTGCAACCTCCGCCTCCTGGGCTCAAGAGATCCTCCCACCTCAGCCTCCCAAGTGGCTGGGACTATAGGCGCATGCCACTGTGTCCAGCTAGTTTTTGTATTCTTTGTAGAGATGGAATTTTGCCATGTTGCCCAGGCTGGTCTCGAATTCCTGAACTCAAATGATATCTGCCCACCTCAGCTTCCCAACTAGCTGAGACTATAGGTACATGTCACCATGCCTAGATAATTTTTAAATTTTTTTTTGTAGAGATGGGATATTGTTTTGTTGCCCAGGCTGGTCCTGAACTCCTGGCCTCAAGCAATCCTTCTTCCTTGGCCTCCCAAAGTGCCAGGATTACAGGCATGAGCCACTGTGCCCAGCCTAAAGCTTTCTGATTGATTTCTAAGTAGTTATTAGCAAAGAAGTTCAAGATATATTGTTAGTTGGAAAAAACCCCACAAAATGCACAGCAATGTTATGGAAGCTACCTTTTATGTAGCAAAGAGAAATAAGAATGTATATATTTTCACAGAGAGATATGGGGAGTTACAATTGTCTCTTGGGGTGGGGTGGGGTGGGAACCAGGTAGAACAGAGATTGGGAGGATACTCTTCACTGAATACCTTTTGTAATTTTGTATTTTTGAACAATGTGAAAATTATCATTGAATACTTTAAAAAATTGTGTATTACCTATTCACAAATTAAATAACAATTCAGAGTAGTACCTGTGGAATTTGACCTGGGTACTGCACATTCTCCCAGTGCTCTGTCTTTGTGGAGCTAGCAAAGATCACTGTTATCTCAAGGAGCATGCAATCTACTGTGGATATCATATTGAAACATGTGGAAAAGGCGAGTCCTAGGAAGATAATGACTATATCAAAAGTGAGGTGAAGAAACAAAGTGCTGAACAAGAGGATTAGGGACACAGGGAGAGGGCTAGAACTTAAGGGATGGAGTTCGTAGAAAAGATAATACACAAAGAACTAGGCCAAGACTGAGTCAATTTTGGAAGGGAGGTCAAGCCACTCCTTTTCAGGGGTCACACTAAAATTCTCTCAACAACCATATGAGTTAGGTTTTATTTTCATCTCCACTTAGACTTGGATTGTGGATTTTTGGAAGGAATACCGCAGAGGTGAATTGTTATGCTTATTATATCACATCAAAGGTACATGCTAGCAACATTTGACTTCATGCTATCACCACTGTTGGTGTTCACCTTGATGACCTAGCTAAAGAGGAGTTTATCAGTTTTTTCCATTGTAAAGTTCCTCTTTTTTCCCCACCTTCTATACTATACTCAGGAAGAAAAGAAGGAAGGAAGAGAGGAAAGAAGGAAGTCACTATGCACATCCCACATTTAACGGGTAGGAGCTATGCTCCTCTTTCTTAAGGGATGAGTGTCTAAGTTATTTTTAATTCTTCTGCACAGGATATTTGCCTATTCTCCCCCATTTATTTATTTATTTCAATATTGATTTATACCAATAGGGATTAATGGATATTTTATTTTATACTTTGGGTTATAATTCAGTAGTACTTTATTTTCTTGCTCAAATTGTTCTGACTTTGGCCTTTGGGGGCTCTTTCAGTTGGTTCCTATTCTCCTTTGACATACCCCTTCAATGGTGTTTGCTTTTTAGCACTTACTTACTTTCTCATACTACAAGATGCTCCAGGCTTATCTTGTATATTCCCTCCCCCCAGTTCTAGAGCTACCTATTTCTCCAAGAAGTTATGATTCCTTTTAATGGGGAGTAGAATAAAGATAAATTCTGGAGACTGCATCTGTTCATTGCTGCTGGGGTATCATTGCTCCTAGACTCTCCCAGCTGACAGAGCAAGGAAATATATGTGTGTATACTAACCCAAGTATATATACAAATCTATAAATACTTCTATGTGGAACCATCTATCTATGGTAAGTTAAACATGAGTTTATACTGAGGTCTCCAACTCTAATCTAGTACTACATGGATTGCTCTAGCTAGTACTACATGGATTGCTCTAGCTACTTATCCTCCTTGCTTGTCTATAACCTCTCACTGTAATAGTGAGAAAGCTGGCTCCCACCATCCACCATCTATTTACTTAAGTGTTAACCTGTTCCCTCATGGGAAACAACTTTAACAACTAGAGTATGGCACCTATAACAACTACAAGCTCTCTTTGCCTTTAGTCTTATAGCTTCCACTCATTTCCAAAGTTACGTAGGTCAGCATGTTTCCCCCCACCCCTCCAGTGAGGTTATTTCATGCATTTATGATAGAGTTAGATTCTTTTATCACAGCCTGGATTCCACCCTGGGATCACTCTATCTTCCTAATTTTGTTTTAAATTTGCATATACTAAGATTCACTTTTTGGGCTGTAAAGTTCTATGGATTTTGACAAATACATACTGTCATGTACTTACCATTACTGTATCATACAAAACATTTTAACCTCCCTAAATAATCCCTTGTGTTTCACCTGTTGAAACTTCTTCCCTCCCCAAACCCCTAACCACCACTAATCTGTTTACTGGCTACATAGTTCTGCATTTTTCAGAATGTCATCTAATTTTTGTTGTTGTTGTTGTTGTTTTTGTTTTTTAGAGACAAGGTATTGCTTTGTTGCCCAGGCTGGAGTACAGTGGCATGATCCTAGCTTGCTAAAGCTTCCAGCTTTTGGCCTGAAGCAATCCTCCCTCCTTAGCCTCCCAAAGTACTGGGATTACAGGTGTGAGCCACTGCACCCAGCCCCAGAATGTCATATAAATCCGCATGTAATATTTTCATATTTTCAGACTGGCTTCTTTCACTTAGCATTACACAAGATCCATCAATGTTTTTGCATGGCTTGGTAGCTCATTCTTTTTTTTTTTTTTTCCACAGAATAGAATTATATTGTGTGGATGTACTGAAGTTTAACCATGTAATTTCTTTCTTTCTTCCTTTCCTTTCCTTTCCCTCTCTCTTTCTTTTTCTCTTTCTTTCTTTCTTTGTTTCTTTCTTCTTTCTTTCTCTCTCTCTCTCTCTCTCTCTCTCTTTCTTTCTTTCTTTTTTTTTCAGATGGAGTCTTGCACTGTTGCCCAGGCTGGAGTGCAATGGCGCCATCTTGGTTCACTGCAATCTCTGCCTCTGGGTTCAAGCAATTCTCCTGCCTCAGCCTCCCAAGTAGCTGGGATTATAGATGCCTGCCACCATGCCTGGCTAATTTCTTGTATTTTTAGTAGAGAGGGAATTTCACTATGTTGGCCAGGCTGGTCTTGAACTGCTGACCTCGTGACACGCCCCCCTTGGCCTCCCAAAGTCCTGGGATTACAGGTGTGAGCCACGGTGCCTAGCCATAATTTCTTTTAAAAATATATTTAACTTGTATCCTGCAAATGTGTAAAATTCACTTATTAGTTATAGTAGTTGCTTTATAGAGTCCTTGAAGTTTTCTATATAAGTAACTATGCCATTTGTAAACAAGAATAGTTTCATCTATCTTTTCCAATCTTTATGTTTTTATTTATGTATTTAGGCTTCCATGTTGCATTGGCTAGAATATCCAGTATGATGTTGAATAGAAGAAGTGATAGAGGACATCATTGCTTTGTTGCTGAAATTTGGGGAAAAGTATAAAGCTAGTTGCAGGTTTTGTAGGTCCTGTTTCCCAGTTGAAGAAGTTCCTTCTTTTCCTTACTCACTGTGAATTTTCATTATAAGGGGTTCTGACTCTTGAAAATGACTTTTCTGCATCTATTTAATCATATGATTTTTTATTTTTATTAACATGATGAATTGCATTATTGATTTACAAATGTTAAACCAACCTTAAATTTCTGGAATAAACCACACTTAAACATGATGTACAATGTATATATCTTACTAGATGCAACTTGATAACTTTTTTCTTTTTAAAAATTCATATTTATGAAGGTACATTACATATAGTAAGGTCTATCTTTTCTAAGGTAAATTTTTAGACTAATGACAAACATATCATTGGGTGATCATCATTATAATTAAGATACAGAGTAAATCATCCACCCAAAAAAGTCCTCTCAATTTCCTTCACCCAAACCCAGCCCTGGTAATCATTAATTTGATTTATGTTTCTATAGCTTTTCCTGATTCAATATGTTTTACAAATGAAATAATGTCTTCTTTACACTAGCCTAATACCTTTAGGATTCATCCATGTTTTTGAGTGCATCAGGGGTTTGTTTCTAATTATTTTTGAATACTATTCCATTATATGGATATACCACAGTTTGCTTATTCATTCGCCAGTTGGTGGACATTTGGGTTGTTTCTGTTTTGAAGATATGAATAATGTTGTATCTTAGTTTGTTAAGTGTTGCTCCAAAAGAATATCTGAGACTTGGTAATTTATAAAGAAAAGAGATTTATTTAGCTCATGTTTCTGTAGGCTAAGATGTTCAAGGGCATGACCCTGGCTTCCGCTGAAGGGTTTTTGTGCTGTGTCACAACATAGTGCAGAAGGTCAAAGGAGAAGTGGACACATATGAAGAGAGAAAAATCTGAGGAGTGACCTGGCTTTATAACATGGGAACAAATCCATTCCTGCTAACAGCACCAGTCCATTCATGAAGGATCTGCCTCCATAATTCAAACACCTCTCATCAGGCCCCACCTCCCAACACCACCATATTAGGGATCAAAATTCAATATGAGCTTTGATGGGGACAAACAAACCATATCCAAACCATGGCATTCTGCCCCTGTCCCCCAAAACTCATGTCCTTCTCACATGCAACGTATAATCATTCTATCCCAATAGTCCCAAAAGTCTTAACTGTCGCAGCATCAACTTAAAAGTCCAAAGTTCAAGGTCCAAAGTCTCATCTGATATTTAAGTCACACCCCTTCCATCTATGAGCCTGTAAAATCAAAACAAGTTACTTACTTCCAAGATACAATGGTGGTACAGGCATAACAGACATTCCCACTCAAAGAGGGATGATTAGGAAAAAAGAAAGTAGTAACAGGCCCCAAACAAATCCAGAACCCAGCAGGGCACACATTACATCTTAAAGCTGGAGAATAATCTCTTTTGATTCCACATGCCACCTCCTGGACACACTGGGGTGGGAGTTGGGTCCCCAAGGCCTTTGGCAGCTCTGCCCCAATGGCTTTGCTGAGCTCATTTCACCCAGGTCTCCCAGGCTGGCATTATACACTGGTAGCTCTGCAGTTCTGGGGTCTCAGTGGTGGTACCATTTCCACAGCTCCACTGGACATTATCCTAGTTGGGATTCTCTGCAGTGGCCTTGTTCCTATGACTCTGGTAGGCATTGTCCTTGTGGGGACACCCTGTGGCAGTTCCAACTCCACATTTCCACTCAGTACTGCTTTAGTGGGGCCTGTCTGCCATGACTATACCTCTGCTACAAGTCTCTACCTGGGACCCAAGCTTTCTTTTCTTTTTTTTTTTTTTTTTTGAGACAGAGTCTCACTCTGCTGCCCAGGCTGGAGTGCAGTGGTGTGCTCTCAGCTCACTGAAACCTCTGCCTCCCAGATTCAAGCAATTCTCCTGCCTCAGCCTCCTGAGTAGCTGGAATTACAGGTGTGCGCCACCACACCCAGATAATTTTTGTATTTTTAGTAGAGATGGCGTTTCATCATATTGGCCAGGCTGATCATGAACTCCTGACCTGAGGTGATCCACCTGCCTTGGCCTCCCAAAGTGCTGGGATTATGAGGGTGAGCCACTGTGCCCAGCCAGGACCCCAGGCTTTCAATGATGTTCTTTGTAATCTAGGTGGAGGCTGTCAAGCCTCCATAGCTCTTTCTTTCTACAAGCCTACAGAATTAGCATCATGTGGAGGCTACCAAGGTTTATTATGACTTGTACCTTCCACAGCTAGAGCATGAGCTGCACCTGGGGCCACTTGACCTGGGGTGCCCTGAGCCTGTTCCCAGAAACCATTCTGTTCCCCTAGGCCTCTGAGCCTGTGATGGGAGGGGCAGCCTCTAAGACTTCAGAAATGTCTTTGAGGCCTTTCCCCCATTGTCTTGACTCTTAATGCCTAGTTCCCTTTTAGCCAGACAAATTTCTTTAGTAAGGGGTGGCTTGGCTGTACCCTTGGAGTTCTTTCCTGAAAACACTGTCATTCTTTACCACATGGCCAGGCTGTGAATTTTCTTAATTTTTCTGCTCTGTTTCCCTTCTCTCTATCAGTACACTATAAGCACTTAGAAGGAAACATGTAGCAGCCTGAACACTTTGCTGCCTAAAAATTTCTTCTGCCAGACAGTCTAGCTCATCACTCTCAAGTTCAGCCTTCCACAAAGCCCTTGGGCATGGACACAGTTCAGCCAAGTTCTTTGCTAATTTATAACAAGGATGGCCTTCACTCCAGTTTCCAAACTTTCTTACTCCGTTCCATCTGAAACCTCATCAGAATGGCCTTTATTGTCTGTATTTCTATCAGTGTTCTGGTCTTGACCACTTAACTAATCTCTAAGGAGTTCTAAACATTCCCTAGTCTTCTTGTCTTCTAAGCCCTCACCAGAATCTGGGCTTTTTCTACCCTGCTCCTCCAAATTCTTTTAGCTTCTTCCCATTATCCGGTTCTAAAGTTGCTGCTACATTTTCAGATATTTGTTATCAGCAACACCCTCCTTCTTAGTATCAATACTTTATTTTAGTCCATCTTATGTTGCTATAAAAGAACATCTGAGAATGGACAATTTATATAAAACAGAGGCTTATTTATTTACGTTTCCGTAGGTTGAGAAGTTGAAAGGCATGGCCCTGGCTTCTGGTAAGGGCTTTCCTGCTGCATCACAACATGGCACAGGTCAAAGGGGAGTGAACATGTGTGAAAGGAAGAAAGCCTGAGAGGCTGTCCTGGTTTATAACAACCCACTCTCATGGGAACTAATCCATTTCTGCAAGAACTACTCCAGTCCTGGAGAGTGAGAACTCACTAACTACTGGGATAACAGCACCAAGCCATTCATGAGAGATTTGCCTCCATAACCTAAATACCTCCCACTAGATTCCACCTCCCAACACCAGCACATTGGGGATGAAATTTCAACATGAATTTTGATGAGAACAAACAAACCATACCCAAAGTATAGCATGTTGCTATAAATATTTGCATACAAGCTTTTTTATGTCCATATGTTTTAATTTCTCTTGACAACATACTTAGAAGTGGTATTGTTGGGTCATATATTGTGTTTAACTTTATAAGAAACTATAAAAAATTAGAAACTTTTCCAAAATGGATATACCAATTTACATCCCTATCAGCAATGCAAGAGGGTTCCAGCTGAACCACATCCTTGCTAACATTTGGGACTGTCAGTTTAAAAAATTTCATTTTTCTAGCAGATAATTGTATCTCATTCTAGTTTTTATTTGCATTTTCCTAACAACTGATGATGTTGACTATCTTTTTATGTGATTATTTATCATCTAATTTGCTAATATTTTATTTCAAATTTTTATATCTGTGTTTATCAAAGATATTGGTGTATAGTTTCCTTTTCTTATAATTTCTTTTCCAGCTTTTGGTATAAGGTTTATTCCTTGTAAAACGAGTTGGGGTAAATTCTATTCTTTGTTTTCTGAAAGAGTTTGTTTAGTGTTTGAATTGCTTCTTTATTATTTTATAGAATTTTCCAATGAAACCATCTGGCCTTGGAGTTTTCTTTTTCTTATAAAATTTGTATAAATTTAAGGGATACAAGTGCAGTTTTGTTCCACAGATATATTGTGTAGTTGTGAAGTTTGGGCTTTTAGTGTACCCATTACCTGAACAGTGTATGTTGTACTCATTACGTAATTTCTCATCTACCACCCTCTTTCCACCCTGCTGACCTTCTGAACCTCCAATATTGATCATTCCACAGTCTATATCCATGTGTACAGATTATTTAGCTTTTACTTACAGCTGAGAACATTTGGTATTTGACTTTATTTCTGAGTTGTTTCACTGAAGATAGTGGACTCCAGTTCCATCCATGTTGCTGCAAAGGACATGGTTTCATTCTTTTCTATGGCTGAATAGTATTCCATTGTGTATATATACCACATTTTCTTTATTCAGTCATCTGTCAATGAACATTTAGATTGATTCCATATATTTGCTATTGTGAATAATGCTGCAATAAATATATTAGTGGAGTTTCTTATAAAGAAGTTTTGAAAATGAATTTATTTAATTAAATTCTGATAGGATATATTCTGATAGGATATATTCTGAGTATATCTGAGTCTGGTAAGATATATTCATAAGACGGAATATTCAGATTTTCAATTTTTTCCTATGTCAGTTATTATAAGTTGTATTTTTTAAGGAGTTTGTCCAGTTAAGATACGTCAAATTTTATTGGCATAAAGTTGTTAATTACAGTCCCTTATTATCATTTTAATGTCTGTAGGAGCTATAATTACATGTCATCTTTCATTCTTGACATTGGGAATTTGTGTTCTCATTCGTTCATCCTTAATCAGTCTTGCTGGACGTTTATCAACTTTATTAATGTTTTCAAAAAATAGGCTTTGTTTTGTTAAAATTTTCTATTGTTGTTCATTTCATTAAATTTTGCTTTTATATTTATTTCCTTCTGTTTCCTTTTGTATTGATATACTATTCTCTTTCTGGCATCATAAGGTAAAAACACAAAATTATTGATTTTTTGCCCATATTTCCTTTTCTTATATAAGCATTTAAATGGATAAATTCCCTTCTAAGTGCTGCTTTAGCTGCATCCCACAAATTTTGATATGCTGTATTTCCTTTATCATTCATTTTGAAATATTTTCTAATTCCCCTGTAATTTCTTCTTTGATCCATGTGTTATGTCTTATTGCTATTGATTTATAATTTAAATTCATTATGGTTGGAGAATATATTCTGGATGATTTTAATCTTTTAAAATTTATTGAGATTTATTTTGGTGCTTAGAATACGGTGATTTTGGTGAATGCTCCATGTGCACTTGAAAATAATGTATTTCTGCAGTGGTTTCATCTGGTCTATAAATATCATTTAGGTCAAGGTGATTGATAGTGTTTGGATATTCCATGTAATTACTTGTTCTATCAATTACTGTCTGCTTGTTCTATCAATTACTGAGAGAGGAAGGTTAAGATCTCCAAGTATAATTGTGACTTCATCTAATTCTTCCTTTAATTCCGTCAGCTTTTGCTTAATATATTTTGAGCTTCTGCTTTTATGTTAGTACACATTTATAATTGCCACGTCCTCTTGGTAAAATGATGCTTTTTTCATGATAAAATGTCTGTCCTTATCTCTGATCTTTCTCCTTGTTAAATCATTTTTGTTTAATATTAATTTAGCCATATTAGTTTTTTTATGTTTACAGTTTGCTGGAAACTGTATTTTTTGTCCTTTTGTTTTCAATATAATATTATATTTCAAGTGTGTGTCTTATAGACAACAAATAGTTAGGTCTTGCTTTTGTATACAGTCTGAAGGTTTCTGCCTCTTGCTAGAAGGCTTAGCCTATTTATATTTAATGTAATTATTGATAAGGTTGGGTTTAGGTCTATTATCTCGCTATTTGTTTGCCGTTTGTCTATCTTTCTTCATTCACTTATTTGTCCTTTCCTACTTTCTGTTGGGCTAATCAAATATTTTTAAATATTTCATTTAGTTCCTCTATTGCCTTTTAAGTCTTTTCTCCGGGGATTAAAATATGCATTATTTATTAATGGCATTCTATTTAGAATTGATATTGTACCACTTCATATAAAATACCTAGAAAAGTATTCCATTACCTCTATGTCTTTTGTGCTACTCTTGTCATATAACTTCCTTTAGGCACATAGTAGAAACATGGTAAATATTCCCTGAATGCATGGATGATGGGTCAAGTAAAGGGAAGTGCCACATTAGAACTCTGATCACAGTTAATCCTGCTGTGTTCCCCAAGTCAAAGGTTAGTGGGATTTCTATGGCTTTGTTGAGATCATCATTTTCGATTAAATGCTGACTGAACATCTAGGAGCTGTAGTTTTGGCAAAGTAGAAAGAATGGTGAACTTAAGAGTCAGGATTCGGTTGCAAGTTAGAGAAATGCAAGTCAAACTGGGTTAAGTTAAAAACAAAGGAAAAGGGCAGGTTTTATAAATGAGAAGCTTAGGGATACTGTATTCAGGGACCCGAACAATGTTAGTAAGCCTCTCTACATCTTTCTCTTCTCTCCCACCTCTATTTGTTACTGCTTGTCTTTGTGGGTTGACTTCATTTTCTCTGTTGGAGGTAGACTCTCCCCACATGGCAGGAAAGACGATTTTCTAGAAGCTCCAGGCCTATATTATTTCAGCTCAGCAAAATAACAAGATTCTGATTGGCTCAGCCTGGGTCACGTGATCTTCCCTGAGCTAATCATCATACACCAAGCAATGTACTATATTTGACAAAAACTGAGTCATGGGCTCTGGCGATTGGTTGGGGGAATAACTGACATCCCCAACAGGGTCTCATGGAATGAAGGAGGAGTTTTTCAAAGAAGTCTGAAGAAAGTAAACGCACGGTATCCTGGGAAGAGAACAACTGGCTGCTCCAGGCTACTCTAATCTCTTTGAAAGTCCTGGCTCCACGATCTTCTATATGATTTTAGCCAAATAACTTCCCTTCTCTAGCTGCATTTTCTTATCTGCATGTCGATCTCTGAGATTTCTTCTATCTCTAACACTGGAAGCAATATAAATGTTCCTCAACAATGGGATGGGTAAATTAAGAAATATTTATATAATGCATATATGACACGGTAATGAAATTGAATTAACTCAAGTTACATAAATTAACATGGGTAAATCTAAAAAAAGTTGACCAAAACCACAACTTGAAAAGGGCTATGTACAGTATTATACCACTTAAATAAAATTTTAGAACACAAAATAAAAATATAAAGGCATGACTACCACAAAATTTGGGATTGTCACCACTGCTATAAAGGGAGGGATGGGAATGGGATATGGGAAGGGTACACAGAGGGCTTCAACTCTATCTGTAATATTTTGCTTCTTAAAAGTATGAAAAAGTAAGGCTTTATGTTATGATGTGATAAAGTTGAGTGTCAGAAGCATAGGTACTTGATGCTTTATATGCTAAATTTTTCTGTATGTTTAAAATATTTCAAAATAACAATAGCTACCATTATAGTACTATTTAGCAGGTTAGGTACTATTTGGCACTCATCTAATAACTTTACATGAGTTTCTTCATTTATTTTCTATTAATTATCTAGTGGAGGGCTGAGATCCTTGTATGTGGGCCTCTTCATAGGGTTGAGTGTCCTCAAACATGGCAGCCTACTGAATGAATGACCCAAGAGAAAGAGGGAGGAGGAAGTCACACTCTGTTGCTTCTGTTACATTCTAGTCATCCACGAGTCAGTGAGTACAGCCCACATGGAAGGAGAGGAGAATGAAGGGTCCATCTTTGAAGGAAATAATATAAAATAATATATGGACATATTTTTTCAGTCATCACACTGCGCATTGAATTTTACTTTATTTAACTCTTTAAGACTTTATCTTTTTAGAGAAGTGTTAAGTGCACAGCAAAATTGAGGGGAAGTTACAGAAATTTCCCATATACCTCCTAACCCGCACATGCATAGCCCCCCCACTTGGCCTCATTATTGACATCTCCCACAAGAGTGGTACATTTGTTACAATTGAAGAAACCACATTAACACATCATTGTCACCCAAAGTCCATAGTTTACATTAGGGTTCACTCTTGGTGCTACACATTTTTATGGGCTTGGGAAAATGTATAATGACATGTATCCACCATTATATTTTCATAAAGAGTAGTTTCACTGTCCTAAAAATCCTCCATGCTTCATCTATTCATCCCTTCCCACCCCAACCACTAATCTTTTTACTGTCTCCATAGATTTGTGTTTTCCAGAATTTCATATCATTAGAATAATATACAGCCCTTTCAGATGGGTTTCTGTATCTTAGTAAGATACATATTTTTCCCATAATTTGCATTTTCAGGTTGCATTATCTGCAATTTATAGAAGACATAGGCAGCTTGCTCAAGTTGAGAGCTAGGAGATGGCAATTCAACCCCTGGCAATCTGGCACTGGGGTTGGTGCTTTTAACCACTGTTACACTGTCTCTGTAATAAATAATACATTGAACACATACCCAGATAACTATGTAGTGAGGTGCTAGATACCATGAAGCATAAAAAAAGTATGCAGAACTACAGGATTTAAGATGAAGATGGCCTTACTTCTTAGTGAAGTGATGAGGCAAGGTTTAAAGGAAGAGAAGCTATTTATTCAAGGCTCTGAATAAGAGGTGGAGACTGGCAGGGAACCTTGGTGAGGATCAGGAGAGGCAATTTCCAAGTAGAGGGAACAGCATAAACAAACAGCCTGGGAAACTCTGAGTCACTGCACAGGCCATTAGTGGGGGCTGACTCTAGGCTATGGGATGTAGTGTAGTAACAGAAGCCAAGAATGCCAGCCCAAGGGTGAAGGAAGCCCAGGAAGATTTCAAGGAAGATTTCAAGGAAGAGATAAACATCTCAGAACTGGGCTTTAGGAAGGGCCAGGGGAAAAGTGGTAGATTAGAGGGAGGAGCCCGAAAGTGGGGAAGCAGCCATGAAATTGTCCAGCACAAGAGGGAATGAAGGTGGTGGCTGAGAGGCGGACAGGTGGAGATGGACCGGCCGTATAGGAGAACCAAGCTAAGTGCTTTTACATTCGCTATCTTGCATATTCCTCCCATTTTGTTGACAAAGAAACTGAGTCCCTACTGTCTACTCTTTGCGGCCTGGTTCCTGTTGGTGAATCCTCCTGCTCTGGAACGAAAACAAATCCATGACATTCACCTTCTGTTGATTCTTCCCAACTTGCAGTTTTTGAGAACTTCCCAGCAATGACCTAAAAAAAAAATCTTCCTTGCTGCTAAAAATAGACCAGTGAAATTACTCATTATTAGATAGTTCTTGCCTTTAAAATAAAAATCTACAGATAGATTCCGGGGATGGCAGAGTAGGGAAGAAAATAGCCTCTTTTCTTTTAAAAATAAATGGGACTGTTAGAGGTAGCTAATGCATTCAAATTTCCCAAGGAGAGCTAACCCCAGGTAAAACAGTGGAGTCAGGAAGTTTGCTTTGGTGGTGCTGTGCCTCTCTGCCCAGGAATCCGTAGGGAGAGAGATGGTGCTTCCTAGTGGTTTCCCAGGCAGTGACAATCACTATCCACTTTTAGTGAGGACTGGCTGGAGGCCAAGCCCTGTGTGTGGATGAGTGGAACGGGGTCCTCGCCTCAGGCTGCTGTCAGCCTAGTAAGAAGCTAAAACCTTCACCACGTGTCTTGACAAAATTAAGGTTCTGTCCATTTGCCTGTCATCACATCACAGGAAACTTTTATGGGTAGACTTTTGCGAAATCAGCAGGGTATGTTTGGGATAATCTGACATAAAAAGCAGGCTCTGTGGAGTACAGAAAAATGACCTTCGGAGGACCTAGAGGGCACTTCGAATAGATGGGCAGTTGCCCTCCAGTGCAGCTGAGTAGAACTAGTCCATGGTATCACCAACTTTGCATGGCATACTATGAAGAATAGCTGATGTTTTTTGAGTGTTTACTGTTACATGTATTAAGATGACCTGGGCAGACAACAAAAACAGTGGTTTTATACATAATCCTCAAGAGGAAACTGACCGAGGGCAGATGCTTCCGATTCTTGACACTTGGTAGCAATGATCCAGCTGCCTCTCAGCAGAGCAAATATATGGAGTGTTCCAGGGTGAGTAGCGGCAGAAATTTATTTATTTTACTATGTTTAGTAATTCTCCTGAGCAATGTCAAGGAGGCCTGTTACTTCTGCTACCACGATTTAATAATAGCTACCACTTGCCATGTGCTTGCTACAGGGTAGCAATGAGCTAAGTGCTTTTATGTTGGATTATCTCATTTATTTGCATAACAACCTATTAGGTAGGTTACAATGATGCCCATGTTATAGAGAAGAAAACTGAGGCTGTGTACTAACCACTAACTTGTGCTAGACTGCCATAGTAAAGATAAAATCTCCTCAAACTCAAAGGAGACACATGGGTTGAGAAAAGATTGCTTGAACTCCAGGCCTCAAGTGATCCTCCTGCCTTGGCCTCCCAAAGTCCTGGGATTATAGGTGTGAGCCACAGCACCTGGCCAGACAAAAGATTTCTGTGTGATTTATGCATCTGTAATAGTTTTAGTAAGGTATAAAAATTCACATACACGTTCAATTAATGAATCAACTACTGAAAATACTAAAATGATATCAAATTAGCGTTGCCCTCAGAAAGTCTGAGTTGGAGGGCTACTGGTTTGAGGCACAAAGTGGGAAATCCCCCCTGTTAGCAGTGGATCAGGTTTTGTTTCTCGGGTCCTCCGGGTCCCACCTCTGCCCCATCTAAGCGTTTCTGTCCAGATTTCTGTGGTTTCCATAATTCCAGCCTCCTTCCATTGCCAGTCCTAAAATTCGATCTACTCCCACCCCCCTTCCGCTATGAATCCTTTAATGGCTCATCATCTTCAGAATCAAATCCAAACTCCTTAACACAGCTTCTGGGACTCTTCATAGTCTCGGTCACAGCCTACATAATCGGCCATCATTCAACCTCATACCAAGAGTAATTTTAAATATTTAAAAATAATTTAATAGCAAATGAAAAACATTTTTAAATAAAAATAGCTTCATTTAAATAAAATAATACTTAAAACTTTGTATATTTATGATGTGTACCATAGTTGAGAAAGTATGGTAATGCCAAACCTTATCCTCAGCTTTGCTTTCCAAGGTTTCAGTTACCCAACCACGGTCCAAAAATAAATGAATATAGTACAATAAGATGAGAGAGAGAGAAAGACAGAGAGACTACAGTATAACTTTTTATTACAGTATGTATGTATGTATTTATTTAGTAGAGACAGTGGCTTGCTACAGCCCAGGCTGGTATCGAACTCCTGGGCTCAGGTGATCCTCCTGCCTTGGCCTCCCAAAGTGCTGGGATTACAGATGGCCACCAAAATTTTTCTGTTTTATTATTAGTTATTGCTGTTAATCTCTTACCATACCTAAGTTATAAAGTAAACTTTATCATAGGTATGTATGTTTAGGAAAATACATAGTACATATATGGTTCGCTACTATCTGTGGTTTCAGGCATCCACAGAGGCCTTGGAACCTATTGTCCACGGACAAGGGAAGACTATGGTACATTCACATACATTACATCATTTGATATGCATAACAGCCATATGTGGCAGGCAAGCAGGTGTGATCATTCCTACATATTTTAAAATAAACTTTTAATTTAAAAATAGATTTAGATTCATAGAATCTGTACTAAATCTGTACTGTTTAAAGACAGTACAGATTTCCCAATATGCCATATCTGGTTTGCCCTATTATCAACATTTTGCATTAGTATGGTACATTTTGACTCATTGATTAACCAATATTGATACATTCATTAGTATTAGCTGAAGTCCATACTTTATTATTCAGATTTCCTTAGTTTTAGCCTAATGTTCCTTTTCTGTTTCAGGATCCTATCCTGGAAAACGCATTATATTGAGTAATGTCTTCTTGGGCTTCTCTTGGTTGTGACAGTTTTTCAGACTTTCCTTATTTTTTAAATAACTTTTATGGTTTTCAGGGGTACTGACCAGGTCTTTTGTAGAATGTCCCTTAGTTGGGATTTTTCTGATGATTTTCTCCTGATTATACTGGAGTTATGCATTTTTGGGAGGAAGACCACAGAGAAGAAGTTCCTTTCTCATCACCTCCTACCAACGGTATGTACTGTCTGGATGGCTTATTACTGTTGATGTTCAAGCGGATGGCCTGGCTGAGGCTGTGTGTCAGATTTCTCTATGACCAACATACTCCTTCCTTTCTATACCATCCTCTCTAGAAGGAAGTCACTATGCACTGCTCACACTATAGCAGTGGAAGTTATGCTCTACCTCCGTGACAGCATCTACATAAATTATTCCAAATTCTTCTGCATGGGAGATTTATCTCTTTTTCACATTTGCGTATTCATTCCTTCATTTATAGAAGTATGGACTTATGGATATGTGCTTTATACTTTGGATTATAATTCAATACTACTTTATTTTGTTGCTCAAATTGTGTCAGCCTTGACCATTGGGCGCTCTTTCACATGTCTTCTGTGCTCCTTTGACAGGCTCATTTTGTACATTCCCTGTTCCATTTCTAGGATCAGTTATTTCTCCAGGGAACCCTGGTTCCCTTTATTGGAGAATAACACCAGGCACTGGGTGTCATTCTTGTTACTGGGATTGCTCCTAGGTCCTCTCACCTGAAAAAGCTGATCATTTCTAATTTATGTATGAGAATGGTGAGGTTCCAGGAGATTTTTACCATTTCTTGAAGACACTTAAAACTTCCAGAAGTCTCACTGCCTTTGAACATGGCTTCCCCTCTTTTCTGTGTAGTGAAGCAGCTTCTGTGGTCCCTCCTGTGTTTCCTTTTTGGAAAGGTACCTCTTCTCCCATCAGAATAAAGGTTTTTCCCCTACGCTCCCACTGTACTTTGTTAATACAGGTTGAATATCCCCCATCTGAAATGTTGGAGGCCAGAATGTTTTGGATTTCAATTATTTTTTCTGGACTTTGGAATATTTGCATATACATAATGAGATGTCTTGGGGGATGAAATCAACTCTAAACACAAAATTCATTTGTGCTTCACATATACTTTATACGCATAGCCTGAAGGAAGTTGTATACAATATTTTAAATAATTTTGTGCATGAAGCATAGTTTGTGTACACTGCACCATCAGAAAGCAAAGGTGTCCCTATCTTGGCCACCCATGTGGACAATCTGCAGTTGTTTGGCATCACCGTCCTTCCTGACTGAATTTATATGATACCAATAAGTATTCATTTTCTCACACTCATTCACACATAAATACTTAACATTAAAAAAATATGATATACCAGCCGAGCAAGGTGGCTCACGCCTGTAATGCCAGCACTCTGGGGGGCTGAGGTGGGCAGATCATTTGAGGTCAGGAGTTTGAGAGCAGCCTGGCCAACTTGCCAACTTGGTGAAACCGAATCTCTACTAAAAGTACAAAAAATTAGCTGGGCATGATGGTGCATGCCTGTAGTCTCAGCTACTCAGGAGGCTGAGGAATGAGAATTGCTTGAACCTGGGAGACGGAGGTTGTAGTGAGCTGAGATTGCACCACCGCAGTCTAGCCCAGGCTAGAG
The DNA here is from genome assembly GCF_006542625.1 of Nomascus leucogenys. Taxonomy (NCBI): domain Eukaryota; kingdom Metazoa; phylum Chordata; class Mammalia; order Primates; family Hylobatidae; genus Nomascus; species Nomascus leucogenys. Next base: position 35,208,056 of record NC_044382.1, on the reverse strand, counting down.
GAGGTTGTAGTAAGCAGAGATTGTAGTGAGCTGAGATTGTAGTGAGGTTGTAGTGAGCTGAGATTGCACCACTGCACTCTAGCCCAGGCTAGCACAGTGAGACTCCCATTTCAAAAACAAAAACGAAAACAAAAACAAAAACAAAAACATATACCATTCATACAGTGAAGGAATAATATGTTCAGAATAACTAAGCAGTACAGTGTCATCAGCAGAATGCCTGTATCAGCTGTTAAGCAACAGCAACAGTAAATGATGCCAGGCTTTCAGTCTCTACTTATGATGCTGTGTTTTGATTAAAAGGTTACTATACACTGTATTTTATATAAGATGAGCAGAAAACACCAGAAGTAGTTAAGGGACTGGGAAGGGGCTCTCTAGTAAAGAGGAAGCATTCTGCTGGATGGCTTTTTAAAATGTTTCCTCCAGAATCAATCTTCATTAAAAATGGTTTTTGTCTTAGAAGTGCCTCTGATTTTATAAACTGATGTGATTTCTTTTTCTGTTATGAATGAATGAAGACATATGGAAGCACAAGGGAGCTAAGTGGGTCTTTTCCCCTTGGGGACATTAAATAAACTGTGTGCTATGGATCTGTGTTTTGACTTCGACAGGTCACATGAGGTCAGGAGTGGAATTTTCCATTTGTGGCATCATGTCTATGCCCAAAAAGTTTTAGATTTTAGAGTGTTTTGAATTTTGGATTTTCAGGATCAGGATGCTCTACCTGTATTACCAGGAAACATTCATCACAGCATGATGTGTTAGAGTTAGTTAACATGTATATGCCTGCTCTTATGACTTGCTCATCTAGCACAGTAGGTGCTCAGCAAATGTTTGCTGAATTGCTTTCACATGTACAGGCAATGTTTGAGCTGGAAGGTATAGAATGAACTGAGATATGAAGGGCATGCCTTGCGGGATGCCTGGTATCTTTCTACCTTCACCCTCTCCTCTTCCCATTTACAGTTCTTCCTGTGGGTTAAGATTTTATGGCATCGTGCATAGAAGACAGGGTCCACGAGAATCATCTAGGCAAGTGTTCCTAAACATTATAGCACATCAGAATCACCCAGGAATTTGTTAGTACACAGAGTCCTCCTCCCAACTTCTACTCCAGAAATTGATTTCATGATGTCTGGGATGGGGCTGGAGATCTGAATTTAATAATTTTGCCTGGGCCCTGGAAAAGAAAGGCAGTAAAGCCAAAATAGGCAGTCTGAAATCTGGTATTTGGGAATTTCTGAAATACCACAACTCCAATCTAATCTGCAATAATTGAACTATTAAAAAACTCTACTAGAACCTGTATCTCCTCCCATTATGGACATACAGGGGTAACTAAAACATATAAACTTAAGTGTGAAGACAGATACTGCCTCGAAGGAATCTCTTGGGGACTTTTCAGTATTATACCCTTAAAGCTGTCTTTACAAGGTTAAACTGGGCCAAACCAAGTGTAAAAGTGACCGTTTAGAGTTTGATAACTGGGCAGCCCATCCATTTTTAATGCTCAAGATTTATTAGAGCACTCTCGCCTTGTTCTGTGGGTCTGATAAATATATTGCTAAGAACAAAAGACTCAGTTAGCAGGATATGATATGTCAGTCATCACAGCTTTTCCAAACGTGCTTAGTAATGCAGCCTTGTTCATTGTCTACAAGCAAAGACTGTTCTACAGTAAACCCATTTTCCAGTAGCCATCTTCTTTACAAGTACATTTATGAAAGACTTTCTTTTTTTCTCCCTCTTTCCTCCTCCTCCCTACTCATCCTCCTCTTTCCCTTTTTTCCTACACTACCAAACATTTGTTTGAACGAAGTGCATTGGTTGAATAGAGTAAAACCTAAAATTTAGAATATATTAAAAATAATTATAGTTTATGGATTTCAGCTATATTTAGTGACACAAATAAATCTGAAAATATACTGACAGAAATATTGATAAGATGAAATTTTTCAAAGTTAAGGATGAGAGAAGAACAAACTTGTAATTTGTTTGAATGCACAGTTTCTGGTTGTTTCACAAAAATTAAGGTTGCTGACACCTTAGACATTTTGTGTTATAAAAGTATACCCCTTGCTATTGTTTGAATGTCCTGTCCAAAAGTCATGTTGAAATTTAATTGCCATTGTGATGGTATTAAGAGACAGAATCTGTAAAAAGGGATTAGGTAATGAATTTGGTTTAGCTGTGTCCCTACCCAAATCTCATCTTGAATTGTAACTCCTACAATTCCCACATGTCATGAGAGGAACCCAGTGGGAGGTGATTGAATTGTGGGGGCAGGTCTTTCCTGTGCTGTTCTCGTGATAGTGAATGAGTCTCATGAGATCTGACGGTTTTAAAAATGGGAGTTTCCCTGCACAAGTTTTCTCTTTGCCTGCTGCCATCCATATGAGACGTGACTTGCTCCTCCTTGCCTTCCTCCAGGATTGTGAGGCCTCCCCAGCCATGTGGAACTGTAAGTCCATTAAACCTCTTTTTCTTCCCAGTCTTGGGTATGTCTTTATCGGCAGCATGAAAATGGACTAATACGGGTCATGAGGGGCTTGGCCCTTATAAGTGGGTTAATGCCATTATCATGGAGGTGGGTTAGTTATCATTGAAGTTCAGCTCTCTTTTTTTTTCTCTCTGTCTTGGGCACTCATGTGTCCTTCTAACACTCACCAAATGTGGTACCATGTTCTTGAACTTTTCAGCCTCTAGAACCATGGGCCAAATAAACTCTTTATTATTATTATTTTTTTTGGAGACAGAGTCTCACTCTGTCACCCAGACTGGAGTGCAATGGCATGGTCTTGGCTCGCTGCAACCTCCGCCTCCCAGGTTCAAGCGATTCTCCCACTTCAGCCTCCTGAGTAGCTGGGACTACAGGCATGTGCCACCAGACCCGGGTAATTTTTGTATTTTTAGTAGAGACGAGATTTCACTATGTTGGCCAGGCTGTTCTTGAACTTCTGACCTGGTGATCCGCCTGCCTTGGCCTCCCAAAGTGCTGGGATTACAGGTGCAAGCCGCTGAGCCTGGCCAACTTCTATTTTTTTTTAAATAAATTTCCTGGTCTGTGGTATTCTGTTGTAGCTGCAGAAAATGGGTTAAGACACTTCTTTTCTCATAACCTTATTATTTTGCTTAACAGGATGATTTTTCTCATAGTCAGGAAAGGTAAACATTTTAGTTATGCACCATGTAACCACATGACATACTAATTTTTGTGATAATGATGATGAAAATCATAAGAAGTCAGTGTTTCTGAATGCTTTCCACATGCCAGTCACTTTATATGCATTGTCTTATCCAACCCTTGTATCAACCTTATGAGGTTGGTAGATATTATTATTCCCACTCTTAAAGAGGTCAAAATAACTGGTCCAAAGTCTAACTGCTAATAAGTGGAAGACTTCACTTGACTGTAAAGTACAACAGACCATGCTTTTGATGATTACACAATAGCATCTCTCTCCAATGACTCATATAGGTGCTTGATACATATAGGTGCTAGATGATGATGATAGAAAAATATTTGTTTTCTGGGAGGCAGGGTAAACATCTTATATACAAAATGTTTAACGTTTTCTACATTTTTTAATGCTACATTAGTGAATTTAAAAATCTTGAATTTTGTAGACTCACACTTAACTAAAATGTGTTTATCCTCCTACTTTTCTAAATCAAGCTACCTTTAGAGTAACATTTGCAAAGGTGTAGTTAATTTTGACCAAAAATGACGGCTCCCTGAAAACCCACTATTTTTAACCAGTCATAACTCTTGCACTAAGTCACCTTAAGGCTGTAACTTTCCATTCTGTGAAACATCTTTTTTTTTTCTCCCAAGTTCTGGTTTCAGTATGCTTTTGAAGGGTTCAAATAACTCAGAACCCCAGAAACTTGGCAGGACCTTTTCTTGGACTCTGTTGATTCAATGGGAAGACAGGAAGCCAGTCACACATAAAGCACCTATGCACTGCTGCCTCTTTATCCATACCAGCATCTTCTTTCTTATCTAATACACTCTTTGAGGAATCCACCAAGGTGGTCACTTTGCAGAAACATGTTTTTCCGTGTTTGGTTTTAGATATTTCTGCCATGAAAACTATTTCCATTATTCATTTGGCTTCCTCTTGACACAAAGCATGTTTCTCTTCATTTTACATTGAAGAATGGGGTAGGGAGAAAGCTATAGTCTAACAACATCATTGCATCAAACTTCTTTTATAGAAAAGAGAACATGTTTACCAATAACGAACTTTGCTCAATGCTACCTGATTATGGGAATAATTAAATTTTTTTTTTTTTTTTTTTTTAAGATGGAGCCTCACTCTGTCACCCCAGCTGGAGTGCAGTGGTATGATCTCAGCTCACTGCAACTCTGCCTCTTGGGTTCAAGCGATTCTCCTGCCTCAGCCTCCCAAGTAGCTGGGATTATGGGTGCCCACCACTATGCCTGGCTAATTTGTATTTTTAGTAGAGATGGGGTTTCATCACATTGGCCAGGCTGGTCTGGAACTCCTGACCTCAAGTGATATGCCCGCCTCGGCCTCCCAAACTGCTGGGATTACAGTGATTATGGGAGCAATTTGATAACATGTCTTTTTCTATCTCACATGCAATTGTCATTCTTTTATCTCATTGGTTCACAAATATTTATAATGTACTTCCCTATGGTGGTAATCACTGGTGAATAAAATTGACAAGATCCTTGCCTTTAGAAAGTTTATAGTCTATCAGAGAAGTATAAAAACAGAAGAATAATTTTATTTAATTTTCTTTACGGACACATGTAATGATTTGCCCTATATAAAATAAATCCATGAATAATGGATTTCTGGGGGTCTTTGTAACGAGACAAAAGTCATGGCCTCCATCTCAGCCTAGTCCAGTTGATTTCTGTTTTTCCATGGTTACGGAAATAGATTTCTCACCTGCCAAACCTTTTTCAAAATACATTTGATTGATCACAGGAGATCTGAGTAACACAATTTAGATGGATGAATCTACGCTTATCCTGACTCTTAGACCAAGAAATCAAAGAGCGTATCCTATGGACTGATTGATAATGCATCCAAGATAGCCCATCTATCATCAAATGTCACTGGATTGCCTCTTTATCATGCCTTTTGAACATTTGCTAATAAAACAGAATTAAGCATAAATTTAACACGGAGAAATACATAATCTCTGTGTCTTTTGGAGTTAAACCAGTCCCATGCAGAGGCTTCAGAGTTCAAAAGAGAAGACAGTTTATTTTAGTATTGAAAAATGCAAAATTTTAGTGTGATTATTAAATAATTACAGTGTTTTATACTGAAATAATAGAAACTAAATATTCATTCACTCATTTGCTCATGCATTCATTCTTCCCACAAGCACTTATTACCTGCCTATGATGTATCAGGAAATATACAGACACTGCCAGCAGGGACGTAAATAATATTTGGTTCATAGCTTCAGGCATCTTGCAAAGTGGGACAAAGAGGCAAACACAGAAACACAGAATGAGATCAGGCATAATATGCATGGGGCCAGAAGCCCATACAGGGGCTTGCTGTTTAGTCAAGGTCTCAGAAAGAAAATAAGACTTTAAAGGAATTTGAAAAGATGTACAGATTTTTGCCAGTGAAGGGAGGGAATTAGGTGAAAGTATTTCAGACGCAGAAAAGCAGTGTGTTCTTGAGAAGCTGTGATCAGCTTTGTGTGGCTGCAGCAGTATGCAAGGGAGATGAATAGGGAGGGTAGACAGGGATGAATTTGCCAGGCATAAGAGTCTCCTGACAGTACTAGTAAAAAATGGCCATACCGCATATGTTCAGATCAGAATTTTGTGATCTACTGTCTAAAAGAGTTCTCTTAGGAGAAAATTTATAAAAGTAAATTCATTTTTTTTTTGGCTGTGTGCAGAAACATCAGACTGTTTTGGTTCTGTTTTGTTTTCACTTGTACAAACTTTCTCCTACATCATAATGCAATCTCATTGCTATAGTTTTAAGTTCTTGATTGTAACCATTCCAAACAGGGCAGAAGTACTATACCAGGAAGGAAAACTTACACAGTCCAGGAACTTTGTACCTCAGATCAGAGAGAAAATTCACTATGGAACAGCCAAACTGGCAGTTTTCCTAGTGCTGAAATCAGTGTGAATTTGTCAAACTTAAAAAAAAAGAGAAATTATGTAACTTGGCTTTGAGAAACACCTTTCTTCTTTTGGGGTATTGGGCCTCCCTTCTCTGCCTATTGTAAAGACCCATGACCATCTACAGTCTAGCCCAGAATAAGCCTCATACCTCATGGCTGGCCCCTCGCCCACGGTAGAGTTTTCTGATTGATCACGGTCCTCTTACTCGATAAGTGGAATGATCCAGGCAGCTGTTACCAACCAGTAATAGGAGAAACCTCTGTGACTCTTTTCTCATTGTGAGCCACATATGTAATTTGAAAATTTCTAGCTAATACATTAAAAAACTATTAACAAGTGAAATTAATTTTAAGCATGTGTTTTATTTAGCGAAATATATCCAAAATATCATTTCAACATGGAATCAATATAAAAATCATTGAGAAATTTTGGATTCATATTTTCATACTAAGTGTTTGAAATCTGGTGTGCATTTTTACACTTGTAGCACAACTTAATTTTCAGTGGCCACATTTCAAGTGCTTATAAGCTGTGGGGATACAGTAGCTATTAGATTGGACAGCTTGGGGCCAGATTTGACCTCAGGCCTCACTGGGGTAGCTGAGGGAATGGGCTCAGAAATATTCTTCTTCCTTTGAGTGGCCAAGTCCATCCCATCCTTATGTGCACATTCACTGGGGAGAGGCCTAAGTCAGGGTGAGACTAGAGAAAACCCACTTTGAGGCTGGTTCCTACAGAGCATGTCCTTGGAACAGCAGGAATTGCCCTCTCCAAAGGGAGAATATCTTTACATTGGCAATTGACAGAGCCTGTAAATATTCTCACATATTTCCTATGGTTATAATAGAGGAAAGATATGTGGCCAAAGTGAAAAACATTCTTTTAATGTAGTTCTTGCTTTCTTTTAACAATACTTTAAAGTTGGATATCTTAAAAGGACTATGAACAAAATACTGGGATTTAGAGAAGATGTTCAGGAGCGATCAAAGACTCCAGAATGTTAGAGCTGGAGAAGACTTTGACATCAAATTTACATGTTTGGAAACTGAGACCCACAGAAGTTAAGGATCATTATCAGCTACACATCTAGGTAGAGACAGTACCACATCTAAAACTCAGTTTCCTAAATTCCATTTCTCATTCGGATGTGTTGGCCCTGTATTTGAGGCCAAATGACGTTAAGGATGGAACATTATTTGAGGAATATACAACTAATTTGAAGGTTGCATCTACATATCACAGAGTGAAGACCTGGATATCATCTGCCTAATGTCTTTTATGGGAACAAATAAATAAACAAAATTTTTTTGAGGGGAAGAGTAGAGGTGAGGATAGGCTTCCTTCCTCAAATGTGCCTATTTTTATCCTGGTCAATTCACCAGGCAACCGTTAACTGTGCTCTACACTATGGAGATAAAAAAACAAACAAACAAACAAACAAACAAAAAAAACGGGAAAGAGAGCAAGGTGTAAGAAAGTAAAAGAAAGAACGAGGGCAAATATTTGGATAAATGAGGCCAAATAAAACTGTTACGTGAAGACTGGGGTTGGATTACAGCCAGATAGCCGGCCCTCCCCTCATCTCCGTTTTGCTGAACCTCACGATATGGAGCGTTCCCTTTAACCTCAAAGGCCTAAGAATCTAAGCTCTGTTTGATGTTGCCTCACAGAACTATGCGGAAAAAAGATTTCTGGTTCTGAGTGATTTTTAAAGATAAAAAATGTAAGCAGATATTTTAATTCCTAGCCCTTGAGCAAATTTATTTTCAGCAGCAACAACAAAGTCATACAAACCAGTGACATGAGTCAAGTGATTACTCTTTAAATGTGGGAGATGAAGAGGAGAGAGAAAGAAAAGAAAAGAAAAGTAAAGAAAAGAAAAAACAGAAAAAAAAAACAGCTCTGATTTCACATTATGGCTTCCAGCCAGACAGCAAAGATGAAATCTGTGAAATTCAAGGTCTTCAAGTATATTATTTCTTTGCTATTATTTCTGAAATAAGACCTGGGCAAAATCAGTTCAGGTTTAAAAAGAATATTACTTTAATTTTCTACATAAGATTGTCACAAAGTCTTGGTCAGAAGAGGAGAAAAGACAGACAACTATCACTCAAAGAGAAAAAATGAATAAATTAAATGAGGCAAATTACATTTACATTACCAAAACTCTGGTCATAGACAAAACATATCTTTTGGCACAAACTTATACAGTTTTGAAGAAAAGAAAAAAAAAACGCAGCAACACAAATGATGAGACAATGCCCCTGAAAATGAACTCTGCTAAGTGTTAGGAAATCAATCAATGCTAGGTCCATCAAACAGAATTAATTTTATTTTTATGCAAACGTATCCTGAAAGCTCTTAGAGTTCATCCTAAAATATGTGATCTTCATAAAAATTTAATTCATATTCCTCCCTCCTCAAGTAACTAACATACAATTTTTGAAAATTGAGGAAGCTCTTGGAAAAGTCATCTGCCCAACAATGATGAAATACTGACGTTTTTGTCCTACTTTCAGAGTACATTTTCCACTAACCATAAATTCAATCTGTCTTTACTTCAATCTCTACCAGATGTGAAAGAACAGCAAAAAAATCCAAAGGAGCTGGTGATAACATTTATATGAGTCTTCCCTGCCAATATCCAAGTGGTTCACAGTCTGGTAGGACAATTTCATTGCTATTAAGCTTTTGTCATTTTAAGGGACTTTAGTTTTTGTTCTTCAAGTTTTTGTCCCTAACTTTTGGTTAGTAGAAGCCCTTTGAGAGGTTTTTCAGGCTGGATTGCTTGAACATGGCAAGAATCAGTCAAAATACGGCTGTTTGTATGATATCGACATGTTTCCTTGACTCTCCCCTAACCAGGTGAATGCCAATGGGGAAGGAGATAAAGTTGGTGTTTGGCATTCAATTCAGCATAATGGTTGAGTGCTTCCCTCTGGCCAGTGCTTGCTGGACACTATGTCTGTGAGTGCCCACATGCCCTATGTGGTGAGCTGACCACGGGAGATGAATATTTCTCATCAATTATTTTTTGATGCACACTGACTGCCTTAGTTCGTTTGTATTGCTATACAAGAATACTTGAGGCTGGGTAATTTATAAAGAAAAGAGGTTTATTTGGCCCATAGTTCTGCAGGCTGTACAAGAAGCATGATGTCAGCATCTGCTTCTGTTGAGGGCCTCAAGATGCATCCACTCATGGCAGAAGGCAAAGGGGAGCCGATGTGTCACAGGGTGAAAGAGGGGGCAAGAGAGGGGGAGAGAGGTGCCAGGCTGTTTTCAACAATCAATTCTGGTGGGAACTAAAAGAGCAAGAGCTCATTCATTACCACAAGTGCAGCACCAAGCCATTCATGAAGAATCTGTGCCCATAACCCAAACACCTCCCACCAGACTCCAATTACAAAATGGGGGACCAAATTTCAACATGAGATTTGGAGAGGACAAACATCCAAACTATGTCACTGACCTTACTCCATCTGAAGTATTCAGAATATATGGGCTATCCAATTTGACTACGTATACCTCCCCTTGGTTCAGACTTTCTCTGAATTTCTACCCCCCCAAATCAAAATTTACCTTCTTTGTGTCTCATTCCCTCCTGACATTGCTATCTTGTAACAAGGACTAGTCTGGGCTGGGCGTGGTGGCTCACGCTTGTAATCTCAGCACTTTGGGAGGCCGACACGGGCCGATCACTTGAGGTTAGGAGTTTGAGACCAGCCTGGCTAACATGGTGAAACCCCATCTCTACTAAAAAAATACAAAACAAAAATTAGCAGGGCATGGTGTAGTCCTGGATACTTGGGAGACAGGCAGGAGAATCGCTTGAACCTGGGAGTCAGAGGCTGCAGTGAGCCAAGATCTCGCCAGTGCACTCCAGCCTGGGCTAAAGAGTGAGACTCGGTCTCAAAAAAAAAAAAAAAAAAAAAGGACTCGTCTGATCCATGACCTGCCAGAACTGAAAGGAATCTCACGGCTCATGTAATTTGATGGTCTCATTTTATATGTGGGGAAAATGAGTCCTAAAATGTTCAGTTTAATAAACATTTAATAAGAGTCTACTCAGGTCCAGGGAGTGTGGCCGCACCTGGGGCTGTCCCTCATATAATTAAGACACGATTCCTACCATGATTATTTTGCGGGAAGGTAATTGGAAAAGGTAATTAGGATCCTTGAAGTGCAAAAATAGAAGTATGCTTAGGGTGTTATGGTGCTCATGGGAAGATCACAGCCCAGGAGAGGGTGGAGTGGGGACAAAAGAGAGGAATTCTTGGAGATGATCTTTAGGCTAAGTCGTTAAAAAGATGAGATGGAAGATGAGAAGGTAAAAATTGAATGAGGAAAGGAAAGGGACATTCCAGGCAAAGCCATGAGTAAAAGCCTGAAGAGTAGACTCAGCTTGGTGTGTGTGCATGAATGTGCACTGCAGGGAGCTCAGTAGCTGAAGGTTGCTGGGATGATCGTGTGAGACGAAGGGGTATGCGGCTGAAAAGCAGGAAGAGCACCTTTCATGCCAATCGGGGACCTTGGATTTGATTCTGCAGGCAATGGCAGAGGGGTGCAGAAGCAGGTGGGTGCAATGAAGAATTCCAAGCTGAGACATGGTTAGATTTGCATTTTAACCAAATCACTATGGAAATGCTGTGGAAAATGGATTTGAGGATACACTAGACACAGGAGAAGCAGTGAGTCTAGAACCCTGGTCTTGTCCTTCTGAGCCAAGTGTCTCACCTACTATACCAAGTTGCTGCTATGGATCCAGCCAGAAGCAAATGCCTCAAGAAGACCCTAAGAATCCCTTGGCTTTGTGAGCATCTGCTGCTTCTGGCCCATGGGGATCCATTGCTTTGTCTGATGGTAACACCATTTCAATTTGCTTTTTGGGGAGCCATCCTGTCCCACAGTTAACCTGAGCTTTCAGGGTAGGCTAATTTCTCCCTCAGGCTCCAGGAGTTGGTATCTGACTTTGGCCTAGCTAATTAATATATTCTATCTCCATAGGAAGGTGGCTGTTCAGTGATTGGAAGATTCCTGACGAATACATCGAGACACATTTTTGGATGTTTCCAATGCCACAGGCATTGTTTTAGATTAGACTCTACATGAAGATTCCAAGTATCATGGCAGGTATGTGGGCCAGGATATCTGGGGACATATATCTAATGCATATATTAGATATATGTTTTCTGCTTTGGCCAACCTTGAAAGCCAACCCTGATTTCAAGATCCAACTGACTATGGCAATATAAAAGTATTAGAAGATTTGCCTTGCAAAATGACCAGCTTCATTGACCAGACTGCAAAACATACATAGACGAGGCTTAGGGGACCCCAGTGGCTCAGTCTCCTTCTGTGGGTGGTAACTCATCTCTGTCTCTACTTTTTTTTTTTTTTTGAGACGGAGTCTTGCCCTGTCGCCCAGGCTGGAGTGCAATGGCACCATCTCAGCTCACTGCAACCTTGGCCTCCCGGGTTCAAACGATTCTCCTGCCTCAGCCTCCCAAGTAGCTGAGATTACAGGTGCCCGCCACCATGCCCAGCTAATTTTTGTATTTTTAGTTGAGACGGGTTTCACCATGTTGGCCAGGCTAGTCGCGAACTCCTGACCTCGTGATCGGCCCACCTCGGCCTGGCAAAGTGCTGGGATTACCGGTGTAAACCACCGCGCCTGGCCCCATCTCTCTCTTTATATCTGAATCACAACACCTACTCTGAGGGAGCCGCTCAGTAATTACTGATTGATTAAAAAGATGGCTAAATGAGCCCCTGCCTCTGCCCTCTGTGTTGTAGTTTGAGATCTAAGATGCAGAGTGGTTATCCAGGAGGAAATGGGTCAGCAGGGGCTGAGTTTTCTTCCTCAGGTTGCCCCAAGCAGAAGTAATGCTGAGCAAGGGTGTTTGGGAGCTTGAAGACCAGGAGGAGCAAGACCAGCCCCGCCAGTATCTCGAGGAAGGAAGCTGCAGTTTTTCTCTTTTCCCACTCACTGACTACCACAGGTTTATGAGAGAAAAATTCTGGAAAACACAGTAAGGCAGAAAGAAGAATGAAAATATTGCCAGAGTCCCAATATGCAGAGCTAACTACTATTAATGGTTGGTTTTTGTGTACTGACTTCCAGGCTTCTTTTCCCTGCAAATGTTTTCAGGCATACCTACAAGCGTGCACACATACAGAACCCAGGGCAGGGGATTCTGTCTCCCCTGCTTTGTCCTAGGCTTTCTACAGGGCAGTGTATCGTGGGCATTTCCGTCACGTGCATATCACTCTGAAGTAGGCTAGGTTAACCTCCAAGCAGTTCCAAGATGTCCTTATCTGACTCTCACATTTCTAGGTACATGACAGCTGCCTAAGAGCAGTTTTCTCTTGGCAACCGTTCTAGGGAACATCTGCCAGCTGCCTCTTTCTCCTCCTGCAGCCACCAAGTGATCCATTGCCCTCAGAAAAAGTACACGGCCAGGATCATGGACAAACCCTAGGGATAGGAGGATGGAAAGTGCTCTCATAACTCTTAACATGTATACACTGTTAAGAGCAATACTATTTGTATTGTTGTTGATGATGCAAATATAAACCTGATCTCACCATCTACCCCTTGCTTAAGAATGCTTCTTGGCTACCTGTTGCTTTTAGATTTTTAGAATTTTTTTATTAATTCTATTTTTTTTAAGAGATAGGGTCTTGCTATGTTGTCCAGGCTGGTCTCAAACTCCTGGCCTCAAGCAATCCACCCATCTCTGCCTCCCAAAGTCCTGGAATTACAAGTGTGGGCCACCATGCCTGGCCTATTGCTTTTAAAATAACTACTTGCATTCTTATCAAGGAGGGCCCTGGGTGACTTCTCCCCTACATGTAACAGTGTATACATGTTAAGAGTTAGGAAAGCACTTCCCCATCCTCCTAGCCCTAGGGTTTGTCCATGATCCTGGCCGTGTACATTTTCTGAGGTCAATGGATCACTTGGTGGCTGCAGGAGGAGAAAGAGGCCTGCCCCTCCCCCGATCTTCCCTGCCTACCCTTGTAACCTGGCCTTTCTTCTTTGTTCTTATAACACTGTTAGTCCCTATCAGGCCTTAGGGCCTCTCTTCTGCCTCTTCCTAACCCTCTTCCCAACCCTCTTTGACTATTCAGTTCCTAATCATACTGCTGCCCCTTTTCTATCAATACTTCTCAGGGAAGTCACCTTAGGGGCCAGATGAGGTCCTCTATTTTTTGTTCCTTGCCATTGTCCTTCACTGCACTCATCATTTCTGCAAATGCATATCAGTTTATATTACTGCTTGCTTGAATGTCTGTCTTTCCTGCTAGACTGCAAGCTCCATCAGGGCAGGGGTGGTGTCCGAGCTGTTCACTGAGTGATCCACAGTGCCTAGGTTGGTGCTTAGCACAAAGTAAGGTCTCAATAAATAGTGAAAATAAAGAATGAAAATATTGCCAGAGTCCCAGTATGCAGAGCTAACTACCATTAATGATTTTTGTGTATTGACTCAATAAACAAAAATGAAGGAAGGAGTAATGTCATTATTGTAATTTGGGTGGTGAGTGGGGAGAGGAAGGGAGGTACACAGAGAAATCCACTTCATTGCTTGTCCTCTTTCTTCTTGCCTTTCTTCTGCTACTGAATCTGCTGACTCCTCCAGTGTCACCATGGCCCTGTTCAGCAAAATCCCAGAAAAGATCCCAAACCTCTTTATCTTGCTTTCCTCCTCTATTTATCTGCTAAAGAGAGGGAGATTGAGAAAGAGGGGCCAGGGCCATAGCATTTCTAAAAGGCATAGAGGTGGATCCCTGCCCTCTCCATGATTCTCCACCAGAGCAAGCAGAGATCTCATGCTCATAAAATTCACCCAGGTTGTGGAAGCAGAACTGATGAGGGCTCTGCTATGGGAACTCGATCAGCTCAGCCCCTTGGACCTGGTACAGCTCATCCTTATGTAACACACCAAGTCCGAAATTACAGGAGTAAAGTGGTTACTGTCTTTCCACTTTCTGCCTGGAGGCTCTGTTTTTCTACTCTTCCTTTCGGGGAGATGATGGCTGGTCCATGATAACAACACCTCTAAATAGTGCGTCCCCTGTGAGTTTCCCATCCAGGAGCTCACAGGATGGTGTGACAAATCTGCCTGCTCTAAGGAGTGTTTTTGTCCTTTGCTGCTGAATCTCAGCTTGAATTTGTATTTTTGAAGTGTATGCCCAACCCAGTTACTAGGAAAGATGGCATCTCCTATAACCACCAACTTCTCTCATGGCTTTATACAGTCGTTTGTAGGCCCAGAAACCACAGATGAACTTTCTGTGCTAGAGAGGAAAATCCAAATTCTATTCCAGGCATCCAAGGCCCTAGTGGCCCAGATTTCCTCTCCAGTATCCCCTTCCAGAAGGTTACCATGTAGGGAATATCAACTCCCACATACAATGTTCCCCAGCCACTACTCCATTGTTTGTGTTTTAGGTAGTGTTGTTTCCTGCCCAGCTGCCTTTCCTCCCCCTCTCCATGTCTGAGCACCATCCTCTACCCCATTCCTCTGGGATCAGCACAAGCTCTGACTTCTCCACCAAGTTTTTTCCAGATCCCTCATGCTAAAGCCAACAGCCCCTTCTGTGTCCTAATTCACTTGGCCTCTCGGCGGCATTCAACCCTGTTGTTGCCCTCTATTGTCCCTTTAGTCTCTGTGATACCCACCTGTCCTTATCTACCTTCTCTGTGGATACATCCTTTTCTACCCAGACATGAAATGTTGGCATTTCTACAAGCCTGGCCTTAGGCTTCCTCCGCCTATTTCTTACCTATATGCAAATGGATCCCAAATTTGTGTCTCCACCTTAGATATCTTATCTGGGTTCTAAACTGTTATATTCAGCTCTTAGACTTTCAATGGTATCTCACCCCCAATATGCCCAAGACAGTCATGATTTCTCCCTGTCCTTCTCACTTCCCCCACCTTCAATCTAGCTCCTTCCGGTGTTTCTTCTCTCAGTAAAGGGCATTACCATCCATCCAAGCATGTGAGCCAGAACTCTGGTAGTCATCTTGGGACGTCTTTGTTACAGAGACACTTCTGGATGCTTACCATGTTCCAGACACTGGCTTTCATTCATGCATGTCATATTGTCTTAGTTCTCTGTATACACATGACCTTTCTCTCCAATAAGATTGCAAGTCCTTGGAAAATAGAGAGTCTATCTCTTACACATCATGCCAGGCCCTAACTTTAGCAGAGTGTCATATTCCTAGCAGGCACTCAATACATGCTTATTGACTGCTTAAGTAGCCATACAGCAATCTATGATATCCAAACAAGAAAGATATTTAGAAAGTAAAAGAGGACTGCTCTTCAATTCTTTAGTGCTGCCTAATATTAGATGCCTGATTCAGGTAAATGCAGAGGATTTTATGGTCTCTTTCTGCTTTTAAGTCTGTCACTCTGGGAGAATGCATGTGTTTTTAAATCAATGGAAAGCCTTATTCCAAGCTTTTACATTTTCAGGTGCACACATGGTAATGGAAAGGCTGGATTCAGAACAGTAATTTTGTTCTTTGCATAGCTTTGGGATGGGAAGCAAATATTTCTTCACTGTTTTTTCAAGTGTGATGGTGCAATACATTAGGTCATCTGCGTGAAATAAAAGGTTGAGTCCTTTCTGTCATAATATGAAGGGTTAGATAAGGTAAAAGGGTTATAAGGTAAATTATTTATGAAACTAACCACATGCAGAAGAAAGGGTCAGATACATGGCATTTGGGCAAGCGATTATAGGCATTTTAATATGGAAATCATCAGATGGATGGATGTGAGTTTTATACATAATTATGGGGGATTTAAAAAAGTGTTGGTTAACAAAAATTTATGTATTTTATCAAATTTTGGAGAATAGAGGAGGACTTTTCTAGTCCAACCTCTTGTCTAGTGCTCTATCCTTAAACAATAGGCCTGCCAGGTAATCAATGGGACTGTACTTACATACCCTTAGTGACGGGATGCTCTGTATTTTAACATATCTGATAATAAGAAAGTTTGTGTTATGTTTGAGCTTAAGTCTTGCCATGTAGCTTTTACCTGTTTATATTCACATTGCTCTCTAGAGTACCTGGAATAAGTTTGAGGACTTGTCCACATAAAGGCTGCAGAGGACAGTTCTCAGGTACCTTCAGAATTGTGTTTATTTATTTGTCAACAAATCTCTTTATGTGCCAGATGTAATAAAAGAATTTTAAAGACATAATAACATCTCCATGGCCTTTGCCATATATCTTCAATGCTTCTGTGGTATCTGGCACATACTAGGCATTCAGCAGATATTATTGAATGAGTGGCAAAGGCCTTGATTCTTGACTAGAGATGCTCAGTCTCACTGGGGCAATCAGACATAGAAAGAGTTGAATGATAAGGAAAAGACAACAAATCCAATACAAAATGAGCAAATAATATCAATAGGAAATTAATGGAAGATGAAAATGATATAGCCAAAAACATCTGATATAATGCTTAATCTCATTAGTAATCATGAAATGACACTGAGATACCATTTCACAGCTATGCAATTGGCAAAAATTGAAAAGTCTGACAATATCAAGTGTTGGTAAGAATGTGGAACAATTAGAACAATAATACCCTGGGGTGGGTGGATAATTGATAAATCAGTTTGGAGAGCCATTTGGCAATATGTTGTAAAATTTAAAAGTACAGAACCTGTGACTCAGCGATTCCATCTCTTGGTATATGCCTTAGAGAAATTATTCCACTTATGCAGAAAGAGGCATGTACAAGAAGTTCATTGAAGCATTGTTTTAGTAGCAAAGAACTGTAAAAATCTAAATGTCCATCAATGAAAGAATGGATAAACAAATTGTATTATGTTCATCAAAGCAATATTTATACAGCAATGATATTGAGTGAACTAAATCAAATGTGAATAATTCTCAAACATCAGAATTAAATTTAAAAAAGCAAGTTGAAGAGGGCCAAGTTACAGTATGATACCATTTGCACAAAATTTTAAAACCACTTAAGCAATATTATGAAAATAACCATAAAAAGTAAAAATATGTGTGGGAATGACAGATGTCAAACTCAGGATACTATGTAATTGCTTATTTGGGCCAGGGTAAGGAAATGTAATTGAGCAGGAATATGTAAGAGGCTCCAACTAGATTTGTGATGTTTTATTTTTTAGTCATGTATGGTTGTATGGGTACACATACGACAATTTTTTATAGTAATGAACCTTCTACAGCCAGGCTTATATCTAAACATTAGCTGATTCAATCAGGAGTGGGTGGACATCTGATAAATCTAGACCAATCATATTCTTTTTCATGTATATGAAATATTTCCTTTCTCCCGAAAGGGAAAGGCAATAGTGCCAATCGTGGCAGACAATGCTCTTTAGCTGAAATATTGCAATTATTGTTCTTCTTCCTTGCCATCTTCTGCCCAATACTCATCTTTCTAGCCTCAGCTGTAGTTGATGGTGTGCTTGAGACACAGTTCTATGAATGAGATATAAGCAAAAGTCTTTTGGAATTTTTTCAGAGAGTTTTTGTATTTCTGATAATATGAACAAATCAAGTTAGTAACAATCTTCCTCTTCTTTTTCCTGCTTTGAACATGGATGAGATATCTGGAGCTCTGACAGTTATCTTGCAACCATGAGGTCAAGAAAAGGTCAAAAGAATCACAGAGATGACAGCCTTAACATCACTGGACCACCCACTCAGTGCCAGAAACTACCTGCATCTAGACACCTTGCCATGTAAACATGAATAAATACATTTTCAACTGTTTAAGACCATGTGGATTAGAGTTTTTTTAAAAAAGGCTTTTGAACTGATACAATGGTATGTTGTAAAGAGAGATTAAGTTCCACCACCTGTTCCAGTTGGCCAATATTCCTGTTAATGAGGCACCTCAGATCGAAGGCTCTACTCCAGGAGAATCAGATTTTTATCAAATGGAAGGAGGCTGTCATTTTTTTCTCAGTTTAATGTATACATGTGTATTATTATGTCCCAAGATCAAGCTTGCTTATTTGGTAGCCTTATAACACTGGTGAGTCATCTTAAACTTACTGCCAACTCAGGCCCTAGCATCCTTGACTAGCAGTTTAGTATTTATAAGGCAGTGTTCCTCACAGTAAGTAGAAAGTATAATCCATGACTGGTAAGCAGAGGCTCATACAGGCTAAAGTACTTTCCCCAAAGCCATACAAGTCACAGAATTCCTTTGGCCCTTCTTTCCCCTGAGAACTTCTCTTCAGTCTACCCCCGTGGGCTCCCATGCACCCATGCTTGCGTTCTTGGTCCTACCTGATTGGTTCAAGTGTGGATACCTGACTGAAGCTGTACTAGTCCTGTTGTCTCTCTGCAGTGCTTTCAAGATTGGAAAATCATTCCGATTTTTAAAGAATTCATTGCAATGGATGTGGAATGAGACTCCAAGTCCCAACATTATTTCAGAAACCTGTTAATCTTGAAGAGCAGGTATATGTAGGTCATTAGAGATAAGAGTGAAAAATGCCTCCTGCTGAAATTAGT
Source organism: Nomascus leucogenys (assembly GCF_006542625.1). NCBI lineage: Eukaryota > Metazoa > Chordata > Mammalia > Primates > Hylobatidae > Nomascus > Nomascus leucogenys. The sequence continues at coordinate 35,189,382 of NC_044382.1, read as the reverse complement.
GTGTCCCCCTCATACTGTGTTGTCACCTTACCTGACTCATCCCGCTCAGTACTACTGTGGATTAGGTGCTCTATGCCTTTAAGTTTCTTTCTGTCCACATTCAACCTAATATACTTCTTCCTAGGAAGAAGTGTGTGCTACCACCTTATATTATGGAGTAAGAAAGTAAACTTTTTTTTCCAAGTAATACGTGTTCATGTCTATGTATCTGTCTCCTTATGTAAAATCTACAAAAAGCAGGCAACGGAAATAAAACATTGTTTTTTTTTTTTTTTTTTTTTTTTTTTTTTTGGAGGTGATGTGGATATGTTTATTGAAGAAATTGTGGTGACGGTTTCACAGGTATATACTTGTTTCCAAACTCATCAAGTTGTGATACATTAAATATGTGCAGCTTTCTGTATGCCAGTCATACCTCATTAAAATGATTTAACGAATGAATAAACAAATAAATAAATAAAGGCTACAACCAGACCCTGTCACTCTCTTATATCAACATCCTCATTGTGGATTTCATGTTTAAAGTACTACTTACTCCCTAGGGAATCTTCCCTCATCTCAGCCCAGGTTCTGTCCCTGTTGTAAGTTCTCTTAGCACCTTGTCTCCTCCCACATAGCAGTAACCTCTGTTGTAATTAATTAATGAAGTGATCTTTTGTTTCATGCCTTCTTCCCTCACTGTGGAGTCCCTGAGGGTAGGCTTTATTCACTGCTGTGCCCAATACCTATAGCACACTCTGTTGCATATAACAGACATTCAATACATATTTGTTAAAGCAGTGAATAGTATTACATTATAGCTAATTTTGTTTCTTTTAAATGTTTCTCAACATAAAATAATTTTACTTCAAATGTTGCATGATGATATATATTTATAATATATGTTATAATATAATATATAACAGAATTATAATACATAATATTGTGAATTTCTAATATATTAAATAATTATATATGTATATGTAAAATTTGAGGAAGGTATCAGTTCAATCTCAAAGTACTCTATGGCAATAAAGTGACACTTGTTGTCACATGAAGGCAGCACAAACCATTGCAGGTTTAGTTCATAAAACATTGTTAATTTCAATGCAAGGAAAGATTTAAGACACAAATTGACTGCAAGCTGTTAGGGACTGATTGTACTTTTGCTCCTGTGGATATTGGGAATTTTAAGGCAGTTTTCATGAATGAGAGAATTCAAGCATTAGAAAGATTTTAGGGAAGGGTCTCTGAAAAAAAAAGGATAGCATCTAAAGGTTGGCCTTCTCTATATTTGCATGGGGTTAGCCTTGAGCATTTTGGTTTACGCAATAACTTGGGTGGATCTTGTACTTTCATTCCTGAAGAGTGCAGTGAACTTTTTCTTCTGAGACAGCCTACAGTTGAGTGACATGTTTTAGATTACAAGAACCCTCAAATTTCAATTTTAACTAGCTGGAATGAGCAGACATTTTATTTTTATTTTTGATATAGGAACTTTGAAGAGTAACAATTGTTCTTTGCCACTGGAGTAGTCTTTAGGAAAAACAAAATAGTTAAGGTAATTTCCATAAAGAATCCTGTTCATGGCAACAGTCCCCATTGATAATTAGTCCCATTCAGAGAGATGGGTATGGAATTCAACTAACATCTTATTTCTCTACAGGAAATGTTTAGGTATCCCCCATGTTCTTGACTGTCACTTGGGGCTAAGACAATTTTAGAATGTAAGGGGAAGATAGAAGAGATTTCTTGGAAGCAAAGAAAACAGCCTATTAGGGTCAAAACAATTATGTGAGGAGTCCCTGTGGGTTTTGCACTAAGCATGGCCTTATAGAAAATACAGATTGAGGCAATCAGCTCCTTCCAATTTTTATGCCAGCAGTAGCAATGGGAAGTATGCCAAGATAGATGATTAAGGATTAAACAACAGCATGGGAACTTGCTCAGAAGCTCCAAAATGTTGGTGCCAGCACCTGATATTTCTACATCCCTAACTTCTGGATTGTGAAAGGTGGGGCCCTTCTCCCAGACTCCACCCCTTAGCCCACTTACAGCTCCAGGGAAAGTTGAGGAAGAGAAAGATTCTGTCTCTATCAAATCCTAACAGGAAGCAGAGCCAAGAGAGACAGGAAGAGGCATGCTCATTTCCAACCTTTTTTGGCAAGCTCAAGCGGGAGCAAAAGCCATTGCCAGTTCTATTTTTTAATACAGATTTAAAAAGGGTTGTGTCTACACATGCAAAGGGGAGTGCACAGTGCACTGTGTTAATTTAAGCACCACAACAATTTTTTTAATTAAAAAAAAAAAAGCCTGACTATTCAGATATTTGTTTTACATCTGGTAGATCCAAATTGGGGGAGGAGACCAAAGTGCAATAACTTCTCCTCTAGTTATGCGTGTGCTTTCCAGCCCTACATTTATCTCCCTTCCAGTTCCAGGCTGGGCCAGTCAGAGACCATCCCTGGGACTTTTCAGTTTGAGGCGAGGAGAGGGAAACTCTTTCCTTTTGGAAACAGAAGTGAGTTGCTAGATGTAGTGGATCATGATGTGAGTGGCACTTTGGTAGTTTGAGTTGGATAACTATTAGGAGCGAGCAAGAGGCCAGGTGTGGTGGCTCACACCTGTAATCCTAGCACTTTGGGAGGCTGAAGTGGGTGGATCACTTGAGATCAGGAGTTCAAGACTAGCCTGGTCAACATGGTGAAACCCCATCTCTACTAAAAATACAAAATTTAGCTTGGCATGGTGGTGGGTGCCTGTAATCCCAGCTCCTCAGGAGGCTGAGGCAGGAGAGTCACTTGAACCTGGGAATCAGAGGTTGCAGTGAGCTGAGATCGCGCCACTGCACTCCAGCCTGGGCAACAGAGCAAGACTGTCTCAAAAAAAAAAAAAAAAAAAAAAAAGAGAGTGAGAGAGAACAAGAATGATAGCAAAAGCTAGAGAATAAAAGAGTGATTCCAATTGTAGAGTTTGATGAAATGAGAAGTAAAGGAAATGCGTGTAGTTTAAAGACAAATACACATGCTTGGGCCTGAAAAGTTAACACAAATTGGAGTTGTTTGGTAAAATGGTAGTTGAGTAATTTGGAAAAAAAAACTCATGGTATGTATAGATGCCTTTGCTGGAAAGTCATAGGTTCAATGAATTAACAAATGTGGAGGACCCGCATAGGATTCGTAATGCTAGGCTATTTGCAGGGGATCCTGGATTGTTTTATGAGAGCAGGGACCATGGCTATTTTGTTTTGGTCTGCATAATCCCTTATGGGTAGATATTGTTATTACTTTTTTTTTTTTTGAGACAGGGTTTTGCTCTGCTGTCCACAGTGGAATGCAGTGGTGCGATCTCGGCTCACTGCAGCCTCTGCCTCCTGGGTTGAAGTGATTCTCCTGCCTCAGCCTCCCGAGCAGCTGAGATCACAGGCAAGCGCCACCATGCCCAGCTAATTTTTATAATTTTTAGAGATGGGGTTTTGCCATGGTGCCCAGGCTGGTCTTGAACTCCTGGGCTCAAGTGATCCTCTAACCTTGGCCTCCTAAAGTGCTGGGATTACAGGTGTGAGCCACTGCCGCTGGCCTGTTATTAGCATTATTTAAAGTTCAGAGAGCTTAAAACTTGCCTAGGGTCACCAGCTAGTTAGTGTGACTGCAAAGCTTGCTGTTACTGCTATTACAATGCTACCTAAACAACAGGTATAAGACTGTTGTTCTCTGGGCTGACAGAAGAGAGAAAGGAGGACAAAGGAAGTATGGTTGATTTAGAACCTTTTTAGCAACATCTATCTATCTATCTATCTATCTATCTATCTATCTATCTATCAATCAATCAGTCATCTACCTACTTCCTTATCAGGGTAAATAGCTGTAACCATTTACAGAATGCTTGCTATGTGCAAGACTCTATGGTATTTTATCTCATTATATTTTCACTTCAAAATAGATAATATTGCCCCATTTTATGGATGAGGAAACTGAGACTCAAAAGATCACACAGTAGATTAGTGTTAGACCCAAGATTTGACAGTGGGTTTGTCTGACTCCAAAGTCACCATTCTCAACTATTTTCTATACTGCTGCCCTGACAGAGGAGTTTCTAAAATAGTCTTGCTTCTCTCTTCTAGTCAGTGAATATTTCCCACAGTCTGTTTCCCCATCATATTTTAAAAGCCAGTTTTACATTTCCCATGAAAAATTTGTGCTCAAAAGATTATATATAAAGAAACATTCATTTATGTAGTCAGTGTTACATTTAACATCCTTTTTATATTCTAGTCTTTTGAATTGAAAAGTATCTCGGTCAAAAATTCAAACAGTCAAAATACAGAAATCCAGCAACACAAATCTCCCTTCTGTCCAAGATACCTAGTGCTCTTCTCCAGAACCCACTGCTGCTAATTTGCTTCCTGAGATCATATATGGATATATAAGTACAACTATGTTTTTTTGGTACCTTATTTTTCTTCTAGCTTCAGGACTCGGGGATCTTTTACCTTAATATATATTGCTCTTCTTTGTTTAATAATAGCATAGCAGCCACTGCCTGAATGCAGTATACCTTACTTACTGAGCCCCTAATTGATGGGCATTTTTGTTGTTTCTGGTATTATGTAATGAGCATCCGTATACCTATTCCTTTATATACTTGTTCCAGTTACGGTCAAGTTCTTGGAAGTGAAACTGTTGGTTAAAAGGGCATCTTTGTCTGTTTTGAGAGTCCCACAATGCCCAGCCATACTCAGCTGAGTAATAAACATGCAGCATATGCTAAGTAAGAGGCAGTGAAGTACTGTGGTTGGAGCACCAACTCTGCCATCAGCCTGTTCCAGCTCTGCAACATGCAGTCTGTATGCCTTTGGGTGGGTTATTTAAACTTCCAGAACCACAGTTTGCCATCTATTAAACAGAATAATAATAATACTTGTTTGAACTAGCTATGTAGCAGGCACTCTTTTAAATGCGAGGCTCACACTACCTTATGATGTAGGTGCTATTAGCATCCCCCCTTACAGATGAGGAAACTAGGCACAGAGAGGTTACTTACTTTGTTCAAGGTCACACAGCTAACAAGTGGTAGAGCCAGGATCTACCGTCTAGGAAGTATGGCTCTAGAGCCCACCTTTTAAATACTTTCTTGGATGGGGAGTTGCATGGATTAAATGAGGCAGGTAGGTAGGTAATAGATGGGGGGAGTCGGGGAGAAAGAGAGAGAGAAAGAGAAAAAAAAGAGAAAGAGAACATGAATATGAATGTAGCATGGTGTGCGGACCTCAAATTATGGGATATGGCTACAACAGAGATAAAATCCCAATCCTTCTTCCTCTAGTGCACATCCTTTAAGGATGAACAAGCTGGTCTGATGGATTTCCTTAAGATTTCATTTCTATGAAGAGGAAGAGTAGAAACAGAGAAGCATGTGACTCTGGAGATCTGCTAAATCTTTTAGTCTAGAAGCCAACAGGACCATGGGAATATACATAGTGCTGAGACAGGGAACCAAGTGGTACTGATTAAAAAAGCTTTAATGAGTATAAGCAATTAGTATTTTATCTGAGGAAGCCTAAACGTGGGGTGGACACGGGCAACTAGTTATGGAGCATGACCTTGGCTGTGAACAATGGATTGTCAGACTAGACCACCTGGAGAAACTCTTTCTGATAAAATGAAGTGTGATATTCCGGGAGAGTTAGGCAGGGTTCCTAAAGGGTGAGGCAGTGCTCTACCTGCAGGACCTCACTGAATCCTCACAACAGCTGTCTGAGGTTGGTGGGATTTTTGCTCCTGTTTAACCAATGAGGAAATGGAGGCAAAAAGGGGTAATATGACTTGCCCAAGACTCTGTATTCTTATTCATCACATTTAGCCTGAAGAGGTGGTGGACATTTCTCTCATAGAGAGCACAGTTAAAATGGCAGAGACATGAGTTTGTGTCTTGGGTCTGCCACTAGGTGGGTAACCTTGGGCAATACACCACATAGTTCCAAGCCTCTGTGTTCTCATCTGTCATATGGGGGTGGGATAGTATCTAACTTACAGGTGGAAGGTTAGATGAGGTAATTCACGTGAAATACAGCACAGTGGCTGGCACATGGTCAGCACTCAAGAAATATATTAAGATCTGGAAAATACAGATTTCCAAGAAATAGATGTCAAAAATCACAAGGTTTAAAATTAGGCTCTTTTTGTCTAGATTATATATACTTTCTAGAGTAATGAGTATCAAAGTGTCTCTTACACAGGAAATAGAATACATATAGCATAGATCATATGTCCTTAGTTCCAATGAAACCAAGACTATTGTTACGGGTTGTTTTTTATTGGCAATTTGCTGGATTCCACATGGCTTTGGACATGCCGTCCGTGGGACTGAACTGTGTTGTTTATAGTGTAAGGATACAACTGTAATTCATAAATTATTAATAAAAAGGAATAAATAGAAGAAAAATTTATAAAAATAATTGCCCTAACACATAGAATAAATTTTTGCTTGGTCCTAACTATGAAGTTTGTCTTAGTTTTTGTATTTTTGAGATGGGGTCTCGCTCTATTGCCCAGGCTGGAGTGCAGTGGTGCAATCTCTGCTCATTACAACCTTTGCCTCCTAGGTTCAAGTGATTCTCCTGCCTCAGCCTCCCAAGGAGCTGGGACTACAGGCATGCACCACTACGCCTGGCTAATTTTTGTCTTTTTAGTAGAGACGGGGTTTCACCATGTTGGCCAGGCTGGTCTCGAACTCCTGACCTCAGGTGATCTGCCTGCCTCGGGCTCCCAAAGTGCTGGGATTACAGGTGTGAGCCACCATGCCCGGCCCAACATTTTTTAAAGAAAGGAAATAGTGCCTCATGAAATAATAATAATTACTATTTCTGAGCTCTAACTATGACTCAGGCACTGGGCAGTGTACTTGACACACATCAGTTTAGTTAGTCCTCTCAACAGTCCTATGAAGGCCATAGCATTCTTTATCACCTTTTAACTAATAAGGAAAATGAAGTTCAGAGACAGAAGTAACTTGTTGGACATATCAGATTACTTGTTATCTCCTTCTCTTCCAAACCATGGTAATAACAGATAAAAATGTTATAAAGTCCTTGTGAATAACTGGACTAAATAGCCAAGAAAGTCCTATAATAGATTATTTAAAAAGTATTCTACATATAGTTATTGCTTTTATTACATCACGTGATGACATGTGGCAAGTAGTTTCCTGGCATAATTCAAATCACAGGCTTTCTCAATTATGTGCTATAACAAAGCTTTAACAATTTCGTGTTGTGCTTCTTTTGAAATTGTGAAACAAAGATGAGAAAATAGAGCTGATGACTCCCTGAGCCCCTATGAAGCAAGTGTCCCTCTATTGCAAAGCTGGCCCAGGGCCATACTCCACTCCAACAGCCTCCAGAAGTCTCCTTCCAGGAGGCCCATCTGCCAGCATCCATGCCGACAGCAGTGTTCATCCTCCTGCTTGCAGCCAGCGAGAGGGGATGAAAAAAATGCTGTACTTAAGTGGTTAATAGAGAAAGCACTCGGGGAGAGATCAGCCTGCAACAAAGAACTTTAGTGAGAATCCCCAGTCAAGGTCAGCAAGTTTTCAGAGAAGCAGGCTTGGTTGGAGGCTTTAAGCATGGATTGTAGATCAGGATAGGCCTGCTGTAAATAGGAAACAGATGGGGGTGAAGCTGAGGCTCCCTGTGGAAGCTTCTTCACCCCGAGATGACAGGCTATGGAGTGGGTGGCAAGAGGCCATCTCCAGAGAGCCACAGCAGTTACTCTGGCCTTAAATGGGCTTCAATTATGTACAATTATGCACACAATTTCGTTTCTTCCCTTACATGTCCGTGAGCACCCCAGGCTCTTCCTGCCTCAGAGCCCTTTGGCACGTTTCCTTTGTGAGGAAATTTCTTCCCTCAACTCCTTGTGTTTCACGTCTCACCTCCTCAGAGTTCTTCCCTGCCATCTTATTTGAGGAAGGCCTTTCCTAGTATCCTCCCTCCCTTCTGGTGCTCATCGTAATTCTAAAAGACACAATTCCAAATGCCAGAACCCTGAATGTTGAAATCCCAAAAGATCCAAATTTCTAAAGTCTAAAATCCTGAAAATCACAATTCTGAAAGATTAAAATCCTGCAAGCCGAGTTCTGAGGAAGAGAGCTGTGCATTTTTGATCGTATACAGCATGGTTGCCTCGTGTTTGTTGCAACATGTTGGCAGAATGATAAAAGACAACAAATTGTCTTTACCTGGAAATCAACTACGGCTTAAGGAGACATCTGTGGGTGCCAAGTTGACAAAAGGTAGACTAGTGGACTTAGTTTTACTTGTCAACTTGAATGGATTAAGGGATATGTGGAAACTGGGTGAAGCATTATTTTGGATGTGTCTGTGAGGGTGTTTCCAGACGTTAGTGTGTGAGTCTGAGTGGATTAAGTGGTGAAGATCTGCCCTCAGTGTTGGTGGGCACCATCTAATCAGTCAGGAGCCCAGAGAGAACCAACACAGAAGGTGAGCTGGTCTGCCTCAGAGAGCTGACACAGACTTTTGCTCTCCTGCCTTAGACATCAGAACTGCAGGCTCAGCAGCTGTTAGTCTCTAGAATTGACACAGGATCCTGAGGCTTTTGGCCTGGAACTGAGAATTAGACCATCAGCTTCCCTCGTTGTCAATGTAAAAACATTGAAACTTCTTCAATCAATAAAGAGATGTCCTTTTTGTACATCTATCTAAATTTGTGAAAGAAAAACATTCTTGAGATCTCAGCTCTTTGGGAGATTGCCTGTTCGATAGTGATCTGTTGCAATGTTTGACAAATCTTGTCTAAAGACTTAAGGTGTCGGTCATGGTATTTCAGATGACCACAGTTAAAAGCTAGGTGCACACAATTACCAACCATAGTGATATGCATTTATACATTTTGCTTTTTGACCTATTTGTTTGTGAATATGGTTCATCTTCTCATAACTGTTATGCTCATGTGACTGTCATTAGTATACCTGAGTGTTCATGCTTGCAAAAATATGTTATTATTGCCTATTTTATTCCGTGAAGATGACTATGAGTGTTTGATTGTGGGTTTATGTTTCTAAAATAAATCCCCTAATATAAATAGATGTCTTAAATTTTTTTAAATTATTTTTTCCAGAATTATGTTTTTAGAATTTTGATCTTTCGGGATTGTGATTTTGGGATTTTAGACTTAAAGATTTTGATCTTCTGGGATTTCAACATGTGAGATTTGGGCATTCAGGACTGCATCTCTCTGGATTATGGCCCAAACTCCTTCCCTTCACCCTGTTTGTTCCCCTCATAACACGTGGCATGAGTTTAATTCCAGGTTCTGTTATTTATTCATCTATTTATTGCCTGTTTCTGTCATTAGTCTACAAGGCCCAGAAAGGCACATGCGTCTGACTCTCAACAGTGATCTCAGTGCCAAGCGCAGAGCTGGGAACAGAGTAGGTGTTCAGCAAATGATTGTCAAATAAATGAAGGAAGGAATGGAACTCTCAACCACCCCCTGGGCAACATATTTGGAAGAAGATTTTAATAAATCCATGGAATAAGGAAGTATTAAAGGCCTTTGGAAAGAGGTTAATTCGATTTTTAAAACATCCTCAGAGAAGAATCTTGGGAGAAAAAGAAACATAAATAAGCTGGTTCATGGTATTTCCTGGAAATGACTTAATGACATTGCCTATCTGACATCCAAAAGCTGTGGGAACATTGTCCCTTTTATATTCTGTCTCTTCCCAGTTCTATTTCCAACAGGATTACAATGATAAAAGTACAGAGAAAGTACCAGAAGAGTTAGATTTTCAGCTATGCTAAGATTACATTTATGGACTTCGAAGTGCTGTCACAGCAGTGTTGACATTTTGGCTGTTTGACTACTCTTTAGTGTAAAGAAATGAGTATGAAATCTGTATATTTATTAATAGTTCTTGTAAAGATATGAGAGGATGTAAGTTATTGACCAAAGTTTATATTATAATAAACTTACCTTAATAAGTTTCACTTATTTAAGGTATTCCTATGCCCCATGACCATAGTTGTTTTTTTTTAATTTTATTATTATTATACTTTAAGTTTTAGGGTACATGTGGACAATGTGCAGGTTTGTTACATATGTATACATGTGCCATGTTGGTGTGCTGCACCCATTAACTCGTCATTTAGCATTAGGTGTATCTCCTAATGCTATCCCTCCCCTGTCCCCCTACCCCACAACAGTCCCCGGCGTGTGATGTTCCCCTTCCTGTGTCCATGTGTTCTCGTTGTTCATTTCCCACCTATGAGTGAGAATAGTTTAAGACTGGAAGTACTGAATCATAAACTCAGCTCCACAATCAGTTGAGCATAGATAGCAGTGGTTGTGGCTGTGAGCAGCTGAGGCTGGGCCTGGGCCTGGTGGAGCCAGCTGCAAGTTGCTGCACTGACCTGCTGGTTGGGGAGCTGAATCCCAGCTTCAGGGATATTATTAGAATTATAGAGTTAATTTGAGCACAGACCAGGTCTACTCTTTGGGATATGGGCCAAGCATCAAGCTAGAGGAAGAACTACAGCAAATCACGGCGGCTGGGAAAGGAAGAAAATATCTTCCTTCATTCCTAGTATTTGAATATAGGTGAAGCCCACTTAGAATTCATTCATTCATTCACCCAAACCTAAACTTATATTCTTGTGAGTGTGTAGTAAATTACTATGACGTACCAGACATACAATTGATGCTCAATATATAGGCAGTCCTTACTTTGCATGTGGTGCAGGACCACAAATATTACCATGTAAGCTGAAACTGCACAAAGTAATCATCATCATAAATAGGAAAAATTATGATTGTTCCATGACCTTTAAAAACTGCCAATGATAAATATATAGGGAAATGAAAAATGTAATAAAACTATTACTTAGTGCATGATAATTGAAAACATTAGAAACACTGAGAATTAGTGTAAAACACTCATCCAAAGTAGTCTGAACAGTGCCTGCTCGCCTTCTCTTATCATCATGTATCTTACAACATGGAGCAAACATGTTTTCTATGTATCGGCAAATTGTCATACTCCTTTCTAAGTTTGGATCAGTTTCTAATATTTTCTCCTTTGTTCTTTGTATGTTGATGTGAAATATCTCTGAGAGTTATTTCAAGGTGAAATAGTTGGCCAGCATCACTTTCTCTGGGACATCTTTATTATCCTTTTTGTCATAGCCACTTTGCTAAGTTCCTCTGACTGCATATCTAGAGCAGATGGCAATGGTAAAGCATGTCAACATGTCATAATCAGTTACTTCTTCTATAACTTCACTTGCATTTGATTTGAATTTGACTTCCAGGTTATCACTTTTCATTTTTTGGAGTACTTTCATCTTTTACAGCTAATTCCCTCTTTTGATTATTCATGTTTGTAAACTGTCACGTGGGTTTATTACTGGGAGACAAGGAAGCAACACAACCACTTCATTTGCTCTCTGTGTGTCAACTGAATAACAAATGCACAGTGATAAATCACCAACAGACTTTGGAAGAAGTGATGTGATTGGTTACTGATAATGATGTGAATCTGTTAAGAAGTGATTTGTGGACCAAAGAGCAAGCAGCTCACAGTTTATAGTTCATATATCATGGTTACTGAAATTTGAGCTGTGTTGTTGAAGGGCTGGTGCTATTTAACTAAATTGTAGTCATTGAAGTTCATGCATAGTGGAACTGTGTAAAGCAAAGTGTTTTACTCTGTTTCATGCTGCCATAACAGAACGCCACAGACAGGGTAATTTATAATGAAGAGACATTTACTTGGCTGATGGTTCTGGAGGGTGGGAAGTCCAAGAACATGGTCCCAGCATCTGACAAGGGCCTTTGTGCTGCATTATCTCATGTAGAAGGCAGAAGGGCAAGAGAGGGTGAGCACAAGAGAGCAAGAAGGAGATCAACTTGTTTTTTATAACAAACTCTCTCCCATGATAACTAACCTGCTCCAGTGATAATGATCATGACCTAATCACCTCCCATTAGGCCCCACTTGCCAGCACTGTCACATATGAGATTAAGTTTCCAACACATGAACTTTGGGGGACACATTCAATCCATAGCACAAGGACTGCTTGCACATAATAGGGATAATTTGAGAATGTCGTGGGGGTACATAATAGAGATTCCCACTAAGTCTGTGGGTCAGAGAATAAATTCTTGGAGAGATGACATATAAGTTGAGGCTTGATAAATGAGTAGTAATTATCTTATTAAGGGGGAAGTGTAGGGAAGATTGTTCCAGGCAGAGGGAAGGGTATGTGTAGAGCCCCAAATGCAAGAAAGTGCATGGGACTTGGGGTGGTAGCCATGGTTGTTTCAGGCTGACTGTGGGTGACAATCCAATTCCATTATTTTGACTTCCTCCAGCCATGCAGGCTGCTGCTTTTGGTTACTAGGCAGCACTGGCTGCTGTAGCTGGGGACCTCAAATGCTCTGTTTGGGACATTCACCTGAAGAAGGTAAAGGGCAGTCTACTGCCTCTTCTATACCAAGAGTCGCAGTTGGGGCAGCTGGGAAAATCACCGGGAAAATAAAACCAAATCAAACAAAATTAATTTAGAGGATAGCTTATATACATAAGATAGGGAACACTAACGATTCAGATGCAAACACTCTAAGTACAGAATGGTATAAGACAGAAAGAAAATCCCTTTCACGAGTCACAATTCGGAAGGTCAATTCAAACCTTTAAATGATAAACCACATTTCTAGTCAAGCTGAATACAGAGTACAGTATTTTATTTGCTAAAATCTGAATGGTTACTACGAGCCACCCAGCCTAGGTAACACACCCAAAATAATCTCTATGAATTCCCACAACACTCTTATGGGATAGCCATTATTATCTCAATTTTATAAATGAGAAAACAGAGGTTATGTCATTATAAGGTCACAGAGCTTGGATCCAAACCTAGTGCTTATTTTATAGCCTATACCTTTAGCAACTACACCACCAGTATATTTAATAATAACTAATAGAAACAAACACAAATATTGAGTGATTACTTTTATGTTTTTATAAGATAAATGGACCAAGAGAAATGCTAGTTAAAAGCATTTATCTTTAGAGCAAGAATGCTCCATCCTTGTAGAAACATTGAGACAAAAAGAATGCACAAGAGCAGCAGTTTTAAGAAAAGTTTGGTGAAACTAAGTGAAATTCCAGGCATGAGCAATCAATTTAAGATTCTATTAGGAAAGCAAAACGAGATTATTTCAATTATTGAGTTAACAATGAGATTTCACCATCTACATTCTAGCCATGAGTAAGACATTTATTTGAATCAGATAAGGAGATATAATGTCATTTGAAGGAGGCCCAGTACATTTAATAACAGAGATAAATGAAACTGACAATGATCTCATACTTTATAAATCTAAACACAGGACCAAGGTTAGACACAGGAGTCCTAGTGGTTGATGAGTTAGTTTAAATGCCGCTTTCTACCCTGTCTATTGGAGACCAGACAGGCTTTTTGTTTTCTTCTTCTAAACAAGGAGATTAAGAAAGAATTAATCCAATTGCATTTAAAACAAAGTGCAGGAGCAAGAGACAACCTTGAACCTCCCTTACTCAAATAGCAGCTCTGTTGGTAATTTAATCACTAACTGAGTTGTGCAACTTGCCTATGACAAATGGTAAAATACCTACAATGTGGAAATCTGCCAGAGTAATTCCTTCACAGGAATGGGAGGGAAAGGCTCAGCCAGCTGACACTCACACCCTGCCTCCCTACGTTCAGGGTCTGAAATTGCTTCTGTATTAGGAGAGAATATGGGAACAGTTCTGGATCTCAGGAGAGTGTGAAGTCACTGAAATGTTTTTGAATACCCACTTCCCTTCACTCCCCTACCCACCCTACTTGGTACTTACTGGCATGTGGCACCATGTGAGCTACAGGCAGCGCATAATGAAGTCAAAATGTTAGCAAGGAATGGACGGGAGATCCTGTGGTGTGTGGTCTGGCTTGTCCTTATCATATGCCTCCTTTCTGCCCTCCTTGCACCAATGTTTAATTTCAGACATGGAAATTTTGAATGGGATCAATCTGAACTGTTCCTTTGCTGATAACTCCAGCTTTTCGTTCTCCTGTCTCAGCTTAAGCTTCATTGTCTCTTGGAGGCTTTTCTAAGTCACCTGAACTACATTAGGACTCCTTGGCACACACTTCCACAGCTCCCTATGCTTTCTAGTACTAAACACATTTCTTCCATCTTCTGCACTACATCAGAGGGTTCACTGCAACATTTCAACACCCAGTCACAATGTCTGGCATGTTGCTTGCCTTTAGTCAATGTTTGCAGAATGAATGGTTGCCTTTGTCATTTTCTTTTTTAAAAAGGTATTGTAGACAAAGACACTGGTTCACGCCTGTAATCCCAGCACTTTGGGAGGCTGAGGCAGGTGGATCACAAGGTCATCACAAGGCCAGGAGTTCAAGACCATCCTGGCCAACAGTGAAACCCCATCTCTACTAAAAATACAAAAATTAGCTGGAAATGGTGGCATGCACCTGTAGTCCTAGCTACTCAGGAAGCTGAGGCAAGAGAATTGGAACCTGGGAGGTGGAGGTTGCAGTGAGCTGAAATTGTGCCACTGCACTCCAGCCTGGACCAAAGAGTGAGACTCCATCTCAAAAAAAAAAAAAAAAGTTATCGTAAAATATTTAAGATAAACGCAAATGTGTAAATAAAAATATTACAAACCCCAACATATTGACTACAGATTAAGAATGAAAACAATACTGATGCAAGTTTAAGTCCCTACTTAGTCCTCTTTGATCACATTCTGCTCTCTAGAGGCAACTAGTGGTCTGAATTTGGTGACTACTATTTCCATGCATGTCTTAATATTTTCACTACACATATATGCAAACTTATTGTTCTGCATATTTCTACAGTTTGTAGAAGCATTATACTATATGTATCCTTCTGATATTGACTTCTTTCAAACTGTGTGTGATTCATGATTCATTTATGCTGTTGTATTTAGCTAGAGGTTATTTGTTTTCACTGCTGTGTATTTCATTGTATAAAAGCTTCACTATTAATCTGTTTTCTTGTTGATGGGTTATTTTCTAAATTTTTGCTATTGCAAAATATTATGAATGTCCTTGTACTTGCAATGCTTTTCTTCTTTTAGGTCACATTGTGGTTTCCAATATACTAGACCTTTTCATTATTCACCTGCCAAAAATGACCTGCACGGGATATCTGAAAGCTGTATGAGAGGCAGGTGATAAGCAAACTTATGCTTGTATGAAAATGGGTATCAGCAGATTTACAAGAAGCAGTGTGGAACAGTGACATGAACGTTGATCTGGGAATTCAACAGACATGGATTCCAGTAACCACTCAACTGCTTAGCAGCCATGCTGCACTGGGAATATAGTGCTTCAGTTTTCATTCCGTATAACTTGAATAATAGTCTCCTATCTCTCTACCTCACAAGGTTGTAACTATGATCAAATGAAATAATATTGCTAAAAAGATTTTGAAACCTGATATATTATGCAACATTGGAACATCAACAACCAAAATGTATTACCCAAGTGTAATGAGGCAATAGAGTTATAGTAAAACAACCATACAAAAATATAAAATAATGTGTTATCGCCTTCTACGTTTAAACTTGTTATTGTCTACAAGTTGTTATCCTGTATCTACATTCAATTGAGGTGTTCTAGAAATGATACTTTATTCCCAGAGGGAAGATTGGAAGAAAATCAGGCTTTTGAGAGAAATGGACTTTGGGTTTCTGCTGCCTATAAAATCCTACTGAGAAGATCATTGAAATGAATTGAATTGGTTCGAAAAATGGTACTTTTGCCAAGGTTCTGTCTTTAGGCTTAGGTGTATGTTGAAGTAGGAGAGTTGTAATAGTTAAAATGAGGATTTTAGAGTGCAAATGACTTGGGTTCAAACCTTGGCTCTATTTTCCTTCTCTTTAACGAGTATAATATGATAATTTAACAGGACTGTTGGGAAGATTAAATGAGCTAATGTAGGTAGAGCTGCATATTTGGCCCTTTGAATATTTGGCTCAAATCCAGGCTTAGTTGAGATTTCCCCACAGGTGAGGCAAGGTTGCTGGGGTTTTGTTCCTGTCACATGATCTCAGTTACCTCAGTTTAACTCCATCTCACTTTAAAAAAAGTGTTGGTACAGCCATTATGTCAAGACCTGCAGCTGTCATATGTATACCGATACTTTTGAATAAATGACTGAGCTAGCTATGTTCAGTGAACAAAGAATGCTGTCACTACTAAAAAGTTTTGGATGCGCCAAATGTTTTGCCCTGAAGTGCTGACTTCTGGTTTGGAAACTGAGAAAGAGCAGCCTGGTTAATCTGTTTGATTAACCAGCAAGGAACCAAAGAGAGGGTTTCAAAGTAGTTAAAGACAAAGTGGACCTAATAGACATCTACAGAACTCTCCACCCCAAATCAACAGAATATACATTTTTTTCAGCACCACACCACACCTATTCCAAAATTGACCATATAGTTGGAAGTAAAGCTCTCCTCAGCAAATGTAAAAGAACAGAAATTATAACAAACTGTCTCTCAGACCACAGTGCAATCAAACTGGAACTCAGGATAAAACTCATCAGGGGCGGGGTCACGCTGTACCGCACTGGGGCGAGGGGGGATCAAGTAGGAATCAAACACGGAAACGTCTACAAATACAAAATACCGGCGTGGTGGCCGTACAGCTACGAAGCTGAGAAGAATGGGTAACCGGAGCAGACTTGCAGACCAAATGCCACCACCCACTGCAAAGAGGAACCGTCTCAAAAAAAAAAAAAAAAAAAAAAATCAAAACCGCTCAACTACATGGAAACTGAACAACCTGCTCCTGAATGACTATTGGGTACATAATGAAATGAAGGCAGAAATAAAGATGTTCTTTGAAACCAACGAGAACAAAGACACAACATACAAGAATCTCTGGAACACGTTCAAAGCAGTGTGTAGAGGGAAATTTATAGCACTAAGTGCCCACAAGAGAAAGCAGGAAAGATCCAAAATTGACACCCTAACATCACAATTAAAAGAACTAGAAAAGCAAGAGCAAACACATTCAAAAGCTAGCAGAAGGCTAGAAATAACTAAAATCAGAGCAGAACTGAAGGAAATAGAGACACAAAAAACCCTTCAAAAAATTAATGAATCCAGGAGCTGGTTTTTTGAAAAGATCAACAAAATTGATAGACTGCTAGCAAGACTAATAAAGAATAAAAGAGAGAAGAATCAAATAGATGCAATAAAAAATGGAAAAGGGGATATCACCACCAATCCCACAGAAATACAATCTACCATCAGAGAATACTACAAACATGTCTATGCAAATAAACTAGGAAATCTAGAAGAAATGGATAAATTCCTCGACAAATACACCCTCCCAAGACTAAATCAGGAAGAAGTTGAATCTCTGAATAGACCAATAACAGGTTCTGAAAATGTGGCAATAATCAATAGCTTACCAACCAAAAAGAGTCCAGGACCTGATGGATTCACAGCCGAATTCTACCAGAGGTACAAGGAGGAACTGGTACCATTCCTTCTGAAACTATTCCAATCGATAGAAAAAGAGGCAATCCTCCCTAACACATTTTATGAAGCCAGCATCGTCCTGATACCAAAGCCTGGCAGAGACATAACCAAAAAAGAGAATTTCAGACCAATATCCGTGATGAACATTGATGCAAAAGTCCTGAATAAAATACTGGCAAACCGAATCCAGCAGCACATCAAAAAGCTTATCCACCATGATCAAGTGGGCTTCATCCCTGGGATGCAAGGCTGGTTCAACATACGCGAATCAATAAATGTAATCCAGCATATGAACAGAACCAAAGACAAAAACCACATGATTTTCTCAATAGATGCAGAAAAGGCCTTTGACAAAATTCAACAACGCTTCATGCTAAAAACTCTCAATAAATTAGGTATTGATGGGACGTATCTCAAAATAATAAGAGCTATCTACAACAAACCCACAGCCAATATCATACTGAATGAGCAAAACTGGAAGCATTCCCTCTGAAAACTGGCACAAGAGAGGGATGCCCTCTCTCACCACTCCTATTCAACATAGTGCTGGAAGTTCTGGCCAGAGCAATCAGGCAGTAGAAGGAAATAAAGGGTATTCAATTAGGAAAAGAGGAAGTCAAATTGTCCCTGTTTGCAGATGACATGATTGTATATCTAGAAAACCCCACCATTGTCTCAGCCCAAAATCTCCTTAAGCTGATTAGCAACTTCAGCAAAGTCTCAGGATACAAAATCAATGTACAAAAATCACAAGCATTCTTGTACACCAATCACAGACAAACAGAGAGCCAAATCATGAGTGAACTCCCATTCACAATTGCTTCAAAGAGAATAAAATACCTAGGAATCCAACTTACAAGGGATGTGAAGGACCTCTTCAAGGAGAACTACAAACCACTGCTCAATGAAATAAAAGAGGATACAAACAAATGGAAGAACATTCCATGCTCATGGGTTGGAAGAATCAATATCGTGAAAATGGCCATACTGCCCAAGGTAATTTATAGATTCAATGCCATCCCCATCAAGCTACCAATACTTTCTTCACAGAATTGGAAAAAACTACTTTAAAGTTCATATGGAACCAAAAAAGAGCCCGCATCACCAAGTCAATCCTAAGCCAAAAGAACAAAGCTGGAGGCATCACGCTACCTGACTTCAAACTATACTACAAGGCTACAGTAACCAAAACAGCATGGTACTGGTACCACAACAGAGACATAGATCAATGGAACAGAACAGAACCCTCAGAAATGATGCCGCATATCTACAACTATCTGATCTTTGACAAACCTGACAAAAACAAGAAATGGGGAAAGGATTCCCTATTTAATAAATGGTGCTGGGAAAACTGGCTAGCCATATGTAGAAAGCTGAAACTGGATCCCTTCCTTACACCTTATACAAAAATTAATTCAAGATGGATTAAAGACTTAAATGTTAGACCTAAAACCATTAAAATCCTACAAGAAAACCTAAGCAATGCCATTCAGGACATAGGCGTGGGCAAGGACTTCATGTCTAAAACACCAAAAGCAATGGCAACAAAAGCCAAAATTGACAAATGGGATCTCACTAAACTAAAGAGCTTCTGCACAGCAAAAGAAACTACCATCAGAGTGAACAAGCAACCTACAGAATGGGAGAAAATTTTTGCAACCTACTCATCTGACAAAGGGCTAATATCCAGAATCTACAATGAACTCAAACAAATTTACAAGAAAAAAACAAACAACCCCATCAAAACGTGGGCAAAGGACATGAACAGACACTTCTCAAAAGAAGACATTTATGCAGCCAAAAAACACATGAAGAAATGCTCATCATCACTGGCCATCAGAGAAATGCAAATCAAAACCACAGTGAGATACCATCTCACACCAGTTAGAATGGCCATCGTTAAAAAATCAGGAAACAACAGGTGCTGGAGAGGATGTGGAGAAATAGGAACACTTTTACACTGTTGGTGGGACTGTAAACGAGTTCAACCATTGTGGAAGTCAGTGTGGCGATTCCTCAGGGATCTAGAACTAGAAATACCATTTGACCCAGCCATCCCATTACTGGGTATATACCCAAAGGACTATAAATCATGCTGCTATAAAGACACATGCACATGTATGTTTATTGTGGCACTATTCACAATAGCAAAGAGTTGGAACCAACCCAAATGTCCAACAACGATAGACTGGATTAAGAAAATGTGGCACATATACATCATGGAATACTATGCAGCCATAAAAAATGATGAGTTCATGTCCTTTGTAGGGACATGGATGAAACTGGAAAACATCATTCTCAGTAAACTATCGCAAGGACAAAAAACCAAACACCGCATGTTCTCACTCATAGGTGGGAATTGAACAATGAGAACTCATGGACACAGGAAGGGGAACATCACACTCCGGGGACTGTTGTGGGGTTGGGGGAGCGGGGAGGGACAGCATTAGGAGATATACCTAATGCTAAATGATGAGTTAATGGGTGCAGGAAATCAACATGGCACATGGATACATATGTAACAAGGCTGCACATTGTGCACATGTACCCTAAAACCTAAAGAATAATAATAAAAAAAAGACTAATTTTAATCACGCAATCTTGTTCTCAAGCAAGAGCTAAGAACAGATAAGACTGAGACCTAGTATCAGAACTCTGGGTTCCAAATAGCTATTCCTGAAGCATTTTTTTTCTTTTGAGACAGTTTCACTCCATTCATGTGCAATGGCACAATCTCAGCTCACTGCATCCTCTGCCTCCCAGGTTCAAGCGATTCTCCTGCCTCAGCATCCTAAGTAGCTGGGATTAGCACCTTGACACTTGGCTAATTTTTGTATGTTTAGTAGAGATTGGGTTTCACCACGTTGGTCAGGCTGGTCTCGAACTCCTGACCTCAGGTGATCCATCACCTTGACCTCCCAAAGTGCTGGGATTACAGGTGTAAGCCATCGTACTCAGCCTTCCTGCATTTCTGGTACCCACATCTGCTTTACCAGAATCCTCTTGTGTTATTCTTATGGTCATAATGAGTCAAAGACCAGACTGACCTGGCGCATTTGCTCACGGATGTTTGATTTCTTGGGAACCGGCTTGCTTTGCAAGTACATATTTCTGTAAACACATTTACTATAAAGGTCTCTCCACATCTAGGAGGAGGTGAAAAAGAGCAGGGAGGAGGGACAGAACAATGTCCTCTCTATTCTAGTAATCCCAGGAGGCTTCCTGGAGGGATGTGGCTGGAAAGAATGGGTGGAGATGAGTAGATGGAATTTTGCTGTCATGAATTTCTTTTGTTGCTCTGTAACCTCTACTTGTTCACTCAAGTAGGTTTATTAAGCTCCTCCTACCAGACAACATAGCATAGTGACTTGGGAACTAAATTCCCGGGTTTAAACCCCCCAATTCTGCCATTTATAAGTTGTGTAATCTTGAGCAAGTTTCTTTTAATCTCTCTGTACCTCAATTTCCTTATCTGTAAAATAGAAATAATAAGAATACTTGTCTCACAGGGCCATTGTGGAGATTAAGTAAATTAATTATCTATATCTATATCTACATCTAGCTTTAAACAGTGGTGGGCCCATTGTAAAAGTTTAAAAAATTTTAGCTGTTATTATTACTTCCAGCTGTAATTGGTGCTAAAAGTAGTAGTCCTACAAAATTTTGGTAAGGACAGGGCTTTTCTGATAAGTTCATCAGTTCTTCAGGGTTAAGAAGATACTTAACAATTTTGAGGTTATAATTTTCTTGGCTGTGACAAATAGCTCCAACTTGGTAAACTGATGTCCAGAACTGGTTTGGGGGGTAAAGACTCCAAGCTATGTCTAATAGTAAAGAAAATAAATACTATTATGTACCTGCTAAATAAGCTGTTCTTTCCAAATGGAAAACATTGCAGCCATTTCAGTTTGCCGCTGAGTTCGGCCAATGCCATTGGAGCAGCACAAATGGAACATAATATAAAAGTATACACACAATGTACTGTTCTAAATTCAAAGAGTGCATTTCTCTTACACAGCTATTCCCCGAAATTTTCAGAGAGATGATGCATAGAATGAGGTGGTTATTAAGCTGCAAATGAACAACAGTAAAACAGAGGAGGAATTGCAAGGGCTGATAGAGTTGAAGGGAAACCATTAAATATTATAGATAACAGGAATGGAGGGGGATTGTAAGAAATCTCATTAGCCCTGTTACTTTTTGGGAAGACTAAGGCTACTATAGTTTGAAATTAATGGATAAAAATATTTAAAGAAACTAAAAAGAAAAAAAGATGTCCACAGATGGAAAACTTACTTGTTTGTGCAATAGCCTATTGTTTAGTAATGCTCCTAAGAAAATGACTTTCGTGCAACCTAAAGTCCTCACACTGCAGTCAAAGTCTGCCTAAATGATGCTGCTGCCACTGTAGGAAAAAAATATATAACTAGTATTCTGGAGAAATGGTTGGTTCTGTTGTTACTGTTTTTGTTGTTCTACTTAGTTTAGACTGAGAAGAAAATATATTTCAAGCTTTCTGTTTATATACATTTTTGGAGAAGTGGCTTGTGCAAGGCTTAGAAGTACAATAGAATGGAAGTATTTTAATCTTCCTTAAATAATTCAGGACACTACAGGGCCTTGGGGCTCATGAGAAAGATGATTATGACTGGGCAGGCAGATGTAGAAAGCTGAGAAGACCTGGCTTAATCTTTGTTCATACTATACATATCTTGCAAGTAATACTTTTTATAGGGTGTGGGGGAAAAGGCAATCAATGTCAGAGCCTTTTCTGAAGAGAGCGAAAACTGAAACAAAGCAAAATAATGCAGTTCCAGAAAATTAGAAGATTGTGACACTAGTTCTAGTTCATATAATTTTTAATACTTTTATTGAGATATGTCACATACCATGAGATTACCCATTTAACATATACAATTCAATGGAAGGTTTTCATTATATTTATAGGGTGGTGCGACCATCACTACTGTCAATTTTAGAACATTGTCATCATCCTCAGAAGAAACCCTATACCCATTAGCAGCCACTCTGTATTCCTGTTACCCGCTTCGTGCTCCAACCTCAGGCAACCACTAATCCACTTTCTATCTCTATGGGTTTGCCTATTTAGTACAGTTCACATAAACGGAATCATACAAAATGTGATCTTTTGTGACTGGCCTTTTTCACTTAGGATGATATTTTCAAGTTTCACTGACATTGTAGGATGTGTCAGTACCTCATTTCCTTTATTGATAAGGTTCCTTTATATAAATATCACACATTTTGTTTATCCGTTCATCAGTTGATGACATTTAGGTGGTTTCTACTTTTTAGATCTTATGAATAATGCTGCTAGGAACATTCATGCATAAGTTTTTGTGTGGGCAGATGTGTTTCTCTTAGGTCAATACCTAGCAGTGGAATTGCTGGGTCATATGGTAACTCTATGATTACTATTCTGAGCAACTGCCAAACTGTTCTCCAAAGTGGCTGCACCATATACTATTCCCACCAGCAATATATGAGGGCTCTAATCTCCACATCCTCGTCCAACATTTGCTATTATTTGGCTTTTTATTATAGCTCCCCTAATGGGTGTGAAGTGAAACCTCATTGTGGTTTTGATTTTCATGTTCCCAATGACCAAGGATGTTGAACGTCTTTTCGTGCACTTATTGGCCATTTATGTATCTTCTGTGGAGAAATGTCTACTAAAATTCTTTGCCAAGTTTTGAATTGTGCTATTTTTAATTGTTGAGTTATAAAAGTTCTTTATATATTCTAGATACAAGTTCTTTGTCAGATATACATGATTTGCAAGTATTTTTCCATTTTGAGGGTTTTAAAAAATCAATTTCTTGTTAGTGCCCCTTGAGGCATAACTATTTTCGACTTTGATGATGTTCAATTTGTTTCTTTATTTTTAAATTGCTTGTGCTTTTGGTGCCATATGTAAGAAACCATTGCCTAAGCCAATGTTACAAAGATATGCACCTATGTTTTCTTGTAAGAGTTTTAGAGTTTTTCTAGCATCATTTGTTGAAAAGACTTTCTCCATTAACTCATATAATTTAAAAAGCCATAGGGAAATATTTTAAAATTCAGCTATTAAACACATATCTGTGGGATACCAAACATTGATTTTGTGGATTTTTCTTCCTTGCCAATACATTGTTTGACTTTGGACCAAACAGCTTTCATGTATTTGTCCATGTGTTTCATTCATTTATCAGTGGTATGTTGAATGCCTATTAGGCAACACTGGGCACACAGTGAAAAATTTGATAGTGGGTGCATTGAACCTGAGGCCAGTTCCTTCCTCCATAGAGAAGGGATGGCAACAGTAGATGATTCTTGCATCTTCTGTCTCTCTTCCTCTCCAATGCACCAGTCTTAATATGCAAGGGCCTTACATGCTATTTTCCCCTATCTTCAATGCTTTTCTCATTTGTTTTCTCCTGATGAACTCCTACTCATTTCAGTTCTCAACTAAACTTTCACTTTCTCAGGGAAGATTTCTTGTTCCCCCAGGTCAGTTCCTCCTTGACTTCAGCTGTGTAGGACTTACATAATGGTAATGAATTAATTAATTGGTAATTATTGGCTTGATGTCTATCTCCACTGTTGGTGTGATGGCTTCTCCAGGATGGGTACTGTGTCTATCTTTCCCTGCTCCCTATTGCATATTGCTTGAGAGAGTCAGCACCAGAGTCAACAGGCTGATCTGGTGAGACTCCTAGCTGTACTTAGCCACTCTGAATCTCTGTTTCCTCATCTATAAAATGGGGATAATAATGGTACCTGCCTCACAGGGCTCTGTAAGTATTGAAGAATAATAGTATGTGAAGTGCCCAGGATGGTGTTTGGCACATGGAAGCTGGTTAAAATCTATCAAATGAGTGAACGGTGCAATTTGCCATGTCCAATGGATGCATGTGGCCAATGTACACTTCCCATGGAGGCTGGAGGAGAAGGTTGAATGACTAAATGAGCACAATGAATCCCTAATAACATACTGGAATCTCAGGCAACCCCCCAGCATCCTGGATGGAGGTCAAACATCCTGAGAAGGGGGAGATGATGTCTTTCTCAGCCATTGTCTCCAAAACCACTAAAAACAATTATTAGCCAAACTACTTTTCCACAGGATACCAAGTAACCAGTTTGGCTGATTTAAAGAACAGATTTTTTGTGCCAACATTACTATAGCTTAGTGTTTAACATAGTGCTTAAGAGAAAAGACTTGAGTCCAACTGTGTGGCTTCTCTACTTACCATTTAGGCAAGTCACATCACCTCTTTGAGCCTCAGTTACATCTGTAAGATGAGAATATTAATCATACCTTCATTGCAGGGTTGTTGAGAAAATTCAGTGGGACAATGCACAAATAGCACATAGCCTAGTGCCTGGCATATTCCACTGGCTCAAAGAGCATGAGTTACTTTCAGTTGTTAGGGTTGGAGAGGCTCTGATTTCTGGTTATGAGAGATCTAAAACCCAAAGTATTAGTTTTATTAAACTTTTGACGATCTTCCAAGGAGAATGAGACACAGAGGGCTTATAAAACACCCATTTGTGCTATTTTATTGTAAGCTACAGTTAATCAGATTGCCAAATTTTCCATTCAACCCCAAGAAGTCATAACTGGGAAAACATACATACACACACACACACACACACACACACACTGTGTGTGTGTGTGTTTGTAACAATTTGGGGATGGTTGAAATTCAGCCAATTTATTTTTGTCTGGGTTCATAGAACATGAAACAAGTCAATCTCTTGAGTATTTCCGTTTCAAATTAAGGTAAAAAGACAGTTTCTATCCATCTTTTGTTTTAGGCCTTCCACAGTCATTCTATCATTTATCCCAGAAGAAAGCTGAGCTTGGGAGCTCTGCCCTTTTCTTTCCTTCTTCTCTTCCTTTCCCCATTTCTCTCTCTCCCTCCCTTCCTTGCCATTCCCTTCCTTCCTTCCTTTCTTCTCTCCCTTGTTCTGTAAAGTGATAGCCTTACATCTCTGTGTTAAATGGGAAAAATTAAAATATTTACTTCATGTAGTAAGCACCGACTACATGTTAGTTATGATTCTTATTACTATTTGGAAAAGGCACATTCTCTATTATTCCTTTTCTCTTGGTTCTTCTGAGTTTGTCTCTTCAAACTCAAAGTCTTGGGAAAAATTTGCCTATATTTCTTTCCCTAGATCTTTCATTTGAGCCTGGCTAGCAGCTGTCAGTAATGGGAGAGCATCAGAGTTGCTAATAAATGGTTTGTGTATGAGACTCCTTAGGAACCAGGCATCAGGCCAGCTTCTTAGATGAGGTTTGATTCCTCGCTGGGATGTGCTCATGGCATTGGTTAGTGTGTGCATAGGTCCTGGCTGCTGCTGTTGTGTTAGACCTGTCCCAAGGGTGCTGGGGCAATGACCTTTACTGTGCAGTGGACAGGGAGACACAGACTCAGACACAAGAAACCATTTCCAAAGGGACCAGTCAATACCTTCACGGTCAGTTGTGAGTGCCTGGAGCCTTGCACACCATATTAAGTAGCATCACATGGATCTCTGAGGTTCAATGTTCTAAATCAATGCATAGATTGTCAGTTGGCCAGCCTACTGGAAGGATTTCGTGCAGTCCATTTCTCTGGCTCTGGGGACTGAGGCAATATGAAAAGTAGGAAAGATGCTGGCATTCTTGCCTGATTCTTCCCTGAGGCCTAGCAGGGAGAGCCATGGCTCTTGCACTTTAGAGGGCAAATGACTCACTTTGTTAAATGCAGATTTTCCCCTAGAGACCCAGATAGATTCAGTTAAGGGTAGAGACCAGGAAATGGCATTTTTAGAAGCACCTGGGGCTTAGAACTTAGTTGTAATCATTTCTTATTTGTGGCCTGTTTCCCTTCCCTCTACCAGTGTGGAGGCTGATGAAGGCAGGACCTTGTCTATGCTGTTTACTGCTGTAGCCTTGTGGCCTCACCTTGGAGGACAGGAATGAAATGTAGCATCTGTCAAACTTCATTATGCACACTTTTGGGCATAATTATCATAAATGCAAATTCTCATTCATCCTGTCTGGAGTAGGGTCCAAAAGTCTACATTTCTAACTATCTCCTCCTGGGAAATGCTGCTGGAGGTCACCCCTCTGAGTAGCAAGGGTGGAGTCTTTAAGAATACGACTTTGGAATCAGACTACCTGAATTTGAATCCTGATTCCTCCCCTTGCTAGTGGGGAGACCTTGAGCAGGCCCCTGCTCCTTAAAGTGGCGCTAGTAACTCCGTCACAAGGTTCTTTTGGGGTTTTCATAATATACTAGAAGCAGTTAGGCCAGTATATTGGGAGTGCTCAATAAATGTTAACTCTTATTATAATTATTATGAATACCACCAAGAAGTTTGTTCTCAGATTACAACTTAAGAGACACTGGTGTTGTGGGTAATGCACAGAGTGTAGTGTCAGACTGCCTGTGCTTGCTTCCTGGCTCTATCACTTACTAGTTATATGGTCGTGGGCAAGTTTTTTAACCATTGCTGCAAATGGGAATAAGAGCAGCACCTATTTCCTATGTTTTTGGGAATGTTGGAGAAGGTAATGCATCCAAAGTTCTCATCTAGTACCTGGTGTCTGGGAGCCTCATTTATGTTACTATTATTATTGGTCAGCTGTAGCTATCTTTATGGAAAGTTTGGCATGAGATTGTAAATTACTGGGACCTCTGCTCTGATTAATCCAAACTAATAGTCAGTTCCATTACATATCCTCAACTAGCCATAAGTCATCAACATAGCCACCACTCTTCAGCTATTTCTTAAGAATAATCAAAACTTCATTTATTAGCTGTGTGCCTTTATAGAGTTATTTAAGTTGGGTGTACTTCACTTTCCTTATTGATAAGTACGGGAAAATAACAATAGCTGCCTCATAGTATTGTTATAAGCAAACATAGCATAAAATAATTAGAACAGAGTATAGTGCATGGTAAGTGCTTAGTAGATGTCAGCTATAATAGCAATTATTATTATGGTTACATTATCATTGCAATAGAGTATATAAAATAGATGTTAGCTATGATAATTATTATAGTTATAGATTATATGAAGCATATAATAATAATCACATACTAGCATTATAATCACATTTAATAATTAACATTTTTTTGGCAGAAAATGTCTTTGTTTTGCCTTCATTGACATTTATTTTATTAAAAAAATGTTTTTTTAACTTTTAATTAGGTTCGGGGTACATGTGTGGGTTTGTTATAGAGGTAAACATGTGTCATGGGGGTTTATTGTATAGATAATTTCATTACCCAGTTACTAAGCCTAGTACCCGATAGTTACTTTTTCTGATCCTCTCCCTCCTCCCACCCTCCACCCTCAAGCAGGCCCCAGTATCTGTTGTTCCCTTCATTGTGTCCATGTGTTTTCCTTATTTAGCTCCCACTTATAAGTGAGAACATGCAGTACTTGGTTTTCTGGTCCTGTTTTAGTGTACTAAGGATAATGGCTTCTAGCTCATCCATGGTCCTGCAAAAGACATGATTTCATTCTTTTTTTACGGCTGCATAGTATTCCATGATGGATAGGTACCACATTTTCTTTAGCCAGTCTGTCATTGTTGGGCATTTAGGTTGATTCCATATCTTTACTATTGTGAATAGTGCTGCAATGAACATTCACATGCATGTATCTTTATGGTAGAATGATTTATGTTCCTCTGTACCCAGTGATGGGATTGCTGGGTTGAATGGTAGTTCCGTTTATAGCTCCTTGAGGAATTGTCACACTGCTTTCCACAATGGCTGGACTAATTTACACTCCCACCAAGAGTGTATAAATGTTCCCTTTTCTTCGCAACCTTGCCAGCATCTGTTATTTTTTGACTTTTTAGTAATAGCCATTCTGACTGGTAGGAGATGGTATCTCATTGTGGTTTTGATTTGGATTCCTCTAATGATAAGTGATTGAGCTTTTTTTCATGTGCTTGTTGTCCGCATATATACCTTCTTTTGAAAAGTGTCTGTTCATGTCCTTTGCCCACTTTTAAATGGGATTTTTTATCTTGTAAATTTGTTTGAGTTTCTTATAGATGCTGGAATCAGACCTTTGTTAGATGCATAGTTTGAAAATATTTTTTTCCCATCTGTAGGTTGTCTGTTTACTCTGTTGATGGCTTCTTTTGCTGTGCAGAGCTCTTTAGTTTAATTTTATCTCATTCATCAATTTTTGCTTTTGTTATGATTGCTTTTGGCATCTTCATCATGAAATCTTTGCTGGTTCCTATGTCCAGAATGGTATTGCCTAGATTGTCTTCCAGGGTTTTTATAGTTTTGAGTTTTACATTTAAGTCTTTAATCCATCTGGAGTTTATTTTTGTATATGGTATAAGAAAGGGGTCCAGTTTTATTCTTCTGCATGTGGCTAGCCGGTTATCCCTGCACCATTTATCGAATAGGGAGTCCTTTCCCCATTGTTTGTCTTTGTCAGGTTTGTCGAAGATCCGATGGTTGTACATGTGTGGTCTTATTTCTGGTCTCTCTATTCTGTTCCAGTGGTCTATGTGTCTGTTTCTGTACCAGTAGCATGCTGTTTTGGTTACTGTAGCCCTGTAGTGTAGTTTGAAGTCAGGTAGTATGATGCCTCCAGCTTTGTTCTTTTTGCTTAGGATTGCTTTGGCCACCCAGGCTCTTTTTGGTTCCATATGAATTTTTAAAAAGTTTTTTCTAGTTCTGTGAAGAATGTCATCGGTAGTTTGATAGGAGTAGCTCTGAATCTGTAAGTTGCTTAGGGCAGTATGGCCATTTTAATGATATTGATTCTTTCTATTCAGGAGCATGGAGTTTTTCCATTTGTTTGTGTCATCTCTGATTTCTTTGAGCAGTGTTTTGTAATTCTCATTGTAGAGATCTTTCACCCTGGTTAGCTCTATTTCTAGGTATTTTATTCTTTTTGTGGCAATTGTGAAAGGGATCGCATTCCTGATTTGGCTCTTGGCTTGGCTGTTGTTGGCGTATAGGAATGCTACTGATTTTTGTACATTGATTTTGTATCCTGAAACTTTTCTGAAGTTGTTTATTGGCTGAAGGAGCTTTTGGGCTGAGACTATGGGGTTTTCTAGATATAGAATGTCATCTGCAAACATGAATAGTTTGATTTCTTCTAAATAAATTAAAGCACTTATTTACAAATTTTAAATTTATATTTATGTTATAAATATAAGATTAAAATATAAACTATTTTAAAAATGTTAAATACATTTTGAATTTGAAATTTATTTAAAAAATTTAAAATAATTATAAAATATGTATAACATAACATTTACCATCTTACCTATTTTAAGTGTGCAGTTCAATAGTATCAATTATATTCATGTTTTTCTTCAACCACCACTATCATTCATCTCCGGAGTTCTTTTCATCTTGCAAAATGCAAACTCTGACCTCATTAAACAGTAAATCCCCATTAATTTCTTCTAATTCCTTGTAAATACCACTTTGCTTTCTGTTTCTATAAATTTGACTACTCTAGGTACCTCATATGAATAGAATTATGTAGTATTTGTTCTTCTATAACTGGCTTATTTCACTTAGCATAATATCTTCAGGGTTCATCCATATTATAGTATGTGTCAGAATTTTTTTCCTTTTTAAGGCTGAATAACATTCCACTGTATGAATATACCATGTTATTTATAGTTTCAAAAATTTTTATTATCGTTTTTGTGTTCATCCATTATCTATCAACAGGCACTTGGATTGCTTCCATCTTTTAGTTATTGTGAATATTGCTTCAGTGAACACGGATGTATAAGTATCTCTTCAAGGTCATAGACATTCTATCAGTTCTCATGACTTCTCACTGTAGTCAGAGATGTCTCTCCTTACATTATCATACCTTACCTTGAGGAGAAAGCCAAGAAACAAACAAGTAGGAACTTCTTTCATTTATTTATTTAGGTTTTATGTATGCCTTTATTTCTAGCGTTTCTTTGATTACCTACTATGTGCAAGGTACTGTGCTAGGTGCTGTAGGGTTTAGTGGCCAATATTCTAGTTAGCTATTTGGGTGTAGAAAAGTTATATATACACAGCGACTTTTCTTCTTTCCCAAGTCACCACATAGAAGCTCAGAGTTTAGGTTAAAAAAAGTTCCGTTCACTGTTGTTTGGACAGAATTCCAGCTTCAGGCATACTCAGAAACTTGGTCTAAGTCAAAAATGGAATAGTCCTCTCACACGAGGCAGATTTTCTACCCAAGGGATTTCAAAATAGTCTCAAGACTTTGCAAGAACTGGGAATCTGTAGAGGTAAGACCTGTGTAAAAAAATTGTACAGAAGTACAAACCTGTGGCTATACCTTCTATCGCTCAGAAACATATTCGGAAAAGTTTTTTTATTGCTTTGTTTTGTATATGGACAGGTTATTTCACACTAACTTTAGGGAAACCATAAATGTAAAGCTCTATACAAAAGCCCTTTCCTACCCCCTGTGTCTTAAAAGGTGAGCTGCCATGGTGGCTGGAGGTGCAGTGGGATATGCCTTTGGGGAGGTACAGTGGTTAAGGGTGTTAGCTCTCAAGCCAGGCTGTCTGGGTAGAAATCCTAGCACACTTATGAGATGTCAGACCTTGGGCCCGCTTGTCACAGGGCCTGGCACAGAGAAAGTAAAAATTATTGTTGTCAATCCATCCTAAAACGAACATGCTCCATGTTCCCTGCTGCAGCTGCACAGACCATCTTTTAATCCCTCAAATATGCTGCACTCTCAGTCTTCTACTGGCCCTTTGACCATGCTCTTTCCTCTGCCTGGAACTTCTTTTCTACTCTGGCCCCCTCTGCCTTTCTAATCTTATTCATTTTTCATGTCCCATCGCAGATATTTTCTCTAAGAAGCCTCTTTGGCCCCAAGACTGATTCCATGTCTTTTTCATGTGCTCAGTAAATACCCCGCCCAGACCTCTGTCATGGTAACCCACCACCTTGTGTTCTCATCCCCTCACTGAGCTATGAGTTCCATGAAGCCAGGGCCTGTCTATCTTGGTCTCTGTAGCATCTCAAGCAAAAGAAATTAATGAAACATAGACCTGTGTGTGGTATGAGCTTCCACTGGAAGGACCTCTACTTTGGAGAGCCAATCCCAGGCACAGTGGAGACCCCCTAGTATGGTGCTCTGTGTGACCCTTTCTCATAGACCATCTTGGAAAAGGTCCTAGTCAGTTCCCAAGTGGAATGTCTGTTCCTCCAAGCATCATTTTGTTGGCTACCAAAGGGCAGACACATGACCCTTCTTTAGCTTTGCAGAGCTTTGATTCAGCTTTCAGATACAGCCATGAAGATTTTCCAAGGATGTTCTTGCCTGGGACCACTGGCCAAGGCTCTCTACACAGCACACTAGACTTACTTGCCTCTTTCTTCCTCAGACCACTGTCTCAACCCTCATTAGCATTTCTCTATCCTGGTTCTTACAATGGCATATTTGTCTCCGTTTCATTCCAAATGAATTGCAATTAGCTACTGGGCTTGCCGGTTGGCTAATTTCTCAGAAAGGCTATGTTCTTGGTGATGAGACACTTTTGTGCTATTTCTATTCAATCCATCAACCTTCCTGTCAAATTAATTCCTCTCAGATTAATGTAAGAACCACGGCTATCATAGTAAACATTTATTAAGTGCTTTTCTGTGCCAGATGCTGTGTGAGTGCTTTACATGGGTTATCTCATTTAAGTTTTATAACACCCTGTAAATTATTAGTATCCCCCTTTGCAGTTAAGGAAATTGAAGCAGGGAGAGATTAAGTCATTTGTTCAAGGTACACAGAAAGAAATTGACAAAACAGGAACTCAAACTCAGGTCTGCATAACTTCAAAGGCTGTGCTCTTAACCATGAGGCTCCATCACTGCCCTATAATTTTCAGTTATTATAATGTCCCCATTTGAAAGTACCAGGTACACTCAAAAATATACACTTTGTACCCAAAGTGACTTAGCTATCATGATCTTACTAAACCCATGCTTTTTGTGTTACATTCTAGCTTCCATTTTATCTTTTGTTTGAAGGGTAAATGGGATGGAGATATTTCATTTTCTCCTCTTCTTTCTTTTGGAATCAGGCATTGTTTTATTTGTTTTGGATGTAAGATTGAAGGTTATGAGATTGTCAATGGATAGATAGCTGGGCTAGTGTCCTGCCAGCAAGATTCATTTGATGATTTTGTGTTAATGGGAGCCACTTTTCTTCTCTTTGAGGACTGGCAGGCTTCACCCATCTGCAAAAAGCGATCTTAGTTATGAGAGGTATTGAAGTGGTCATATGGACAGCTCTGCAGGCAAATCCACTCTTGTTACTTAACAAAATACTCTAAGATGTTCTCTAAACTGCCTCCATTGCTCGTGTGTGTGTGTGTGTGTGTGTGTGCGTGTGTGTGAGCATGCATGTGCGAGCATGCTGTGTTTTAAGATTAAGAATAGAGAGAGAAGAGAGGTTGGAAATTGGTAACTCCCAGTTTTGCTTTCAAAGTAAATCCTTGTGATTCACCAAATTCAGAAAATGAAGTTTGATAAATTTAGCAAGTTGTTCATTCTTTTTCAAATTGCTTTTATATAAAAACTCTGGTAGACGAAGAACTTAATACTTCTCAGGAGGAAATAATTGTTTCAATCTCATCTTAATTCATTTATCAAATACTTATTGAGTGTCTAATATTTGTTAGAGATGCTGAGCACTTGGGGTGTGGAGGTGAATAAGAAGTCAAAATCCTTGCCCTCACTAAATTCAGAGAATGCATACAAATACTTAGATAATGAACAAAATTAACTTGGCATTGGAACATGAGAAAGGAAGAACTGTCTCACAGGTATTGTTAACACATGGTTGGATGAGACTCTTGGCTGGAATATAAAATGGAAGAAACAATCTTCTCTTGCCTTTGATAATAATCTGTTATTAGGAAAGCATTTTCCACATTTTTGACCTAGCCTGCTGTTGATGGCCACCACAGTTAATATTCTATTGCCTCTTCTTTTCTCTAAGTAGCTTGATAAATTCTTGATTTACTGTGGTTTTTTTGGTCAGAATATTGAAGAAACCACAAGAGATTACTCTTGTTTCTCCTATGAACAACAGATCACTGATTGGTGATGAGGAAAGGATGGGAATCTTGCAGAAAGTGACACTCCATTAAAGCTAGGGGATTCTGGGTACTTACATATGTGTCCTAGGTTTTGGGAAGATAGCTTTCAAATGACTGAGGCAGGTTTGTTATGGGCAGAAATTGTAAAACAGATCTAACTCAAGAGAAATTTAGGCACCAAAGAAGGTGATTTTGACTGCCCGCTTGTGGATAATTCTAATGAACAGAAAAGAGAATGTCTAAAGCAGACATGGTGAATAGATTTAATCCCAAATGCCAACTCAGACTGAATGGTAGCAGAAGCTGTAGCACTAGTTGAGAAATATTCTGAGCCTAATCTAGAATGCCACTGATAACATATTAAACCTCAAATACACAGACATTAGCCCCAAATCCCATAGTATAACTCCCTGAATGTATGATTGAATTAGGATCCAAAATAATGTTAATATGCTAAACAGTGAATCAAAACCAACAAGAAAGCTAGTAAGAATAACTATATGTATATATATATGTATTTTTTAATTTGAATTCAAAATTCAGTGGTGGGTTACATTTTGGGATTGGGGAAACTTGACTTGATAGTGGTTCAGGAAGAAAGATTTGACTCTAAGTTCCACATAAATCATTGAATTACGGGTTACAAAATATACTAGAACCATAGTGGGCTTGGTAGGGTTGTACAAGGTAGCTCAACATTAGCCACTCCTCTGTAACTGAATTTTAAAGTGTCCCCTCCTCCTAGCCTGCTTCTTTGCTTGTAGGCTGGAGTGTCTGCATAAGCCCTAGATTTCAGGAGTTGGACTTTTCTCTCTCTGAGACTAGGAAGGAGCATGGTCATATAGAAACAAAGGGGGACGGTCCCTGGAAAAGACCAGTAACTCTTTATTTTTGAAAGAGGCCAGATTTGGAATCAGTAAAAAATAAAAATGCATCAAATGATTTTGCAAATGTATGGGTTTTTGAAAAGCTGGAAATGTGTTTTGCCCCACATGCTCTATCCTTAAACACACCCACATGCACTTCAGGAAGAATTTCATCCATATGGTACATTCATTGGAAGTTAACTCATCAAGATCACTATTGTGTCAGAACCATTTGATTTCCAAGTTGCCATTTAAGTTGTTCCAAAAAAGCTCCTGAAAGCTTATTTTCTTGAGCTAGGATATGGAGTTTGGTAAAAGAAATGAAGACAACGTGGATTTTTCAGTTTGATCTTAACACGGAGGGAACTCAATAATTTTAAGCTTGTTAGAATTCATTCTTTTTAAAACCAGGTTGACCTTTGCCACTCCCTTTTAAGGATAATGATAATGATGGTGATGATTGATGATGATGGTGATGATGATGATAATGATTGTGGTTATTTGACTCATTAGATTTAGGTTATTTTTCTGATTGTTCTTTGAGCAAACTTTTTCCTAATAATTATGACTGCAAAAATACAGCAGTTGTAAAAACTAGAAAGGAAAGTTAGAAAATAGCCAGAGTAGTCAGGCTACAAGCATTGGCATAGATTAAGGACATTAAGTTTGCAGGCAGAAAATAGTCTGGGAATAGACTTTCTTAGTAGAAAGCATTTAATTAGCTCTCACTTAGTTTTTCTTCTTGTAGGAAGGCAAATTCCAGGGTTAGGAAGCCAACAGCTGGTTTGGTAACCCGCATCCAGGCACCATCTGGTTGCCGTCCAACTAACAAGAGAGGATGAGGACCTGGCCTAACCTAACATAGTGAGTGCAAGTTGGAACACAGGTTTCCAATCTCTGTGCAGTGGGAATTTGCTATTTTTTTTTCACTAGTTTTCATAGTCTTCTTCTTTAATTGCCTTTCCACCAAAGACAGGGAGAAAGACTAAAGCAATATTCTCTGGCATCCTACATAAGTAAGTAAAATTAACCCACCTGCAGATAAAAACTCACAATTTCGGTCTTATGAAGACATGGTCTCATGATTGGTCCTAGTTCTGTTTTCAGGTGAATGCCCCAGCTGTTTTTTGACTCAATGCGTGATGACTATTGATTGAGGGGGTAAACAATTCTACTTTATAGTCTTTGATATATTTACCTTTTTTCAGTTGATATTTGAGGAGAGGGGCATGAAAAATTTTAGCTAAATTGAGATTCATAATAAGAGTGATAGTATAGGTACCACGTGTGGGTGGTCGCAAATAATCTCAACTCAGATATTTTAGTGGGTACAATGAAGGGCCATGGATAATATTTAAGCAGAGAAGAGAAGAGAAGAGAAGAGGATTTAGCATCTCTCATTTTAATACTGGCAGCCTCTGGAAAGCATTATTTGTTATGCGCTGTATTATTATTGCAGAGAAATAGTTAGCTTCAAACAGGCCTTCCCTCATCTCCTGTGCCTTTTCTAGCCAAATAACTTTGAACATTTTTTGGTGACTAGAAATCATCAGTGTAGGCTGTAAGTTATAACAGGTATAGATAAGTTGCACATTCTTGGGTGCTAGGTTTTTATTTTCTCAAGGAGGTCATAAAAAACACACATTTACCCAAGGAACCCTTTATAATATTCTAGTTCTGGGCTCCTTTCGAGATTCCAATACTTTCTCTAAGGCCAATAGAACTGTTAAATTGGTGCCAATATTTTATAAAATAGCAAGGATGGTGTTGATTTTGAAAACAAAAGTGGAAATGGTGCTTGTCCAAGGAAGGAAACAAGACAAATTTAGATGTGCGAAAACTCACTGTCTCAGGAAGAAACTTCCCAGGTAGCTGGCTGACCAGATTTGCTGCGTGAACAGTTTCTAAGAGCTTTCAGTTCAGACTCTTAAAAAAGCCTGAGTGGCCGGGCACGGTGGCTCACGCCTGTAATCCCAGCACTTTGGGAGGCTGAGGTGGGCGGATCACCTGAGGTTGGGAGTTTGAGACCAGCCTGGCCAAGATGGTGAAACCCCGTCTCTACTAAAAATACAAAAATTAGCCAGGCTGCGATGGCACGTGCCTATAGTCCCAGCTACTCAGGAGGCTGAGGGAGGAGAATTGCTTGAACCCAGGAGGCAGAGGTTGCAGTGAGCCAAGAACGCACCATTGCACTCCAGTCTGGGTGACAGAGGGAGACCCTGAATCAAAAAAAAGAAAAAAAAAAAAAAAGCTTGAGTTCCAGTTACAAACTGTGGGTTCTCTCATTCTTCATTGTTACGGTTCTGATTCCAGCCCTTTTTGGGCAAAGAGTGGTAAGTAAATAGAGGAAAGGTGAAGGTTTTGGGTCAAACATTCTATCCAAACATAAATAACCATATTTTAAAGAACTGTTTTTTCCCCATATTATCTAATTCATTCTCTGACCAACAAGGAAATATTCTATGAATAAAAAAAAGAAGATTATACTGTTTTAAGGAAATTAGAAATTGTATCACTGTGGTAGAATTTAGTTTTATACGTGATTAAAAATTATCACTTCTTTGGCAAGCTCTTTTTTTTTCTTTTAAATGTTCTAAGGGTTTGCCTTATTTTGCTTCAACTTATTTTTTTTCCTATCTCTGTTATTTCTAAGTCTAATTTAAAAATCTCATCATATATTGAGAACACATGAACACACAGAGGGCAATAACACACACTGGGGCCTACTGGAGGGTAGAAGGTGGGAGGAGGGAGAGGATCAGGAAAAATAACTAATGGGCACTAGGCTTAATACCTGGGTGATGAAATAACCTGTACAACAACCCCCCACGACACATGTTTACCTATGTAACAAACCTACACATCTTGCACATGTGCACCTGAACTTAAAAGTAAAAAAAAAATTCATCATATATATCTCCTGGTTATTGCTTATTTTTACTTCTTTTTAAAACATTTATTTTAGGTTCAGGGGTACATGTGCAGGTTTCTGATATAGTTAAATTGCATGTCAAGGGGGATTTGGTGTACAGATTACTGATTTTTACTTCTATTTGCATTAAATCACTCTTTGAAGTACACATATAGCAACAGAATAGAAAACTACAATATATTCCTGAAGAATACAGTAAGTGCTCAGTAAAAGTGCATTCTATTAAGTAGCAAAAATAAGGTCTAATGGAAGACTCTCATTGCCTAGAAACACTTCATTCATTCTTGCAAATTCATACTAATTCAGCAAATACTTGTTGATTACCACCTATCTATGTGCCAGACACTGCTGCAGGTGCTGAGGACCTCTCTGAACACATTTAAGCTGAGGTTTCATTCTACTTACTGTGGCTTCGCTATGAATTACCCTTGAACTCAGTGGCATAAAACAATGTATTATGCTCATGGATTCTCTGGGTCAGGAATGCTGACAGAGTGTAGTAGAGACAGCATGTCTCTGCCACACAGTGTCTGGGGCCCAGCTGGGAGGTGTCTTGAAGGCTGAGGCTTGGAACCATTTGATGGTCTGCTCCCTCACATATCTGGTGGTTGTCACTTGCTGTCAGCTGTGTGTCTGCACTCCTATACAGGCCTTTTCATGTGACCTGCTCTCCTTACAATGTGGTGGCTGGGTTCTAGGGGTGAGCGTCCCAAGAGAGAGATTGAGCCAGGTGGAAGTTCTATTGTTTTTTATCACCTAGCCTTGGAAGTCACGTCGTGTCACTTCTGCCAGACTCTTTCAGTTAAGATGGTTACAAAGACCCACTTCGATTCAATGCAGAGAAACATAGACACCATCTCTTGATGTAGGAGTTTCAACATATTATAAGAAGAAGGAGCAGAAGGGATAAGATATGTATTGGTGTGGTCATCTTTGAAAAAATACAATCTGCCATAGTCTGAATGACAAGATGCAGTTAGGAATGTGAAAACCAAGAAGAATATTCTAGGAAAAGGCCTTGGTAGAAACTAATCTGGTGGATAGTTGGGCCATAGGTAGAAGGCCAGGGTAGCAGGATATAAAGAGAAGGGCAAGAGTGCTACAAGGTAAACTTGGAGAGTTGGGCAGGACCAAGGCCACGGAACACTGAGAACTGCCTCTGCTCTAGACAAAAGGCAAAGAAGACCGGGTTTGTCTTGGGGATCATTCATACCTTTGCAGGAATCTCTTACTGTTTCTTTGGTCAGTTTGACAATTGGGGCCTATATTTCTCTAGATTCTCTTAGCACTCTTCTTAGCAGTGCTTTCATTTGAAATTCCCGCCCGTCTAAATTTTTCCCTTACTAGACATTGGACACTGGGGGTAGGGTAGGGAATATAAAGAATCATTTGATTTCTCCAGCTTTTCAAGGACCTTTTAATCTATTTGAATAGATTCACACACACACACACACACACACACACACACACACACACACGTAAATTTAAATATGAGTTAGTACAAGTTTTGTCAAACATGCAGTAAGAACCACATGTGCTTCAGAAGTCAGAAAAAGAAGAGATAATCAAATATCTAACTAAAAAGAATTCATTGCAGTAGGTCTAAAGGAAAATATTGTACACTATCTACATCAATGCTTAAAACTTCTATTTTTAGAAATAGAAAGAAATGCCATAGACAAAATAAAAAGATGAATGATAAACTAGAAAAAAATTCGCTGCACACACAACAAAGGCCACTGTTAGACAGAGATAGCTTATACCAGTCACTGCACAAAATTGAAAAATTAAAAAATGAGCAAAAGTACAAAGCAGAAGCTCACAGAAAGGAAAATATAACCAATAATTGTGAAAAGATATTCAACCTCATCAGAATAAATAAAATAAATCACTTTCACCAAACTGACAATGTTGACATTTGGTAAAACTCAGCATTGGTGAGTATGTGGGGAATATCAGCACTGTTGTAAACCATTGGTATAAACTTTTTCAATGGAAACTTGGCAATATTTAGCATTTAGCATTTAAAATGAGTATTTGCTTTGGCATTTCACTGTTTGAAAATAATCTTATGGTTATACTTACTCCTATATTCAGTAATATATGTTTGAAGATATAAATTTTTATAGTATTTATTTGATTATTTTTGTAATAGCAAAAATTTAAAATTACCCAGATAACCTTCATTAGGGGACCAGGTTTATAATTGTGGCACATTCGGAGGAGTATGAACCCTGAAATATCATGCAGAGAGTGGAAAATTAAACAGTGCTGAGAAAGAGAAGGAAAAACGCCAGCCAATTCATAGACTATTAAATAGAGCAAGAAAGTGGGGGACAAAGGAAGAACATGACATCACAGTGACGAATTCTTCACAAAAGGTGATAGATTTACACTAAAGAGCAACGGGATATTTATAAAGAAGATATCATGTTATTAGTGATCTATTTGTATCCCATTGGTTTTCTAACCTCAAGAACATTTAAAATCTCAGCCTTAAAATTTCCATCTAAACATAACAATTGTAAGCACACTATTCATGATACTTGCTCCCTTCAAAATGCAGGCATAGTTGGAACTTTGTAAAGCATGGGAAGGCAAAAGATAGAAGTCTACAAATCTTGAAGGCCCAAGTAGACCCCAAGTAGGAATGATCATCTTTTCTTGCTTAACTCAGTTCTTTCCATCCACCCTATCCCCATCCTTTCATATTCCCAACACTCCCACAACTCTGATACGAACTTGAAATGAGGGAGGAGTAGACTTGCGAGGTGTCTGCCTCACAATTCAGTGATGAATTCAGCCTGCCTCATTTCAGTGATGTCTGCTACTGAAATTAGGGTAGAGTACTTTTGCAATTATAGCTTGGAATAGAATTTTCTCAAAGGTGGAAAATTTTAGATTTGATATGAGGAGTCAAAGAGGTAAAACAATGTTTTATGACTCTTTGACTTTAAACTGAGAGTATTATTTATAGCCTATGCTTTGGCACACCCAGCCAGCAAGGATGGCAAACAGTATAATCTGAGGGACACCAAAGAACCGAAGATATGACAGCATATCAGTGCTTGACATTCCCACCAATAACTTCATTATCTAAGGACCTTGTAGAGACATGCTCAGAAGACATTTAGTATTATTCTTTAATTTTAAGCTTAAAATAAATGCACAAGATCTTAAAGGAAAAAATCAAACATGATAGAAGGTATATGATAAAAACCAAAATTCTTTCTACTCCTTTCAGCCTAGAATTCTATACTTCAAAGGCTACCATTAACGTTTCATAAACTGTATATCCTTCCATAATTGGATTATGTACATTTTATATATTTAACAGT
The DNA here is from genome assembly GCF_006542625.1 of Nomascus leucogenys. Taxonomy (NCBI): domain Eukaryota; kingdom Metazoa; phylum Chordata; class Mammalia; order Primates; family Hylobatidae; genus Nomascus; species Nomascus leucogenys. Next base: position 35,148,579 of record NC_044382.1, on the reverse strand, counting down.
ATATGAACTGGTGGTCATTTACCTACCTCTTTCTCACTAAGCAAGTTTTTAGGGCCGGGCGTGGTGGCTCAGGCCTGTAATCCAGGCACTTTGGGAGGCCGAGGTGGGTGGATCACGAGGTCAGGAGATCGAGCCCATCCTGGCTAACCCGGTGAAACCCCGTTTCTACTAAAAAATACAAAAAATTAGCCGGGCGTGGTGGTGGGCGCCTGTATTCCCAGCTACTCGGGAGGCTGAGGCAGGAGAATGGTGTGAACCCGGCAGGCGGAGCTTGCAGCAGTGAGCCGAGATCGCGCCGCTGCACTCCTGCCTGGGCGACAGAGCGAGACTCCATCTCAAAAAAAAAAAAAAAAAAAAAAAAAAAGGTTTTAGTTGTTGTTTAGTTTTCCTATTTAAAAAAATTCAATGATAAATGTCTGTCTTCCACACCCATATGCATGCACATACACATTCTATGGCATTTAAGAGCAAAATTCCAAGTTAAACAGAATACCAAGGACAGTCTGGAAGGGAAAAAGAGAGCACACAAAGGTAGAAGGCAGCTTTTGGATTGAAAAAACAGGATCCATGGCTTTAGTCTTTTTTTTTTAAATTTTATTTTAAGTTCTGGGATACATGTGCAGAATGTGCAGGTTTGTTTCATAGGTAAACATGTGCCATGGTAGTTTGCCACACCTATCAACCCATCGCCTAGGTATTAAGCCCTGAATACATTAGCTGTTAATCCTGATGCTCTCCATCCCCCTACCCCAAGACAGGCTCCAGTGTGTTTTGTTCCCCTCCCTGTGTCCATATGTTCTCATTATTAAGCTCCCACTATGAGTGAGAATATACAGTGTTTGTTTTTCTGTTCCTCTGTTTGCTGAGGATGATGGTTTCATCCACATCCCTGCAAAGGACATGACCTCATTCCCTTTTTATGGCTGCGTAGTATTTCATGGTGTATATGTGCCACATTTTCTTTATCCAGTCTATCATTGATGGGCATTTGGGTTGATTCTATGTCTTTGCTATTGTGAATAGTGCTGCAATAAACATTCACATATAGGTATCTTCATAGTGGAATGATTTATATTCCTTTGGGTATATACCCAATAATGGGATTGCTGGATCAAATGGTATTTCTGGCTCTAGATCCTTGAGGAATCACCACACTGTGTTCCACAATGGCCGAACTAATTCTCACAGGCTTTTCCAAAGCAGCTAGTGTAACCACCTTCTTCATCCTCTTTTTTAATTCCTTGAGCCATTGTGGAGATTTCTTCCCTTGGCTCCTTTACAGCTGAGAGTTCTTTACTTACAACTTAGCAGCATCTATTGAAAATAAAAGGTCACCCTGTGGCCCAGCAGTAACATCTCGAGGTATCTATCCTTGTAATCTTTTGCCTTTGCACAGGGGACCATGATAAGGACATTCAGTGCTGCATGGCTTTTAAGAGGCCCAAAGTGGAAATGACCTTTAGATCTTACAGAATGGGAATAGCTAAATAATTATGGCGAAATGATAAGAGGAAATGCCATACAGTACTTAAAATGGATGACTAAATATATATCAATATGATAGATGTCCCAAAACATATTTTGCACTGAAAATAGCAAGTTGCAGAACAGTATGACACCATTAATGCAAAAAATCCAAACCCATATTCTATGTTTTATGTGAATTATAAATATGCATATTGTGTGCATGTAAAAGTGTGTGTATGTGTTTGGAGGGACTTCATTACCTCTGGGAATATGGGGAAGGGATTAGGATGAGGATATTGGTCAAAGGGGACCTTAGCTATATCCACAATATTCTAACTTTTAAAAGTAGAATTGAGTCATATGAATTACTTGTGGAACTAAAACTGAAGTTAAAATATCTAAAGAATTATTAGACTTCTGCCTTTAAAGAATGTCTGGATAGGGTAAAATAAACTGGGTTCTGTAGCACACTTGTGCTCTGTCAGATAGCATTGGGCATTTGTTGATTTCTAATGTCATTAATCATACAGAGGTCAGAGAGTGAAACAGAATTGGCATTGGGCTCAGAGGGATCAGAAAACTCAAACTTTGCTTCCATCTTCACTTTCTGCCAGGGAGCTTGTCAAGGATGAAATGGCTCTAAATGGCTCTATAGCAGCTTTCCTCTTTTTTAGCACTGTTATAATATTTTGTTAAATATATGTCTTTAGATTTTAGGACTTTGTTTCAGACCTTTGTAAATAAGAGGATAGGTGGGAGAGGTAAAGTATGTGTTCTTTCTGCCATCTATATATAAACTCAGAATCTTTGTGACCTAGTAAAGGTTCAAAGGAGCCTGCCAATGGCCTATTTGCAATACTAAAAGATGAGATGAGACCTAACAGGACCTAACAGATGACATCTATCGTCTCTCTTGATAAGCTCCTCTCCATTCTCTCCCATTTCGTGATATAGGAAATCATGTTGTGTGACAGGAATAGGTTGGAATTGGAGGAAGAGATCTCAGGCAGTTTTTATCAGTTTGGGGCTCTGTAAATTCTTTGGGAAAACTTTTCTGGGTCAGGTTAATTCCGGGACTCTCAAGGGCAGGGGAGGGAGGATGCCATGAGGTCAATGAAATCCCTTAAGATTTTATTGGTCTTAGCATTCTATATTTTTAATTTTATGCCCCAGAATCGAGGGGACATGGCCATGGGATAATGTGGCTTTATAGCCATAATGGTAATCTCCTCCTCAAAAACAGTTGGGTGCTCAAATAGGGAAACACTGGGTAAAACAAAGTTAATATGTGTCTGTACTGCAGGACTCTTCAGAGCCTTTAAAATGCCTGTCCACACAGGGACTGTCCAAAATTAGGGTAGCATATGCAATGAGTTTCTACATGTGTTTGACTTTTTCTTTCTTCCTTCCTTACCTACCCCTGTAGTAGATAGCATCTATAGAATATCAGATGGTAAAAGGCAGAATGAGAAAGTGCTACCTCATCTTAGTAAAAGTGAAGTTCTGAAATTGCTATGATGGTTAATTTTGTGTGTCAACTTGACTGGACCACGGGATGCCTAGATATTTGGTTAAACATTATTTCCGGGTGTGTCTGTGAGATTAGCATTTGGATCAGTAGAATGAGTAAAGCAGATTGTCCTTTTCAATATAGGTGGGCCTCACCCAATATGCTGAGGACCTGAATAGAACAAAAAGGTGGAAGAAAGGAGAATTCACTCTCTTTACCTGACTTTTTGTGCTGGGACACTGGTATTCTGCCCTCAGACAAGGACTCACATTATCCTTGTATGATCAGTGCTCCTGGTTCTCAGGCCTTTGGACTTGGACTGGAAGGTCATCACAGGTGTTTCAGAGTCTCCGGTTTGAGATGGCAGATTGTGGGACTTCTCAGCCTCCATAATTCGATAAGCCATTTCCTTATAATAAATATTATATATATTTATATTTTATTACTTCTGTTTCTCTGGAAGAGCTTGCCTAATACACACCAACTAAAAGTGATGCTTACTGGACTCTGTACTGGGTTCTCACCCTTACTGTAGCAAGAAAAGAGTAGAGATTATGAGTAGCTTTGCTAGTAAGAGCCTACAGTTCCACTTATATAAAGCCTACTGTCAATTCAAGCACATTGGTATGTGCTGCCACCACCAAGTTGGCTCTCACAGGGACTGGCACACAGCCACACGCATCCCTGCAATCATGACCTTTGATAGTGAGGTGAGGAGTCGGATAACCAGGCGACATCTCTGCTCCAGCCAGAGATGACATGGTGAAGATGGATGAAGATAAAAAATTCAGGTTTGGGGAGTTTGTGGGTGTTTTGCAGAATTCTGTTATCCTTTTTCTTGATTTCTTGGAGGACAGTGTCATCTTAGCCATAACTGACGTCTCTCTGAGCTGCTTGGGAGCCCATGATGATAAATTACTGAAAACACTGAAGCAATTATCCAGTTAATTTAGGTTGAGCACCTATATTATCTTCAACACCACAAAAATGTTCTTCTTCTGGCAGGAGAGCTCCTCTATTAATGTTATGGCTGCCTAATAAAAAATGTGACGTAAAGCAGAGGGCAGCTATGTCTACATGTGCTTGCTGATGAGGAACAGTACACATAAATGGTGATAGGTAATGATTAACTTAAAGTGTCTAAATACGTCTGAGCCCTGCTGAATAAAATGCTTAAATGTAAGAATGGCTGTCAGTGCAGGAAAGGCGTGTGGAGTATTTCCAATGTCTCCTTTCTCTTACAGTAGCCTATGCTAGATGAAACTACGCGTTCCAGATTCCACTGCTGCGGCAGTGCTGTGACATGGTTGGGAGAACAGGCTTTGAAGTCAGGAGCCTGAGGCCAAGTCTCAGGTGTGCTGTGTCCTACTTGTGCACATTTGTTTGGCCACCGGGATTCTTGTAAGAATCAAGAGTAAGTGTGAGAATGTTAAGTGCTAAGCAAAGTGCTGGGCATGGAGTGAGTGCTCAGTAAATTAAAGCTGTTATCATCACCATCACCATCATCATCATCATCACATCATCAACATGATCATGTTTACATCCAACAGCTGGGATAGGTGTATAAGAAATAATTTAGCTTCTAGTTTGAAAGAAATGTGAAATAGGATCCATATAGAGACGCATCCTAGTTAACTATGGGAAAGTGGCTTTTTCCTTAAAAGTTTCAGAAAGAGTTCTCAAAAAAGTTGGGCTTTGGTGGTTTAGTTGTGGAATGGTGGCGAGAGGGGAAAAGACATAGGTTTTGCATTCACAAACTTGGGTTTGAATCCCAGCTTCACTCCTCATCAGGTAAATGACCTCAGGCTTTACTTTCTTGAGGATCAATGGCTTTATCTACAAAATGGGATAATGGGCTAGGCGTGGGGGCTCATGCGTATAATCCTAGCACTTTGGGAGGTCAGGGTGGGAGGACTGCTTGAGGCCACGAGTTTGAAAGCAGCCTGGGCAACATAATGAGACCCCGTTTCTACAAAAAATTAAAAAGTTAGCTCAGCATAGTCCCTGCTACCTGGAAGGCCAAGGCAGGAGAATTGCTTGAGTCTAGGAATTTGAGGTTGTAGTGAGCTATGATTATGCTACTGTGCCCAGCCTGGGTGACAGAGTGAGACCCCATCTCTAAAAAACAGAAATAAATAAAAAATAAATGAACGAAGTAGGGAAACCAATTTCTGGGCTTCAGGGAAGATTGTCAGATAACATTTGAACAGCATCAGGCACATACAGGTTCAATAACAGCCGGTTCTAATGTCCAATAGGGACTGGACAAGCTCATGTGAACTTTAGGGGAGCATTTTAGTCTGCCTTTACAACATAAAACACCCAGCTAAAAGGTGGCTGGATCTAGTATTTCAGTTAACTTAACCAGCACAGCGAAATCATAGCTCAGTTGCTGGGTGCCATGGTGTCACTTAACAGAAAATCCCATAATGATACAACAGAGCTAAGAAACTCTTCTGAGACATAGACGTCACTCTGCCAATACAAGGTATCATTATAGAGGTGAATTCCTAAAACAGGCCAGATCTTTGACTCCCTGGTGCCCCTGCCAGAATTGATCTCAAAATGGTGGATTACAACAGCCGTGGTACATCCACAAGCTGCCTGGGAGCTTCTTGTCTTCTCATCACAGTCAAAATGGCTTCCTGGCTTGGTTCCACCAGCCTTGCCTTCATTCCTACACCAGGAGTCATGACTGCAGCATGCCTTCAGGATGACTGTTATCATGGGCTGTGGCTTCCACATCTCAGCTCCTAGCCAGTCCTCCCAGGGGCTTAGAATGGCTTCTGCTCCAGCTTGGCCAGCCTGCTTGGGGAAGGACTGAGGAAGAGTGCAGGAATGTGGAGTTGGCCTGCAGGGGACACCCCTATCTGAGGAAGCATCTTGGGAGAATGGCAGTTTCTGAGCAAATGGGGAAGGGCAGAACTGGCTGCCTTGAACTTCTGAGGGGGACAAAGAGGTTGCTGTAGCATTTGTAAAGTCAAAACCTGGAATCAACCGGAATGCCCATGAATAGGGGAATGGTTGACTAAATGGGGATGTATCTGTGCTATTGTAGAATTACCTAACTGTTACAGAGGGAGTTAGAGCTCAGTCTTTACACTCAGAGGAATGTCTGTGCTACTAGGAAAACAAAGTGCAGAGCAGTATATGTAAAACCACCTCCATATGTGTACAAATAATAATGGCTTCCATTTATTATCTATTGTATGCCAGGGACTGTGCTAAGTGCGTCTTAACTAATGCATTAACTAATTTGAATCTCACAACAACCTGATCTACTTATTAGACATTTCCCTGGAGAACTGAAGACGTTTAGTAGAAGAGGCAGATGGTAAGAATCTCTCCCTATACATACTCTCTTTCATTTGCTTTCAAGTGTATGTGAACTAGTTGAACTTGTTTGGCTGTGTCTATACCATTACTGGATTTAATTTGTGTTGTCTGACAGCTTTTCAAAGAAAACAGCTTCATTGAATCCTCAGGGCCCACACATAACACACACTAAAAACCAAACAGAAATAAGGTCCTACTCACCACAGACTACCAAGAAGAGCCTTTTTCTCCAAAAGTACATTTTCGAGGCCTTAGGTGAAATATACACTGCTTAATAAAACCCATACTTGAGTAGAGGGTAAAGGCAGGAAAAAGACAGGCAGACCAAACAACTCATGTTCCAAGAGTTCAATTGCAAATGTTTAAAATTGTACCCATAGGTGGCTATGTTAAAATGTCCTTTTATATAAAATAAATTGGTATAAATCCAAAATGGTCAGACAGTATCTGTTAATTATTATTCTTTACAAAATATTAGAAGTACACAGGGAGCTTCAGGGCCATGTACAGGTTACAATTTCTCCCTTGAAGGGTTCTACTTGTTTATAGATGAATTCAGTACCCAAGAAAGCAGATCTGCCTGTGGATTTATCGAATACCATATTTCAATGGGGCATGGGAATGTGACAGTAATTCTGAACTTAGGTAAGTTTTATAGATTAATTTCAGTACAAAAGAGAAATAGTTTGTTACTCCTGATGATAGAAAAGCAACATTTTGTCTGTGTAAAACCTTCAGACTATGCAAAAAAGAATGTACAACATGTTAGAACATAAAAATTACCCTTAATACTACTCTTGGAGATAATTTCTAATATTTTTTGGTAGATTTCTATTCATCGGATAGTGCCTGTTAATTATTATTATTATTTGTAAAGTATTGGAAGTGTACAGGGAGCTTCAGGGCCATGTACATGATATGATTACTTCCTTGAAAGGCTTGACTTCAAAGGCTTTAAGCAGCTATAGGACAGTAAGTTTGAAGATTTACTTAAAGTGGATAAATTCCTAGAAAAAAGATGAAATGCCAAAACTGGTATAAATAAGGTATAATAAACTGGTATACATAAGAAATATATAAATATATATATATATATATTTTTTTTTTTTTTTTTTTTTTTTTTTTTGAGATGGAGTCTCACTCTGTCACCCAGGCTGGAGAGTGGAGTGGCGTGATCTTGGCTCACTGCAGCCTCCGCCTCCTGGGTTCATGTGATTCTCATGCCTCAGCCTCCTGAGTAGCTGGGACTACAGGCATGAGCCACGATGCCTGGCTAATTTTTGTATTTTAGTAGAGGTGGAGTCTTGCCATGTTGGCCAGGCTGGTCACAAACTCCTAACCTCAGGTGATCCACTTGCCTCGGCCTCCCAAATTGCTGGGCTTACAGGCATGAGCCACCACGCTTGGCAGAAATATATAATTTGAATACATCAATGAATATTAAATAATTTGAAATGATAAACAAAGATCCTCCTTACTCAAAGAACTATAGGCCCAGGTAGTTTTATTAGAAAGTTCTACTAAATTTTCAAGGAATATTAATTCCTATCTTATACAAGTTGTTTTTGCAAAACAAAAAAAGGGCAAAATCTATACACATCATTTTATGTGTAATAAGCATAGCCTCATTCCAAAATTAGATAAGGACAATACAATGAAGAAAATAATAGCTCACTTTTTAATGTATAATTATATACATTAAAAATTATACATAATATGTTAGCTAAACTAATTGTAGATTTAAAGAAATACCTTAAGATCAAATAGGGCTTATTTTGTATTTTTTTTTTTTTTTGACACATATTCTCACTCTGTTGCCAAGGCTAGAGTGCAGTGGCATGTGATCTCAGCTCACTGCAACCTCCACCTCCTGGGTTCAAATGATTCTCCTGCCTGAGCCTCCTGAGTGGTTGGGATTACAGGCATGCACCACCATGCCTGAGTAATTTTTGTATTTTTAGTAGACACGGGGTATTGCCATGTTAGCCAGGCTGGTCTCGAACTCTTGACCTATTAGGGTTTATTCTAGACATGCAAGGATGGTTCAATAGAGAAAATCCATTTATGTATGTTAGTGTATTAATAAACTAATAGAGAATAAAAGTATATGATTGTATCAGTCAACCCCCAAAATATAAATTTGATATGGTTCTACATAAATTTATGATCAAAACCCTTAGGGAATTAGGAATAGTAGGGAATTTCCTTAACTTGGTAAAAATGATTTCTACCAACAATTTATAGTAACTCTTATACTTAATGTAGAAACTTTAGACTCATTTTCTCTATGCTAAAGTTAAGACAAGGATGCTTACTATTACCATTAGAGGTCTTGGCTAAAGCTAAAAGAAAGACAAAGAAATAAGAATGAGGGTTAGAAAGAGTGGTAGATTATATTGTTATTTCCAATTATCCACTACCACCTTCCCTGCAAGAGTTTTGCACTTGCTTGCCCATTGCCATGTGATTTCTAGAGACTTCCTCTGAGAAGAGAACGCTTTTTACCCTATGTCATTTTACTTAACCATGGGATTTGTTTTGGCCAATGAATACGAATGAATTTGACAGTGTGCTAGTTGTGAGCAGAAGCTTTAAAAGTCATTGTGTAGATCTGCTGGTTTCTTTGCATTTTTCCTTTGCTATGAGAATACTGTGTTCCTGATCAGGGCTGCTTCTTCTCTTTATATCCCAGATAAGAAAATATACAGAGGGAGCTGCAGCCAATATATATTCACGATGTTACATAAGTGAGAAACAAATGTTTGTGGTTGTAAGTCACTGAGTTTTGGGAGCTATTTGTTATCACAGCATAACTTAGTGAGAGCTGACTAATGCAGAAGGTAAGAGAGAAAACTTTCTTCATTTGCATATGATATGATCATTTATCCAGAAAAATCCAACATATTTCAAAAACAAAGTGTTAGAACCAATAAGAGAACTGAATAAAATTGTTGGATACATCAATCCTTTTTATTTTTTTAGTGCTAGCAATAGCAAATCAGAAAACATAATAAATAATAATATGTAATTCCCACAACTAAGAAGTCTATTAACTATATAGGAGCTAATTATATTAATAAAATAATATAAAAGCTATCTACAGAAAAGATGATCTGAATAAGTGAAGAAAATTCCTGAGCTTTTGGATGAGGCAATATTATACTAGAAAAACATAAATTCTCCATTTAATCTGTAAATTTGATACAGTCCCATCAAAAATTCTACTTACATATTTTTGAGCAACATGATAAAACTTACTCTAAAATTTATGTGGTGGAATGAAAGTTTATAAACAGCTAAGTCAAGCTCAAAAAACGTAAGTAGAGAATGGGTTTGTCCTACTAGATATGAAAACATATGACAAAGTCACAGTAACAAAAACAGTGCTACACTGGTGCAAACAAAACAAAACACACAAAAAACCAAATACCCTGGATAAACAGACCAATAAAATAGGACACAGAGCTCAGACACAAACACATATACACAGGTGGAAACTTAAGTATGATAAAGAGAATATCGTAAGTTAGTATCTAGCAGCTTACATTGGGAAAATTGGCTCACTATACACAGAGTAAACTAGATCCTTACCTCACATAGCATACGAATGTGGCCCCCACTTGAATTAAAGATCTAAAAGGAAAAGGTACAACTATACAGTTAATGGAGTATGATGTAGGAGAATATCTTAGTGACTGAGCTTAGGGCAGGGAAAACCTTTTTAACAAAAGTTCAAAAGGCATATTCATAAGGAGAAGTGTTGATGACTTTGAGCATCAACATTATGGCTTTCTGTTTGAAGAAGACACCATGAGCAAATTTATTACACAGATGTCAACACGGGAAAAGTATTAGAAATGTCTAAAACCCACAAGGGCCAAATGAATAACACAAGTAACTGCTGCAAATCAACAAGAGAAAGGCAGCAACCTCAGTAGAAAGATAGGCAAAGGATACCAACAGGCAATTTACAGGAGAGGAAGCTCAAATTATTACTAAACATATGAAAGAAATGATGCCCAAATCCTGAGTTATCTGAGAAATGTAAATTAAAACAACAACAAGTTGTTGTTGGAAATACGTGGAGGATGCATTCTGATGATTTGTTACACTGAAAACAGTGCCACCAGATAATGTAACCAATACAACTTGTTGTTGGTTACTTACTAGACTGGCAGAAGTTAGAAAGATGGATAAGGCCAAGTGTTGATGGAGATGGTCCCACATACAGGAATTTTATCATTGCTAATGGAGTCATTGCGTCATTACTGCAGCCTTTTTGGAAAGCATCTGTCACTACTTAGCCGATTAAGAAAATGCATACTCTATAACCCAGCAATTATACCTCTGGGTATGTATTTCAAAGAAAATATTGTATGGATCCTTCAGGGGATGTGCATGAGGATATTAATTACATGTTACTTGTAGCATTAGAGACGTGGAAGCAACCTATGTGTCCAATAGCTGAGACAGCATATAGATAAAATGTTGAGGACACACATTCTGGAGTACTAAGCAACATTTAGAAAGAATGAATTAGAGGTACACACAGCAACATATTGTGAATTGTGTGGATCTTCAAAACATAGTGCTTAATGAAAAAAGTAAGATCAATGAGATGTATGATAGTTTCACATAATTACAAAATATTGTATAAAACAATAATTATTTTGCAATATACATATACAAAAAAAGTACATGTTAACACATTAGAGTGGTTGACGAAGGTGGAAATGGAGCCCAATAAAGCACAGAAAAAATCATTCTTAAGCCCATACCCAGAAGTAATAACTATTGACATTTTGTGTCATCTCACAGGTCATAATAATAATGGCTATGGTTTACAGATCACTTACTGTGGGGCAGGAACTATGCTAAATGCTTAATATACTTTATCCATTTAATCCTCCTAGCAACCTCAGGAAGCCAATTCCATTATTATTTTCTTTAAAGAAGAAAGTGAGACTGAGAAAGATTAAACAATCTGTCCAAGGTCATCTAGCCAGGAAGAGAATGGATTTGAATCCCTGTCAGTCTGACATTAATATCTATGCACTTAATCATTACCCAGGTTTGCTTACATCCAGACTTTTAGCAACGTGACACCACAAGCTCACATTTCCTGTTACGAGAATGAGATCACACCACACTACTGCTTCATAACATGCTGTTTTAAAAATTTAACATTTAACCATATAATGAATCTCCACCTTAGTAAACATCATCCTCAATCTCATTTTAAAAGGTAGCATAGTATTTCACTGTCTAAATGAATGATGGAGGAATATAATAGAATAATGGGGGATGATTCTATCTCCAAAGGCTAAACATTTAACAGGCACTGAAAGAAAGACTCCACCTATGTCAGTCGCGTGTTGATTGAAGAGGGGTTCTTTTGCGTGTGTGTGTGTGTTGGGGGTGGGTTTCTTCTTCTTTTTGTAAAACCCAGAAAACCTGCTAGACAAATTCAAAAAGAGCAGTAACGCTGAGGAGGAATTCTTGATGACTATTAAGTAGTGAGGAAAACAAGAGCTACTGGATAATCTTTCAACATAATTGGGCCCTGGAAATATGTGGAGGATGCATTTTGATGATTTGTTACACTGAAAACAGTGCCACCAGATAATGTAACCAATACAAATACAATTATATTTATTTAAGGCAGTGGTTATCTTTTAAAAGACAGACTTTTGGATGTTGTTGAAAGATGCCGAAGGAAGATGATAAATTTCACTCGTGGATTAGTCTTAGCTGTCTAAAACCAGTGATTTTCTCAATGAACTTTCTGGGCATGCTTCACAGAGCTAATTCCTAAGTAGATAACAGCGTCAAAGGATTCAAGCTCATGAGAAGGGAAATGTGTCAGTTTCTGCTGGTTAGTCTCAGTAATAATGATAGCACATGGCACGGGAACAGAGTTAGAATGGCCATCATTAAAAAGTCAGGAGCTTTACACTTCTTAAACTCAAATAGCCACTGGCATATTTGATTGTCCTGTTAGCCAAATGAGCTATATTGGGTAAGTGACATTATCACCTCCTTGAAGATGAGGAAAAGATTTAGGAGATTTCGCCAAGTTCCACAGTAGTATCTTTTTGGGAATTCCAAGTTCAGTGCTCTTCCTCCTACTTCATACTTTCTCTGAACCTGGAGGAAAACATCATTGTTTATTCTGAATTTTACGGAATTATTAATTTTTAATGATATAGAGAGTACAGCCACAGTAAGTATCAAAACTGATTTTTGTGCATGTCCAGATTAGCTTGTTTTGTTGCACACACGCAGATGTGCAAACTAGCATTTTAACCAGCAGAATAACTTGCTTTTATTTCTACACTGGGAATTTTGTTTAGAGAGCGGAGCGAGGTGGGAGAGGGGAGAGTATCCATGCTGTTTTGAAGTACACAGGATGGAGTGTATCCAGAGGCCAAGTTTTACAGGTATTGTCTTTTGGTCTCCCTGTGGGTTAGACAAAGGCCATTCACTGTGATGTCATGGAATAAAACAAAACCAACAACAATGCAGATTTCCTTCAGATCACAATCTGCTCCAAGGAACAGCTCTATAGAAGCCCTTCAAATGAACTGTTTAAATGATAACCCATTTAAAACATATTTGCTGAGTGCCCACTCAATTATCAGCTTGCTGTTTTGCAAAAGTAGTAGAAATATTTCAAATGCTGTCTGATAAACAGAAGAATGCAGCTGGCATTCCATTAAAATTAGAGGTGAAAAGTGTCCTCAGAAAAGAGTGGGGGGATAGATCACAGTGTTTTGGGGTAGAGGAATAGGGAAAGCAATTTGAATTAGACCTTCAAGGACAGGAAATAGTTTAACAGAGATGATGGGAGGCTGCAGGATGGGACAGTCCAAGAGTTCAGAGGTGGGGCAACCGATGGCATTTTCAGCACATCCTTGTTGAGTGGGTATGGCTGTGAGAATAGGGTTCTTGGAGTGTTTCACACCTTTTCTTACCCCCATTCTGCTCCTTCTGCTTGGTGAGCGTTGCTTACTCCCTCTCCCTTTTTGCTCTCCTGGAAAATTCCTACTCATCCTCAAGAGTCAATACAAATATTTCCAACTTTGTATGCCCTTTTACTGACTCTCCCAAATGTGACTCATCCCTGTTACTGTATCCAAACACACCTCCATTGCATTTGTCCCACTGTATGGCAATCATCTGCTTGGGCACCAATGTCTCCTGCCAGCCTGGTAGCCTTGGAAAGAAGGAACATGCTGTCTTACCAGCCTTTGTATTGCTACTACCTAGCACAATGCCTGGCACACTGCTAGCTCTTAATAAGTATCCTTTAAATAGTTTTTCTACTTTTCTACCAAAAGGTTTACACGTCTTTTGTAGGATGTTTTTCTCATTACCTTATATCTTTAGTTGCTATCATAGTGGTATTTTTTTTTAAATAAAAATTTTCTCATGCTTATGGATAACTAGATTTGCAATGGACTTTTATATATTAATATATCTAAAAATTACTAAATTATCTGAATTTTAATAATTTGAAAATGTTTTTGTGCTATGTAGATAATTTAGCAATTGCTAATGCTAGAGTTTTATGTTCTTTTAAAATGCTTATATATTTAATTTTTCCCTCTTCTTGCTATTCTGGCTAAGATTTTCAATGTATTATTCAATGGAAGTAGTGATAGAGGGCTTCATGGTCTTAATCCTGATTTTAATAGGAATGCTTGCAATATTTCTCCACTAAATATGATGATGGTTCCAGGTTTTCTTTAGATACCATTTATCCAGGTAAGAGGCTTATTTCCTACTCCTAGTAGCTAAGAAATTTTGTCAGGAATGGTTGTTGAATTTTATGGACTCCTTTTTCGAATATGTTGCAATGGTCATATGTATTTTTTCTACTGTTCACTGGATGATGTGGTGAACTATATATTAGTCAGTTCTCATGCTGCTATGAAGAAATACCCAAGACTGGGTAATTTATAAAGAAAGAAGGTTTAATTGATTCACAGTTCCACATGGCTGGGGAGGCCTCAGGAAACTTACAATCTTGACAGAAGGAACGTCTTCACAGGGCAGCAGGAGAAAGAATGAATGCAAGCCAGGGAAATGCCAGACACTTATAAAACCACCAGATCTGGTGAGACTCACTCATTATCAAGACAACAGCATGGGGGAAACTGCCCCCATGATTCAATTACCTCCTGCAACACATGGGGATTATGGAAATTACAATTCAAGGTGAGATTTGGGTGAGACACAGAGCCAAACCCTATCAACTACATTAACAGATTTTGCAAATTTGAATTAAACTTGCATTTTGGGAAAAAGCCCAAAACCCAAATTTTGAGTTATATTTCTGTACATTGCTTAATTTAGTTTGATAATATATTATTTAGGGTTTTTGCATCTATTTTCATGAATGAGACTATAAAATAATTTTTTCTTCTATTTTTCTTTTTTTTTTTTTTTTTTGAGATTGAGTCTTGCTCTGTTACCCAGGCTGGAGTACAGTGGCATGATCTCGGCTCACTGCAACCTCTGTTTCTTGGGTTCAAGTGATTCTTCTGCCTCAGCCTCCTGAGTAGCTGGGACTACAGGCATGCGCCACCACCCCCAGGTAATTTTTGTATTGTTAGTAGAGAAGGGGTTTCATCATCTTGGCCTGGCTGGTCTTGAACTCCTGACCTCAGGTGATCTGCCCTCCTCAGCCTCTCAAAGTGCTATTTTTCTTGTTAATTTTCTCTGTCATGTTTTATAAGGCTGTAAAATGAACTGGAGAATGTTATCCCCAACTTTTTTTTTCTATTTTTTTGAATAAGTTTAAGGTTGAAATGATCTGTTCCTTGACTACTTGGTAGAACTCACCTGTAAAACTGGATCCTATGTAATCTATAAGGAAGATTTTAAACCACTGATTTACTTTCATTAGTAGTGATAGGATAAATTAAAATTTTCTATTTTTCTAAGATTGGTTGTGGCAATTTTCATAACAATTTTATCTACATTTTCAAGTTTGTTGACATAATGCTGTTTATAACATTCTCTTATCTTGTTTTATTTTTCACATCTTAAAGCTTCACTGTATAATTTAAGTGCAATAAAATGTACCCACTTTAAGTGTAAAGTTCAATGAACTTTGGTAAATGTATTTGGCTATGCAAACAACACTACAATATGCTTTAGAATACCTTTCTCACCTCAACAAAGTTCTCATGCCCTGTTGTACTCAATTTCTGCTTCTAGACAACTAAATATCTGTTTCTGTTCCTATAATTTTACCTTTTCCATAACTTAATATAATTGAAATCATGATATTTAGTCTTTTATACCTAATTATTTCCATTAGAATGTTTTCATCCATGTTGCGAATATCAGTAGTTTGTTTTTCTTTATTGTTGAGTAGTATTCCATTGTATGGATATACCACATTTTGTTTATTCATTTTTCAGTTGATAGACATTTAGATTGTTTCCACCTTTTGCCCATTACATACAATGACTGCTATGAACACTGTGTACAAATACTTGTGTGAACATATGCTTTCATTTCTCTTGAGTACATACCAAGGAGTGAAATTTGTGTATTGTATAGAAAGCATGTCTTTAACTTTTTGAGAAACTACCAAATTTTGCTCCAAAGTGGCTGTACGATTTTGTGTTCCTATCAGTGATATATGAGAGTTCCAGTTGTTCCATATCACTTTGTCAACACTTGTTATCATCAGATTTTAACAATGTTAAAGAATTTTAGCCATTTTAGTATATGTGTAGGCATATCTCATTGTGGTTTTAATGACCAATGATATTGAATATGGTCTCCTGTACTTCTTTGTACATCTTCTTTTGTGAAGGTTATGTTCAAATCATTTGTCCATTATTTATGCATATGCCCATACATTTTTACTGGATTGCTTTCTAATTTTGAATTGTGAGTTCTTTATATGAAAGGTCTTCAAAAAGTTCATGGAAAATGGAATTAAAAGATAAAAATAAAAATAAAATTCATTTCTTAATATAAGCTCTATCAAGGTCAAGACACTTTTGTAAGCAATAATACCAGCCATTTAGTTCATCTTAAAGAACTGAGGGTCCTGGGAATTTAACCACATCAATGAGGTCTTTTTTTTTTCTTTTTTAAGAGACAGGGTCTCACTATGTTTCCCAGGCTGGTCTTGAACTCCTGGGCTCAAATAATTTTCCCACCCTAGCCTCTCAAAGTGCTGGGAATACAGGCATGAGCCAATGTGCCTGGCCCCATAAATGTAGTCTTTTTACATTACCAACTGAAGAAAAATGGGGGCTGTTTACAGATTTTTTAAAATTAGGAAACAAAAAGAAGTCAGAAGGAGCCAAAGGACTATAAGGTGGATACATAATGATTTCTTGCCAAAACTCTCACAAAATTGCCCTTGTATGAGAAGAGGAATGAGCAGGAGCATTGTTGTGGTGGAGGAGGGCTCTCTGGTGAAGTTTTCCTGGACATTTTTGTGCTAAAACTTTGGCTAGCTTTCTCAAAACAATCTCATAACAAGCAGATGTTATCATTCTTTGTTCCTCCAGAAAATCAACAGCAAAATGCCTCGAGCATCCACAAAAAACTGTTGCCATGACCTTTGCCATTGACAAGCTCACTTTTGCTTTGACTGGACCACTTTCACCTCTTGGTAGCCATTGCTTTGATTGTGCTTTGTTTACAGGATTGTGCTAAGTAAATTCTTCAGGATCTTGATCCCACTTGTATACATTTGTATTGAAAGCTCTGCTCTTGTCTGCAGCTGTTTGTTCTTGCTTCAATTTTAGCTCAATTCATGTTTCTTTGATAGGGGTTCTTTTCAAATTAATGTCTTATCCTTCTTAGTGTCTAAAACTAGATCCTGTTCAGACATGTTACAACAAGTTAGTATGAGTTTATTCTGGTGCAGAAAAATTTTGAAATCCATACATACTTTTTTTTATAATATGCCTTTTCCATGAAATTTTTGAAGTCCCACAATATATTCTGAATACAAATCCTTTATCAGACCCTCTTATCTTTTTTTTTTTTTTTATACCGAGTCTCACTATTGTTGCCCAGGCTGGAGTGCAGTGGCGTGATTTTGGTTCACTGCAACCTCCAGGGTTCAAGTGATTCTCCTGCCTCAGCCTCCTGAGTAGCTGGGACTACAGGCGCGTGCCACCACACTGGCTAATTTTTGTATTTTTAGTAGTGACGGGGTTTCACCGTGTTGGTAAGGCTGGTCTCAAACCTGACCTTGTGATCCACCCGCCTTGACCTCCCAAAGTGCTGGGATTACAGGCATGAGCCACCGCACCTGGCCTGGAAAAATAATCTTATCTTTACTACTTCTTTTCTTCTACTATACTTTCCTTTATTTACCTAGCAACCAAAGTAGTTAGGTATATAACTTACAGCATTTCTTATTTTTCTAATGTAAGCATCACACTTTCCTTTAGCTGCTACTTTAGCAGTTATTGTTGTCAGGGATTTTAGTTCTATCCTGACTTTTTAAATTTCATGAATTAGGCATTTTTCCTTTGCTTTCAGTTATGCGGTAACACTATATGTTATGTCAAAGGATGTATTTTTTTTCCCATTTGTTCTTTCTCCTCTTCCCTGTTTCTCCTCCTCTTGACTCATGTTTGGAATTTCCAAATTTGAATTGTTTTATAATTTTAGAAAATTCTAAGCCCTTTTACTCTTCAAATATTTTTGCCCTCTCATTCTCTCTATGAGCTCCTTCTGTAACTCTAATAAAATGTATATTAGATTCCATTAGTTTCCTTTGTCTCTTATCCTTTCTTTTAATATAATTTTTTTCTTTATGCTTCTTTCTGGATATTTTCTTTTGTTCTCTCTTCCACTTGACCGATTGTCTCTTTGGTTGTGTATAATCTGCTTTTTAATCTCTTCTTGAATTTCTAATTTTGAATTTTATGTTCTCATTTCTAGAATGTGTTTTTTTTATACCTGCCTAATAAAGTTTGATAGTTTCTAATTTCTTTGTTATAATTTTAGTGCCCTCTTTCTTTCAATATTTCTTCAAGGCTTTTTATGTTTTGTAACTGATATTTTGAATGTAAGTAGACTTATTGGTCTGATTCTATAGTTTGTAATTTTGACCATCTCTCGCTCATGGTGATTTACTTCAAATGTTTATTTTTGATGGTGAATTAATTTTTTTTTTTTGCAAAGACATCTATGAGATGTTTTTGAGGCTTGTGTTTGAAATAGATTTTTTTTCCAAGAGGATTTGTGTTGGCAGAAGCAGATTTGGGGGAACTCCTGACCCCATATTATTTTAAATTTCCTTACCCTCCTTTACCCCTCCTCTTCTTCCTTCTTTTTCTTGCCACAAAGATTTTATGAATTATCACCCCCAAACTGTGTTTGCAGTACTGTATACCTTAGGAATTCTCAGAAAGACTCTCTCTCTCCTTTTTTAATACACCACCTAAACCCTTAATCCAAGCAGGCATTTATTTCCATAAGCTCCCTCTGTAGGATGGTTTTTTTTTTTTTGAACAGTGAGGTGTGATCTCTGAGTTCTATGACTTCATGAATAGTCTCTGATCTGGTGTCTTACTCTGCTTAGATTTCAGGATTTACCTCCTATCTCTCAGAAGAAAGGGCTTTTAAAATTTAGATTCAAAGTCACCAGAAATTGGCAAATTATGCTATTGCAAATGCTACTCTAGTGCTTACTAACCTCTCTAGAATTATATTTTTGGCCTCCAGAGAATTCCCTACATTTGTGCCAGCTCAACATACATATGTGTGTGTGTGTATTTGTGTGTGTGCACGCAGTTGCATGTATGTGCAACACTTTTAGGCATGCTATATCAGAAAGGGGTTCTCTAAATATCTAGTCTACTTTTGACTCAAAACAGAAGTCTTTACTCAGATGGTTTTAATGTTGTTTGGGATTGTTTAACCCAAAGTTTCATCGGATCATGCCTTACTCAAAAGCCTCCAGTAACTTTCCATCACACTTAGCATGATATCCAAAGTCCTACTCATGGCCTGCAAAGTCTGGCAAAATCTGACTTCTACTACCTCTCCAACCTCATCTTCTCTTCCTTTCCTTCTCACTGATTTAAATATACTGGCTTCCTTGCTGTTTCTTGACTATGGCCACACATGCCTGCTGATGCCTCTGGCACTTTGTCCTTCTCTCCTGTCTACCTGGAACTGTCTCCAAATATTCATACGCCTTACACTGCCATTCCATTTTGGTCTCTTACTTGAGTGTCACCTTTTCAGACATATCTTTTACCCTTTGTAAAATTGCATCCCTCATCACTCTCTCTTCTCTTTTTCTTCATAGCACGTAACATACTATGTATCTGTTTATTTATGTATTTAATCACACCATTAAAGCTTGTCTGCCTTGTTCACTGCTGCATTCCTATTGCTTACAGCAATACTGAACATATAATAAGTACTCAAATATTTGTTGAATGCATCATTATCATTTTAATACAAAAATGAGTTATTCACTTTTATTAAGGGAGCTGTTTTCTGGGGCATGTGGCTTTGAAACTAATGCTAAAAGAATATCCTGTAACACATGGAATCATTTATTTTTATTAACAAGTCAATTCAGTTTTTTTGCAAAATGCGCAATTCCCAAGCAGCTGCTTAAAAACGAAGCAATTTATTTCCAAGATGTTTCCTGCAAGTACCGTTGATGGTGCTAAATATTTATTAAGTGCCAGTGTGCTAAATTAGGTGCTGGTGGACAGTGACCACATTTTAGTCAAGCCCAGTGGGTCCAGAGAGCACAAGGAGGGAAGATGTGGAGTTGGCCTGGTCCTCTTCCTCAAAGCCCTCAGGATTCACTTCCCAGATGAAGGGAGGTGATTTTAGAGAAGGTGTAATTATTATGTGTTAAGTGTTACAATGGCCCCAAGTGTTCAGGTAATTTAGATAAGAAAGTAGAAGGGGACCTTCTCCTGGGTGACTTGGTTGTTCCTGAAATGACTAGGTGCTTCTAAGTTTTAACTGAACTGGCTCAATAAAGAGTTGTTCAAATACGTTTTTGGGTCTGTGCTTTAACAATTGTTCTCTCACTTCCTTTAATTCCTCTGAGTCCTGATTTAGCTTGGGCCATAGCTGCCTGTTCATGGCCAACTGTAGGTCATCCTCCCAGGTTCTCATGATGTTTTCTATTGTCTTGATATTATTGCATAAATTTCCTAAATCCCCAATTACCTGCTGACCTTAGTCCTCAATTTCTCAACCATTTCCTTGAAAACACACTGAGCCTTCATAAATATGGTATTTTAGTATTGTGTTTTAACTAAAACTGGTATTTTAGTTTCATCCTGTTGCTTCTTTGTGGTAAGTCCAGCTCTACCATCTGCCGTCTTTGTCAGCCATTGTGGGTCAGAATTGTCCACAAAGGCTTAAATGAATGGCAGGAGGAAGCCATTCATGTGAGGTAACAACCTACAATGTAGAAGCACATGCAGCTCAGTGGGACTCAGTGGGGGCACTTCTTGGCTGAGAAGGCTGTGTGGTTTAGGGAACTTACTGGCTGAGGCTGGGCGTGCTGTTTCTACTACTGGTTTGAGGTTAAAAGTATATATAAGCTATATACAGCAGTGGACTGTGTTATCTATTTATTTAGGAAAATGTTTGAGACAGTATTATACAAAATTCATACTATACGGGGAGACTTTAATCACAATAGGCACTTACTAGATGGAATTCTGTAACACAACTGACTCTAGCTGTGGTCACACACAAATGAGCACTATGGGCTTTTTACATCTTGTGTATGGTAAGACTATGGGCATAGCTTGTCTTTTAAAGATGTCTGCCTACAAAGGATATTTATATACTATGTATACACGTATAAACATATGTTACAGATATGTGTAAATTTTGTAAAAATCCAATTTAATTTAATAACAATTTACTGAGCACCCACTATGTCCAGACACTTTTCTTAAATACAAAGATGGATCAGAAATAGATCCTGCCCTCAAGGAGTTTAGTGCAGTCAAATGAAATACAGACTTATTCCCTCACTCCTTCCTGGCAACGGTGCATACAGTTTCCAAGACCCAAGAGGCGTTAAACCATTCATTTATTGCTTCAGCAATCACATTACTTTCTAAAGTTGTCACTTGGCTTAGGTTGGGTGGTAAGACACAGTTTGTTTTTTTCTCCTACTTTTTTTTTTCAATAAGCTTTCAACTAAACCAAACAAAAAAACCCAAAAAACCCTAAACATTGCAACTAATTTCAATAAATTATTGTTTAAGGTTTCTTCTATTTTGGCATATAACATGGAAACTATTTTTATTATGTGAAGAGAAAGACAGCTTAGTATTAAGTGTTTAAACTAGACTCAACCCAGGTTGGTTTTATTTATGAAATATCACAAATAGTTAATAAAAGCCAGGGAGAGGGAGAACAAAAAATGCAGGTGAAACAATGAGTAATATGTCAATGAACTGATGACACTTCTCATGTCCTAAAGATAGTTTTCGAAGGTGGAATATGAACTGAGAAACACATTTAGTGTAAACGAATCTCTCTAATCTCTTTTTTTGTATAATGACCTTTCATTCACTCAATAAACAATGAGGGCTGACTATGTGCCAGGCATTTTGCTAGGCACAGAGGAAATGGGAATAAACTAGCTATAGTCCCTGTCTTCAAGGAACACATAATTTAACTGGGGAGCTAAGTGTGTAGACACATGTGTATGGGAGGTGAGAGACTTCTAAAACTTAAATATGCCCATATGCAAAGCTATGACTGGTCAGAACTTTTTATCTCCATATCATGGACACTAAGATTTTTTTTAAGCTTGTTCATGGCATTCCATATTAGTCACCTACTCCATTTGGCAAAGCAGAGCACATGTCATAGACTTGAATTCTGGTCAGAGTCCTGCCAACTTCTAGCTGAGTGGCCTTCGGCTAGTCATACCATCTCTCTGAGAATATTGCCTCATCTGACAAAAATGGAGTAGGTTTACCACAGGAGGATGTTGATATGAGAAAGTACTTTACAAAATGAGAAGTGCTGTAGGGTATGGCTGCATTCTTACAGCTGGTGTTTCATCTGGATGATCTCTAAATTTTCCAGTTTCCCATCTTGCACTTCCAATAGACCAAGGAGTCCATGGATTAATAGTTGGCTTCCAAGGTTAGGATTCTAGCTGAGATCATTTGTAAAGTTTTGGGTATATATGCAGATGCGAATTTTTCTAGTTCCTCAGGTTTCATCAGATTCTCAAAGGGGTCCATGGCTGTAAAAGAACCCAAGACTACTAATCTAGACAGTCTTGGTGTTTTTTGTGGGGTGCAGAAAGTGCCTTGTTTATCTTTATATCCCAATACTTATATCATAATGCCCTGCGCAAAGTAAGGGCTCCTAAATTTGTTACATTAATAAATATCAAAATGGATAAGTGCTATGATGAGAAATATTAACATTCAAAACAAGTCTGGCCTCATCCCAGGGATGAAACATTGAATTCTGATGAAACCTGTCATTGGTTGTCACACAGGGAGAGGTGCCAAATTCAGACTTCTTTCCTTATGTTTTCAACCAACTTGGGGAAGCTCCTTCTCTCCTCTTTCTTGAATTTGCGGATGGTTTTGTTTGCTTGATTGTGTCAAGGCTGAAGGTCGCTCAGTCATAGAGGCCTCCTACAGACTCTTTTCTGAGCACATGGGAAGGATCTGGTGAACAATGCATCCCACAGGAGAGGGCTTGCCTGAAAAGCTGAGCAACTTTGGAGGAGTAGACACAAACCTTTCAGTCATTTGCTTATGTCTACTCTGACTGAATGTTTCTTACACAAATGCAATTATTCTAGTACTAAAACTTTCTTGCACAACTACTTGAGATTGTAAAGTCTATATATGTGCCTCAAACATAAAAATTAATGCAACAGGTTAGGAGATTGGCCTGTCAAATTGCATCACAACTGGAGGCAAAGTGCAAGGTTGTCCATTGCATTGTGATAGCAATATTGAAAAGCTGAAAAACAATCTAAGTGTCCATCAAAAGGAGACTTGCTAAAATAATTATCATATAACTTAACAATGGAATGTTAGTAACCCATTCAACAGAATGAAGTAGTGTAATGTTCAGTATTTCATTGTACAATAAACAATGATATTTTTTAAGTGAAAAGTTTATTGCTTTTAAAACACCTTTTATTTTAAAATATTTGTATACTCACTAGATGTTAAAAAAAACACGATAATCCTACGTATCTTTTACCAAGCCTCCTTCTATGGTACATTTAAAATATATCTTAAAGAAAAATATAATAGGTTGCAGAATGGAAAATATGGTAGGATCCTATTTATGTAAAAATAAAAGTATACCAAACTGTTAACACTAGATATCTCTGTGGAATGGAAAATAACATGCAGCAGGAAAAGGAGGAAAATGAGGGATTTTAATTTTTTTCTTTTTTTTTTTTGAGACTGAGTCTCTCTCTGTCACCCAGGCTGGAGCGCAGTGGCGTCATCTCGGCTCACTGTAACCCCCACCTCCCGGGTTCAAGCGATTCTCCTGCCTCAGTCTCCTGAGTAGCTGGGACTACGGGCGCACACCACCACGCCTGGCTAATTTTTTGTATTTTTAGTGGAGACGGGGTGTCACCATGTTGGTCAGGCTGGTCTCGAACTCCTGACCTCGTGATCTGCCCCTCTTGGCCTCCCAAAGTGCTGGGATTACAGGTGTGAGCCACCACGCCCAGCCTTAATTTTTTTAATTTATAAATATCTACACTATTTAATGTTGCTGTCATTATCTACATATTTATATAGATGCCTATATATCTATATGCAGATATAAATACGTACTTCAAAAAGGAAGTATTACTTTTATTTAGAAAAATACCTCAAATAGCAAATTTAGGAGAATAATTTATATGATGGCAAATCCAGGCTCTAAAAAATTAGTTATTCTCAGCTTGACAGGTTTTTTTAAAAAGGAAGCTATGATGCAGGACTATATTATGAACATTTGATGCCTATTGTCCTAGAACTCAACACTGCAGTGCTTAGACAATATGTCCTGTAAGACCGTACTGTTCGTGAACTACAAGATATATTTTCCATGATTCCATGGATTGTTGGACCCTGTAGCCAAGACTAGAACACACACTTGGAATCCAAAGTATAAGGTAATTCTAAAAGGCCTTGGTTTCTGTATTATAAATATAACTATACTAGCAGAATTATGTTTTGACCATTTCTCCCAGCATTGAATGGGCAGGAACCACTGAGAGCTAGAACTCAAATCTGGCCTTGGTATGCAATCTTGACTATTTTAAGCTCTCTGATTCCCCATGTGCCTTTTATCAACCTTTCTCGATTCTGCAACTATTTTAATTATCTGGTACATGATCAAAAATGCATTCTCAGCTGTATTGTACCAGTCAGTAGTGGGTGACGAGGCCTTCCCACAGCATTTCTCTTTAAGCTTCAGCATACGTATTTGCACTCTTCATCCTATCTATTTGGAGTGGTCCCAAATTCCACAGGCTGCTCCACGGTGGGGAGGTGGAGCAGGAAGGGGAAAATGAAGAAGGCGACTGCTGCTGAACGTCCAGGGTGTGTAACATAATACCCAATAGGTCACTGCTAATGTATTTAAACATTTATTTATTGAGTAATTTATCTCTGGCACATTAGGAGATTGTTAATGGTGTTAGAGAGGAGTAATTGCTATTTCTGTGATTAAGTTGAAAGGAACACAGACACATAGTTAACAAGACACAGTATTTATATGATATTTGTAAGTCATATAAATAGATTTTTCCTTGAATGGTAACCAAAGGCACATGAATCATTCATGGTGTTTATATGACTGAATGAATGCTGATTTCTTAAGCAGAATTAGCAAAGAAGTTGATTCATATGAAGAACACTGTCATTTCCACTTCCTGTTTAATAGAATAGCCTGAATTAAAGAGAACTGAAAAATACCCTCGGCAAGTTACATTAGTAACATTCTCATTCCCTGAAAGACACACACACAGACATGCGTACACTCATGTTTATTCATTAATTCATGCATGCATGCGTCCACCCATTTTCTCACTCAATTTTAATTGCAAGCCAGTTATGTGCCAGATTCTATGTGCCAGGCTGAGGAGATGATGGTGAGCAAAAATAGATCCAGTCTTTCTTCTTATAGGGTGTAAAACATCTGGGGTAAATAATGCCATTAATTAAAAACTACCCAAATGATTACATATTAATAATTACCAATTGAGTCAAGTATTCTAAAGGAAAAGAATAAGTTCTATGAGAATATGTAAGACAAGATACCTGATCTAATGTGGGAGGGTCAGGGTAGGCTTCCCTGCACATGTGGTGCTTGCGTTGAGATCTGAAGGATGACTAGTAGTGCTGGGTAGGAGAGGGTTTGTGCTTGATGAGTGTGTGGGGTTTGTGAGTGTGTGCGTGTGTGTGTGTGGTGTGAGTTGTCCAACACTCAGAACTATATGTATGAAGGCTCTGGGGTGGGAGGGAAGATGAATGTGTCAAGGATTGAAAAAAAATGACAGGTAGCTGAACTGCAGAGAGACAGGGTCAAGTGATTAAGAATGAAATTAGAAAAAACAGGACCCAAAACATGCAGGACATTGGAAGCCAGAGCAAGAAATACACCTTTGAAGAAACATGATCAAATATACTCCCTTCTCCCGTCCCTAACATACATTATACACAAAATGAACAAAAAGGAAACACATGTCCAAAAGACACTGGGGAACTGTGTTATATTTTAAACACTAGTATAATAAAACCGTCCCATATTCTTATTCAAGGTCCTGTATACAACCATGCCAGAAAAACTCCCAAAAAGATTTAATAAAATGAAACACATTTATTTTCATGATTGTCTATTTTGTCCCTTCATTGAGCCCTTTATGAAACTGAGACAATTAAACGTATATGACCACCTTGCAGACATCAGGAAAGTACAAAATTCCCAGCTGGGTCCATAAGGCTGTACTACTTGATAGTGCCTGGTTTAGGCTTTCATTGTGTTTATAGAGCTACTAGAAACTCACACACTGGAGACAAATGGGAACAACCGACAGAAGCTGGATACTTTGCACATTGAGTTATAACAATGGTAATTAATATGGATATTTCTGGGACCCCCAGAACAGTACCTTTGGTGTAAGAGAGACTGCTTACCCTATTATTTGACTCCCAAAGAATTTTGATGATTACGGTGTGTCTTATGTGCCTACCACTTTGCAGAAGCATTTGGCCTGAGAAGATACCACACCCTCTCGATCGTTTTCATAAGAATTGCCTACCATCTACAGATGCACCCACCCAAGCAAAGCCAGCGTGCTCTGCATAGGAAGCCTGAGATGACGGAGTCCACATGCTGTTTATTTAGGCATCATAGCTTTATGACTTGAAAATGTTGACAGAGACATGCATCTACCAGTCACCATGGCAGGGATTCAATAGCCCACTGTGCCACAGAGGGCATGCCTTGGATGTAGAGAGTGAAGACTTTCCACAACTTGTGAATGAGCCCTCTGTGAGTTTAGCCAAAACATTCATGTCAAAGAAATGGAAATCTCCAATAAAACCCATCGCAGGCCAAGCTCAGGAGGGGTGGCTAGCCAATAAATCCTGAACAAGCGGGTTCAAGGGAAAAGGAAAACATATGTTTCATAGGCATGTATGAAAATAATCTCTTCTTCTATAGCTTTTGAAATGAGGATAATGAAATATCAGTCGGTCTTTGAGGATGATAGAAGGAATTCTTTTTGTAAGTTATAAAACAACAGTGTCTGCCTTTAGCAAGTAATCTCAAGAGAGTCACTTTCAGAGTCCAGACTGGAAGAACACTTAACTTCAAAGTAGATCTTTAAAAATACTAATCAGATGGTCCACAAAACTCTCCACCATATGAAAGTTATCTTAACCCAAGTAGGGAAGTCACAGATAGCTGTAAATATCTGTGTGCCTAGCTCTGTGTTAGAAGCAATGGTGAATGTGTGTGTGTGTGGGATGGGGTGGAGTCAGTGGGTATGTGTAGGTGTGTTGGTGGGTGGAGAAAGCCTGCATTCATTCAGGTGCAGGAAAAGGCTTTTTTTTTTTTTTTTTTTTTTTTCCGACCAATTAGGTTTTTGACTGAATGGACCAAACTGACTGTTGTGGTGTCATGGAAACCTAGCCATGGAAACCTTATAGAAATATCAGGAGCTGAAGGGAGGGAGTGTTGAAGAAAGCATCACAGAGAGATTGCTACCAACTGATTCCCATAGATACTATAAAAATAACTCCTTTTATCTTCCTATTTTCAGTGAGAGAATCTCACTATTTGGAAAATCATGCTTGCTATTCTGCAGCTTTTCTTTATAGATAACTAATAAACAACTTGGAAAACACTCACTCATCTCAAATGGAACTGAATTGAATCAGATGTTCAGTTTGGAGGGCTGAAGGAATGAAACTTACCTTTATATCTAATGCAGGCCCCCAGCCTTCATAACTAGTACATCAGCAAGTCCTATTAATTTTATGTCATAAACAGATCTTGAATCTACCTCTCTTTACCCCTACCACCAAGCTACAACATTTATCAGCCCTCCCAGTCCCCAAAGTCCCCTCCTATATGTTTTCATGGCACTCTATGCTTTTTTCAAAGCACCACCCTTTACATGTTCATTTATGTGATTACTTTATTCATTTGTTGTTTTATTAATTCATTCACTTATTCATTCAACAAATATTTACTGAGGGCCTACTCTGGGCCAAACACTGTTTCAGCGACTATTGACCCAATAGTGAAAAAAATAGACAAGGTCCCTACTCCCATGGAGCTTTGAATGGGCACAGACAGGTATAAGCAAATAAGTAGCAAATAAGAGCAATGCCTACTGTCTAATTGGGAAGACAGACATTCAATCCATTATTCCCTCAGCACCCAGTAT
Organism: Nomascus leucogenys; assembly: GCF_006542625.1. Taxonomy (NCBI): domain Eukaryota; kingdom Metazoa; phylum Chordata; class Mammalia; order Primates; family Hylobatidae; genus Nomascus; species Nomascus leucogenys. The sequence continues at coordinate 35,120,338 of NC_044382.1, read as the reverse complement.
GAACTTCAAACACAAATCAGACCAGGTCAGTCTCTGCTGAAATCCTTTCTACGGCTTCCTATTGCACTTAGAATAATATGCGACCTCCAAACATAACCTAATCATGTTCAGCCATTGAAGGTAGTATCTTGGTTTTAAAATATCATTAAGTAAACAAAGAAGGTATTAGGCCTACTTTATGAAAAGCAAATGAACTCTCAAAAGAATGGGTGTCCTCCTTAACACCTTCATTTTCAACATCTGCAATGCATGAGTTGCATTTTGTTTTATGCCATTTTTTTCTATTTATACTCACATAGATAATTTTTAAAAAGGTTAGTTTGATTATCATACCATCTCTTAGAAAACTGTTATTTGATGAGTTATGTGACCTCTCCAAGCTTTAGTTTTCTCCTATATGAAATGGGGATGGTCATATTTTATATCATACATTTGCTTTGCTGATTAAGTGAAACAAAGGGCATATACTTGCAACAAAATAAATGTTTAATTAGATGTTTTTCCCTTTGAGCAAATGAATCAGCGCTCATCATTATTGCTGTAAATAAACAAACTTACTGACATGGGAATGAGAATGTCACTGAAATGAAAATAACATAATTGTTTACTTCACAGCAGGGTGATGGTTGGGGCAAGAAGGCATCTGCGGCCTGGGTCACTGGTAACCTGTCATAGTGACTGAGCTGACACCAAGCCTTGCTCTGAAGCAGGTATTTTTATGCAGTTAACCTTCTCTGGGCTGGTGATTATGCAACATGTTTGTTCCCTGAGCACACATTGTTCTTAGGCGGCCAGCGTGGTCACTAAAAATCCTACCTGTTTTAGAATCTTCCTATTAGTAAATACCAGGCAATGTCACTAAAAAGGATTACAGGCTGGGAAGAGGAACTGAACAAATCTTGGAGCCAAGATGCATCTCCTTTTCAGGTGGTACTTCTCCAGGGGATGATGTCCTTATCCATGAGACCTTGAACTGAATGCAAGCTCATCCCCCATCATTTACCCTTCAATTGCCTCACTCCTACAAACCTGCTCTTTAACTGCTTTTTTAGCTTCATCAACATTTTCTGATCATAAAATAGGATATATAGCAAGAATAAAGAATAAAGATCACTAGCCATTCTACCCTCTCCCTACCTCCAAATAACAACATAACTTTGGTTGACATTTGATTATAGCCTTCCAGGATTTTCCCCCTATTTCTCTATATAGACACATTAACTGGTTTAAGAGCATGGACTGTGGAATAAGACTGCCTGGCTTAAATCCCAGCTGTGTCACTTATTAGCTATGGAGCCTAAGGGAAATTACTTTTAGCTTCTCTGCCTCAGTTTCTTCATCTATAAAATAGAAATATTCCTGGAGTATTGTGAGGATGGGTAATGCATTTAAAATGGTTAGAACAGTGTCCACCAGGTGCTCAATAAATGCTATCTAGATGTATAATTATATGTAAAAGTTGAATAAGGAACACTTCACTATGTGACTTAGGAAAGGGAGGAAGAATGTCTCTACTTCACAGCTGATTTCCCCGAATAAATAGTCGGTACACAAGAAACATTTGTTCAATGAATGAGAGTGTGAACCCATAAATGAATTGATAAAACATGGACGAGTGGATAAATGATGAGAATGGATCAATGTAGTGTAAATGCAGAGGAGCCCAGTGGAAAATTTCTGGCTGAGGAGAATCTGTGGGTCTTAGTGATTTTTCTAGGAATATTTGTAAGACTTGCATTAGGCACTTGAGGCCTTCTTGGTGGGAAGAATAGAAACCCACAGAACTACTCTGGATTGCAGGGGGAAGAAGGGAACTGAATTGTTCAGTGGGTCTGTAACTGACAGTGGAGCTCCTGGTTTCCTTTGTTGTCAGGTCTCTTCCTACTGCTCAACCACCATGCATACCTTTCTGCGGGGAGTGGAAGGCTCCATTCCTGAGTCTGGCTCCTACTTCTCCACGTGCTTAGGAAGAAGCTCCTGATCAGCAAATGCTAGAACTCTTCTCTGAGTCCCAGAACCTCATTACCTGCTGTTTACTTGGGTTTATTTATAGACTTGAAGAAATAACAGAAGTCAGTCACTCATCATGAGGTTTCTGAAAAATCTCTTCAGAACTTCTCCAGGCAAAGTGCCCTATCTTACCTCCCAACTCAGACCAGGGAAATGTATGTAGTTGATAATGTATCTAAGCTCTTGGTGAAAGGCAGCACTCTGGAATGAACCAAATGTTAGTATTTTCCATCATGGAGTTCCTAGAAGAGAGGAGTCTCAAGGGGGCTTGAAGAGGAGGTGTGAAGGGGTGTGTGTCCTGTAGATGCATGGTAGAACGGGCTGAGGGCCTGTCTGAGGCCTGGCATGACACAGGGTGGTTTCACACACGGCTCATGGTGAGGCCTGTTTTCCACCCTCGTCGAATATCATTACATCACTCTTTTCCAGTTATAGGAAATCCAGTGAGTGCTGGCCACAGTATTTCCCTGAGATCCAAAGCAAACAAACCTGCCTCTCCTCAGTCCTGGAGGCTGACGACATGTGAAGGAAAAGCCAATTCATAGTATCTTTCTGTTGGGCCTGAGCAGCTGAGGGTGAACCCACTGGGCAGGGAGGCACTGGGCAGCTTTCTAAGCACATATATGGCCAGAGAGCAGGGACGCACATGCCCATCTTTTTCCTTTTATAAGAAACATTATTTGAAGTCCACTTTTCTATTTGACAGACTACCAGAGCTGGAGTCCCAGCTCTGCTACTTACTAGCTGTTTGAGCTCAGGCAAGTCCCTTGAGCTGCTAAGCCTCAGATTCTTCATCTGTAAAATGTGGATCATAGGAGGACCAATCTTCGTGGGAAACTGGAGCATTAAATGACAGCTTCCATGTGAAGTGCTTAGCACAGTGCTTGATGCATATTACATACTCAGTAAATGTTTTCTATTCTTGTTATCACCCGTTAAGATGATCAGTCCATATTATTTAGGATATTCAGTGCCATTTCTCCCTCAAATGCAGTACATAGTACTTTAAAAAAAAAAAGTAAAAGCGTTTTTGAAATAAAAAATTCACACTGAAATCGGCGGAAGCCATAAGCGAGTAGCTTGAAGAATGTGTATAGAGTGAGTGCCATGTAACCACACCCACATCAAGATGTGCAGCATGAGCAGCTCACGGAAGCCCACTTATGCTCCATTCACATGCACCATTCCCACTTTTCTGACCTCTGTCACAGCAGATCAATTCTTTAAATGAAATCAGTGTCTTAACCACCATCCAAATAAGGAGATAGAACATTTTCGGCAACCCAGATGAATTCCTATCTCACCCAAAGAAAACTGCTCTTTTGACTTCTATTACAATAAATTTTGGTTTTGAGTTTCTATAAATGGGATGATGCAGATGATATAGTATACACTCTTTGGTGTCTGGCTTCTTTTATTATACTTACTCAACCATATGCTTGTGAGATTCATCCATGTTGCTGTGTGGAGCAGACATTTCTTTTTGTTGCTGTATATAATATTGCATTGTATAAATATTCCATAATATATTTGTTTTATTGTTGATGAATACTTGTGCTGTTCCCAGACTTTTGCTATTACAAATAATGCTGCTATGAACATTCTTGCATATATTTTTTGGTGCATATATATACCTTCCTGTTATTTATATATTTAAGAGTGAAAGTGGCTACATCATAATGTCTGTATGCATTAGTTTTAGTAGGTAATGCCAAACAGTTTCAACATTGTACCAATTTACATCACAGCAGTATATGAGAGTTCCAGTCACTATACATTCTCATCAACACTTGTGATTACAAGTTCCTTTTAAAAAATTTAGCTGTTCTGGTGTAGTGGGTGTATTGCATTATCTCATTGTAGTTTTCGTTTGCATTTCTCTGATGAGTAAGATGTTGAGCTCTTATATTGGCCAGTTTCATATCCTCTTTTGTGAAGTAGCTGCTCAAATATTTTTGCCCATTTTTTCTGTTGGATTATCTGACTGATTTAGGTGAATTTAAAATGTAAATATGTTCTGGAAACACAGAATATACAGATATTTGTATGCAAATATCTTTTCCCACACAGCAGGTTGTCTTTTCATTCTCTTGATAATATTTTTTGATGAGCAGAAGTTTTAAATTTTAATATAGTTGAATTCATCAATCTTTTTCTTGTGGTTGGTACTTTTAATGTCTTATTTAAGAAAATATTGCTTATCCTGATGTGATGGAAGTATTTTCCTATGTTATCTTTTGAAAGATTATTGTTTTTCTTTTCATATCTGAAGTTGATTTTTATAAATTTTGTGAGGTGGGTACAGTACTCTTTTTTCCTTCTTTTTTTCTCATATGGGAATTCAATAGACTCAACACTGTTTGTTATAAAGGCCTACTTTCCCTATTGCAGAGTAATAACACTATTGTCAGAAATTTGGTGACCATATATGTAGGGGTCTTCTTGGGATTTTAATTTAAAAAAAAATATGCTTTTTACCCCCTTAAAATATTTAACTTGTGGGCCAGGCAAAGTGGCTCATGCCTGTAATCCCAGCACTTTGGGAGGCTGAGGCAGGTAGATCACTTGAGGTCAGGAGTTCCAGACCAGCCTGACCAACATAGTGAAACCCTGTCTCTATTAAAAATACAAAAATTAGCCAGGTGTGGTGGTGCATGCCTGTAATCTCAGCTACTTGGGAGGCTGAGGCAAAAGAATTGCTTGAGCTCAGAGACAGAGGTTTCAGTGAGCCGAGATCGTGCACTGTACTTCAGCCTGGGTGACACAGCAAAACTTCGTCTCAAAAAAAAAAAAAAAGTTTAACTTATGATTTTGTGATATTGGATACACAGATCCATGTCCCAAAAGCAACACCTTCTTCCGTTCACAAAAAAATTTAGGTTTGAGATGAACTCCCAAAGTTCTTACACTGAAATAATTTTTTTCTTTTTCTTTTTACCATACTGAGGTGGACACTAATTTCAAAGGATAGAAGTACTAAGAAAGTAATTACAAGTTTGCCTGTGCATCAGCAGGAATCAGCCCATAGTGCAGTGATTTCATACAATTTATGATTGGTAAATATTTTTGAAAACATGTTATTTTCTACTCAAATGTAATTGGATACTACATTCAATATAATGATCAATATCAACTGAGATTCTAACACTTAAGAGACAGTAAATAGATGACATGATCCTCATGTGATCATGGCAGACACTGCTAATTATGACATTCTCCACCATATATATGGTAAATATATGACATATGGGCTCCCATGCCTGCCTGTGATCATGGCAGACACTGCCAATTAATCGTGGCATTCTCTACTGTATAGCCCAGAGGTGGCCTCAGAATCCTTCTCAATGTAGAGCCCTAGGCATTCACTACCACCAATTGATTAGATTTGTCACATAAAATGAAACCTACTTGCCATTATTAACTTAGAATTTCTGGCTGAATTCACCTCTACTATATCCTTAAAGCTCCTAGAATCCTGCTTCTTCCAACATAATCATCCTACATTTTTCTCTGAATTGTCTGTATTATGTGAGCTGTGATTGAATCATTTACAGTGGTATGAAAGAAGACAACTGGCTGGCTGGCTGGCTGGCTGGCTAGCTGCCTCCAGCGGGCCTGCTTGGGTAGGCAATTCCTTGGTTGGGTAAGCTCAGGACAGGACCTAAGCCTCACCTTTGCAGCTTATAAAGCTTCATTCAATCAGCTGTCCCTGAGTTTATCAGGCTACCAGGAACTAACTTATAAAGAAATTAACAGGAGACAGATTTATAAATCAGAATGCTGACTGACTGATTGGTAGTGGGGTCACAAACCTTTCCAATGGGTAGAATATTGGTTTCTACTACTCAGGAGAGCCACTCTCTTGTATAGAGCTACCTGAAAAACTGAATTAGTAATTGGAGGTTTAGTGGTTCAGAGCGCAGACTCTGCACTAGGACCTCAGAGTCTAGCTCATGGTGATTTTAGGCAAGTTACCTTTAGCTTCTAAATCTGTTTTCTCATCTTTACATTGGGAGAGGGGGTGATAGTAATTACTTCTGAGGGTTCAGTGCACAGATGCATATATATCATTTAATCGCTTAGGGTCAGGCATGTAGTAAGCAGTCAATAAATGTTAAATTATTAGTATAGATTCAGCACAAAGGGAATGGGGTATTTTTAAGGACTTGTTTTGTCCAGACTATGGAAAATCTTTGAACTCCTTTGCTCCTTCTTTTTCTTCTTTCTTCTTTTTTTTTTTTTGAGACAGAGTCTTGTTCTGTCGCCCAGGCTGGAGTGCAGTGGTGTGACCTCCGCCTCCTGAATTCAAGTGTTTCTCCTGCCTCCGTCTCCTCAGTAGCTGGGACTACAGGCATGTGCCACCACGCCTGGCTAATTTTTTGTATTTTTTAGTACAGATGGGGTTTCACCGTGTTAACCAGGATGGTCTTGATCTCCTGACCTCGTGATCCGCCCGCCTTGGCATCCCAAAGTCCTGAGATTACAGGCATGAGCCACTGCACCAGGCCTGCTCCTTCTTAGAAGCAAAAATAAATTGGTTCATGTGATAAAGTATCTGTCACACTTTCTTTCTGTTGGATAGTTTTGGATGAATAAAAACTCTTAAACACAAAATCCCCATTCACTAGATTTCATGCTCATTTCCCTCTTCTTCCAAAACCAGTCATCATTCGATTAGATAAAATAAAAGGACTAGGTTTTACCATTTATATTGGTCATGTTCTAATCCTGAGCATAAAAGCTGGCCACCTTGCTTGGACAACAGGCAGAGAGATAATTTGGTCTTTTGATTGGCCTCAGGAGATCTCCTATTTCCTTGATAAAGACTTGGGAGACGTAAGGAAGAACATCAATGTGCAGGTGAGTATATTTTTATTGTAATTTTACTGGAGGTGGGGTGAGGAGGAAGATGAGTATGTTTCCTGAGCGGCTACTGTATGTCACAAGCACTTCCCATGTGCTACTTCACTTAATCTTCGTAACAACCCTATAACATGGAAGTCTTTATCTATGCTTTATGGGCAATGTCCAGAAGGTGAATAATTAGCCTAAGATCCCACAGCCAGCAGGTGGTGGATTTGAACATTTGATGAACTTGAACCCAGAGCCATCTGATATCAGAGTTCATGTTCTCTGAACTCATGACACCTTACTGGCTACTTTTAGCTGAATTTTCAGAGGTTGACATTTCTTCTCACCTCATATGGAAGATTATAGTTTGCAGACTCTATTAGTGTGATTACAAAATTTTTGTCCATTTATGTAAGTATGAGAAGATAGACATCAGTAAGGAGATCTAGAAGAATAATACCCAGTGGGAGGGAGAAATTGTTTAAACAAGTGGTTCACAGTCTTGAGTGTTCATCAGAGTCACCTAGAGGGCTGGCTAAAACACAGATGGCTGGGCCCCACCCTGAGTGATTCAGTGGGTCTGGGGTGGGGCCTGACAATATGCATTCCTGACAAATTCACTGGAGAATTTTGACAAATTCATATAGGTGAATATATATATTCACCAATATATATATATATGTATATAGTACTAACTTACAAAATCACAAGGTCCCACAATAGGCTGTCTACATGCTGAGGAGCAAGGAGAGCCAATCCGAGTCCCAAAACTGAAGAACTTGGGGTCCGATGTTTGAGGGTAGGAAGCATCCAGCATGGGAGAAAGATGTAGGCTGAGAGTCTAAGCCAGTCTCTCTGTTTTCATTTTTCTGCCTGCTTTATATTCGCTGGCACCTGACTAGATGGTGCCTCCCAGATTAAGGGTGGGCCTGCCTTCCCCAGTCCACTGACTCAAATGTTAATCTCCTCTGGCAACACCTTCACAGACACACCCAGGATCAATACTTGCATCCTTCAATCCAATCAAAGGGACATTCAGTATTAGCCATCACAATGCTGATGCCGCTGGCCCAGAGATTACACTTTGAGAAACACTGGGTGATTTAAAGAGGAGGGAGAGAAACAGGTGGGAGTAAGAGTGGAAAAGACAGTGGGCTAGAGAGTTAAATATCCACTAAAAGCTGTACTCTCCTATGGCCACATATTCTATGTTTTACAGGATTTATGCTCTTGTCTATCACTTCCAGCATCACTCCAGTGTCCCCGTTGATTCTGGGAGCAGTAGAGATGTGGTTGAACAGGGTAAGGACAATGAGGGCCAGTAGTAGAGAAAGAATGAGGTGGCTGTGAATTGGGTGGATTAGATGGCAGCTCTGTTACCTGCCAGCATCCAGATTGCCCTTTCCTGAGGGAGAACTGACTCTGGCTAGGCCCTATGAAGGGAGGGGTGGGCTAGAATTAGAGCAGTAGCAGGCAGCAGATCCTCTTGGGCCATTCCAGAGTGAAGAGTGTGGGCAGCCAGGCTTCCAATGGGGAAGGTTCAAACCACAGAATTTGCTCTTGAGTCACTCCCCCTTGTTTCTGTACTGATATTTGAACCAAACCAAGCTATAGTTTTCTGATCAAACTGCTCCCCACGCACTCCTCTGTTCCCACCAAATTGCAAAATAGAAGAAAAATTGAAGAGGAGACTCTTTGGACCCTTGCCATGGTAGGCTTGGAAACTCAGCTGGGGAAACGGAGCATGAAAAGGTTAAGCAACTTGCTTTACTACTTACTATCCAATATTGGACTTTGGGTTTGGAACTTGGTTTGAGGTAGATAGGGAAAAATATTTCCTCCTTAACTGATTGTTCTTGGGCAAACAAGAATGTCAACGAATCTAAAAAAGAAGCTTTATCTGCAGTTATCTTCCTCAGCGGAGGTGTTTGTTTTATATCTCTCTAGCTTCATATGTGGCTTTAGGTGAAAATAATAGTGATTAATTTCAGGCATTGTTGGCTTTTACTGAGCAATAGGTGTGAAAGATTCCTGAGAGGCCTGTTTTCTTGGCCTTGAAGGAGAAATGCTATGTTAGATGTTTCTAGTCATTTTGAGAGGCAGTGTGGTGGTAATTTATGTTTAGGATACATTTCTTGAGCACCTACTATGTGCCAGGTACTGGTAGGTGCCAGTAGTAGCAGCAATGAAAAGATCATTGTTAAGTGTTAAGACCAGGTTTGAATCTTAGCCGTATGCTTCCTAGCTGTATGCCACTTTGCTTTTCTGAGCTTAAATTCTATCTATAAAATGGCTGTACACTCAGCACACAGGGGTGCTGCAAAATGGCTTTGAAAATCATAAAGAGCCATGTGAGTACAAGGTGGCAGTATTGTAGCATTTGAGCTACCTTCTCTTGGCATTATACAGTCAGACATTATTGTGTGGCCTGGGATTAGCACAGTGCTTGACACATAGGGGTACTCAATAGCCACTTATAGAAGGAAGGAAAGAGGTAAGAGGCGAGGAAGGAAGTCCAATGAGTAGGTCCTCAGCAGTTGCACTTCAGTTTCAGTTCTTCTAGAGCAAAGGTCCCTGATAAAGTGGTAAACTATCTATGGTTAGGCGAGAGCTGAATTGTACTTGTGGCGATTCATTCTGGGTCAGTCTAAGCACTAATCCGCATTCTCTTGTCCACTGATCATTGATCCTTGAATGTGGACTTTGGTTCTGAGGTGAAATCTCCTCTGAAACATAACCACCCTACTTCCACTCTGCCATCTCACTGGTTTGTTTGGGGGATCGAATTAGATTAGCAGATGTAATTGTGCCTTGAAAATTGTGAAGTATGATACAGAAAAGATATTTTCTTCTATTTTTATACACAACTGCCTCACACTAAGTTTTCAACGAAAGGCTTAAAGGGAGGTCTCATATTTATTTTCATGGCTTGCCATGGTCGTGCTTTCTCATGAACTTGGGGAACTACTGTGGGAAGTTGAAAACAAGGTATTTTTAAGTAAGAAAAAATAACTTTTTTGAACACCTTTAACAGGAACCCCACAGTGAAAACAATAGGTAGTAAGAGAAGTGAATAAGAATCTTACCGTGAAATAGAGAGAAAGGAACTAATGATCAGCAGCTAGCAGGGAAGGCAGGAAGGAGAACTGGCAATGGATGATCAGGAGTTCATGGTAGATGGTGGAACTGCTCAGAGAAAACATCTGCTGACGCAGCCACAGACTGATCTTCCCTGGATGGAGGTGGCCTTGTCCACATGAGGTCCAGGATCTCCTCACTTTCTCCAGTGGTAGCAATTACTGATCAAGGACCTCTGCTTTGCTAACTACAAGCTGAAATATGCCCTAGTCCTGTGGGTGAGCCTCCACAGGAGGTTGCCCTTCAAATATAGACAGGGGCCAGGCAAAGTGTATAAACAAGTGAAGTTTGCAGGAAAAATAAACAGGGAGTTCTGAGAACTGGGCAAACTCAAGAACACATGCGTGGGCTGCAGGCAGCAGTGGATCCAGTTCATTAAAGTCATCTGGAATACGATCCAGTTTTTCTAGATCATCAACTTTTTAAGAAAAGGAAGAAATCTGTATTTGTAAAATAAAACCTACCAATCTTAAATGTTAGATATACTGTGTGGGACTGGCAAACTATCTCCCTGATTTACTTGTTTGCCATCTCTGGTGTAAATTCTCATATGCGTCTCAAACATGCTTTTATTAATTTGTGTGAATTTCTCATAAGAACCATAAGCACAAGCCCTACATATTCACCATCTCAGAGCACCCTGACCTCTTCCCTCTTAGAAGAGTTACTGTACATCTGGTGGGGATGCAGTCAATACAGTGCAGTGGTTATGAGCTTGGGGTCTAGAGTTAGATGCTCTGGGCTCAAATCCCTGCTTTAGCTTTTCCCAGCTGTATGACCCTAAATCGGACATTTACAATTTCTTTCTTTTTTCCAGAAAAAATATTTATTGAGAGCAACCATCATACCAGCACTGCCTTAGGCCTTCTGGGAATATGGTTGTGAACAAGTTAGGATGTCTGTTCTGGAGGGATTAATAACATGACACATTCTGGATCATAATAACATAGCTTAACGGCACTGAAAATGAGCACATCAGAATAAACCGTAAATAACACCAACCACTAATGCTTACATTTAAAAGTAATAGTGGCATCTAAAATAACCTTTCAAATAAAAAAAAAAGTCATTTTCAACATGTACTCAGCTATGTTTTTTTTTCTTCAGACAATAGCAGGGATGACACATATTAGAATCTAAAATATATCAGTTCAGGCTTTTAGAACAGTCATGCGTCACTCCATGCCATTTATTTTTTTTTGTCAGATGAGGATAATAGCACGTTCTCTATTGATTTTAATCCATTACTGTAAGCATTGAATATTATTGACATTATAAAGAACAGCACCCTTGCAAGATTTATTTTATGAGAAAAAAATATTTAAGATTTGCCTCTTTCTCTTAAAGTATAGCAAGATTGAAGAAATAGCCAGTGCTAGGTATTGCAGAGGCAGACAGAATCACTATTCTTCAGGGGCTCATCAGTTACAGTTAGTCTCTCTCGCATTTGCTTGCGTATCTTTATAATGCCAGGAACAAGGGGGTACGCAAAAAATCACAAATTGATATGTGTAGAAGATGTTGACAGTGATCCATTGTTACGATAGGGTACAATGCACTCTGTGTTTTGATGCAGTGGTAGGAGTCAACGATTCTCAGTTTTACTAGAGAAGATGTGAGCAATTGCTTTTTTATCCAGAACTTAACCTTTGTGAGTCCTGGGTTTCTAATCTGACACAGAGCTAATTATCCTTTGTTCTTCAAAAGGGTTTTGTGAGGATTAAATGAAACATATATAAACTACTTGTGGCCATTCTCGGCACATAGCAAACACTGAATAAACATTAAATATTCTCATTGTTGTTAATAACAGTTAAGTAGTTAGGTTTTCAAGCATTTTAGTTTAATCCCACTGTTATTCTCTTTTGAAGCAGCAGCTCTGAGACTTCCAGTTTATAACCCACAGAGTCTGGGGTCCAGCACCGGTCCTCAAATGCTGGATGATGACATTTGCACCACCATTGTCATCACCATTATTATTACCACTGTGTCTGTTATCGTCACCATCATCGTCACCACTAGAACTATTGTTTACTGAGTACCATCATGTCCCAGTTCCTGTGTTGCTTCCATATTCATTCTGTTTATATTCTCACAGCAACCCTATGAATTTAGGAATTATTTCCTCCTCTCCCCACTTTACAAATGAGGACGATGAGGCTCTCAGGAATTAAACACCCAGCGCAAGGCCACCGCTGAAGAACATCAGAGACAGAATTCAGACCCAGACCCGTCTGACCACAAAGGCTGAGCTATTTTCCTTACATCACGCTCCAGATCCATTTGGGAAATGGAGGTGGTGGGAGTTAGATTACGTAACTGGTCTTGGATAGCTTGGCGTTCTGAGGTGCGCGTCCCTTTACATTTTGGTACACTGCTATCATTTTGTCTCTTTCAGATGGCTGATAGCAGTTTATTTATAACTGAGAACTGACAGTTTGTTTATCCAAATAGCTCTTTGAAAGGTTCCAATTATGGTTCCGCCACATCTCTGAAGGCTAGTGGTGGAAAGGCAAAGTGATGCTATCTGTGCTGCCGGCTTAGGTACAAAACACAAGAAAATGCCATTCTTTGAGAGGAGGCCCTGATTGGGGCAGAGACGGCCATGTCCCGAGAGAGATCAGCACTAAACAGACCTCCAGAATGGATGCTGACTATCTTCCAGTTCATGTCTTTAGTTGTAATTAATTCTCCTAGGCAGGTCCATGTGTCACAGATATAACTAGGAAGTCTTTTGTCTTGTGTGACTTCCAGAAGGTGGTTTCTTCCTAGCCTTGATTTACAATCTCAGCCATGTGGATATAGCTTCCCTTCTCACTCTGCCTACCATCGAAGTGAGGTAGTTAGTCCCCAGTGGCCTTTTAGTCCTCAGTCCTCTGTGATGGAGCAGCTCCTGTGAGCAAGACCCTATGCTTAGCACCAGAGAGACACTAAAGAGAGATTCAGAACCTTCATCATGTTGGAGGAAGAAATGAGATCAAATTTGTAAATTTGTAAACTTGATATCTGGGTGCCCATTTTTTCAGCGTGATTCCGTACTTTTGAGTGACTCTGCATGGAAGTGAAAGAACTTACTCAGCAGAGGCAGCATAGCATAGACAGAAGCTTGTCAGACATCTTCTGTCACAAACTTGCTATGTAAGCTTGGGTTCACTGCTTCATCTTGAGTCAGATTTTCTGGATTCACTTCCCAGCCTTGCCACATATTGGCTGTGTGACTTGAGCAGGCTGGTTAATTCCTCTGTTTCTCAATTTTATTATCTGTAAAATGGGGATAACTTTCTCACATAACTGTTATGAGAATTAAAAAAGATAATGTATGTAAAGTGCACTGTGTGCCTGGCATATAGTGCCGAGTGTTAGCTGTAAAAATAATAATAAAAAAGAATAAATGTTACTAATATTATTAGTGTGTTTCAGGGCTCAGTGCTAATCTTGCTCTTTTATAGCTGTGCTCACTCTGTGATGACCTCATCCTCTTATGACTTTAAATACCATCTCCAAATTTGTAGCTCAAGCATCACCTCCTCTCCTGAGCTTCACACATGCACATGCATCTCCATACGTATCTATGTATGTATACGTATTTATATATTTTTTGCATAGACATTTAATGGGCCTCTAAAACTCTACAAGTCTCTAACTTAATTCCTGTTTATCCCCCTACTCCACCAAACCTCCTCCTCTCCCAAGCTCAGTAATGTCAGCTCCATCTCTCCTAATGTTCAGGTCAACAAGCTTGGGGTCACCCTTGACTCCTCTGTCTCACTGCCCTCTAGCTTCTCCATTGGCAGATCTTGTCGGTCCTATGTTCACACATATCCAGAATCTGATGGCTTCTCACTACCTCCACCACTTCCATGCTGGCCCCAGCCATTGTCCTCCCTCCCCAGGATGACTCCAACAGCCTCCTCCCTGGTATTCCTTCTTCTCCCCTGGCCTCCCTTCAGTCTATTCTTGCACAGTGGCCAGACTGATTTTGTTAAAATATACATCCGATCATGTCACTGCTCTGCTCAGTACCCTGCAATGTCTTCCTATCACCCTGAAAATGAAATGCAGTGTTTCGCTAAGCCTGTAAGGCTCTTCATGCCTGGCCCACAGCTTGCATGCTGATTTCATCTCCTATCATCCCAACCCTCTCTCATTGAGCTCAGCACCAATCATGCTCCCCTCGGAGCCCTTCACTTCCTGGCCCTTCAGGCTGGAATGATCTTGCACTGGAAGTTCACATGGCCTGTCCCTTATCTCCCTCAGGTCCCTGTTCAAATGTGCCAACCAGAGCAGTCTTTCATGTTTACCATATAAAGGATAAATTCCATCTCTTGCCCTCCACTACTGTCTTATTTTGCCTTATTTTTTTAATAGCACATATTCCCTTCTTACCTAGCATATGTTTTTGTTATTGGTGTTTATTGCCTCTCTAGAACATAAGCTCCATGAGAGCAGAATATTATTTTGTTCACTGTTGCATTCTCATCATCAGAACAGTGCCTAGTACTTAGTAGGCAATCAAGCAAACATTGTCTTGTTATGAATGAAAGAAAGGAAGGAAGAAGACTCATCATGAGCCTACTTTTTCCTATCTCTAAAGTAAAGTGGCTGAGTTAGAGGCTTTGTAAAAGGTCCCTTCCAGCTTAAAAACTTTATGACTCTGTGAGGTCCACTGAATTCTCATGCATTGGATTCAGTTCATATCTCTTAGCAAGGCCAGTTCACTCAGAAGGCAAGAGTGCTTCTTCACAATAAATTAAGCCATTTACCACCTCCCGCCAACACCAAAAATCTCATGAACAGAATTAGACTGTCTAAAAAGATCGTCTTCAGCAAATTTCAGACCTGCTCACTCTTAACCCCAGCACTGGTTATTTTTCATGCGCCCACTGCAAGCATCCATTCCGTGGGCCATCCACCCCCACTGCCTTTCTCTGTGACTCAGGAGGCTGATCTGTGGACTGCTTTCCCTGGGTTCCTTCATCGGCCAGCTTTGCTGGCTGGGTTTGGCCAATGGAAGCAGAAAATTCAGAGGAGGAAGAGAGGAGCCAGAGTGTTTTGTCCCTACTCGCTCTCTGTCTTTCCACTGCCATCTGGCCATGAGCTGTGAGCCTAGCTCCAGCCAGGCAGCCTTTGCTTCTCAGCTCCAGCTCCCACAGGGCTCCCACAACACTCTTTCCTCCCCTTTCTTGTTAGCTTAAGGGGTGGAAATGTCTTCTGGCCGTTGCTGGCCCCTGAAGCTTCAACATTCCTCATTGGCTTCATTTACCCTATTGATAATTCCTTCATTAAAGTCTCTTCAGTTAGACTCCATGCATGGAATTCTATTTTCTGCCTACCAAAATATTTACAGGATATTAATTAAGTAGAGAGTGAGTCTATTTCCTTTGTACTTTAAAAGGTGTATAAGGGTTGGGTGTGGTGGCTCACGCCTATAATCCCAGAACTTTGGGAAGCTGAAGTGGGAAAATTGCTTGAACCCGGGAGTTTGAGACCAGCCTGAGCAATGTAATGAGGTCTTATCTCTACAAAAAATCAAAAAAATTAGCCTGGCATGGTG
Source organism: Nomascus leucogenys (assembly GCF_006542625.1). Classification (NCBI taxonomy): domain Eukaryota; kingdom Metazoa; phylum Chordata; class Mammalia; order Primates; family Hylobatidae; genus Nomascus; species Nomascus leucogenys. The sequence goes on along the minus strand of NC_044382.1, from coordinate 35,104,785 downwards.
GTGTGTGCCTGTTGTCCCAGCTACTTGGGAGGCTGAGGCTGGAGGATCACTTGAGCCCAGGAGTTTGAGGCTGCAGTGAGCTATGATTGTGCCACTGCACTCCAGGCTGGGCAACAGTGAGACCTTGTCTCAATAAAACAAGACAAAACAAAAACAAAAACAAAAAAAACAACCACACACTACGGAAAAACAGACATAAAGTATGAAATATGTAGGCCTTTCTGAGTAAACACTTGAGACTATGTGTGTTGGCTATACATTCGTTTAGAGCTGGACTTAGAGATCTTTCACAATCTGGGGAGAAATCAGTAAGTCTTTTTCACTTGGTTCAATTCCCAGACCCATGAAACAAGGACTTCTTGGGGAAACTCATGGGTTGACACACAGTGGAAGTTCCGCTGATACATACTTTAGAGTGGGGGTAGAAAAACCTGGCTGAGTATTATTTAATTTGAATATTCTTACTGCCCAAAGGAAATGCTGTACTCATCCTCTGTATGGTACAGGTATGAAAAAATCCCTCTGCATGCCTTTCTTGGAAGAAGAGTTTCAAATTCTTTTTCTTTTTTCAGAATAGTTCTGCACATTGTTGAAGAAACAAGCCTTAAATCCGGAGAGCTGGGTGACAGGGCAGTGGCAGAGTGCCAGGAAACATATTATCATGTGTGCTAACCCTGTTTAAGAAAACAGATCATTTTAAACTTAAGCAGGTTACATAAAAAATGAAGTGAAGTATGACCAAGGGGCCCTTGCAGAGAGACTGTAAAATGAGACTTTAATACAAGCCAAAAAAAGAAAAAAAAAAAGAAAAAGGAAAAATAAAGGAAAGAATATAAATATGTGGGGAGGGACAAAAGAGTTAAAGGAAAAGCCAAGTTAATAATAAAGTAAATTATTGTATTCTTTCACCTCTGTACTTTTGTTAGGGATAGAAACATATCACTGAAAAAATATATATATATTTAAAAATAAAAATTTTCAGCTAATTTGGGCTATCCAGCCATCACCACAATAAAGAATGAGCTAGACTTCCCCATATTGTGAAGGGCACTAAATTCACAAATGTGAAGTTGTGGATAGGAAAGCTTTTATAAACTGCAAGGTAGCAATGATTTGTGTGTGTTTATTTCACCTTTGTAGGATACTGAACATGTGCATTCTTCAAAGTATGAAGGATTTGAGTTCACTGAATAGTAAGCCCTCTCATTCCTACTGGAGAGAGGAGAAAGGAAAGCAGAGGCTCAAAACTGGGATGAATGCCTGATGAAGGGAGAGTTGCTGTCTCAGCCAGATCTTTTGATTTGCCAGCTACTGAGGCACCAATCAGAGCTCTTAGCTGAAGCTCACAGGAGATCTGTGACTTAAGACCTGGCCGGGACATGCATATTTTCAATAGGGCCCTAAAAGAAGACTGTATTCTGAGATGAACTCCTTATCTCCCTCCCTAGTTCCATAAGCAGGGCCATTTGAGAATCTTCCTGAATCTTCTGAATCTACTGTAGCTCACTAGGTCCCTTCTTTGCAAGATGGTCCGTATGCCTAGGACACTGCACTAAGGGGTTTCCTCTCCCAGCAGTCTGGTAGTCCTTCTTTTACCAGCAAACAAAAGCTATGTGACACATTGTGTTTATTCTTTATTTTCTCTTATGAGTTAATATAATTCATCATGTTTCTCTTTTTGGCTCTGTGGACAGAAATCTCAGCAAATGTGGTAACATTCTGTGTGTGTGTGTGTGTGTGTGTGTGTGTGTGTGTGTTTCAACAGCAAAATTTTTTCTTCAATGCAAAGCCTACACAGGAGTTTGATATATAAAAGAATTAACAGGCCAGGCGCGGTGGCTCACGCCTGTTATTCTAGCACTTTGGGAGGCTGAGGCGGGCGGATCACGAGGTCAGGAGCTCGAGACCAGTCTGGCCAATATGGTGAAACCCGGTCTCTGCTAAAAATACAAAAAATTAGCTGGGCATGGTAGACCCGAGATTGCACCACTGCACTCCAGCCTGGGCGACAGAGCAAGACTCTGTCTCAAAAAAAAAGGAAAAGAAAAGAAAAGAAAAAAAATCTAACAAGGTGCTATTATGAGTGGCACAGAAACAGAAAAGCCTATAAGTTTGGCCCCTTCTTACTGTCCATCTTCCTTGGTGGGCTCTAAGTCACCTCTAAGAATCCTCTTAGGGCAGGGAGGATTTCTCAAACAAACAAGACCCAGAAATCACATGCCACAAAAGAAAAGATCGATACCTGTACTATGTTAAATCAGTTGCTATATATTTTTTTAAAATAGCACCCTAAGTGAAATTAAATAAATAAGCAATCAACTGGGAGAAGATATTTGCAACTATTATAACAACAAAGAAATTTGTTTATGGATTATATAATGAATTGCAAATGAACCAGAAAAGACAAAACTTCCAATTTAAAAAAAATGGAGAAAATATATAAACAATTTCCAATAGTGGGAAAGTGACCAGTAAAGATATGAAAATATGGTCAACCTAACTAGTAATTATGAAAGTATAATTAAATGAACAATTTTGGACATATCAGACAGGGAAATGTTTTAAAAGTCTGACCATACCTATGTGAGGATGTGGGGAAACTGACATGCTCCTGATGGTTTTGTGAACTGGTCAACATTTTGGTTCCCATTTACAACACCCCACTTTCTGAAAGCCTTTCTGCAGAAGTATGTGAGGTATATAAACAATAGAAAGCTACTTGGTAGCCCTTCATGTTCCTCATCATCAGCATACACCCAATTTATTATCTCACAGTGCTGTAGACCAGAAGTACAGGAGGCTGGGCTGCTTTCTCTGCTCTGAGGTGCATAGGTCAAAATCAAGATGTAGGCTGTATTAGTCTGTTCTCACGCTGCTAATAAAGATATACCTGAGACTGGGTAATTTATAAAGAAAAAGAGGTTTAATGGACTCACAGTTCCACCTGCCTGGGGAGGCCTCACCATCATGGCAGAAGGTAAAGACGTGCCTTACATGGCCACAGGCAAGAGGGAATGAGAGCCAAGCAAAAGGGGGAACCCCTTATAAAACCATCAGATCTTGTGAGACTTATTCACTACCATGAGAACAGTATGGGGGAAACGGCTCCCATGATTCAATGATCTTACCAGGTGCCTCCCAAAACACGTGGGAATTATGGGAGCTACAATTCAAAATGAGATTTGGGTGCACAGCCAAACCTTAACATATCCAGATGAACTCTTACTTTTTTCCCTCCCCTCATTCCCATCCCTATGAAATCTGTTATACCTTTACCTTAGCCATATCTTCAGCCTCCCCAAGGTCTAGGGGGAATCTACTTTCAGGATCATTCAGGTTGCTGGCAGAGCTCAGTTGCATGTGTATATGAGGCTTTGGTCTTGTTTTCTTGCTAGTTTTCTGGTCAGGGTTGTTCTTCACTTTCTGGAGCTTCCTGTATTCCTTGGCTCATTGCTCGTTCATTTCCAAAGCCAGCAACAGTGGGCCGAGTCCCTCTCACGCTTCGTGTCTTTCCTGCCTCTTCTGACTGACTCTTCTGCCTCTTCTGCCTGCAAGGGCTTAGGTGATTACACTGCGCTCAATCCAATAATCCAGGATCATCTTCCCATCTCAAGGACTGTGATTTCAATCACATCTGCAAAGACTCCTTTTGACATGTTGAGTAATATATTCATAGACTCCAGGAATAGGATGTAGACATCCTTTGGGTGCTGTTACTTTCCCTACCATGCCTCTTATTCAACTATTTTGGGAAAAATAACAACACAACAAAAATGATTAAGATAATAAGGCCAGTGTCATAGGTGACAAAATGGAGGTCTAGTCAATCCTGGTTCCAAGATAAAAAATCAGGCAGCCTGACTCCAGAGCCCACACTCTTAACAATGATACCACTGCAAAAGTGCCTGGCCTAGAAATTCTAGATTTGTAGAGATGACAGATTACTGTGTGGTTCTCATTCCCATGATCCCTTGTGAATTTTCCTGCAGGGTTCTAATATGGGAATGATGTTATGGGGGGTCTAGAGAGATAGGGTTTGAAAGTTCTTTCCAGTTGAAGAGTAAATATGGATCTTTTTATTCACATATTAGTGACATAGTCATGCCTCTTCTGTATATGGATCTCATGATCTATACATATGAATTCCATGGTAGTGGCATGGATCTTATGATAGTGACAAAGTCATGGGTCTTATGTATGTCACATATACATGTATTATGGGATGTAGGTAGAATCAAATATAAAATTAACCATCATAGAAAATACGGTTTATAAAGTGAGAACAGTTTATTATAGCACAGAAATAAGTTAGTATTTATTGAGCACCTAGGAATTACCAGGCACCACATTAGGCACCTGGGGTATAAAGTGAATAAAACAGACCAAAAGAAAAAAAAAAACAAAACCCACAAGGGCTTACATTCTAGAGGTTGCTGGGAGACTGACAATAAGCAACATGTATTACGAATTAGTAATTATATAATAGGTTAGAAAGTGGTAAATGCTTTGGAAAAAATAGAACAGGATAAAGAAGATCACCAGTGGTGGAGGGAGGGCAGATTTCAGTTTTAGGTGGGGTTCTCAGGTAGGATTCATTAAGAAGCTTACATTTAAGCAAAGATTTGCAGCAGGTAAGAGTTGTCATGCAGATATCTGGGGAATATTCCAGGCAAGGGGAATATTCCAGCCAAAGGCAATAATCCAGGCCAAAGGATATCCAGTGCAAAGGCCTCAAGGTAGGAGCATGCCTGGTTTGCTTGAGGGAGAGCAAGAAGGTCAGGGTGGCTGCAGGGTAATGAAAGAGGGGAACACAGAAGGAGAGGAGTCAGAGAGTAATAAGAGTCAAATTATGTGGACCTTGGCTTTTACCCTAAGTGAGTCATTGGAGTTCCATGATCTGATCATGTTTTATGTAGATTGGTGTGGCTGTCGTGTTGAGAACAGGCTACAGGGGCAACAAGGGTGGAAGCAGGTTGGCCAGTAATCCTGGTGAGGTCTGCACCAGGTAGTAATTACTGGAGAGGCTGTACTCTGGCTCTGTTTTCAAGATATGGATATGCTGATAGATTTGTTAGAGTCTTGAGCAAAAGAGAAGTTTTGGGTTCCATTCGCTGAGTTATAACAGGTTTCATAGGGATGGGAATGAGGGGAGGGAAACAATAAGAGTTCATCTGGATATATTGAGTTTTAAAATGTTTATTAGACATTCAAGTGGAGGTGTTAGGTTTGCCATTGGTTATGAGTCTGGGGTCCAAGAGAGAGGCCTGGGCTGGAGATAGAATCCTTGGAGTTGTCAACATAGGATTAAATTCATGAGGTGAATGAGGTCACCACTGGAGTAAAATGAAGACTGATGGAGCCGCTGGGGCACTCCAGCTTTGCAGGGGAGAAGAGGAGGAACAGCAAAGGAGACTGGGAGGAGAGCTGGGGATGGAGGAGGAAAACCAAGAGGGAATGCTGTCCTACGAATCGACGTCAAAGTGAGAAGTGACCATTGAGTTTAGTAATCTGGAGGCACAGGCGACCCTTACCAAAGCATTTTTGCTGGGGAGGGGGAGTGGGGGAAATCTGGCTGGACTGGGCTGAAGATATCATGGGAGGGGAGGAATCAGAGTCTCTGAGTGCAGCTCTTAGTATTGTGAAGGAGAGCAGTGAAATGGGGAGTAGCTGTGGAGGATGTGGAGCTTTTTATTATTGTTATTTAAGATGGAGAAATAGCATCATGCTTGTTTGCTGATAAGAATGATCCTGGCAAGAGGGGAAAGTTCTGATAATGTAGGAGAAGGAGGCAGAATGCTGAAGTGTTGTCTTTGATTGGCTAGAGGGAATTGGGTCAAGTGCACATAAGAGGAAGAATTGGCTTTAGATCGGAACACGGTATAGGAGTGCTGCCCATCAGGGAGGCTGAGGGAAACGAACTCTTAAGTAGCTCTTGCATTTCCTGGTCAAAGAAAGGTAATTCTCTCATCCAGCAGCTGGAGCTTTCAATATCTGGGAGGCTGGATTCTTTAGTTGACCTCAACATTGGTTTTGCTAGCACCAAGTTACCCTAAAGCTTTCTGTTTTATTTATTTATTTATTTATTTATTTATTTATTTATTTATTTATTTTTTATTATTTTTATTTTTATGGCAAGTAAGTTCAATCAGCAGGTTGGGATAGTGAAGCTCACTGGACAAAGCAGCTTATTGCCTTACAAACCTGGGGCTGAATTATTAATAATACAGAATAGGTATGCACTTAAAGTCCCACCAGCAAAACAGGGGCTCTAAAAAGAGAGATGCAGGGAGGGAGAGAAGAGAATAATTCAGCTAATTAAACAGATTCAGAATTTTGCCACCTGTAAAGCCAGAGTGAAATTACTTTCATTTCTGCATGCACATACATTCTGTGTTTTACAGATAAGCATTGTTTTCAATTACAGAGAGGAAAGTACCATCAACTGTCAATACTTATGGTTTCTAAACATCTTAACCCAGCCCAGTTTAGGTCAGTTTCCTCTGAGTAGAAGAAATCCTGATCCATGACCAGAGATTATACCCTAGACTATACAAACAGATCTCTTGCAAGTGCCTGTCTCAAGGCGGATTGAGAAAGAGCATCTGCAGCTCAGTGTTGACTCGTCATCTCTCAGTGAATAATAAAGGAAATGCATATCCTATAATAGTGGGCCAGAGTCTCACCTCTTCATGTGACAAATGACATGTGTTCAGTCTAAATAAAGCTCTTTACTTTATGAAATACAATGGCACCAAAGCCTTATGCAGCTGCAGGTCTGCCCCACATTTCTCCACAGGCAAATGACATTTGAGTCCATGGATGGGTGCCTTTTCTTGCTGTTCACACAGGAAACATATCATTCCCTATTCGACTCTCTTAAGTTACTTCACTTGATCACATGTTCAAGCATTTGTGGTCTTTTTTTCTAAAAATTATATTCTCCAGAAAAGGGGTGGTGATCTTGCCTTTCCCTTATGCCAGACTTTGAGGAGATGAAAACCAGGTGTAGGAAAGAGAAGGGTAAACATCAGGATATTAACAGAAAGAGGAAGAATAGAGGGGACAGTCAGGTGGTCCGGGAGACTGGAAGTAAATTCAGTTCACGCTCACCACATGCCATAGCAACAAAGATAACACACTTCCTGGTTTGAGTAGCTTATGCCTTAGAGCAGAGGTTCTCCATCTTTTGAGTCATACCTGATAGATAATATTTCATATGTTCAACCCACTCGCATTACTAATATGGACACTTCCGAACTGTGGCACTCACTGATTAAATACTCTGCAGATTGTATACAGTTCTGAGCTCAGGAACTACAGATCCTCCTCTTTCCCTATGTTCCTCTGTTGCACATGTTGTGGCTGAACTCTCTGTCTCTATTTCTCACCTTCCCCAGTGAGTAGCAGTCATGGGGTAAGGGTGATAGCGACCCATCCCCGGCTCTAGGAGTAGGTGCTGATGAACTTAAGCAAACCAGTTATCCATTCTTTTAGATTCAGGAGAAGGCATTTGACCTATGATTTCCTGGAGAGAAAACCAGGACTGTGGTTTGACTGTTGGATAAGGAGGGGTCTGTGGGGAAGAGAAGATCTTTCTCCCAGATGTGGTACAGTGTGGATGTGAAACCTAGAACTGCTGCTGCCATGTTGCTACCATGTGTGAAGTCAGCATGAGACAAAGTAGCAGAACAAAGAGAATTGCAGATCAAAGGAGCTAGAGCCAAACAAAACTGTACCTAAAGTCCATATATCACACAGAAACCTATATTTATTGGTGTATTTTAGTTATAGGAGCTAATAATTCTCTATTATTCTTATTTAAAAAATAATTTGTTTCAATAGGTTTTGGGGAACAGGTGTTTTGGGTTACACGGATAAGTTCTTTAGTGGTGATTTCTGAGATTTTGGTGAACATGTCACCTGAACCGTGTACACTGTACCCAATGCGTAGTCTTTTATCCCTCAAACCCCCTCCCATCCTTCCCCTACCAAGTCCCAAATTTCATTATATCATTCTTAAGCCTTTGCATCCTCATAGCTTAGCTCCCATTTATAGGTGAGAACATATGATATTTGGTTTGCCATTCCTGAGTTACTTTACTTAGAATAATGGTCTCCAACTTCATCCAGGTTGCTGAAAATGCCATTATTTCATTCCTTTTTATGGCTGAGTAGTATTCCATAGTATATGTATACACCACATTTTCTTTATCCACTCATTGGTTGATGGGCATTTAGGCTGATTCCATATTTTTGCAGTTGCAAATTCTGCTGCTATAAACATGCATGTTCAAGTATCTTTTTCATATAATGACTTCTTTTCCTTTGGGTAGATACCCAGTAGGGGGATAGCTGGCTTGAATGGTAGTTCTACTTTTAGTTCTTTAAGGAATCTCCATACTCTTTTCCATAGTGGTTGCACTAGTTCACCTTCCCACCAGCAGTGTAAAAGTGTTCCCTTTTTACCACATCCAAGCCAACATGTATTATTTTTTTATTTTTAAATTATGGCCATTCTTGCAGGAGTAAGGTGATATCACATTGTGGGTTTAATTTTCATTTCTCTGATAGTTAGTGATGTTGAGCATTTTTTCATGTTTATTGGCCATTTGTATATCTTATTTTGAGAATTGCCTATTCATGTCCTTTACCCACTTGTCGATGGGATTATTTGTTCCAGTATTTGACAAATGGGCAAAGGACATTATTGGTATAAAATCTACCAATAAATAAAGATATGTATTTTGCTGATTTGTTTGAGTTCTTTGTAGTTTCTGAATATTAGTCTTTTGTCAGATGCACAGTGCATTCTCTTTATTGTTTAATTCAGTTTGAACTGGGGTTTGGGAACTTGCCACCAATAGCACTGATCTATATAAATGACTTTTCAACACTGTAGCTAAGAACCTCTGGGTTAGAGGAAGTTCAAATAAGTTACTGACAAATGAAGTAAATAATAATAATGATAATATTAAAATCAGAAAGTGAGTGACAGCATTTAGAAAGACGTCCTTGGGTTAGGGTGGTAGTAGTTTTGGAATGCAGTCAAGGAGACAGAAAACAGCAAAAGCAAATCCCAGGTAAGGAAATACTTATATTTCTTAATTGGTTCTAAAATATATAGAGTTATTCAAGAAGGTTTCCAGTTATAAGGCTATAAATTCAGAAACTGTAAAGGTAGAGGTACTGCTAGAATAAGAGGCCCTTGGGAAAGCAAGTTAAGGCAGGATGGAGTGGGCAGGCAGCTTTCAGGATGTCTGGAAGGTGGTAGGAAGGTTTGGATGAGAAATGCTAAAAGATTGCTGGAGTAACTAATGAAGCTCATGTCCGATGCTGCTGATGTATTACAAAAATCTCAGAAGCCCGGAGTATTGAAGCAAATGGTAAATTCAATAAGTATTTGATCACTGACAGAAAAACAAGTGTTCCAGGCATATAGGCAGCTAGTTTGTGTGAATGTAGTGTATTTAAACCAGCATGTTAAAGGGGCCTACAGAGAAGGTAGTCCCTAAGAATCTATCATTTTTGTTGATTCATATAAGACACAGCATCTTTTGCCATGTCTTCAACTACAGTGTTCGTGTCTTTCTTTTAAGATTGTTTTTCCTCCTTCCCTCCCTCTTCACTTTCTTTCATTTTTTTTCCTTCCTTTATCTTGTATGTGGATGCTGGCATTTATGTATAGATCTCCCTCATACTGAGATCACTAATGCTCGTGGCTTTAGAAATAGACTGTGCAAGTTCAGCCTGAGTGGTTCTAGACAGTTCCTTGAACATGACTGCATTGAGGAAATGTTAAATATTTCCTGGAAATTGCCTGAGTCAGCGCAAGACTCAATGATAAAGCATATCCTGTAAGTCCTGAATGCCACATGTAGGCAGAGAAAAGGCAAAGCAATTTTCCAGCTGTTTAAATAACGAGCACAGGAGTCCCTTCAGGGGGTTCCTTTGAGTAGAAAAGCAAGTTAAGGCAGGATGGAGTGGGCAGGCAGCCTGCAGGATGTCTGGAAAATTAAGTGGGAAAGAAGACAGTGTGGTGGTACAAAGGCGTTTGAGCTCTAAAAGGACAGGTCCTGGGAAAGACTTAAGGCTGGAAACAAACCAGAAACATCCTTCATTTTCATCTTCCCAAACACAGCTTTGTTAGTATCTAAGACAGTTGAAGAAAAAGAAAAAATTGACGTGCCTTTGGAAAATTCAAAATGTGTCATTTCTGTCTCAAAAGTCCTGTATTTTGTCTTGCAGTTCAGAGATTGGAGATGGGCAGTGTCACCTATATCAGGTATGTGTTTGAGTAATGTCTTAGAAACAAAATATGTTCCTCTTTGGTTCCAGATGCTTGGGTTTCTAGAGTCTGGCAGGACTAGTAATCTTGAATCTGTCTACTTCACACAAAGTTTGACCAAGTCTCACAGGGTTTGGGACCCTCACAGTTTTGTCAGGAAACCAGCTTACCTTTTTTCCCTACTCCTCTTCCCTTCCTCCCTCTTGCCGTTCATTCGAACAGTGGTACGAAGAACACTAACAGGTGTCACACACTAAGGTGTGTGATGGGAATAGAGATGAGTAAACATGGTGTCTGCCTGAGGAGCTTATTCCCTAATAAAGGAGTCAAATATGAATAGATAAGTTATGATATGGAAAGATGAGTGTTATGAAGAACCCAGAACTGTGGGAGCCTGAGTCCAGCTGCAGTTCCCTGGCAGGGGAGTGTCAATACCCTTCCAGTTAAGGTGGGGTGGAGGGAGCTCATCAAATGCCTCCAGAGAGCCAGGCACCAGAGTTTATCAGCTATCAGGAAGTTCTGATACCAAGAATAATATTTTAGATGGAGAGAAATGCTTTCCTGCAGTGGTTTGAGGAGATGGTGTTGCAAAATTTTCACATTTTCTTTTATATACTGTAGGTTAGAGAGGAAATTATCCTTTTCTTCTGGGGGTGGGGGGTAAGTTGGCAGATTTTTCTGTCAAAATTAAAAATAGACATAAAAATACACATCCTTGGACTCTGCAATTCTATTTTTAGGAATATTCCCTCAGATACGGTCGGAAGAATATACAAGGATAAATGTATAATTAAGTTGATTATAACATTGTAACAGTAAAAAACTAAATAATCTAAATATCTAATTATAGGGGAATGGCTAAATAAGTTATGGTATGCTATGGAATGCCATGCAACAGTTTAAAACCATAATATAGAGCTCTATATACTGAAAAGAAAGGGATTGTTAAGGAAAAGGGAATGCTGCAAATAATTGATATAGTCTGATGTCAATTATGATTTAAAAAATTCTACACACATACATATACATCTATCTGTCTGTCTGTCTATCTATCTATCTATCTATCTATCTAAATATATGGAAAAAAAGCACTGAGGGATGTGCACTAAGCTGATAAAAGCAGCTATTTCTAGGGTGGGGAATAAGGTTGGGAGTGGGAAGTGGGATGGGTAAAAGGGATATTAACTTGTATATGTTGCTATATCACTGGCATTTTTCCTGAACATACATTCATGTATCACTCTTGCTAAAACATAAAAACATTTTCAATTCCTATGGCATCTGAAATGCTACCATGGGCATAAGCTGCATAAGAATGGCCTTTAATGCTTATATGCTGTTGGTGGGAATGTAAATTAGTTCAACCATTGAGGAAGACAGTGTGGCAATTCCTCATAAACTAAAGACAGAAATACCATTTGACCCAGCGATCCCATTACTGGATATATAGCTGATATGGTTTGGCTGTGTCCCCACCCAAATCTCATCTTGAATTATAGTTCTCATAATCCCCATGTGTGGTAGGAGGGACCCAGTGGAAGGTAACTGAATCATGGGGGCAGTTTCCTCCATGCTATTCTTGTGATGCTGAGTAAGTTCTCATGCAATCTGATGGTTTTATAAGGGGCTTCCCCCTTCGCTCCCCACTAGCCCTGCAGAACCATGAGTCAATTAAACTTCTTTTCTTTATAAATTACACAGTCTCGGGCAGTTCTTTATAGCAACATGAGAACGGACTAATACAATACCCAAAGGAATATAAATCATTCTCTTGTAAAGATGCATGCATGCGTATGTTCACTGTAACATTATTCACAATAGCAAAGACATGGAATCAGCTTAAATGCCCATCAATGGTAGACTGGAGAAAAAAATGTGGTACATATACACCATAAAATACTACACTGGCACAAAAAAGAATGCAATCATGTTCTTTGCCAGAACATGGATTGAGCTGGAAGCCACTATCCTTAGCAAACTAACACAGGATCAGAAAACTAAGTGCTGCATGTTCTCGCTTGTAAGTGGGAACTAACTGATAAGAACACATGGACAAATAGATGGGAACAACACACGCTTGGGCCTACTGGAGAGTGGAGGGTGGGAGGAGGGAGAGGATCAGGAAAAATAACTAATGGGCACTAGGCTTAATACCTAGGTGATGAAATAACCTGTACAACAAACCCCCATACCACAAGTTTACCTATGCAATAAACCTGCGCATGTACACTTGAACTTAAAATGAAAGTTAAAAAAATGGCCTTCAACATTCTGAAAGTTCCCAAAAGGGAAAAGACCTCAAACTTGATTTTTCTAAATCATACCTAAGGTTCTAGGAAATGAGTTTGCCACACAGCAATGCTCGTGCAAATGCGTGACACCTCCAAGCTGAGCTTCTTTGCTCTGCCTAAATGGTACCACAGTGACAATCTGAATACAGAAAGGTTTGATCAATTTAACTAGCTGCTTCAATTACCAAACTGGGTCTCTTCCTCCCCCATACGGCTCATCGACAACATCAGCCAAACCAGTTATACTTGTTGTCATGCAGATAATAAACCCAATTATTAGACTGAAATGTTCCCTTTTCCACCATTTCTGGGCAGGAACGAAGGACTTCTCAGCTCAAGAGATAACATCAATCCAGTTTTCAGGAATGCATACAGGAAGACTGGACTTTGGAGTCTGACAGAGCTAGATCTGAGTCCTGTCTGTCTCTCAGAGGCTCTATGATGGTGAGCTAGTTCTTGGACCTCTCAGGGCTTTACTTTCCTTATCTGCAAATGAGAAGAATATTCTCTAATTCAGTTGCTTCCTGTAAAACTTAAATGTGACTTGTGAAGCACCTAGCACAGTGCCAGCCATATAGTTCCTGTATTGTTCTGAACATATTGAAGAAAAACATGTGTTTTGCATTTGTTTTAAAAGTAGAATCATCCTGAAATTATCATTTGGTCCAAAGCTTTCCTTTTCATTTGTCTTTATAAATTCAACAAAGGCCTCTCTTCTGGCTTGAGAAATGCCTTGGTCTTAGGTTAAAGGGCAGTTTGGTTTTCAGGTGAGCAGGGTTGGCATAGCTTGGGACAACCTAGTGGGACTCTGTTTCCTGCAGTATATCCATGGCTTCAAGATATCTGGTAATACTAAAAGCAAACTTTTTTAATTAAAAAAAATTTTTTTTTTTTTTTTTGAGATCGAGTCTCACTCTGTCACCCAGGCTGGAGTGCAGTGGCGTTATCTAAGCTCACTGCAACCTCCGCCTCCTGGGTTCAAGCAATTCTCCTGCCTCAGCCTCCTGAGTAGCTGGGACTATAGGCACCCGCAACCATGCCTGGCTAAGTTTTATATTTTTAGTAGAGATGGGGTTTCACCATCTTGGCCAGGCTGGTCTTGAACTCCTGACCTCAGGATCCACCCACCTTGGCCTCCCAAAGTGTTGGGATTACAGGTGTGAGCCAATTTTTTCTTTTTATTTTTCAGCTTTATTGAGATAAAATGGACTAATAAAAATTACATGTATTTTAGGTATATTACTTGATATTTGTATACATTGTGAAATAATCACTCATACAAGCTAATTTATACATCTGTCCCACAAAGTTACTATCTTCTTTCTGAAAGCAAATTTTTATCAGCTGGTAATTCCAGGTGAAATTGGACTTCAGACAATTAACCAAGAAGATACCCAGGTAAGCATGAACTATTTGCTCTGATTATTATTATTATTGTTATTATTATTATTATTATTTCAGACTGGGGCTCACCTGTCACCCAGGCTGGAGTGCAATGGCACCATTTCGGCTCACTGCAACCTCTGGCTCCAGGGTTCAAGCAATTTTCTTGCCTGTCTCCCAAGTAGCTGGGATTACAGGTGTGCACCACCACACCCTGCTAGTTTTTGTATTTTTAGCAGAGACAGGGTCTCCCCATGTTGACCAGGCTGGTCTCAAACTCCTGACCTCAAGTAATCTGCCCGCCTTGGCCTCCCAGAGATGCTTGGGATTACAGGTGTGAGCCACCACGCCCAGCCTGGTCTGATTCTTACGGGCAATTTTACTTCATAGCCCTCTGAATTAGTCTGTTCTCATGTTGCTGATAAAGACACACCTGAGAATGGGTAATTTATAAAGAAAAAGAAGTTTTTATTGGACTCACTGTTCCATGTGGGTGGGGAGGCCTCACAATCATGGCAGAAGGTAAAAGGCACATCTTACATAGCGGCAGGAAACAGAGAAAGCTTGTGCAGGGAAACTCCCCATCAAAAAATCATCAGATCTCCTGAGACTTACTCACTATCGTAAGAACAGCCCGGGAAAGACTCTCAGCCATGATTCAATCACCTTCCACATTGTCCCTCCCGCAACATGTGGGAATTGGAACTACAATTCAAGATGAGATTTGGGTGGGCACACAGCCAAACCATATCACCCTCTTATTCCCCTGTCACGGCAGTGAGAAGCGGACAGTTCTGCAGGCAGCAGCAAGCCCCACCCACTTCTTGGTCCTCTCTAGAAAAACAGAATAACAAGGGCAGTTATAAAAAGTATATTCAGCCAGGTGTAGTGGCTCATGCCTGTAATCCCAGCACTTTGGGGGGCTGAGGTTGGTGGATCACCTGAGGTCAGGAGCTCGAGATCAGCCTGGCCAACATGGTGAAACCTTGTCTCTACTAAAAATACAAAAATTAGCTGGGCATGGTGGTAGGTTCCTGTAATCCCAGCTATTTGGGAGGCTGAGGCAGGAGAATCACTTGAACTCAGGAGGCAGAGGCTGCAGTGAGCTGAGATCACCTCAGTGCATTCCAGCCTGGGAGTGCAGCCAGCGAGACTCCATCTCAAAAATAAATAAATAAATAATAAAATGTATATTCAGCTACTTATATTTAGTCCACCACAAGGACTTACTTATGTCTGGAAGAAGATCAACCTGAGATATGGGGAAACAGTGAACTGCATTAAAAGCCTAACTTAGAACACTGCCTTTATAATTTGGGAATGTGGGTAATGAAAGAACTTTGAATGTGGCTGTGTTCCCAATGAATGGAGCTCCCCATAAATTACAACCCAGTCCCTTGGCTGGGCAACCATTAAGGTGAGTGGAATGCTTCCTGGAAGATCCCTTTCACAGAGCTGCTTGGCCAGGCTGGCAAATGAGTGCGAGAACAGAGGAAGGTCACCCAGTATGCTGTGCAGCTGGACTGTAAACTACACCGTTGGACTTCAGAGTCTGAGCTCAGAACCTCTGCAGTAATGGAAAGTCATACGGATTTCGTCGTCATGCTCCAGCCAGGTGACCTTGGGCGGGTGCACAACTTCTCTGCAGCCTCAGTTCCCTCATCTATAAAAATGGGAATAATAAGAGGTGCTCCCTCAGAAGCAAGTTGTGAGGATTAAACACATCTCGACTTTATCACACAATGCCTGGCACATAGTAAGCGCTCACACATTGTTGTTTATTATTATTATTTATGAATCCTGGATTCCTATCATAGCACAAACAGGTAGGCATCATTGCCATTTCACAGTGAGGAAACTGAGGCTCAGGGCTGTTAAGGGGCTTACCCAGATGAGAAAGTGAGTATAGAGTTGGGGGTCTCTGGCTTGATGCGATTAGATTAGTTCCTAAATACCAGTGACACAGTTTACCCATCCCCTGCATGGAGGAAGCTGGGTATTAGTGGATGGTGAGGGAAATAGAACTGGAACTATGGGGTGCTCCTTTTAATGTCAACCCAGGAATGAACTCTTTAAGTGCCCCCCCACCGGTCAGGCTCCCCACCAACCCACTGGGCCCCTGTCCCAGATTCCCTCACAGAAAGCCCTCTTACAGCCAGGCCAGTGGCCCTCTTCTTCACCCCATTCCCAGTAGTAGCAGGCATGTGGAGAACCCGGCTGTCTCCTTCCCACAGTGGGAGAGGGCAACTGAGGGGCCAGGGCTCAACTGCGCAGGCAGCAGTGTTTGAACCTGTGGACCAGCAGAGGTGGGCATGGGCCCTTTGAGTCTGTTGGCTGTGGCAGAAAACTAAATCCGGAGTCCCTCACGTGACAGGAAGCTGCCTATGAATAAGTCTGTGCTCGGTGTGCAGCTGTGTGGACACCCAGGGTGTGAGGAAAACAGAAACCTCTGTCAGGCGGTCCAGCAAAAAAAAAAAGAAAAATAGAAAAGAAAAGGTCAGAAAGAAGAGCCCCTGCAAGAGATTTTAAAACTTTTTGGTGTATTTCATGCAGCATGAGGACACATGCTGCTCTCTGGACTGGGTCTATTCAAGTCCACAGAGCTTTCTAGATTAAATCTTTGTTGCAACCTCTGTCATTTATTCAACAATATTTACCAAGTGCGTAATTGATGGTAGGCACTTGCTGGATGCTGGGTAGAGCAGGGAACACAGCAGACCCCATCCTTTGCATCAGGGAGCTTATGTTCTAGAAGTGAGAGTGGCAATAAATAAGTACTTAAAATAACCGCTATATGAATTATTACAGGGATTAGCATAATGAAAGAAAATGCAAAGAATGGAGGAACTGATTTAATTTGGTGGTGGTGGGGCAGTTACAAAAAGCCTTTTGGGATGAAGTGATCTTTAAGCTAAGACTTGAAGTTTGCAGGGAAGTTTGCAACCCAAAGAGGAATAGAATAGAGAGAAGATCATTTTCATTCATTTACCCATGCCATCATTCATTTATTTATTCAGCAATTGCTTATTGCATACCTCCTGTTTTCAGGCACTTTTCTGGAAGGCAAAGAAAATCAGGTGAAAATTGCTATGCTCAGAGTTAAATTCCCAGTTCTTTTGATTATCTATTGCAAGTATTTTAAGCTTAGCTTTAGAAAATGAAGGCTAATGTGGGTCGTTCTCCTATCTTTCAGCACTAGTCATCCGTTATAGACAGTGGGGTACCAGGGAATGCCCAAGCAGACAACAAGGAAAGGGAGACAATCCAGTGCCTGACTTTTAAAGCTGATCTTTTTTTTCTCAGGCCTTGGTGAAGTTATAGGCACCACCTGCCTTGGGAAACAGTGAAACTTTTACTGCAGTTCAACAGTATTGCACTTGTTGAAGCATGCAAATTTGAGAAGAATGAGGTTGTAGGGGCAGGTGGATGGAGGGGGTAGTTGAAAATAGTTTTTATAAAAGGAGAAAAAGAATGGAGCAGGAATGTCTGTTCCCTTCAGGGGAGCCAAGACACCTGCAGCACCTGATACCAGTGTGAACATACACAATAAACATGGCTCAGTGCTTGGCGGACACAGAACTGTGTGAGCTCTAGAGAACCTTGTGGGATTTACATTGTGACAGTTGGTTAAACGCTGGAGGCTGTAACAGCAGATAAAGAACTGGAGCTATAAAATGATTGTTTCACTTCACCTGTTAGATTAGGCAACACGTGGAGGTCATTGTTTCAAACAATTGAACAAACTTTCAAACTTTTCTCTTTGTTCATTAAAGAAAATGTATATGACAATTCAAAGGTGTGCTTTATGGATTGTAGTTTTAGGGTGATATTAAGAGACTTTTAATTTGGAGAATTGGTTCTTTGCAAAATAAGAAGGACTGGATATAATACAACCAGCTGGATATGGTGCAGGTGTGCTTGATTCATCTTCAATGGGAGTCAGCATAGTAGTGGCTAAGACCTTGAACTTGGAGTCAAGATGGGCCACCCTTTATTTGCTATGGATGTTGGCAAAGTTATGTCTCATTTTCTTCATCCATGAGTTGAGAATAATAATGGTAACTCTTCTATGGTTCTGAGGATTAATTAACACAGGTAATATATGTGGTGCCTAGCACATGCTAAGTACAGGTTATTAGTATCCATTTCTAAGGCTTCTTGGTGACAGTTTTGACCATCCTAGATATTTTAGTGAAGCTACTGTGTGTATATGGATATCTGTCTCTCTGGTTGATTTTTCTAATGTTGGTTAAAAATGTATCCAGAAGAAGAAATAAAAATAACAATCATCCTCCAGTTTTAAAAGCAGATGAGTTCTTGAGAAGAGGGCAAATGAGTCTGTATATGGAGCACAGACTCAGCCACTTTTACATTTTATTTGTTTATTTTAAAAAAGACAGCATTTTGCTTTGTTGCCCAGGCTGGAGTGCAGTGGTGCAATCACAGCTGACTGTAGTCTCGAACTCCTGGGATCAAGCAGTCCTCTCACCTTGGCCTCTTGAAGTATTGGGATTACAGGCATGAGCCAACATGTCCAGCTGACCCAGCTACTTTAGAGGTCTATGGGGATCTCCCGTCTGCTCCCTCACATGCATAACCAACAATCTCATGCTGAGGACTGATGCTTCTCTCTGCCTTTGCACATTGTAAACATAGTGCATTTGCTGCATTTTCCTATGATCTTCTGCTAAACTCAGGCCTTTTACTTACAGACAAATGGTGCAACTTTTACACAGGCATCACGGGAGTAAGCCCAAGATATTTTCTCACACTTGATTCCAGGTATGTGGGGTTTGGTTTCTTGATCAAATATCTGTGTTTGCTCTGTTTACAAGTATCTGATGAGCAAAACCAACAGAGGTGCTCCAGACAGGCTGGCTGTGCTGATCCCTTGGAAAAGAATTAAACGAAACCCAGTCTCTGTGTGAGTACTGTCCTAGCGTGCTGACTGATCTATTTGCTGATTAAATTCTTAACCCATACCTATTTGATGCTTACGTCAGTTTTGCGTCTTTAAACCCTAATTTTGCAGTGCTTTAGTGACCAATTTATTTTTTTCAGTAAACTGCATAAATGACTCATCAGCAGGAAATGTGAATAAATAGTCAACTTAACTGAAAATACAAATAAACATATCTTTCTTTTGTGGGGAGGATTTGCTTAAAGGGGAAAAAAACCTTGGGAGGATGGACTGTAGTTCCTAAGAGGACATAATCCTCTGCTTTTTCTATGGGATTCTAGCTCCCTTTTCCGGGCAGGGATGGCATGAGCCCAGCTACTAAGGAGATATCTGTCCACATGACATTTATTAGTTTAGAAGTGGTAGCCTCTTCATCAGGAATTTAAGTGATTTTTAAAGAGTTACTTGATGAGTGCATACATGTATGTGTACGTGCATGTGTACGTGTGTGTGTGTGTGTGTGTGTGTGTGTGTTTTCTGGAATCCCTATAAGTCATCTTTCTCGTCACAGTAGCCAGTGCTATGACCTCATATAATTGGAACTCTAATTCTACTGCCTACTAAACAGTCAATAATATTGAGCACTATTAAACATCTCATGAAAGAATAGCATTAGAATTAGCACCCAGATGGCATCATAACCATATGGGCACAATAATGTGGATATAAAGACATTTTCTTGATTACCATATCCACAGGCCCTTTGATTCTGGAATTCTACATGGGATTCCTAATTTCCATGTAAATAGTTTTGTTAGCATGGCAATCACAGGCAGCCATTACAAGAACCTGTCTTGTATCTCTTAACTGAGATGAAAGAGAGGCAAAACGGAGGTGGTGATGAAAGCATTGCATAAAGAGTGACTTTCCATATTTCATGTCTGGATTAAATCCAAGTTTCAAAGTTCAGGAGGCCCCCTGAGCATGCTGGATACTTTCCCTGATGACTCATGAGAGGTGTACATATTTTTCTCCCTTTGTTCAAGCGTGGTGACCAACTCCCTCTGCCCTCCCATTCTTATCTCTTTGCAAGTGCCCTAGGTGAGTATTTCCCCATCCTTCCCATCCTGTGATATGCCTGGGAACTTGCTGAGACACCACACTGGAAGAAAGGGTGAATCTCCCAGGGACTTTCACTCCATTATGACTTTTTCTATTTTGTATGGAAAACATGAACCTCTAATGTTCCAATACTGGAAATCCAGAAGCTGGGCAAGTAACAGGTAAAATTCAAGGCAACATAATATCCAGCCACAATGAAACTGAAAGAATATAGATAGGCTTGTACATGGTTTTGTTTTAAAGTAGTTCTAAATACTAAAGTTACAAATATTTTAAACTTACATATAAATATATAGAATTCTAATGATGGTTACAATCACTTAATAATAATACATCAAAAATTAGCAAAAGAGGGGAATCCAAGACCCTTCCTAAAAACCCTAAATAACTTCAATAAGAGCTAAAATATCAGGATACAATGTCTAAAACACCAGCTACACTCGATTAAGTTTCAGGGAAAAGCCAAAATAGACTCTTGTCTCTCTGACTCTGGGAATTCCGACTCAGGATGACCATGAAGAGATATGGGGACATTTTTAGGAGAGCCATTTCAGCAGATCTTGTAGGCGATTGAGCAGACACATTAGCAATTTGGTGTGAAATTCATCTTGGTTATCAGCCTGGAGTATTTCCACGTATTGATATCCTCTTTACTATCTTTCCAATTTTATTCTATTTAGTATTTATTATATGCATAGTTTTATTCTATTTAATATTTTCTTAATTTTTATTAGATTCAGATCTCCAGTTTTAAGACAATATTATTATATTACTTCTAATAATGGTAGTAGTTAATACTTATTTAGTGTAGACTACCTTCTAGGCACAGTTCAAATTGCTATACAAGTATTTTCTCTTTAATCCTCACAATACATTAATGAGATGGGTGTTGCTATTATACACATTTTACAGATGTGAAAATGAAGGCACTGAGAGGTGCTATAACTTGCCCAAGGTCACACAGCTGGTGTGGGGGTGGCAGGATTTGATCAAAAGAAGTTTCTTCTCTAGCCAATGGATCAAACACACACTCGGGGTCCAATCTCTACAGCCTCCCTGCACTCAGTGAGATGCTCACCAGTGGAGGGCAAGAGGCATTCTTACCTCACTGACCAAGCGTGGCTGGCCTCTCTGCTCACTGTACCCTGACGTTTCTTCTGTAACTCCTTTGACAGTGGTAATTAATGAGGAGTTGGGTGTTTATTGTCTATTTCCTCTACAAAGTTATAAGCTTCTTGAGGGCAGGAACTATGCATATTTGAATCATTGATGAATCCCCCCGTTCCTAGTAGTGCCTCATACCTGACAGACATAAAATACAAATTTGCTGAGTAAACAAATCTTCTTCTATAAAGAGTTATAATATTTGGGTGGCACTCATCTACACCACTAGAAATATTACCCAATGTAATGCGCATGTGACTAGGTAAATTTCCACCCCACCTTAACTCTGCTCATCTTTAGGGAACAGGATGCCTGACATCAAAATCTCCCCCTCGTGACCAAATCGACTGGGACTTGTTGGATCCAAGATGGCAGCTCACTTGACTTCTTACGAACCTGGAACTTCATTATAATCAAATTTCCATGCTAAATGACATTCCCACAAGCACCATGACAGTTGACAATCACCATGACAATGACAGAAGAAACCATAAAATGACAAAAAGGAAGGCGGCAACTCTGGTTCTGAGTTTTCCACCCATTTCCAGAAAAGATGTGAATATTCTTCTCTTTGTTTTAATGCCTGACCCTGTCATTAGAGAGTCCTTGCTCTATATCTGTGACTTCCTGGTTTTCACAAGCTGAGAAGGTGATTTGTGAGCCAAGCTCCTGCTTCTCAATTTCATGGCCATTGAATGAAGCTGGTACTGCTTGATGCTCACTTTCCGTTCTGTGTATTAGCTTCCTGGCACTAAAGAGGGAAAGACCTATTTTTGGGGTGGGGGGTGGGGACCAGCTTTATCGTTAACAAAGTTAGGACAGTCTTTCCTTTTCAAGACACCTATTTATCCTCAAAGATTAACAGCTCTTTCTTAATGTCATAACAATCAAAATTTCAAATTAAGCTCCTTATGGATCACAGGTGAGAATGAATTTGCTCTTTGAAAGAACAGATGCCACAATATATGAACGTATTTTCATTTTATTAAACATGCTAGTACAGTACAGTGGTTAAGACCTCAGAGGCTGGAGCTAGGGGCCCTGGGCTGGAATTCTGACTCTGTCACTTACACGTGAGACAGTAGGCATGTTATGAACTCAACATGTCTCAGTTTCCTTGTCTATAAAATGGGGATAATAATAGAACCTAACTTATAAGGGTGGTTGTGAGAATTAAATGTGTTAATATATGTAAAGTTTCTGAAATGGTGCCTAACAAAAAGTAACCATTATATAAATATTAACTACTCATCTTTCTAATGTGTTACTATTTTATGGTATTACTTCTGTTTTCCTACTATTTTTATTTAGCTTGTTTATCATCATTGAACATTATTTTTACGATTTAATATTTTCTTTATTTAGAAAAATTTATTTTTCTAGGGCAGTTTTAGGTTCATAGCAAAATTGATAGGAAGGTACAGGTATATTTCCCATATACCGTTGGGTCCCATACATGCATGGCCTCCTCCATTATCAACACCTCCCACCAAAGTGGTACATTAGTTACAACAGATGAACCTGCATTCACACATCATTATCACCCAGAGTCCGTAGTTTACATCAGAGTTCACTCTTGATGTTGTTCATTCTGTGGGTTTGGACAAATGTATAAAGGCATGTGTGCACCATTATAGTTTCATGCAGAGTAGTTTCAATGCCCTAAAAATCCTCTGTGCCCCTGAACACCTAAGGAGGTCTGGAGTGGAGTGAGGCCATCAATAGAGGTGGGCTGAGGGAGCACAGCCGCAGAGACTGGCCTTGGAGGACAACCTGAGGGTCCTGTGCTTCCATGGTACGTGCAAAGCCAACCTCTCAAGGGCTACAAGCAGTGACGTTCTATAAGCAGGTTTCCATTTTGGAGAGATCACCCTGTCTTCTTTGAGGGACATGGGTTAGAAGATCACCTGGGACTTTAGCAGCCTTGGGAAGGCCCTGAGCCAGCAACCCCTCATACACTTAATTGGATCAATGAAAAAGGTCCAAATTCCTGTTGATGCTAACATCTGATCACCATAGAGCCCTATGACAATTTTAGAATTGGCAGCCTAATCCAGTGTTCTCCACTGTGGGGTGACACACCTCAGAAAGTGCACAAAACAATTCGTTTCAGAGTAGAAGAGAAGTACTAGAACTTCTATTTTTAAAAATAATAAATACAACTAAATAACAAATTTCATTATTTCCAAATTGAACATTTCCTTTGTATATTTTATAATGTATTATATAATATACATTATCTCATTTATAAACAAACAAATATGGGGTGGTGCTAAAGTGCTTTTTACTGATTGAGTGCCATTTCCTTCCATGCTGGAAGTCTCCTGTCTGTGTCAAAGGCTATGCTGATTCAACCCCTGAAATTACTATTCCAGGACTTTATTGTCATATATGACAGATTTAGGGAAGACTTAGGCCAAAATTTATACCAATATATTAAAACAAATAAACACAATAAAGTAAGTTAAAATTTAACATTTGCTTGTCTCTCATGCACAGCCATTCAGTGCTTGGGACAGTGCCTGACATACAGAACATGTTCAGTACATATTTGTTGAATCAATAAATAGATTAAGGAATAATCATCTGTTGAAAAATAAAATCAATTCTATGACCTAAAACTTACCTACTAACTGTCTAAATTGTTCAATGCACTCATAAATGAACAGCGAAACCCTTGCTTGACTGGGTACAAACGTTTCAGACACCTATCTTGCTGTTTTTTGGTGTTATTCTCTGGTTCCTCTATGGGACTCACTGTTTTCACCAGTGCCTTTTCTTCCACCTTGCCTCTTCCTGGCTTTGGCAGTTTCTAGAAGTTGGCTGGACCCCCTGCCTGGCAGAGCTCCTTTATTCCATCTCAGCCTCACTGACTCACCTTCCTTCAAGCCTCTCGTGTTAAACTCCCGGTTCTGACATCAGAAGCCTAAGTGAGATGTAAACCCACCTATAACCGTCTCATTTTCTTCAACTAAACTGGGTATTGATTTAGGTTCCCTTCCACATAGCCAGAGCTGGCAAAGCATGACAAGATAAATGGTACAGGTTCCTACAACATT
Organism: Nomascus leucogenys; assembly: GCF_006542625.1. Taxonomy (NCBI): domain Eukaryota; kingdom Metazoa; phylum Chordata; class Mammalia; order Primates; family Hylobatidae; genus Nomascus; species Nomascus leucogenys. The sequence goes on along the minus strand of NC_044382.1, from coordinate 35,080,581 downwards.
TTTAGAAGCAGCTCAGGTTCTGGGGTGAGCCTGAAAGCTCAGGGAAATAGTTATATTAGCTTCTGCCAGCAGCAGCAGCTGCTGCTGTAGAATTATCTTAAGTCAGAGGTTGCAAAATTCAAACAGCTATGGGGACTAGCAGTTAATGTCAATGAAGAGTGTGCTTTGAGAGACACAGAGAACAGAGTTCTTATGGTGTACAGAGGGAATGCCTATTCCTTAATTCTGGCAAACGCTCACATCTGAAATCTTTTTATATAAAACATTTCAGTTTTTAAATGTTGGCAATTAATTCAACATTAAAAAGACCCACTGTATCGGCTAAATAAAACATATCCAATGGCCGAAATCAGTCCTTAGGCTACCTTTGAGACCTCTGGTCCAGAGGGATACCACTGCTATTTTCTTCCATAATCTCACGTGTTCTTTATTATTGGTGTCACATTTGTTTCATTTTTTCTTCCTCTCTTCTAAATGGCCTTAAATTCAGATCTTTTTTCTTCTTCATTTCTCAATAAAATAGGAAACATTAAAGATATTTCTTATTAACAACTGCCATTTGGAAAGTTTAAAAAATAAAAAGCAAATCTTCCTTTTATAATGGCACAACATAGCTATGTGGTACAGACTTTGGAGCAGAGGAGCAGAAGGGTTAGAAGGAAATTTGGAATAACAACCAGGTGGCCTGCTTTCTCTCCTGAGAGCCTCAAATAACCTTGCACAAGTTGCTCAACTCCACATTTATCCTATCTTCTTCTGGAATGCTCTTCCTGCCTTCCTGTTTAAAGGAGCCCTTGTCATACCGAACCCAGGCCTAGGGCCTCTTGCATCCAGGTTTGTAGAAAGTTTAAGTTCTCCGGCACACTGAAGAGCAGTCCCTTGTGGTGGACGTGGGTGGGTTTTACATTGAGCATCTATGCCCGTTGCTTAGGTCAGTGAAGCCATGATTTTTCTTTGGGAAATGACCTTTCCTTCTTTGGATGCAGGACAGATATCAATGAATGGGTCCTGCCCTCCCCTGGCCTTGGAGCTGTGCTTGGGCTATCAAGAGAGGATGGTTTCCCACATAGACAAGGGGGCACCAAAAGAAAAGAGCACATTTGTTGGACAGGCAGAGCGAACTGGTGATCACTATAACCAACACTGAGTGATGTGAATTTGGGGAAAAGGAAGTGTGCAGAGAAGCCCCGGACTAGGTCTCTCGTGCTGCAGATGAGGAAAGCTGAAGCTTGGAGGTGTTGGGCGACCAGCCAAAAGCATGAAAGATGGGGGCTGCAGTCTGTCATCGGCTTCTGATGTAACTTATGAGACTTGGGCCATATTGGTTTGTCAGTCTCAAACCTCAGTTGCCTTATCTGCAAAGTGATCACAATGGTTTCTGACCAATAAATGTTCTGAGAACGAATAAGGTCTTATCTTCAAAGTACACTGTGCCTTGAAAGTACAAAATGTTACTAGTGAACAGATACCCTGAAGGGTTCACATCCGCTAAAATCAGGCAACACAAAGCCTTGAATATACATGAGGCTTCTCTTTCATCTCGAATTATGTAACATATCACAGGATCATAACATACACCTAATTCAGCTTCCTGAGCTAAGATTGCCCTAGAGAAGTTTCCAGTTTTTGATTTCTACCATAGAGAAGTGGCATAGTATGGTGGTTGAGAGTGGGCTGGCAGACCTGGGTTTTAACTCTGAGCTTGTCACTTTCTCATGTGACCTTTGGCACATTACTTTAATTCTCTGCGTATCAGTTTTCTCATCTGTAAATGAATAGTCTACGTCTGTAAACAGTTACATCAGTTTTCTCATCTGTACCTGAATAGTTGCAGAAACCACAACATGAGTGAATGTGGAAGGAGATCAGGAAAGCAATCGCTTAGGACACGGGGAACTCAGTGGTACAAATGAAGCTCTAAGTCAATGCTAACCAAAGAGGATGACGATAAAGCAATAGTACTAGTAGTCAGGGTGGTATTGTTCATGAGTGGGATAAGTTCTTGTCTACATGCTGGTTTTTAGTGGGTAGGAGGAAGGACAAAGGTAAGCATATCACAGAGAATCTGGCTCAAGTGGGTCATCTGCTTTCCCCCATGCTGTTGCAGGCAAGTCCTACGGGACCAATTGTTAGATGCAGTGGGGTCACCCAACCTTGTACTGCTTGCATAGAGAAAATCACCTTTCTAGTAAAGGGAGTGGCAGTAGAGGGAAGGCGAAGGGAGACAAGACAGGATCAAGGGTTGTCCTCGTGGTGGTTCTTCTTTTCTCTGAGTTTGCCTTAATGCCAAGCAGCATGGCAGTTCTTCCTGAAGAACTGCCCCTGGTCAGGAAGAGCTGCTCCTGCTCTCTCTTTGTCATAGCATCCTGTGCTTTTCCCCTGGATCTCATCACAAAATAAATATTTATTTGTGTAGTTACTTTGTAACTATATGTCTCCTCCATCAGACTCTGAGTTCCACAAGAGCAGAGACTATTTCTGTCACATTTACCACTGAATTCTTGCTACCCACCACAATCCTTGGATTTTGTAGGCTCTCAATAAATATTTATAGAATAAATGAAAACATACATCTGTCATGGGCTTTCTGTTTCTTCATATATCTGGGAACCTGAAGAAGCAAGTTGGATCAAGTCTGTGACAAAACTGCCCCTGCTTATCAGAAGTTGTTACTGCTCTGGTAGTCCTGGCTGAACTCTTCTCTTCTCTCTCTAGAAATTTCCAGATGAGGCACAGATCACATACACAACGATTTTCTCATTTGGTGTAAAGCAGACTCATTCTACCTGAGTCAACAGTCACATGCAGGCTTCATCCGTATCTATGAAGTCAGGGATTTATTCAATCCATATCTGTTAAGTCAGTCAGGGGGTTATTCAACAGGCTTTAGGAATTCAGTCAAGAGCTAGGTAGACAAGGCTGGGCGCGGTGGCTCATGCCTGTAATCCCAGCACTTTGGGAGGCCGAGGCGGGCAGATCACGAGGTCAGTAGTTTGAGACCAGCCTGGCCAACATAGTGAAACCCCGTCTCTACTAAAAATACAAAAAAATTAGCCGGGCATGGTGGTGGGCTCCTGTAATCCCAGCTACTCGGGAGGCTAAGGCAGGAGAATTGCTTGAACCCTGGAGGGTGAGGTTGCAGTGAGCTGAGATCATGCCATTGCACTCCAGCCTGGGAGACAGTACAAGACTCTGTCTCAAAAAAAAAAAAAAAGAGCTAGGCAGACAAGGCCCCAACTTCAAGTTTACATTCTAATGGAGGAAACCAAAAATTAAGAAGAAGAAAAGATAATTTAGCCATGTTGAAAATAACACCTGGTAACGTGATATATGTGATAGTGACCGAAGGCTAGAAGGAACAACATAGATTTGGGTGCTCAAGGAAGGCCTGCGAGATGACTGTTGAAATGAAGCCCAAATGACAAAGGAAACCTCCCATATAAGATCTGGATGAAGAGCATTCCAGGGAGAGGAAGAAGCAAATGCCCTAAGGGACAAGCTTGTTATGTTTGAGGAGCAGAAACAAGGCATGTTGGGTATTTGTGGAGAGGAATGAGGTATGAAGTAATTCAGACAGGAGGAGACGCTAGATTCTGTATGGCATTGCTGGTATTAGTAAGGCATTTCTTTTTCTTTTTCTTTTTTGAGACGGAGCCTTGCTGTCTTGCTGTGTTGCCCAGGCTGGAGTGCAGTGGCGCAATCTCAGCTCACTGCAACCTCTGCATCCTAGGTTTAAGCAATTCCCCTGCCTCAGCCTCCAGAGTAGCTGGGACTACAGGCGCGCCACCACACCCAGCTAATTTTTTGTATTTTAGTAGAGACAGGGTTTCACCATGTTGGCCAGGATGGTCTTGATCTCCTGACCTCGTGATCTGCCCACCTTGGCCTCCCAAAGTGCTGGGATTACAGGCGTGAGCCACTGCGCCAGACCAGGCATTTTGTTCCTAAGTGTGATGGAAGATGGAGGAGTTAGGCAGGGAAGAATGGGTTGCCAGGAATCAAGAATAAAAGCAGCTCTGTTTTAGTAATCCAGGCAAGAGATGGAGGAAGCTTGGACTAGAAGAGCAGCCATGGATGTGGAGACACGTGGCTTGACTTGCTGATGGATTGGATATGAGGAAAAAGGTGGGATGAACAAAAATTGTTAGAGGTGTGTGTGTGAACTGGGGTGAATGATGGTACCATTTACTCATTTGAGAAAGAATAGGAAAGAAATAGGTTTTTGGGGAAGAAACTCCCACAAAGTTCTGTTTTGTTTATGTCAAGTTTGAGATACTTATTAGACAATCATTTGAAGATATTAAAGTGGAGTCGGCTATACAAGCTTCAAGCTCAATGGAGAGGTCTAGGGCTGGAGAGGGAGTTGTGGTATTATCAGGGTAATGATGGTGCTTAATTCCATGGTTCTGAATGAGATCATTGATGGAAAGTGTGTAGATCAAAAGTGGAAGGAAGGGAGGAGAACACCTGGAATATAGAATCATGTAATCTGTGCTGATTTATTTTATTTTAGGATCAGAATCATGCTGATTGTTTCTTCATTTCCTCACCATACGTTGCATTTGTACTTCTGAAGAGTCATATGTTTTTATTAGTGAGGCATTTGGTATAAAAATTGTTACTGTAAGCTATCCGTAATCACATTCTAGAAATCAGTTGGCGGGTAACAGATGCACATATGACCACAGGAAATGCCAAAAACCACTTCCCATGGTTGTTCCTCTTGCATGTACACATCTATTTTTAACACTCATGATTGTAAGACAGAGCTCTTGTCACTTGAGGGAACTATGTTTCCCAGTGGAGATCCAAGGCCACTGGACACAGAGAGTGGCATCCCATGGGCCAGCATTTACTGTTGCTGGTTTGTTAACAGAACTCAGACCTCATGGACATTTGGTTGCTTGATGGTTATGTGCTGGGAGTAGGGAATGGGAAGGTAAGTGGTTGCAGAAAAGCAATTCTATAGTTCTGAGGATTTCCTAACATGTCAAAATTTCTCAGAAAGCTTTGCTAATTTAGGACTTTTTGTCTAATTATCGGAAGTATTTACTCATCTCTTTCCTAAGAGCCTGTGCTCAGTCGGCTCTCTCCTAAGTGGAGTTGATTCTTTTCTAATATGTGATGGGTTTTGACTCAATAATGTGAGAGAGGAAACTTGAAGGTTCAAACCCTGACAGCTCCCTGCTGATGCACAGGAGCTGTATTTACATGGCTCCCAAATACCCAGTTGGAAAACTATTGCTTAACAAGTGGCTTGTACTAGCTACAAATAAATGGTTTATTTAAGGGGTCAAAATCAGCTATTTCAGCTTAGTGTCATTGCTTTAAAGAACGACTGTTTTGTAGCCAGAAGTCCTTGGCTTGAATCCAGCTTTAAAACTTACTTGTTCTATTACCATGGGAAAGTCACTTCTTTGTTTTGTCCTTAGTTTCATCATCTGTAAAATGGGTATTATTGTCATAGCCACCCCAGAGTTCTATAAGGAGTGAAATGTTGCTATCTAAACCACAAAGTGTGAAATAAACTCTTAGATAGGAGAAATCCCATTTTTCCATTTTGTTCAGAAGAACTTTTGGAAGGGAGGCAAGCTTTAGAAAAAATATTCTCATCTCCAGGGTTCTCCTGAGTTCATAAATTCTCAACCACAGGGGGACTGGGTTTTACTGGTCATGTCTCACCCTACCAGGCAGGATGTGGGTGAATATAAATCTGTATCATGGTGACTCAAAATGGCCCATTAAGAACTTGTTGGTCTTGGTCATATCAGATGAGGAAGCTTTGAGCATCTTTTGGCCTGTGTCATACAAAACCATATTCCCTTTCATACTTCAGTGTTCTGTGCTTTATCTGACTCACTATCCCACACCCTTTCTAGCTCTACTTACAGGAGGTTTTAATGCTCCTTTCTTCAGAGTTAGACTCATGGAAGGAGTCAATTAAACAATATTTATTGAATTTAAAATGCACAAATCATGGGTGCTAGCAATTACAATTTAGGGATTTTTACTGCAGATAGACTCACAAAAGCACTCAAAGATACATGGGCAAGACATTGCAGCATGATACTAAGAAACTGAAAACAATCTAAGTCCTAGGAGATTAAATAAATTATAGTACTTCCAAACAATGGAATATTATGCAACCTTCATAAATAATAAAATAGATACATATTTTCTGACATGGGAACATATCTTAGGTATATTACTGTATAAAAACCAAACTGCAGAACGTTTGTAAAATGATTCCATTTATGTAAAATAAAATATCAATATGTCTATCTGTATCTATATAAACATTTTGTTAAAGATATATAAAGAACTATTAAGGACAGTTACTTAGGGACTGAGGGTAGAGGAAGATTTTTACTTTCAGTTTTTTTACTTGTGCCATGTTCATGGGTTACTTTTTACATATATAAATGAAAATTAGTTAAAACTAGGTTAGCTTCATGGAAGGTTTATAAGTCACTAATGCCCCTTTCCGAGACAACAGAATGAGAACTTGTATTACTTAGGATTTCTTGGTTGCAAGTGAAAACAAACAAACAAACCAGCTAAAGCTACCCATAAAGGAATTCCTTTCATAAGAGAACATGGGTATCCAATGAACTTCAGGGCAGAAAGCACCGCCTGGCCTCAGAAGTATCTGGAAGTGGGAAAGCCATTGTGAACTCAGGGCACATCCTCCATCTCTTGCCTCTGTTTCTCTCTGTATTTCTGTCTCATTCTTACTGTTTGTAGACTCACTTTTTTCTGCTCCCTAGTTCTCATGGCAGAACCTGGGACCCCATGGCTCTCAAATCCCCGTGTTACAAGTTTAGTCAAGTGGAGAGATGAAATCACTTGATTCCAAATTCTTGATCCTAATTTCAAGTTCTCAAAGAAGAGTCTCTGATTAGTTTAGCTTGTGTCCAGTGTCCAGCCCTGTCTAATCAATGGTGGCCAGAAGATGGGGTCTTAACTATTGACTGCTGAGGGCCCATTCAGGCTGAGGGCAAGGAAAGTTAATGTGGAAGACACTCCAAGGGGTCTCAAAACCAAGGCTATTTGATGCCCTTGGCTAACTCCAGGGATGCTGGATTGCTAGGTTACAGATAATGCTGTTTTTAATTACCAACTCACTAATTTACTCCTTTTTGTCATGTCACTGATTTATTTTGCTATAAAAACTCACATTGGGAAATTTATAGCAAAGATATATTGGCTATAAAACAGAACATTGATATGGTTTGGCTGTGTCCCCACCCAAATCTCACCTTGAGTTGTAACTCTCCCAATTCCATGTGTCGTGGGAGAAACCCAGTGGGAGGTGATTGAATAATGGGGGTGAATCTTCCCTGTGTTGTTCTCATGATAGTGAATAAGTGTCACAAGATCTGATGGTCTTATAAACAGGAGTTTCCCTGCATGAACTCTCTCATTTTGCCTGCTGCCATCCATGTAAGACGTGACTTGCTTCTCCTTGCTTTCTGCCATGACTGTGAGGCTTCCCTAGCCACGTGGAACTGTAAGTCTATTAAACCTCTTTCTTTTGTAAATTTCCCAGTCTTGGGTATGTCTTTATCAGCAGTGTGAAAACGGATTAATACAAACATTTAAGGGCTATAAAGTACTTACTTTGGATATATTTAGTAGTTTGATGATATTAGTGGCTAAACAATTTACAGTTTGGACTGCCACATGGTGACTGAGACAACTCAACTATCACATGTTTGGAAGTGTTGAAATAAAAAAGACAATCCACCATGATCAAGTGGGTTTCATACCATGGATGCAGAGATGGTTTAACATATGCAAGTTGATAAATGTGATACACCACATAAACAGAATTAAAAACAAAAATCACATGATTATCTCAATAGATGCAGAAAAAGCATTCAACAAAATGTGGCATACCTTTATGATTAACTCTCAGCAAAATTGGCATACAAGGAACATACCTCTATATGATAAAGCCCATCTAAGACAAACCCACAGACAACATAATACTGAATTGCAAAAAGTTGAAAGCATTCCCTCTGAGAACCAAAATAAGACAAGGATGGCCACTCTCACCACTCCTCTTCAGCATAGTACTAGAAGTCCTAGCCAGAGCAATCAGACAAGAGAAAGAAATAAAAGGCATCCAAATTGGTAAAGAGGGAGTCAAACTGCCACTGTTGGCTGACAATATGATCGTTTACCTTGAAAACCCTAAAGACTCCTCCAGAGAGCTCCTAGAATGGACAAAAGAATTCAGCAAAATTTCTGGATACAGGATTAATGTATAAAAATCAGTAGCTCTTCTATAAACCAACAGTGACCAAGTGGAGAATCAAATCAAGAACTCAACCCCTTTTACAATAGTTGTAAAAAAATAAAATACTTAGGAATATACCTAACCAAGGAAGTGAAAGGTCTCTAAAAGGAAAACTACAAAACACTGCTGAAAGAAATCATAGACAACACAAACAAATGGAAAGACATCCCATGCTAATGAATGGATAGAATCGATATTGTGTATATGAACATACTGCCAAAAGCAATCTGCAAATTCAACACAATCCCCATCAAAATACCACCATCATTCTTCACAGAATTAGAAAAAAACAATTCTAAAATTCATATGGAATCAAAAAAGAGCCCACATAGCCAAAGCAAGACTAAGCAAAAATAACAAATCTGGAGGCATCACACTACCTGATTTCAAACTATACTAAAAGGCAATCATCACCAAAACAGCATGGTACTGGTATAAAAATAGGCACATATTGGGAGGCCGAGGCGGGCGGATCACGAGATCAGGAGGTCGAGACCACAGTGAAACCCCGTCTCTACTAAAAATACAAAAAAATTAGCCAGGCGTGGTGGCGGGCGCCTGTAGTCCCAGCTACTCAGAGAGGCTGAGGCAGGAGAATGGCGTGAACCCGGGAGGCGGAGCTTGCAGTGAGCTGAGATTGCGCCACTGCACTCCAGCCTGGGCGACAGAGCGAGACTCCGTCTCAAAAAAAAAAAAAAAAAAAAAAAAAAAATAGGCACATAGACCAATGGAACAGTATAGAGAACCCAGAAATAAACCCAGATACTTACATCCAATTGATCTTCAACAAGCAAACACAAACATAAAGTAGGTGAAAGGATACCGTTTTCAACAAATGGTGCTGGGATAATTGGCTAGCCACACGTATGAGAATGAAACTGAATACTCAACTCTCACCTTATACAAAAATCAACTCAAGATGGATTAAGGACTCAAATCTAAGACCTGAAGCTATACAAATTCTAGAAGATAACATTGGAAAAACCCTTCTAGACATTGGCTTAGGCAAGGATTTCATTACCTAGAACCCAAAAGTAAATGCAATAAAACAAAGTTAAATAGCTGGGACTTAATTAAACTAAGGAGTTTTGCACAGCAAAAGGAACAGTAAGCAGAGTAAACAGACAACCCACAGAGTGGGAGAAAATCTTCACAATCTATACATCTGACAAAGGACTAATATCTAGAATCTACAACAAACTTGAACAAATCAGTAAGAAAAAAAACAAACAATCCCATCAAAAAGTGGGCTAAGGACATGAAAAGAAAATTCTCAAAAGAAGATATACAAATGGCTAACAAACATCTAAAAAATTGCTCAACATCACTAACGATCAGGGAAATGCAAATCAAAACCACCATGTGATACCACCTTACTCCTGCAGGAATGACCATAATCAAAAAAATGAAATAACAGTAGATGTTGGCATGGATGTGGTGAACAGGGAACACTTTTACACTGCTGGTGGGAATGTAAACTAGTACAGCCACTATGGAAAACAGTGTGGAGATTCCTTAAATAATTAAAAGTAGAACTACCATTTTATCCAGCAATCCCACTACTGGGTATCTACCCAGAGGAAAAGAAGTCATTATTTGAAAAAGATACTTGCATACACGTTTGTAACAACACAATTCACAACTGCAAAATTGTGGAACCAACCAAAATGCCCATCAATCAACAAGTGGATAAACTGTGGTATATATATATATATATATATATATATATATATATATATATATGATGGAATACAACACAGTCATAAAAAGGAATGAATTAACGGGATTTGCAACGACCTGAATGAGACTGAAGATTATTATTCTAAGTGAAGTAATTGAGGAATGAAAAACCAAATAAAGTATGTTCTCACTGATATGTGGGAGGTAAGCTATGAGGACACAAAGGCATGAGAATGATACAATGGACTTTGGGGACTTCGGGGGAGAGGTGGGAAGGGGGCGAGGGATAAAAGACTACAAATAGGGTACAATGTGTGATGCTCAGTGATGGGTGCACCAAAATCTCACAAATCACCACTAAAGAACTTACTCATGTAACCAAATACCACCTGTACCCCAATAACCTATGGAAAAATAAAAATAATTTTAAAAAATGAAATTATAAGAAAGGAACTATTTATGTCACCAGATGGAAGATTCTCATCTTCAATAAATTTATATACCAGGAACTAACTAAACGATTATTGTTCAAATATATTTTTAAGATATGTCATAAGAAAAATGAAAGAATATAAGTATCCTACATAGAAGTTGTATATCTCTAGCCTTCCTTTCTTCCATCCCACTAGTATTTATAAAGTACCTACTATATATAGCTCAAGCACTCTGCTAGGCATGAGAATTAAAGAATAGTGATAGTACTTATGTGATCTCAAGAACTTCACAGTCTAGTGGAGGAGACACTCATGTAAATGAAAAATAACAATATCATGTGTTAATAGAGATAAATACATGTAAGATGATAGGGCTCAGAGGATAGGTGGAAGAAATGAGCCTCACGCAGGGTAGAGAATATTTCTACCGTTGTCAAAAGATGAGGAGGAAATGGTAAATGCAGTGTCAGAAAAAGTGAACATACAGAATGCCTTACAAACACCAAAATGAAGGAATAGTCACCAAATGTGACTATTTTTATACACTTATTTTTAAGCTTCAGGATGGGCTCTTATTTGTACACAATTTTTATTTTTACACAAATTAAAAAATAGCTAGCTCATTTAATTCCTTATTTAACTCAGTTTCCTGAGAGCAGGGCCCATGGTCTTCTAGTTTATACCATGTTCCCGATATCTTCACCATGTCTAGTGCATCATAGGTACTCACTAAGCATTTTTAAAAATGAATCTATTTATGGAATGGAAACAAATACACAAAGATGTTCACAGACCATAAGTGTACCACATGATAAATTTTCATGAACTGAATGCTACCACCAAGATCAAGAAATTATGGAATTACTGGGTCATGAGTGAATTCCCAATGCATACATTTGACATTAGTAGGAATTGTTAGTTTTCCAAAGTCGTTATACCAATTTACATTCTTCTCAGTAGTAGATAAGAGTTTCAGTTGCTCTATTCACAATAGCAAAGAGTTGGAACCAACCCAAATGTCCAACAACAATAGACTGGATTAAGAAAATGTGGCACATATACACCATGGAATACTACGCAGCCATAAAAAATGATGAGTTCGTGTCCTTTGTAGGGACATGGATGAAACTGGAAAACATCATTCTCAGTAAACTATCGCAAGGACAAAAAACCAAACACCGCATGTTCTCACTCATAGGTGGGAATTGAACAATGAGAACTCATGGACACAGGAAGGGGAACATCACACTCCGGGGACTGTTGTGGGGTGGGGGGATGGGGGAGGGACAGCATTAGGAGATATACCTAATGCTAAATGACGAGTTAATGGATGCAGCAAACCAACATGGCACATGGACACAAATGGAACAAACCTGCACATTGTGCACATGTACCCTAAAACCTAAAGTATAATTAAAAAAAAAAAAAAAAGAGTTTCAGTTGCTCTTCATGCTTTCCAGAAGCTTGGAATTATAGGTCTTTTAAATTGCAGCCATTTTGCTAGAGCTGTAGTGGGATTTCATTGTGGCTTTAATTTGCATTTCTTTGATGGATAATAATCTTGAGCCTATTCATATGTTTTTGTAATTTGAACATCCTCTTTTGTGAAGTGCCCTTTAAATATTTGCCCATTCTTCCCTTTAATTGGGTTATTGATCTTTATTTCCTATGATTTGAAGGAGGGGGGGTTCCACATATATTTTGAATGTAAATCTTTTGTCAGGTATAGGTGTTGCAAACATATTCTCCCATTCTGTGGCTTGTTTTTTTTCACTCTCTTAATGGAGGCTTTTGATAAACAGAAATTCTTATTTTAATGTGATACACTTAATCATTTTTTTTTTTTTTTGAGACAGTCTCGCTCTGTTCCCAGGCTGGAGTACAGGGGTGCGATCTTGGCTCACTGCAACCTCCGCCTCCCAGGTTCAAGGGATTCTCCTGCCTCAGCTGCATGAGTAGCTGGGACTACAGGTGCGCACCACCACACCCAGCTAATTTTTGTATTTTCAGTAGGGACAGGGTTTCACCATGTTGGCCAGGATGGTCTTGATCTCCTGACCTTGTGACCCACCTACCTCAGCCTCCCAAAGTGCTGGTGTGAGCCACCACGCCTGGCCAATCAATCTTTTCTTTTATGGCACCTTAATGTTTCTTGTGTCCTGTTTAAAAATATTTGACTACTTCAAGGTCATGAAGATATTCTCCTATGTTTTCTTATAGACACTTTATTTCACTTTTCAACTTAGAACTATAACATAACTGGAATTGACTTTTGTGTGTATGGGGTCCAATTCAATTTTTTTCAAATGAATTTCCAGTTGTCCCAGCACCGTGTATTGAAAAGGCTATGCTTTGTCCTAATTCAAGTGATTCTGTATGCATGGATTTGTTCCTGTATTCTCTATCTTGTTCTACTGTCAATTTGTCTAGTCTAGTGCCAATAGCACAGTGTTTTAATTATTGTAGCTTTTACAGTAAGTCTTGCTATCCAACTTTGTTCTTCAAGTCCCATGGCATTCATGACCATTTGCATTTCCATTTAAGTTTTATAATCTCGTTGTCAATTCCCATGAGAATAACCTTCTGGGAGTTTGATTGAGATTGCCTTCCTCATGATGAGCTATTGAATCAATAGAGTAATTGGGAGAGAGCTGACATCTTTATATGTTAAATCTTCCAGTTGCTGAACATGCAACATGTTTTCCTTTATTTAACATCATTTTTACTTTCTCCAAAAGATGTAGGCTTTTTTTGTGTGTGTAGAAACTTTGCCCATCCTTTATTAGATTTATTCTTAGGTATGTGATATTTTATTTTCTGCTATTGTAAATGTTACTGCTTTTAATTTTCTCTTCTACTTGCTTAGTGCTGGTTTAATAAATATTTAATTGAATAAATCAAACAACTAATCAACTGAACTGAGAAATGGTAAAACTAGTTATTTGATATCATTTAGACAAAAATAAAGTAGTTAAAATTCTTAGAACAGAATATAGAAAACTAAGTATGTGAGGTGGATATTACTCAGAATAAGAACACAGGTAGAGAATTGCAAGCAGAGGGCAGACCTCTTCCTTCTCTTCCACTTCAAATCACTAGACCAGGGATTTTCATTAGTCAAACCATCTGGCCTACAGATGGGTTTGTTTGATTGTCATGATTTTTTTTTAAATAAATTGAGTCAACATGGAACAATTGAGAAATTTCAAATACAAATATAGCTGTCAAGATTTTCTTAAAAAATCAGAAATCTTTTGGTGTTTTAGACATGAAGTCCTTGCCCATGCCTATGTCCTGAATGGTAACGCCTAGGTTTTCTTCTAGGGTTTTTATGGTTTTAGGTCTAACATGTAAGTCTTTAATCCATCTTGAATTAATTTTTGCATAAGGTGTAAGGAAGGGATCCAGTTTCAGCTTTCTACATATGGCTAGCCAGTTTCCCCAGCACTGTTTATTAAATAGGGAGTCCTTTCCCCATTGCTTGTTTTTGTCAGGTTTGTCAAAGATCAGATAGTTGTAGATATGTGGCATTATTTCTGAGGGCTCTGTTCTGTTTCATTGATCTATATCTCTGTTTTGCTACCAGTACCATGCTGTTTTGGTTACTGTAGCCTTGTAGTATAGTTTGAAGTCAGGTAGTGTGATGCCTCCAGCTTTGTTCTTTTGGCTTAGGATTGACTTGGCGATGCGGGCTCTTTTTGGTTCCATATGAACTTTAAAGTAATTTTTCCAATTTTGTAAAGAAAGTCAATGGCAACAAAAGCCAAAATTGACAAATGGGATCTAATTAAACTAAAGAGCTTCTGCACAGCAAAAGAAACTACCGTCAGAGTGAACAGGCAACCTACAGAATGGGAGAAAATTTTCGCAACCTACTCATCTGACAAAGGGTTAATATCCAGAATCTACAATGAACTCAAACAAATTTACAAGAAAAAAACAAACAACCCCATCAAAAAGTGGGCAAAGGACATGAACAGACACTTCTCAAAAGAAGACATTTATGCAGCCAAAAATCACATGAAAAAATGCTCATCATCGCTGGCCATCAGAGAAATGCAAATCAAAACCACAATGAGATACCATCTCACACCAGTTAGAATGGCGATCATTAAAAAGTCAGGAAACAACAGGTGCTGGAGAGGATGTGGAGAAATAGGAACACTTTTACACTGTTGGTGGGACTGTAAACTAGTTCAACCATTGTGGAAGTCAGTGTGGCGATTCCTCAGGGATCTAGAACTAGAAATACATTTGACCCAGCCATCCCATTACTGGATATATACCCAAAGGACTATAAATCATGCTGCTATAAAGATACATGCACACGTATGTTTATTGCGGCACTATTCACAATAGCAAAGAGTTGGAACCAACCCAAATGTCCAACAACTATAGACTAGATTAAGAAAATGTGGCACATATACACCATGGAATACTATGCAGCCATAAAAAATGATGAGTTCATGTCCTTTGTAGGGACATGGATGAAACTGGAAATCATCATTCTCAGTAAACTATCACAAGGACAAAAAACCAAACACCGCATGTTCTCACTCATGGGTGGGAATTGAACAACGAGAGCACATGGACACAGGAAGGGGAACATCACACTCTGGGGACTGTTGTGGGGTGTGGGGATGGGGGAGGGATAGCATTAGGAGATCTACCTAATGCTAAATGATGAGTTAATGGGTGCAGCACACCAACATGGCACGTGTATACATATGTAACAAACCTGCCCATTGTGCACATGTACCCTAAAACTTTAAGTATAATAATAATAAAATAAAATAAAAAAAGAAAAAAGATTATATATACCATATTCTGTTATTGTTACTATATAGCATAATTTAGAAAAAAAATCATAAATCTGACACACTGGGCTACAATTCCTTTATGGCCACATTAGGCTGAAGCTGATGGAACAGGGGCAGGCTGGGTCTCTAGTATCACCACTGTGTTTGTGACATATTGTCTCTTGGACTGGGCTCATTTAATTCCCAGCCTGGCTTTATCTGAAAAATCCTTAAAAGAGTTATTGAAACAAAATGTTTTCACTTTGTCACCTCCTGTTTTTCCTGATCCCTCTCCAGTGGATCTGCTCTTTTCAAAGTCTTTGCTGACTGAAATCTTGCCAAATAGTTGGCAATTCTTTGTCTTCGTTGTAGTCAGTTTCTTGGTATGATATTTGCCAAGGTTGACCATATGCCTCTTCTTGAAACTTCAATCTTGAAAACTTCCACAATGCCACAGTCCTTCTATCTTACCAATTACTCTTTGGTTTATCTTCCTTGTGCTTACTACTCTGGAGCTTCTAAATGTTGTGCTCCAGAGCTTTGGCCTCAGCCTTTTCTGCCTTCTCCATCTGCCTTCTCTCTGGATAGGCTTTCCCAGTTTCATTGCTTTAAATACCAACTGTTGATGATTCCTAAATCTGTATCTCTCTCTTTTGACCTTGCTCCTGAACTCTATCTAGATCTGAAAATCTAGTTGCTTACTGGGAATCTTCATCTGGATGTCCAATAGGCATTTCAAACTTAATCTGTTCAAAACAGGACTTTTCATACTCCTTCCCAACCAGCCTTCCCAGTCTTTTTCTTCTCAGTGAATGGAATCACCATCAAACCTGGACATCTTTGATTTCTATTTTCCTATTAAACTTCTACCCAATTTATTCACCAGTCTTGTGGCTTTCCAAAATACATCCTGAATAGTTCTCAGCATCTCCACTCTCTCAGTGCTTGTCTTAACCACTAGTATCTCTTTCCTTCCAGATGGCCCCCCACCGCTTCCTCTCTTGCTTCCCCATGGTCCATTATCCATGAAGCTGCTACAATATTTTTAAAATGCACATTCTGTTTTTAAAAAATCTTCCAGTGGCTGCCCATTACATTTAGCATCTGTCTTAGTCTGTTTTGGCTAATTTAATAACTTAGGCTGGATAAGTTATAAACAACAGAAATTTATGGAGTCTGGGAAGTCCAAAATCAAGGTGCTGGCAGATTTGGTGTCTGGTGAGGGATTGATCTCTGTTTTATAGATGGCGCCTTCTGGCTGCATCCTCACACGGTGGAGGTGGAGAACAAGCTCCCTTGGGCCTCTTTTATAAAGAGCCATTCACAAAGGCTCTACCCTCAATGACCTAATCACCTCCTAGAGGCCCCACATGTTAATGCTATTACATTGGGGATTATGCTATTATATAGAGGATTATGAATCTTGGGAGGCACAAACATTGAGACCATAGCTGCATCCAAATGCCTTATCCTGAAATAAAAAGCCCTATGTGGTTGGGCTGCTGCCTACCTCTACACTTTTTGTACCACTCCCTACTTTAACTACCATGCACCAGCTATATGAGCCTTCTTTCAATTCCTGAAAAATCACAAGCTTTTTTCTTCCTCAGGACCTTTGCATGGGTGCTCTCTGCCTGGAGTCTCTTTGACCAGATGCTTGCACACCTAGCTCTTCATTAATATCCAGGCCTCAGCTTAAATGTTGAATTCGGCAAGAGGCCTTTCCTGACCACCCTATTGAAAGTGGCCACCAGCCATTCACTATTACAGCTTTCTTCTTCTTTCTTCTTCCTCTTTCTTCTTCTTTCTTCTTTTCTTCTTTCTTCTTCTTTCTTCCTCCTCCTCCTCCTTCTTCTTCTCTTCTTCTTCCTCCTCCTCCTCCTTCTTCTTCTTCTCTTCTTCTTCCTCCTCCTCCTCTTCTTCTTCTTCCTCTTCTTCTTCCCCTTCTTCTTCTTCCCCTTCTTCTTCTTCCCCTTCTTCTTCTTCCCCTTCTTCTTCTTCTCCTTCTTCTTCTTCCCCTTCCCCTTCTCCTCCTCCTCCTCCTCCTCCTCCTCCTCCTCCTCCTCCTCCTCCTCCTCCTTCTTCTTCTTCTTCTTCTTCTTCTTCTTCTTCTTCTTCTTCTTCTTCTTCTTCTTCTTCTTCCTCTTCCTCCTCTTCCTCCTCCTCCTCTTCTTCTTCTTCTTCTTCTTCTTCTTCTTCTTCTTCTTCTTCTTCTTCTTCTTCTTCTTCCTCCTCCTCCTCCTCCTCCTCCTTCCTCCTTATTCCTTCTTTCTTCTCCTTTTAAGAAAGAGTCTCACGCTATTGCCCAGGCTGGAGTGCAGTGAGGCAGTGAGTTGCCCACTCATGGCTCACTGCAGCCTCAACCTCCTGGGCTCAGGCGGTCCTTCCACCTCTGCCTCCTTAGTAGCTGGGGCTACAGGCATGTACCACCACACCCAGCTAATTTTTTTTTTGTATTTTCTTTTTGTGGTGGGGCTTTGCCATATTGCCCAGGCTGGTCTTGAACACCTGAGCTCAAGCAATCCACCTGCCTTGTCCTCCCAAAGTGCTGCAATTACAGGTATGAACTATTGCACTTGGCCGAACCTTTTGTTTAGTAACCTGCATATCAGTTATCATTTGGCTTTCCCTTTTTATTATTACCCTGTTATTTGCCTCTTCCCTCAGAATTTAGCTATAAAAGGGCAGAGTCTTCAACATGCTGACCCCTCCATCTCTACTGTCTATGAAAATGCCTAACACAGGGTAGGAGCTTGATGATTTTTGGCTGAATGAATGAGTGCAAATATTGGGAATGAAGATTCCTGATGAATTCTTATTGTCCAGTATTGTCAAACTTTCCCCACTCCTTGTACTATTTCTGCTGACAAATGAGCTCTTTAAATGGGATTGAGGATATATGGCTTTAATGCAAAAATTAATTAATTTAAAACATTTATTGGGAAACAAAGATATGTAGAAAGTGAAACATTTTGGTTATTGTGTGCCATATATATGGTCATTCTGGTTTAAAATAATGACAAAATATAGTATTACAACACCAAGAAGAGAAATGTAGTCTGGATCCCCTGAATTAGATATGACTCAATAACACTCCTAATGAGGGTTGGGATGTCTGTAGAGGTCTTTTTATTTCCATCAGGTGTCCTCTTCTAACTTATCTGAGAAAATACTCATATTTTTGTTTGCCACATTATCTGATTTCACTAATAATAATTACACTGAAAATGAAATTCAACTTACATTCTTCACAAAAGTCTGTAGAAATATCTTTTGATGAGATACCATCTCACAACAGTCAGAATGGCATTATAAAAAGTCAAGAAACAACAGGTGCTGGTGAGGTTGCAGAGAAATAGGAATGTTTTTACATTGTTGGTGGGAATGTAAATTAGTTCAACCATGTGGAAGACAGTGTGGCAACTCCTCAAAGATTTAGAACAGGGAATACCATTTGACCCAGCAATCCCATTACTGGGTATATACCCAAAGGAATAGAAATCATTCTATTATAATGATACATGCACACGTATGTTCATTGCAGTACTATTCACAATAGCAAAGGCAAGGAATCAACCCAAATGCCCATCAGTGATAGAGTAGATAAAGAAAACATGGTACATATACACCATGGAATATTATGAAGCCATAAAAAGGAATGAGCTCATGTCCTTTGCAGGGACATAGATGAAACTGGAAGCCATTATCATCAGCAAACTAATGCAGGAACAGAAAACCAAACACTGCATGTTCTCACTCATAAGTGAGAGCTGAGCAATAAGAACACATAGACACAGGGAGGGGAACAATACACCCTGGGTCCTGTCAGGGGAGGGCACGGTGGAGAGAGCATTAGGAAAAATAGCTAACACATGCTGGGCTTAATACCTAGGGGATGGGTTGATAGGTGCAGCAAACCACCATGGCACACATTTACCTATGTAACAAAGCTGTACATCCTGCACATGTACCCCAGAACTTAAAATAAAGAAATATATTTTGATTATATTTGTAGGGTTTTTTTGTTTTGTTTTGTTTTGTTTTTTTAGATGGAGTTTTGCTCTGTCATGCAGGCTGGAGTGCAGTGGTGCGATCTCAGCTCACCTCAACCTCTGCCTCCTGGGTTCAAGTGATTCTCCTGCCTCAGCCTCCTGAGTAGCTGGGATTACAGGCATGTGCCACCACACCCAGCTAATTTTTGTATTTTTAGTAGAGTCAGAGTTTCACCATGTTGGCCAGGCTGGTCTCGAACTCCTGAACTCAGGTGATCCACCCACTTCAGCCTCCCAGAGTGCTAGGATTATAGGCATGAGCCACCGCGCTGCACCCAGCCATATTTGTAGTTTTCACTACTGCTTATCATGCAGTTTGTTGTGGATCCCAGTATTTTATGCATTTCCAAATCAATGGTCATAATGGACTGAATTTTACCTTTGCCAAGTGTGCCAGTGAGAAGTCTTCCTGAAGATAAATATATTAAGGACAAATGTCACCAGAAAGGTATTATCCCTGTATGCATGCACTTAAATACAGGGCAAACTGTGCAGCCTTTATTTTAAGCACACTGCTATATGTCTTGGTGATTTATTTGTTTAAAATCTTAGAAGTCAGGAATTCTCTCCATTCTGCTAGTCTTTCTCTAGCTGCAACTTCATATCCACAGATTTTTCTTTCTATTTAAACAATTTCTGGAGATTTGAGTACTTTCTTGTTGACTACATTTAGATGAGTTGTTTATCTCAGCCAAAAGCTTCTTTCCGTTCCAGTGTGGAGTCTAAATAGACTTCATATAAACTACTCCTGCAGCGTTTCAGGTTGGTGAAAGACTGAGACAAGGTCTGCTTATTTTAGGGAGCAAACCAACATGAAGGAAAATTTGCGAGGACCATAACAAGGTTGGATGGCTACTTGCTGGGTGTAATTTTCTTTGAGTTATTTTATAAAGATGATTAATGACAGCATGTGCCTAATCACGTGAGTATCAGAGTCCAGCTGTCTGGGAGTGAGAGGTAGAGGGATATTAGTCAGCTCTATATGAAATGTGATATCCAGGGTGAGAACTATTCTCTGTCATTTCCACTCTCATCCCCCAACTGGTACATTTGATCCTAGGCTCCAAATAATTTCTGCTCTCCAGTATTGTCAGGCTTTCCCCCATTCCTGGATTCTTTCCCTCTGCTGACAAATGAGCTCAAATCACCTCCGTTTAAATGGATTGAGGATATATGGCATTTATTCAATAATTAATTTAACAATATTTATGGAGGAGCAAAGCAATTCTAGGCTTTGTAGATACAGGAGTAGACAAGACAGTCAAGGTTGCTGTTCTCATTAAAGTTACATTCTAAGGTGAAGGGGGCTGATGGTGGGGAAGACAATAAACAAATAAACGAATGAGAAGCATGGATGTTAGCATCAAGCATTATATGGAAAATGAAGAGGGTGATGGGATTGATAGTACTGATAGGGCATGGGGAAGACTGCTCTAGATTAAGCTGGTATTTGTGTGGAAGTGTGGTGGGATCCACAAAGTCTGTTCCCTTCCCTCATTTTCCATCTTCTATAGCATCTCTATCCATTCAGGGCCAAACTTCTAGGAAGTATGGTTTGATCTACTGGAACCTGAATCCCTGCCAGCCACTGATTCCTTTACCTTACAGTCTGGCATCACTAAAATGACTCCAGGCTTTCCTCATAACTATTATGTAAGCCTGGCTTTTGTGGCTCAGACACTATATTCTCAGTGCTATTCTCATTTAATTCTCTCAACAGTCTAATAAGGCAGGTACTAATATTATCCTTGCTTTTCGTTTTACTTATGCAGCCCAGAGACATTACATAACTTGCCAAGCTGTAAGTGGAGGAAAGTGCGTCCTTCACCACTGGGCCAGCTGCCTTTCCGACCTCATGATTTTCCAGGAAGTGTAGCCCTAGAACACCCCAAACTCCCATAGCTAGCTAATAATCCCTCTATCAAGTCTTTTCTGAAACTTTCCACCCAACCCTTCCCCTTAGAGAACTGGCAACCTTGTGCTTCCACTGTTGCCCGCACACTCTGTTTCACACCACCTGCACCCTTTTACTAATCTCATCTGATCAAGTTGAGTCTCTCCCTGCAGGGTTGCAGGCTCCTCCACTTCATGGCATACCTAGCATATTTGACACCCTGAGAAGATCTTTTTTTTTTTTTTTTTTTTTTCTGAGACGGAGTTTTCTCTTGTTGCCCAGGCTGGAGTGCAGTAGCGTGATCTCGGCTCACACAACCTCTGCCTCCCAGATTCCAGCAATTCTCCTGCCTCAGCCTCCCGAGTAGCTGGGATTACAGGTATGTGCCACAATGTCCAGCTAATTTTGTATTTTTAGTAGAGACGGGGTTTCTCCGTGTTGGTCAGGCTGCTCTCGAACTCCCGACCTCAGGTGATCCACCCGCCTCAGCCTCCCAAAATGCTAGGATTACAGACGTGAGCCACCGCACCTGGCTGAGAAGATTACTTTTTAAATAACTTCCTCCTCAATATGTTGGCATTGTTTTCAATAATAATCATGAAATGAAGTGAATAATAGTGGCCAGAAAAGAAATGCAGAAAGTAGAAATTTTCTATTATTATGTTTCATGTATATGGTCATGTCCGATTAAAAAATATTTAAAAAAATATTATAATACAGAAACATTAAGATGGCTTAATGTGTTTTAATTATGCTGCTGTATGTTTTGAACAAAAGGAAAAAATTCATACCTACCAATTGGTCTGCCACAGAAATGAATGACAATATTATATTTCTGTTTCCTTGACTTATGTGCATTTGCCAATGACTTTATCAAAATTATTCTTTTCACATATTCATGTTCAATAGATGACTAGCCAGATTTCTCAGTCTATCTTCACTTATGCTTGATTAAAGAACATGTTTTAAAAATTAATTTTGGAAACTTTTGCACAAAGTAACAGATACAAAGGAAAGGTCTGAAATGTAAATTTGGCAGAAATTCATAAAAATCTCACTGCACAATAAATTCCACAAATTGCAATAAGATCCATGTCTTTGTTTATTTGGGATAAATTCTAGCAGCCTTCACATGGCTCTGCAGTCAAAAAAAATTAAATACAAATAAAAACTCCATGTGTTTACAGAGAATGGCAGAGTTAAAATAACTCAAGTTGTATTTTTCATCTTTACAATCCCTACATTACCATTTATAATTTTAGGTCTTCTGTTTAAATGCGGGAATATGTGATACCAAAGGTTTGGAGACACACTGAGCCCAAAGCACATTGAAACAAATTGCTACAAATTTTACTCAAAACAAATATATGTAGCAATTATGTAACTGGGAATTCTCTGAATATCTTCCATGTACAATACAGTATCTATTAAAATATAGGAAATAAAAACCTGCTAATATTAATCTTACCTACATATTATTAAAACTCAGCAATCAATTGATTAGAACTTAGATTAATAAGAGATGTTTTGAGAGAAGAGTATTTTATCACTGACATTGTTTAGAGTTGCCAGTGCCTGACAATAATAAAAAACATTGAATTTTGAATTGGTTTTGTTGTTATCTTAAAACTTTATACAGATAATGCTCCCAGCAGTTCATCCTTGGTGTGCCATGGAGCCATGCTTTACTGATCTTTCTGTTCCCAGGACTTGGCACTGCTCTCTGCAGCACTTGGACTGGCCAAATACCTGCCTTGACGCCCTTTAATCCCCTTGGCTCCCTTGACAGGGCCCTCGCTGACTCTTCTCCTACCTCTCTGCCTGAAACTTGTCCCCAAGGATTTCCAAAGGTTGATATTTCCAGGTATTACAATCAAAAGAGTTTGTAACATATGGAAAAAAGTTCGACATCACTGATCAGTAGAGAAATGCAAATCAAAACCACAAGGAGATACCATGTTACACCAGTCAGAATGGCTATTATGAAAAAGTCAAAAAATAACAGATGCTGAGGAGGTTATGGAGATAAAGGCATGCTTTTTCACTGTTGATGGGGTTGCAAATTAGTTCAACCATTGTGGAAGACAGTGTGGTGATTCCTCAAAGACTTAGAGACAGAAATACCATTTGACCCAGCAATCCCATTACTGGGTATATACCCAAAGGAATATAAATTTTTCTATCATGAAGACACATGCATGTGTATGTTGACTGCAGCGTTATTCACAATACCAAAGACATGGAAGCAGCGTAGGTGCCCATCAATGGTAGACTGGATGAAGAAACTGTGATACCTATACACCGTGGAATACTATGCAGCCATAAAAAAACGAGATCATGTCTTTTGCAGAACATGGATGGAGCTGGAGGCCATTATCCTTAGTACACTAACACAGAACCAGAAAATCAAATACTGCATGTTCTCCCTTATCAGTGGGAGCTAAATGATGAGAACACATGTACACAAAGAAGGAAACAACAGACACTGGGGATTACTTGGGGGTGGAGGGTAGGAGGAGGGAGAGGACCAGAAAAAATAACTATTGGGTACTAGGCTTAGTACCTTCGTGATGAAATTATGTATATAATAAACCCCCATGACACAAATTTACCTATATAACAAACCTGCACATGTACTCCTGAACCTAAAAGTTTTTTTAAAAAATTAAAAAAAAATCAATCTAGGTGCCCATCAATGATAGATTGGATAAAGAAAACGTGGTACATATACACCATGGAACACTATGCAGTCATAAAAATGAACAAGATGATGTCCTTGGCAGGGACATGGATGGAGCTAGAGGCCACTATCCTTACCAAAAACCAAATACCGCATGTTTTTACTATAAGTGGGAGCTGAATGATGGGAACACATGGACATACAGGGGGGAACAACACAAACTGGGACCTGTTGGAGGGTGGGGGGAAGGAGAGCATCAGGAGGAATAGCTAGTGGATGCTGGGCTTAATGCCTGCGTAATGGGATGATACATGCAGCAAGCCACCATGGCACATGTTTATCTATGTAACAAACCTGCACATCCTGCACATGTGCCCTTGAACTTAAAAGTTGGAAAAAAAAAACAAAACTAAAACTAAAAAAAGTCCACCAAAACAAAAGAGTTCGTAAGAATCATTATTTTCTCTCAGATGCTATGATTGGGATTACAGTCCAGCAGTACTTTCTGGAAGCACTGGGATTTATGGGTGAAACATTCTTGGATCTATAGAGCCCTGCAGCCAACTTAAAATTTATTTTCCATTGTAACCAAATGTACTGCATGTGCACCATCCTGGAACCAGCGGTAGCGAATGAGTGGTGGATATACTGCTACTCTACCTCCCATGGCTTATCAACCCTTGCCCTTCTTCCCTGGTGATTGCAGCTTGCTTTCCTCAGAAACATCCTCAACACAGCATTCCTTGTAGTAATGACCAACTGAGCAGAATTAATAGAAGAAAACCACTAGGCTTACCACTCCACCCTGAGACCTTCCAGGAACAGAATCTAAATAATTGGTATCCAAAGAGTGGCCCAACTTTACGTTATAATTAGAACCTAAGCCATTCTGGGGCTGGAGATTTCACTGGCTTTAAGCACAGGACTGTCTGTGCCAAATTCCAGGAGAGCTCAAGAAATGCTGTTCCCAGGGATTTGTCTCCAGGGATTTCCTTTATCTGCACTCATCTCTTATTCTGGCATCTAAACCCACCCATGCACAGACTCTCAAATCTTTGTCCATAGCCCTGGTCATTTTTTTCTTTTTTTCTTCTTTTGAGACACAGTCTCTCTCTGTTGCCCAGGCTGGAGTGCAGTGGTGTGATCTCGGCTCACTGCAACTTCTACCTCCCATGTTTAAGCAATTCTCCTGCCTCAGTCTCCTGAGTAGCTGGGATTACAGGTGTGCACCACCACGCCTGGCAAATTTCTATATTATTTAGTAGAGACAGCGGTTTGTTCTGTTCGCCAGGCTGGTCTCAAACTCCTGACCTCAAGTGACCTACCTGCCTCAGCCTCCCAAAGTGCTAGGATTACAGGAATGAGTCACTGAACCCAGCTACCCTGGTTATTTTCCGACATGGCCTTAACCACATTGCGACGACATGATGGGATTTCAATTCTTGGTTATTGTAGTAAACTTCCAGGGCACTGGAGTAAACTTAAAATACTGATTTATTCTCCAGTGTAACCATATGTACTGCATGTACATTATTCTGGAACCAGAGATAGCACATGAGTGGTGGATATACTGCTACTCTATTTCCCATGACTTATCAATCCTACCATATTCCTCTCAAAAGCAGAGGAAAACCAGTGGGATGAAGTGCCAGGTATGTGCAAGGAACAAAAAGATCAGTAAGACCAGGCCCTTACCATTGAGGACCAGCAGGGAGAGACCCAGTGCAAATAGATAAGTGCATTGAAGAGGGACAGATGATTGGTAAGAAGTGTGTGTAGGGAACAGTAGAAGCACAAAGTTGCATTTTATTAGATTGGGGTTTGGCTGGGTAACACAGGTGGTTGACATCAGAAGAGACTCAATAGAAGGACCATTTCTGCTGGCAGTCTACTCACTCTCCCAAGGCTTCAGCTTCTTCATCTATAAAATGATAGGGGCTGGATGGCTTCGTGGTAAAGAAGGCAGACTTCTCCATTTACTAGTTGGGTGACCTTGGGCAGGTTACTTAATGTCTCTGAGCCTGTTTCCTCATCACTAAAATGGGGATAATAATGATACCTAGCTCTAACCTCATAGTGCTGTTGTGAAGATCGGACAAATTAATCCATGTAAAGTGTTTAGAGAGTGGGTCACAAAAAGTGCCCAAGTGGCAGGTGACATCATCTTTTAAGTTTTTCTGAGGCTCTAATCCAAGGGTCTTTAGTTTACGCAGTCTTCTAACAGCTTCATTGATAAATAAATATTAGCTCTGGGTCAAGTCACCTTCTCAAGTTTGGTGCAAATCACATCTCTCTGACCAGCTTTTGCTCTGCACACAGCCAGCCTTCCTTTCCTTTTCTCTCTGGTGTGGCTGTTAAATGTTTACAGAGTGGGGTGCAGGAGCGGCATGTCAAAGGGTAAATTCAACTTGTGTGGTTACTTGAGGGGTTGTGAATGGTTGTGTAGGAATTCTGGGCAGGGTAAGAAAGAGACAAGAAGATGGGGCATTAGATCTGCCAGCTAATTATTCCATATGGCACGTGTCATAGTAGAAATGAGTCTCTAGTTGGAAGGAATTTTTAAAAAGCCAAATCTTATGATGAGAGAGAGAACAAGAGAGAATGAGAGAATGAGATAGACAGAGAGAGAGAGAGAGAAAATGAGAGAGAGAGAATGAGAGAAAGAAAATCAGCTATGGGGGGTATAGAGAAAAAAGTAGGATTAAAAAATAGTTCCCATTCAGACTAAACAATAGAAATGTGTTTCTGGTTAGAACCCATGGAAAACAGCCAAAGCAGACAGCCAAAAGAGACACTCAATGAAGATTTTGTGAAGGAAGCTTGAGTTTTAAGCGACTAGGATTGATTTGACCATAATGTCTGTTTTCCTTTGGATTGAGTAGTTACTTTTTATTGGGAGGTGAGCAGAAAGATGAATCAAAGCTGGGTGTGGTGGCAGGAGCCTGTAATCCCAGCTGCTCTGGAAGCTGAGGCAGGAGAATTGCTTGAACCTAGGAGGCGGAGGCTACGGCTAGCTGAGATCGCGCCACTGCACTCCAGCCTGGGTGACAGAGCGAGACTCAGTCTTAAAAAATAAAAATAAAATAAAATAAAAATAAATGAAAGATGTGCCAGCAACATGCTGCCTGCAATGGGGGACAGTGGCAGACAGAAAATACATTTAATGAATGAAAACCAGAGAAAGAAAGCGTCAAGAGGAATGCCAGCTTGCTTCGGGTTGAGGAGTGAACGAACCTGCCTGGTCTTTGATTACTTCCTTTAGGACACCATTGCGGAAATCAGGCTAAGACTTCAAGTTACTCTAGTGGGCAGATCATAGAAACTGAATTTTTATGCTATGAAATCAACTCAACCACCCACATTCAGAGTCAGCTCCGCAGTTTCTTTTGAAATCTATATTATTATCTGTCTTTTAGTGAACAAACAAGGGCGTGTGCAAATGACAGACCAAGTCATCTGTGAGTACAGACATGTTCGGATTTTTGTCTTTCCTCTTAAATGTGTTTGCTTGAAGGTAAAATGAGAAGATGCTTCAATAATCACTTCCATGAGAAGACTTTTATTTCACCATCAGATCTTTTATTTTTCACCTTTGGGTCTGTCCTTATATCCACCAGATAAAAAATGGAATAGTACCTATGTAAAAATCGAGGGCAATTTAATATGCACAAAAGGGAAAGAAAAAAAGGTTAGGTTTCTGTATTAGTGTAAAAGAACCTAAACAGGCTGATGCATGTGAATTTATGCCAATATACATAATGTTTTTTAAATTTATTTTTTGTGCTTTCTACATTAATAGATGCTAACACATACTCAGCGTGCATGATATGCCAGACTTCATTCTACAGGCCTTAAGGTATTGACTCGTCCCATCCTCACAGAAATCTTAGGAAGTAAGTTCTATTATTATCCCTATTTTACAGATGAGGTAACTGAGGCAGAGCAAGACTAATTGATCAATATTAATTACACAGCTAGTAGGTAAAGACACAAGGCTTAAACTCAGACAGTTTGCTTTCGGATTTTCTAATCATTATGCTAAATTTCTTATGTCTTTTCATTTTGTCCCAACAGATATATTTATACAACTCTGAAATACCTCTCAAAGTAATGTTCCTCAGTATTTTGTCTGGGATCAGAAACTATAAGCCCTGATTCAAAGCCCTGTCTGCCTCACAACAATTCTGAACCAAGGCCTCTGAGGGCATCCCACGAGGCTGCTGTTCAAGCTGAGGGCAAAGACCTTTTTATGCTTCCACTAAAGCCATTTCTCAAAGGGATAACAAGAGTTATTCATTTTTTACAGTCTTTCACTGTAATTTCAAGGGTGATTCAAGCTCACAATAAAGATGTAAACATTTAAAAGGATATAAAATAAAATTCTCATCCAAAAATATTTATTGAGCATCTACTAGGTGCCAAGCAGTGGGGATGCAGCAGAGAATAATACAGACAAATATCCCTGCCATTATGGAAACTCGTATTCCAGTAGAGGAAGAGAGGCAATAATCCTAATAAATAAGCTATATAGCACTTAGCGAGTGATGAGTGCAAGGAAAAATTGGAAAGGAGAAAAGGAGAAATAAAGAGTGCTAGAGTATTGTGATTTTAAATAAGGTTAACTGGGAAAGCTCCTCCAAAAAGGGTGACATTTGTGCAAATACTTGAAGCCTGTGAGGGAGTGAGCAGAGAGGGGAAATGTTCCAGGCAGAGGGAAGGATCCAATGCAGAGGTCTTGTGGCAGGGGGCACCTGGCATGTTTGAAGAACAGCCGGGAGACCAGTAAGGCTGAGTAGAGTGAATGATGAGGGAGTGATAGGAGATAAAGTCAAAGAAAAAAAAGTAACAGGGACCAGGAACAAAAGGACCCTTTCGGCCACGGTTAGAATTTTGGCTTTTACTTTGAATGGGGTGGGGAGCTGTTGGAAAGTTGTGTCCACGAGTGACATGACCCGAATTAGGTTTTACACGTGACTGAAATACTCCTATGCAACTTTCTTTTTTAATTAACAATACATCCTAGGAGTCTTCTATTGCTACATCTAAACCTACTGCATTCTTTTTACCAGCTGTACGGTAATCCATGGTGCAGAGGTAACATACTTTTAAAAATCCTTTTTAAATTGATATTTTGTTTGCTTGCAAGATTTTGTGGCAACACTATTGTAATTGGAAACCCTTTTACATACAGATTGACAACTCTTTGTGAGTATATCCACATGATAAATTTCCAGAGGTGAAATTGCTGAATCAAAGCCATGTTTAAAATACCCTCCAAAGAGTTACGCTCCACAAAATGTCAACCAAATTACTCTTTCACCAACAGTGTATGTGGAATGTCTATTTCTGCACACTCTTATGAACCCTGTAGACTGAAATTTTACTTTTTCTTTGCCAAATTGATAGGTTTTTCATTTCTTTAATAGTGAGCTACATTGAATGTCTATGTCCATTAGTCATTCATATCTTTACCATATTATTTGCCCCTTTTAATTTTGAGTCTATTTCTGGTTATTTGTAGGCTACTTGAATATTAAGGAAATGATACATTTTTTCTGTCATATGTGTAACAAACATGGCTCTCAGTATCTCAAATCCTCGAGTGTGAAATGACTTTGTTTATGGTTGTGTGTATGTGTACGTGTGCTGTAGAGAACTTTTGTTTCTAAACCAGAAGCATATTTTTATGTACTCTAATTTATGAATGTTTTTCTTTATGACTTTTGGTTTTACACTATGTTGTCTCTCCTCCCATGCAGTAAATGAAAAAAAAAGTTTTTATCTTTCCTTTGGTTACTTTGATGGCTTTTGTGTTTGATCCATTTGGAATTTGTCTTGGTGTAAGGAGTGAGGTATAATAATCCTAAGATTTCTTATTGGTGGTTTTAATAATACAGCAGTGGGAAATAAAGCTAATGCTATATGAGTTAAAGAGTTCTTTGTTTTTTCTTTGTGCATTTAAGATTTCAAAACTAGAGAATGACACAGGATTCCACAAGTTGGTTTCCCAATTCCTGACTACCTTTACATAGAAGCCAGAAGAAATCTACTCTAATTAGCTCCTCTTGCATCTAAATCTTCTCTCAGTGAGAGAGAAGAGCTAGGAAGGACTTAAAGTAAACAGCTAAAGCGAAGTCCTTAACTTCCTCTGTCTTTTTTCTCAGGAGTAAATGTATTTTGGGCATTGAACAAAGAACAACTTTGATACATCCTTCATCTTTAGGAACTTGTAATCTTAAGGAGACAGCACTAACATAGGTTGCAATTTCTGGGCCGAAAATTTTAGAAGCAGCTGTGCATTAAATTTTATTTTATTTGCTTAAAGTAGTTCCTCAAAAGTCTATTCTTTCAGCTAGATTTGTATTTAATTTAAAGCTAGGCTTCACTTAAAAGTACCTGTTTTACCTTGTTGTCCAGGCACAGATAGAAATGCAATTTCACTAGCTCTGCAGGTAATCAACCATTATCTACAAGATGATACTCCCATGGACTGTGCACACCTCAGCTCCTCCACCTACAAAGCACACCTGCTGAAAGATTTCCAATCCAGCACATGTAGGCACTTCATAAACATTTGTTGAATGTGACCATTTAAAAAATAAGTCTGATTCTTTTTTGAAAAAGAGGGAGAAGGAAGCATAACTTCCAGCTCTGTATGTCAAAGGAACTTTTAAGAAATTCTATATTAGCTAAATCAACAGTGGTGACTTCCTGTCAGAGCAGGAGGTAAAAGACATTTCCCAGCAGTGACCACATATTTGGTTTGGTCAGATTGTTTCTACAGTGTCACAATGAAGTAAACCGTAAACAATGCATCACATTTTGACCTCAACTGGAACAATATTCGAGCTCTCAGGTGTTAGAAAAAGCCTCTGACAGTGACAAGTTAATCAGTTTAAGATAGTTCAAAAGTGTCCTTCGAGTGCTTAGTTTCTTCAAGTGCTTTAAAGTGCTTTAGAAACAAGTTACAGTTGGTGGAAAGTGGTTTCCTTTTTCTCC
This sequence comes from Nomascus leucogenys, assembly GCF_006542625.1. NCBI lineage: Eukaryota > Metazoa > Chordata > Mammalia > Primates > Hylobatidae > Nomascus > Nomascus leucogenys. The sequence goes on along the minus strand of NC_044382.1, from coordinate 35,049,741 downwards.
TTAATCCTTAGCCATTAACTGTGAAACTCAAGGCCTCAACAAGCCATTTGTTTTGATCGTGATTTCAGATTTTAGTTTTTTAAAAAAATTCTATATTTCTATGATCGTCTATGCTAGGTCACTTCTTTTCATGCCTCTTCTAAAAAAACATGAACGTGGGGCTCTCAGACAGGCTGTGCTCCCTCGAATGGTCCTGCCAAGCCTGGACCATGTGGTATGTGATCTTATTTCTTATTCATGTTTTGTGATCCTCGCTCACTATCAAAGTCAAACTTCCTGGTCCAATACATTCTGGCTTGTTTCTTATCTTCTTATGAAAGAAATAGGACATATATATATATTTGCTTCCTCAAGTCTCCTGGACATTTCAACACTTCAAAGAACAGCTACTATAGTGTGAGTTTTATGCGGGAAATGCCTACTGGATGTGTTCCGTGTCTTTGGTCATCATTTCGTCCTCAATTTACTGTGGGAAGAAGCATGTTTATTTCCACATTTTCTGCTTATTTCTTACTCGACCTGCACTAAAATTAATGTGGTCTCCCCAGTCCAGTTTTGACCTTTTTATGCATTTAGGAGGGAAAATACCTAACCAATCCAAAGTATTAGCAATTAGTTATAAGCAAATATTAATCATGTATGCCTGCTTTATTTGGGGGAGATTTTGAGATTTGTGAGAATATTTCACATAAGATTTTTTTTAAAAAAAACATGCCTTAAGTGAATCTATTGCATGAAATGTTTAATCAAATCATCTTTCGTTGTTCAGAACCCTCTAGTAGCTTCCCTTTGTACTTAGAACTTAATTAAAACTTTGTGCCAATGGCTCCCAAGTCCTTACACAATCGGGTTTATTTTTCTAACAACTTTGAGGAAACACTGACATAGAATAACCTGTACATATTTCAAGTATACAAATATAATCAGTTTTGACATGTATTTCTACCCATGGAACCATCGACACAATCAAGATAATGAATTAAAAAAATCAATTTCTCCCTTAAATTTTGTTATGTTGCTTTTTAATGCATGTCTCACTTCACCTCCATCCCCAAGCAACCAATGATTTGCTTTTTGTCACTATATAGTAGATTGCATTTTCTAGAATTTTATATAAGTACATGTACTCTCTTTTGCCTGCCTTCTCTGACTCAGTGTGGTTTTGAAATTCATCCATGTTGTTGCATGTATTGATCATTTGTTCCTTTTTACTTTTTATTAACTTATCATTAATATGGATATAATGCAAATATACCACACTTTGTTTATCCATCTACCTATCAGTGGACATTTGAATTGCTTTCAGTTTTTGGCTATTACCAACAAAGCTTACTTAAAAACTCTTTTTTTAAAAAAAAGGAAACTAAGAAAAATGTAAATTACTACTGAAAATGGAAAACAAGTTTTACTGCCATGAATAGAAGCTAACCATAGAAATAAGCACAAAATCGATAAGACAATTGTATTACTTAAAATCATTGCAAGTACCACCAATGGCATATAAATGCTTCCGAATGCTTTGGGAAACCCTGTTCCTGCAAGACTCCAGGGGGCTCCTCTCAGTCCCAGCCCCAGCCCCAGCCCCAGCTGAAAGCTATGGAAGCAGGTCAGAGCAGGATGTGATAAAGATGGCAGGTGTATGGACCCACTAGTCAAGAAAAGAGCCAGTTACAAAGTTGGACTTGCACCCTCCCCAGTCACAAACGGATCATGGCATAACAATGAGAAGTTATATTCTGTGGTGCATAGTTAAAAATAGTTAACCTAGCAGAGGGTAAGACAGAATGTGGTGCTGTAATGTTAACAGATGCTATTTGGTCATTTACTTGTTAAGTAAAAAAAATGATCAGTGACCCTCACTTGTGTGCTAAGCAGTAGGGGTACAAGGGTGAGCAATATGGATATGGTGCCTGTTGCTCATGAGCTTATTTAGGGATTTAAGAGAAGAGACTGATAACGCAACAAGCTTTAAAGTGGGATAAGCACTGTAATAGGCAGTCGCCTTATGGTCTGAAATCTCAAAGTAGAGTACTTGCTGTGCCTAGATGGGTGTTTAAGGGAAAAACTCTCTTACACTGTGTTTTCCCTTTACTCTCTCACCATCACAACAATCATCAACACAGAAGAAGATTTCTGTGTCCAAAAGTGCAGGAGTTTTTCCCACACACCAAGCAGTGGACACCAGTTCTAACACTATCTATCTGGAGATCCCACAGTTTGGGGGCTCAGTCCCCAAGAGTGCCGCTCGTACCCTCAGACCCAAGTCCAAGCCTCCAGAACTTCTGACCAACCAGCTTCAAGTTGGGATTCCAATGACACCCTGTTTGGGTTCAATTAATTTGCTGGAGTGGCTCACAGAACTCCGGGAAACACATTTAGTGGTTTATTATAAAGGATTTTAGACAGGATACAGATGAAGAGATGCATAGAGTGAGGCATGGGAGGAGTGGTACCGAAATTCCGTGTCCTCCCTGGGCACACACCTTCTAGGAATCTTCATGTGTTCAGCTGTCCAGAAACTCTCAAAACCCTGTCCTTAAGGGTTTTTGTGGAGGTCTCATTACATAGCAACTGTGTAGAGATGTCATTGGACAAAAACTACATGATTTAAACCCAGCAAGTCCTGTCTGTTCAGACTTTTCTTGGCCTCTGTGTAGCATGCCTTCCTCTAGGGTATGAGGCAGGACTCTCTCTGGAATGAGAGTCTTTCAACCCATGATCAGACTAGAGTCCTGCCATGGGCAAGTGAAAGAAGGACAGGGGAAGGTCAGAGAGAGAGACTCTGTCTCCTGAGGACTAAAGTGCCCCAACATTATAACGAGGACTATTGGAGTTATAAGCCAGAAACTATGGATGAAAACATATATATATATATAATAACACCACAAGTGGTCACAATATTTAAATGGTTACCCAAAGGGTAATTAGTGTCAGACAGAGGAAGTGGAAGACATGGGGAATAGGACAGAGGGGCAGGTTCTGGGAAGAGACACAGATAACTGGAGAAGTCTAGAAGTTGCATTGCGATCTCAGCACAGATGAGGCATGGCCAAGAGTTCCAGATCAACGTGGTAAAGAATCCATGCCAGTGTTTTCCTTGTACGCTCTTTATCACATCACTGAGTAATTTCTCCCTGCCCAGGTGGTAACCAGGTGATATAAATGCCGGTAGACTGGTGGTCTACAATGATTCTGGGAAGAAAATGTATTTGATTTATGGCTTGTAAATATTAAATGGTTTATTTTATAAAGCTAATATCAAGTTATTCTTTTAAAATGAGTCTGGTCCTTGCAAAACCAACCAGCTAGTGACTTATTGAAGCCAGTGGAGGTGGTGATGAAGTAAATGAAGGAAAAGCTCAGAAGCTCAGACCTAGAAAGCTGGAGAGATCAAAGCTATGATGGCGAGGAACATTTAACATCAGAAGAGACAGGGGAATTATAGCAGACTCTTATGCCATCTACCTAACCTTCATTTTTTCCTTCTTCCATGTTAACAAAATGCCAGTTGTATGCAGGGATCCACCTTCCTCCTGAAACCCAGGGACTTCAGAGGAGAATGACTGCATCCCTGGCTTGGAGATGGGTCTGAATGATCTAAGTCAGAAACAGAAACCTCCTTCTACTTGCCAATGACTGGTCTGGCATGAGCATGTGTCACACTTCTGGCCACAGAGATGTCAGGGGAAGTCTGCTGGGAGAGCTCCTGGCAAAGGTTTTCCTTATCTTAAAAGGGATCCCAGCAAAGAGTTGGTTTCTTTTTTCTCTGGAGGCTGTTGTTGTTGTTGACTATGACTCCTAAACTGCTGCAACCACCTTGTGACTATGGGTAGGGAAGACAGCCAGGGAACAATTGAGGGATGGCAGGACACAGAGATGAAGGGATCTGGATCTGTAATAACCTAATTGTTTATAGGCTTATTAAAGTGGAGGGGGCATCTGCTAATTGTAAAATTATTATTATATTCAGAGTTCAGTCTTCTAGACCTAAATACCCCCAAATCCCAAATAAATAAGGTTTGTTAACACCGACAAATATAAAGTTTTACTTTTAAGGTTACAAAATTAATTGTAGCAGGATTCAGTAGAAATCTGATTTCCTCACTGTTAAAAAAAAAGACCAAAGAGCTGATAGAATACCCAAAAATATATTATTAAGGTTATTTGTAAAATACAGTGCCCAGCTTAGAATCCCATAGTACTCAGTATTGCTTCCATGTCTGGGATGTGGCATGGTAACCCTCTTTCAAAGGAATATTGATGATTAGAGGTTATCCTGGGAAGAAGAACCAGGATGGCTAAGATTTACAGGCCCTCATGTGCAGGCCCTCACTAGAGGCAAGCAGGCTGTTTAACTTGGAGGAGAGAAGAGTTAGGGAGGGCATGTTTGCTGTCTTTAAATCCCTAACGAGGAGCCAACTTCATCTGGATGGGTCCAGAGGGCCAAACCAGAACCAAAAGGGGAAATGTCAGAGACACTGAGATCAGTCCAATGTAAGAAAAAACTTTGACCTTGTAATAATTATATCTGTAAAACAATAGAAATGACTGGATCTTGAAATAGTGAGCTGTCATTAGAAGTGTTCCAACAGAGGATGAATAACCTGTGTGGACAGAAAACTCATTCAGCACTTATTGTGCATCTATTAAATGGCAGATGATTAGTGGGGAGTAGAAAGATTAATGTGATGTAATCCCTGACCACAGGGTGTTGGAAGTCTACAGTGGGTAGATGACAGGTAAACAGCTATTTATTCTCTGTGGTAAGTGATATTGTAGAGTTTGTGCAAACTTTTATGGAGACATTAATTCTGCTTTGGGTAATCAGAAGGTACTGTGAGGAAGTTATATTTACTGAGACTTGAATAATGATTTGGAGTTTATATTGCTGGGAAATAAACTGTCGATGCAGGGGAAATTCAGTGAATTGTAAAACCTAAAAAAGAAAAAAAGAAGAGAAAGAAAGACAAGATAAGAAAAACAGAAAGGAAGGAAGACAGAAAGGAACACAGAAAGAAAGAAAGAAAGAAAGAAAGAAAGAAAGAAAGAAAGAAAGAAAGAGAGAGAAAGCAAGCAAGCAAGCAAGCAAGCAAGCAAGCATAAAAGCAAGCAAGCAAGAAAGAAGAAAGAAGCAGTTGCCTTATCTGGATGGCTGGTGGCTATGACTCAAGGCCCACTAGATGAAGTGGAGAGAGTAAATAAAGCCAGAGATCTTTAAAAGTCCCAGGCAGAGGCATGGAACTGGATCCAGAAGGGAAACGGCAAAGAGCATACAAGGGCGGTCCTCCTCCTGGTTTGCTTTTTTTGTGGAGAGTCAGCCACCTTTGATGCAGTTGGTCACACACTTCCAGTGGCCTGTGAAATCCCTCAGGAGCAGGGGGAGCTTATGATCTAGTTTGATGATAGGAGTTTACTGTGAAGCTTGAATCCCCCCAGATTTGCTTAGAAATTTAACTGGGAGGCCGGGCGCAGTGGCTCATGCCTATAATCCCAGCACTTTGGGAGGCCAAGGTGGGTGGATCATCTGAGGTCAGTAGTTTGAGGCCAGCCTGACCAACATGGAGAAACCCCATCTCTACTAAAAATACAAAATTAGCCAGGTGTGTTGGTGCATGCCTGTAATCTTAGCTACTCGGGAGGCTGAGGCAGGAGAATTGCTTGAACCCCGAAGGCAGAGGTTGCAGTGAGCCGAGACTGCACCACTGCACTCCAGCCTGGGCAACAAAAGCGAAACTCTGTCTCCAGAAAAAAAGAAAAAAGAAAGAAAAGAAATATAGCTGGGAAAGATGGATGAGTTTTGGAAAAGAGGTCAGTTTTGTTTTTCCCAAAGGGTGTGGTGGACTGAAGTAGCCAGAGGGACAAGAAGCAGGAGAGTGAATAATCATCCCTAACGCTCTGCAACATATGAGAAGAGGGAAAGCAAGCCACTCACACCGACAACTCCTTTCTTTAGCTCCAATCCAAACTCAACAAAAAAGGACTTATTTGATGAAGATACATGGCGCCTGATGGTAAGGAGTGGCAGTATGATAAAGACTGGTAAAGCAGTCCGAGACTTAAGGCCTAAGCTTTTGCCTCTGGCCTATGTGACCTTGGATGAGTTACCTCACCTCTCTGAGCTTCAATAGTCTGCAAAATTTGCAAAATGAGATACAAGTATTGATCACTCAGAGAAGCTGTGGGGATGACACAGGATAATGTTGTATAGCTCTGTTAGTGTGCTAGCACAGTTCTAGGCATGTAGCAGGGAGTCATGAATTATAACCATTGTTATTATTTTATTCTTAAGAATAATACAAGTTAAAAAAGGAATTAACAGTTAGGGCTTATTGGACTTTGGGGCTGACAACTGATTCAACAATTTTGAGCACCTACGCTGTTCAAGGCACTGATTTTGTGCTGGGAAAACAGCACAGAAAGTCATTTCTTCCTTCAGAGAATTACATTCTAGATGAAAGATACAGACAAGCAAATAAACAAACACAGATAAAGATTAGAGTTATAAAGAAATTGTAAAAAGAACACAGGGGTCACACTATGCTTGTGCTGTGAATAAGAACATTGGCTGAACCTGTGATATTTGGGGAAGGATGTCAATTCCTGAAGGCTGACATGAGGTCTACATTGAATGTCAGACTGACTCAGTGACTTTATATCCCATATAGTCACACTTTTATGTCTTAATGAAGTCAGGTTTCAGACAAATTGGTTCATTTATTTCTGAGGACCCCCATACTTCTTTCGGTCTTGGGTAAGTTGAATTACTCATTCACTAAGTATTTTGGCAGAACCTTCAACTGATGTGTATTTTTAGTACTGGGTTCATGTGTAAAAAAAAAAAATACATTTGGAGGGGCCGAATGAATAATGGGAGAGGAAAATAAAATAGCAAACTGTGTTCTTCAAATGTCAGCTTGGTAGTAATGGAGTAGAAAGTATTGGGTGATTCATAGCATATGTGAGGCTAAAAACAAACATAAGCAAAATACCAAATTGTTCAAAGTCTCACAGGGAGGGTGCCAATCATGAAAGAGCTCGAACTGACAAAAAGAGTGAGAAGGGCCAGCATAGGGGGTGTGGGGAGACAGAGACAGACATTGACATAAACTAGTAAGCTTCAAGAAGAATGTTCTATTTGAATGTGATGACCAAAAGTGTATTTTTGGAAGAGTTTAGAAGAATGCCTCTCCAGAGCCCAGACGTAGCCTCTGAGTAAACAAGGAAATCATGGCCTATATCTTTGAATTTATAGTTTGACCCTGAAAATGTGCACTTTGGTCAGCAAAATGTTAAGAGGAATTTTCAACAACAGAAGTAGCTGATAATCATGATTGTAAAAACACTTAGCAGTTCCATATAAATGTCTTCAAAGAAGAGTGAGATTTTAATAACAACTCCATATTGTGAAGTCAAGGCTGTTAATGGCATATACTTTACACACAAACGACTTTAATACAATTTATGCCATCACCTTGAAACCCATTCTAGGAAATATCTCCAAGATTTAGTTTAGATTCTTCTCTGAGCTGAGCCCCTGATTCAAGCAAACTTATCATTTTTTTTTCTATAGTCTCTTAAGCCTCGAATCTACCATTTACTTTTAGTTTGTGATATTTCCTTTCTCTGAATGTCATTTGCCAATCTCCCTCCTTGCTTCCCTCTACTCTTCGATGTTTAGCTCAAATGTCTCTCCTTCAGTGAACTTCTTCTTAAGCAGAGTCAGTCATAACTTGATCTGGTTTCCTGCAGCATTTTATACACATCTTTATAATTCCTTTGTTAATCATTGTCATGTCTATTGTTTATTGTTTGTCCTTTAGGTACCAGGCACTGTATTAAGCATATTATATAAATTATTTACTTTAATACTTGCTATTGCTTTATGAGATAGGTATCATTATTATTCTCATTCATGATTGAGGTTAAGTAACTTGCTTCATTTCATCCACCTAATAAGAGATAGCATCTGACTTCTTACTCGAGAACACATACTTTCAAGTACATGCTATGTGGCCTCTCATACCACTACACTGTTTGCTTTTGCTGGTGTTGCAAGTTTATTTGTGTTCACATCTATCTCCCTCTTTACATAAAACACATGTACAGGTCTTGCCTAGGTTGGAGGGATAGATGAACTACAGGGCTGGTCAGGAGTCTCTTTACTGGTTCTGTCTATGATGCAGGAGACAAAGTTGTTAGTGTAGTCAAGGTTGATTACTGGGAGGTCACTTGAAGGAAAATGCCATAGACCGGTGGTCCCCAAAGTTTTTGGCACAGTGGACCAGTTTTGTGGAAAACAATTTTTCCATGAACCAAGAAGCAGGGGTTTGTTTTGTGATGATTCAAGCACATTACATTTATTGTGCACTTTATTTCTATTATTACTACATTGTAATATATAATGAAATAATTATACAACTCACCATAATGTAGAATCAGTGGGAGACTTGGACTTGTTTTCCTCCAACTAGTCGGTCCCATCTGGGGGTGATGGGAGGAGTGACAGATCGTCAGGCATTAGGTTCTGATAAGGAGTACGCAACCAAGATTCCTCACATGTGCAGTTCACAATAGGAACTCCTCCTCCTATGAGAATCTAATGCCACCTCTCATCTGACAGGAGGCAGAGTGCAGGTGGTAATGTGAGTGATGGGGAGCGGCTGTAAATACAGGTGAAGCTTTGCTTGCTCACCTGCTGCTCACCTCCTGCTGTGCAGCATGGTTCCTAACAGGCCATGCGCCAGTACTAGTCTGTGGCCCAGGGATTGGGGACCCCTGCCATAGACAAAATTGGTAACAAGAGTCAAAAATCAGAAATGAAGAAAACAATTCAGGACAATGGAAGTTACACAGGAATCAAATGTTAAGAAAGATCTTGTTCAGATGAAATTTTAATTGGACAGAATATTTACACACACAAAAGAAAGGGCATTCTTTTTCATTTGGTATATACTATGCATGGGCAAGTGTTATAAACTTCTTGGATGTACTGATCATATAAACCTCAAGATGAGTTTCTAGACTGTCCTGGCATATTAGTTCCTTCTCATTTGGGACATATGCACATTTCTATTGCATTTCTTACTGCTTAGTATTGTTTAAGGGACAATCATGCCTTGTGGGGCTCAGATCTTTTCAAGAACATTGGGTATATCTTACCCATCTTTGTGGTCCAATGTCTAACAACTAGTGAGCTATAAAAGGTGGGCCAGTATATAAATAAAATTGAAACGAACAAGAATGTTTTCTATAGCATTTGTAAAATGACTGGCTATATATTTTTTAAAAACCCTCAAAATTCATGTTTTCTATAAATAAAACACCCAGTACTTTTTTTGTGAGTTTAATTTCTGGGATACATGTGCAGAACATGCAGGTTTGTTACATAGCTATACATGTGCCATGGTGGTTTGCTGCACCTGTCAACCAGTCATCTAGGTTTTAAGCCCTGCATGCATTAGTTATTTGTCCTAATGCTCTCTGTCTTCTTGCCCCCCCACCCTCTGACAGGTCCTGGTGAACACACAGTACTTTTCTAGGGAGTTAAAGATTCATTCAACAACTGGGACATTTAGACAACTGAAGAGAATTTCAGAGATAATGGATCATGACTATGTTTTTCCTCTCCTTTCTTTCTTCTGGAAAGGTAGAAATATGTATCCTTTTACAGACTCCCTTAATAGCTTACCACCAAGCCATGATATTTAGAAGGTAATATTTATTGTAGAATTGTACGAAATGGACATAGTTTTCATCCCTTAAATATGTTTTCTGACTACTAAAAACAGTACCTAATGGTTGAGAAAACAATTGATCATTTATTTATGTATTTCTTCATTCATGCAATGAAAACATAGTTAAAGCCTTTTGTATGCAAGTCTTCAAGCTAGCTACCAGGAATATAATTATGAGCCAAAATAGACATGGTCTTTGCTCTCTTGCTGTTTATTATCAAATGAGGGTCATCAAGTAATTAACTAAAATTATACCTTGCAAAGGGTTTCAAAGAGAGCTATATGGTGCTATGAGAACAAATAATAGGGGAAAGAGAAGCACAATATAAGCCAAACATGGAGATGTTGGGGTAGGTAGATCTTGCTGGGTATAACATCATGTTAAGGATTCTGGTATTTACCCCAAGAGTCACAGTACGTTGTAGGCACTGAGTTAATGAAATTAGATCATGCTTTCAAAAGACTACTTTGTTTATAGTGTAGAGAATAGGATGCAGGGAACAAGAGGAAAGTAAGACACTAATTAGATGGGTTAGACGTTGGTCTAAGTGAGAGTAGATAGTAACGTGGACCAGGTTTAAGGTCTTGAGAAACTGAAAATGGACTAGTTTCACTATGTATGTATGTATGTATATATTATTTTTGAGACGGAGTCTTGCTCTGTTGCCCAGGCTGGAGTGCAGTGGCACGATCTCGGGTCACCACAACCTCCACCTCCTGGGCTCAAGTGATTCTGTTGCCTCAACCTCCCAAGTAGCTGGGATTATAGGCATCTGCCACCACACCTGGCTAATTTTTGTATTTTTAGTAGAGGCAGGGTTTTGCCATGTTGGTCAGGCTGGTCTCGAACTCCTGACCTCAGGTGATCTCCCCATCTCAGCCTCCCAAACTGCTGGAATTACAGGTGTGGGCCACTGTTCCTGGCCTCACTCTTCTGATTTCAAATAGAAGTCCATGGGTTGAGCAAAACCTACTGGGACTACTCATTAGAAGGTGGAGGGAAACTGTAGCTGTGCCACTTGGAAGAAAAAGTCACCTGTGGGCTTTCAGTTTAGTTATTTATACTTATGCATTTGACCTAATGAAGATGCTTCAGCTTGAGGAAACAAACGGATATGGGAGATAATTGGGGGCCAAATGGCATAATCATGAAGGTACACGGTATAGAACTTGATTTCTTTCTGCTTTCAGCTTGGTTTATTCCCAATTCCTCATTAAAAGGCATAAGCTTAAAAGAGGTTTTTGTGACATTCAATAGGTTAAATTCGTCTGCTAAAATTTGTTTTGACTTAAACTTTGCACAAGACACAAGATTAAAACATGACTTAACTAGAGGCAGGGCATTATTTGATCTTTGCATTCCCTGGGACTAGCCCCAGTGCCTTATTTTTTTTTTAAAAAAATGAATGCATAAGAAGAAAAAAGAAAAACTCATTTGCTGAAGAGAGACATCAGATTAGCAGAAATAAAACATAAAAGGATCTAATAATACTACATGGGAATGGAAAAACATAAGGTAGATTTTGAGTCTTTTCCTCTTCAATTTCCAATTTGACTGTCCGATTTGCAATTTACATTTGTTTGTTGTTGTCCTTATGCCAAGATCTGTTTCTTTCCATCTGCATGTGCAAATGTAATAAATTAAATAGTTATTGGTGCTGTGGTTATCTATGGTATTTCCAGAGGTCTTTAGTGCAACCATGAAAATAAACACTGGACTGTTTCTAAAAATTCTTGCATACTGAGAATTGAATGGTGGGTCCCAGAGAAACTTGATACACCCGGACTGGTTTTTTTTTCCCCTCTCGGTTTTGATTTCACAGGCAGCACTGCTCTGGGGAAGCACTGGGAGTGTGGGCTATCAGCGGACACTTTCTGAGTCTAGAGAGCTGAGTGCACAGGGAAATGAGGGCTCATAAAGTTGCCTATAAAGAGGAGAGATGACACTGATTAGTGTGTACTGGGCCAGGATCAATATTATGAGCCTAGTGGCTTTGGGGAGTTATTCACAGGGCGGTGGATGTTTTCTTCTGCTTTATAGCTACTGGAAAGCCAAAAGAACTGGCTTAAGGTCGCAGAAAAAGTGAATCAAGGTCCAGGCTAGTCGTCAACCCATGAGTGCCAAACCACTCTCCTCTCTATTGGTAAAGCTCTGAATTATCTTCTTCCTGCAGACGTGATCTTCCTCTGTATTCATTCTCACAGTTGGAGGCATTATTATTCAACCTGTTGGCTCAGCCAGAACTCTTGGGCTCAATCTCAAACGCTTTCAGACTCTGGCAGGTGTCACAGATACATGAAATGGCCAAGAATAAGGCAAATGGGTGTGGAGGGCCTATGAACAACTGAAGACTTTCAAATGTAAATGAAAAAAATATACTATGCTCATCCAAGTTGCTACCTTGATCTTAGAGTCATCCTCAATTCTCTTTTTTTTTTTTTCAAGCACACATCTTACAAATTCCTTTACCCAACTGAGCCTACCTTTGACATAATCACTATTGAATCTTGCTCTTTGTCTCCCTTCCTACTGCCACTGATTTAATTCAGGCTCTCATCATCTCTCCTTCTACTTGGCCTAACTTCAGTTTAGCCATTACACTTTTCCTGCATCTATCCATTGCATTGCCAACAAAGTTATCTAAAGCCTGAGTGTGACTATGTTATTCCCTCATTTATGAACTTGGGTAGTTCTGAACTGCCCATGGGCTGAGGGCAGGGGGTCCTCAGCATAGCTAAACCAACCTGACTTTCCAGCCTCATCTGCTACCATCCCTCTCCTCTTGTCTTGTGCTCTAGAACATCAGGCTACTTGCTGGTCTTTCAATGTGCCCAAAAAGGCATTGCTCACTTAGTATGGGGGATTAGCTCCTGGAAATGGAAATGCTACCTGAACTAACCACATATGGAGTCATGTCAGCATAATCTCCCCAAAGAGCTGTTTCTAGCATCAGGCATTAGCAATGGCTCTTTGAATTTTGTCAAATCCTCTGAAATCACAACATCTCTCTGGCCATAGTTTTTTCCAGGCCACGGGTCACACAATTGTTAGTCAGTCACCCCAAGCTCCAGTCATGCTTATGACAGGTTTTATAACATTTAAGGAATGCTCTTTATTGTTTGTGTCCTTAACCATTTTCTTGAAGTGACTCTGTGGTAAACCTTGCTTTTTAAGATCTAACATGGTTCTCTTCCTCTTTCCTTAAACAGCTCCAGAACTAATACTGGAAGTTTTTCTCCAGACATTATAAGTGAAACCTGTTCCCTAAAACACAACATAAATAGCAGAAGGAAAAGTCACAGAAGACAAAAACCAACAAATTGTATTAGAACAGTGTGGTAGGGTCCTCATTGGTTGAGAATTTGCGTGGCCACCCAGTAGCCATGAGCATATAGCACAGTTGATAAAATATATAATATCTACTTATTGTATCTATCCAAACATCCATTCACATATGCGTGTGAATACACTCACATATGTAAAAGAAGATACTCTACAGAGAGTGTGGCAAAGGCCTGCGTAGATGAGGATGCATGTATGTTTGTGCTTGCTGTTCCCCCAGCCTCGGGTAGACTCCTCTTTTTTTTACTTGGTGAATTGCTACCCATGCCTTCGGCTCTGTTTACATGTTACCTAAACACTTTCTTTTCATAGTGTTCTCCACAGACTTGCGGCACCAGCATCTCCGTGGAGCCTATTATAAATGCGGAATCTCAGGCCCCACCCCACGTCTATGGAACCAGCATCTGCATTTTACCAAAATCTCAAGGTGTTTTGAATGCACATGAATGCTTGAGGAGCACTGACCTAGTCTATAAAACCTTCCCTCACCCCTCCAGCAAAACAAAAGGCTTTGCTCATACACTTGGTGTTATTTTTGTCTTTATCACGTTGTATCATGTGAACCTTTAACAAGAGTAGGCCCTTGACAATGTTTGCTGAAATGCACTAGGACATATCAATCCAGGCATCTGCTATTTATTATGCTGTTTGCAATAATACACCCTAGGTTAGTTGACCCAACCTCCTCCTCTCTTTCAGAGGTTTCAAAAGTTTAAAACCTGATTTTCTAGGCTTCTTAATAGCCAGATATGGCCATGTGATTGTTCTGCCAATGAGCTGTAAGCAGAAACGTGCTAGTACTTTATCTCCTCTTTCTTCTTTTGCCTGAAATATGCGATGTTGGAGGTACTTCTCTGTTGCCATCAGAAGCCAAAAGCACAAGACAAGGATAGAAGACCAATAAAAAAAAAATCTGGATTCTTGAAGGTATCTTTCTGACCCCAAACTGCTTCTCTATAGGCTTCTTATGTGAGACAAACACTTCCTTATGTGTTTACGCTACTGTCAGTTTGTTGTTAATGGAGCTGAATGTATTTCTGACCAATACATTGGCAAATCCCATTTGAATTTGCTCTCTTCATTAGTCCTTGCTGGGGGCCCTTCAGGTGAAATACAATAAGGTATTAGAACAATGGCTTTTTAATTGTTCTTTTTATTCCTATTCTATTTCACTAATTGATTTAGAATAGCATTTACTCCTAATATTCCCCGCAAGGGGAAATAGGGCCATGGGACATATAAAATTTGAATAACTTACTGCTTCAAAAAACCTAGTTGTAGGTTTTTGTGAAGTCATAAATACTGGACTATCAAAGAAATTAGTCAAGGCTTCTGGTCAATATCAGAACAGAAACCTCTCCTCTTTTCATTTTGACATCTTGGCTGCTCCCCAAATGGGAGCGGACAGCCACATCAGGGAGTTTTTTTTAAATATGGCACTTTGGATTGCTTTACAGGAGCTCTGTGAAAACGTCTCTGAGTTATGTGTAAATCCAGCCACTGTCTGACTCCCATAGCTTGGGGCTGCTTTGGGTTGTTAAAGCCTCTCAATATTTCCCAAACCTCAGTTATGCACAAGCTACATTTCACTGGGAAACACTATGCGGGCCAATTGGGAAAACTAGGTGTTGATGGCCGTAGTGAACGGAGTGGAATTTTGTTTTATTAGCCTGTGTGACATCTTGCTCCTCAAACTCCTCTGTAAACTCTCTGTGGTATTTTGCCCTCACTGCATTGCTATATCTCTGTCAAAATCTGGCAGCTGTTTCATGGCTCATGATGAAAATACCGTCAAAAATACCCTTAGAATCCAAATGATGCAAGCTGAGCTGTCCTGGAAACTTTATTATACATCTATTTTCTTGGTGCTATCTGACCTCTGACCCACCATCTGGTGTCTCCTGGTATATCAGGTTGTCCTTGGTTATTTTGTATTTGGTCCTCATCCTTACCTAGTCACAGTCTCAGACTGTTCCAGGTGGGTGCTATATTTAGCAAATCCAGAGAAAAGACTGGGCATAACAGGCGCTCAAAATCACAGTAAACACACCTGTGGACAATCCCCCGAAGCCCATTCTTCTGAACACCCTCAACAAAATAAACCTTTGTCCTCTGAGGTTGAATCTGAGTTTGAAAAACTGACAAAAGTCATTTAGAGATGGATCAAATCTCAAGCCATGTGACTTGGCTTTTTATAAAAGGCCATCCAATGAAGAAAACACGTGAACAAACAAGTTCCACTCTGTTCTCTGAATACAATTTCAAAAGGGAAGGAATGAAACCTTATTGAAGCAGGCTCTTACAGAACCACTTGGAAGGCTGCGCTGAGTTAGGAAGTTATGTTAGGTCCCTTAAATAATCAGCCTCCATTCCTAATCCATTAGTTCTCAAATGTTATCCTGCATCAGATTCACCTGTGAGACCTGTTGACGCACAGATTGCTGAGCTCATCCTCAGAGTTTCTGATGCAGTGGGTCTTGGGCAGGGCCGGATAATTTGCATTTCTATCAATTTCCCGGGTGCTGCTGACTGACGTTGTTGGTTCTGGACCACGCCTGGAATTGTGCTTTATTCAAACCTTATATTTCCATCCCATCAAGTCAGCTAACTGCTTGTCAGTTCTAAGATTTAAAAAAGCAGTATGACACAGTCACATAGTACCCTGTACCCTTATTCTCAATGATCTTGACATTTCATATTTTATGGTTACATGGTTTATAATGTGCACTGGACGGTGGATCACCAGGCATATCGAGTTACAGATGAGGCTGGAAGGAAAGTGTGTTACTGTCAGAGATGGTAGGGAAGATGGGGTGGGCAGGGCAGGATGTAGGTGTAATTGTCACAAACAATTGTCACAGTTACTGCATATGATGGACAATCGCCCATTCTGAAGCTGGTCAGTGAGCCCACGAATGGATTTCATTTGGTTTCAGCACTTATCAGTCTAAGTTTTGGAAGGAGCTGCCATTCCTCTAGCCACAAGTTTGTCATGTTTTTCAGGCTTGTGTGGACAGGTGTTCTAGCTAGATATTTTCCCCTGCTTTCATTTTGTCTCCTCCACACTTGGATACAAAACAGGTGAGCTCCTGGCCTGAGGCACAGATTGGTGTAAGTTCAAGATTTATACTCACGACGCCTGGTTAATTTTACAATTTCTTCTCTATTCTACTTTAACTGGAAAAGAAATCTCTAGCATCAGCTAGCTGCTTTATGAATTCCTGTAGTTTTTGGCTACATATTAGGATTATTATATGTTCCTTTAGTAAACCCTTTATGCAGAGTTTTAATATTCTGTATTTGCTTTAAAAAATCACAGCAGTGCTCAGAGGAAAATCAGTGACCTTAAGGAGGGCAGCTGCCTCCTCCCACAGAGTGCTGCCACCTGGTCTCTATTCCAGCCCTACTAAGTGCTCCTTGCCATGTGGAGGTCTGGCTGGCCACCCAACTCACATTCATCAGGTGCTGTGCTAGGCACTCTTCTGGAGATGCAAAGGGCTCAAACCTATCCTCTGCTCTCAGAGAGTTATGCAGTGTCTACAAGGCCAGAAGTACATCAAGCGGAAAGTTTCTAATCATTTTCCTGTTCTCTTGTTCCTTCTCAAGTTCCTTCCCAAGGAAGCCCATGCTTTGAGTCACCAGAACACTGGTAACTCCTCACGTACACAAAACTACCTGCCTGCATTAAGAGGACATCTATGACCAGAAAACAATGTATGTTTGACAGAGATTTATAAACACAGAATGGGGAAAAAAAGACCCTGATCTGAGAGGTTCTTTCCTTTTATCCTTGCAGGTCAGGGAATTTCAGAAGCAGGACTCCTTCAGAGGAAGGAGCTGGGGACACAGCGGGTGCAATCGGTGCTCTGAAGAGAGCTAAACAACTCTACAGTTTCTAAATATTTGCATTCCATAATTGTCTTTGGGTTGAGTCACGCGGGGGGCACATTCCCCCTCTCCCCAGGGATGAACCGCTGCATGGTTAACAGGCTTCATTTCCTGCACTCGGTGGCTAATGGGCACTCTTTCAGTCTGGTCACATCTCTCCTTCAAAATGGCACTTGACCGTGCCCGCCTGTCTGCCTGCTGCAAGATCCAAAGCACTGCCGAAGAGACTGCCTGAATTCATAGGGCTTGCAATCCCGCATTGCCAGGCATTGTTCTGAGTCTCTCCTCGTTTTCTTAATCCCCCTTTCCTTCCCTGGCCAAAATAAACCTAAACCAAATCTTTGGGACTGGGGAGTTTCCTTACTGTCTGCTGATAGCCAGGGACTGGAGCATTAGGGGATGAGAAAAAAATATTGAGTGTGGCGTTTTAATGAGGTTGTAACTCAGTTTCATGAAACAACTTGGGAACTATAAAGGCTTTTGGAAATGAGAATACTTGAGATTAAGCATCATGATCTGCCTTGATTTTTTTTTCCCTTTACAAGCATAGAAAACAAAGCCAGCCATTTTTCACCTATGACATGAGAGGATGGGAGGGTGCGTCTTCAAAAAGTTTCCTCTCATTCTGGTTTTGACATTGATTGGTGGGCTTGGCTTCAGAAAATTCCAGATGGATGATGATGGATGAATTTCCTGGGGTTAAGGAAGTGATTTTTTTAAAGGAGATATTTTGGCGATCACACTCTTTCTCACATTGAGGGCTAACCCTGTAACCTCAGATGAAAATATTTCACTTCACAGAGGTTCTGGGGTGGTCCACATTTCTGATGGGGTCCTTTTCTGATGAGGGCTTGATTGACATATTCACACATATTGGTGCTTCTCAACAAATTGTGATTGCTATCTGTAGGATATCAATCTCAGTGCACACTTGAGTGTACATGATGATCTCATTTCTTTACTATGCTTTATTTTGATTAAAGTCAGACTCTCCATGCCCATCCTACCAGCCAGCATGGCAGGAAGGCTAAGCTCAGTCATTGTTGTGGCTCTCTCCCCCTTGGGTAACACAGAAGCCTAAAATCATGCGCAATCACCAATTCATCATGGTTACTGCTAATATCCTCATTATCCAGGCCTCCGGTTCTCTCAAGGTCCTGTAGTCTCCCTACTTTTGTGCTCCACTCACGGCATGGGAACAAGGCTGGAAAACCTTTGCCTCCTCAGTTGTACAAGGCAGCCTTCCCATTCCAACTCCTTTGGGGTGGCACTGAATTTGGCTCTTCCATGACCAGATGACTTTCCCCTTTTCCAGGCTCAAAGACATGTCTCCTTTCTCTTGCCTCATTTTCAAAGGCATTTCTCTGTCTGCCCCGTCTTCTTGTCTCAGGATACCTAAGATCGTATCCTCAGAGAGCTTTAACTTTTTCAAGTCAGGAGGAGCCCTTGTCTTCAGCTGCTGACTTTTCTGCCCTGTAAGTTTCTTTTAGGCAAGTCAAAACTAAAGGCCCATCAACTTGCTTGGTGTAAAAAGGGGGGATAATTTGGAAAATGAGCAAAAGGCAAAACTGAAGTAAATTAAAGTAAGTTCAAGGTAATGCTGGAAAGAGGTGGAATTTTATCCAGAGAAGTAAACATTTTATAGAACCCTGGTTATAACCACATGATGTTGTTACAAATGGAATAGTTCATCCTGAGAGTAGGGGTGGATGAAAAGACAGAGAATCATCACTTTGGGCAGTGTGGTGGTGTGAGCATCAAATGCCCAGCAGGAGGCAAACTTCCTCCAGGTCCCTCATGCTCACAATGAGAACCAGGAATAAGTTGAGTGGGTAGAGAGGGTGACTGGCTGGCTTAATCATGAGAAGGTGCTGCTATTTTTGTTTAAGAGGAAGGAGATGTTATAAAGGGCATTTTGGGTAATTGCTAAATGGAAAAATCAGGAAGAATCTAGTAAAATTGAGCAATGAAGTTGTCCCCATCAGTTCACAAATAATAGCTCATATTTTATAAAATGTATACTCCCTGCCAGGCACCATTCTAAGTATAGATAGCACCATCCCTAGTTTATAAATGAGGAATCCAAGACTCTAGACATATCACAGGCCTAGAAAGGGAGGGAGGCTAAAATGGGGCTTGAGCAAGCCCAGTACTCACCGACCCCAACTGGGTCAAGTGCCCTTCCCTGAACTGCCTCTGGGATTACATGGATTAGAGGCTCTGGTTTTTAGACCCAAGTCTCTTTTACACTCATCCCTGCATGGTTCACAGGAGTCCATATTACTTGAGACACAGGGACAAAGAATTGTAGATTTCCAGAAGAAAATCTGCTTTTGGCCAGATGCAGTGGCTCACGCCTGTAATCCCAACACTTTCGGAGGCTGAGATTGGCAGATTGCCTGAGGTCAGGAGTTCGAGACTAGTCTGGCCAACATGGTGAAACCCTGTCTCTACTACAAACACAAAAAAATTAGCCAGGAGTGGTGGCATGTGCCTGTAATCCCAGACACTCGGGAGGCTGAGGCAGGGGAATTGCTTGAACCAGGCAGGTGGAGGTTGCAGGTTGCAAAGAGCCGAAATCGTGCCACTGTACTCCAGCTTGGGCGACAGAGCAAGACTCTGTCTCAAAAAAAGAAAAAAAGAAAATCAGGGTGCTCTTATCAGAAGAAAGGCATTGAAACAACAGGCATTCCTCAGCAGACAGAGAAGAGGAGCTGTTCTTTAGCTAACCTCTTCACCCCTGACCCCAAAGATGCTCTTTAAGCATCTCCCTGGAACCCCTATGAAACAAGGAGTACATTTGAAAGCACTTGTCTTGCATCAGTAAGGAGGAACCAGTAGTAAGCATAACAATTTCTTGAGCAACAAAACAGATGTTACCAAGTCCAAGCAGTGAACCTTGTACACTTAACTAATAAGGGAGTTCCTTAGATCTCACCCAGAAACTATTTTTGGTTTTGTTTCAAACAATTTTAATAAGCTTGGCTATCTGATTACCCCATCCCAAGCCAACCAAAGTAAAAAAGGGCATCCTCTGGCCACTGGGATATAATGTCACTGTTTGTTGTTCTACTTTCTTACTTCTAGTTAGCAGGGACAGAAAGATTGGAACATAAATCTTGGCAGTGTAGCTCTGGGATCTTGAAGAGTCCTTCAGCAAGTCAAGCACAAATGATTTCCCAGTAACAGAGCCAGTGTTCCCAGGATAATTTTCCCTCCACTTTAAACCATAATGGTTTGCGAGAGCTGTAAGGATGCTCAGTTAGAGCTGTGCAGTTTGGATATTTTATTTGGCATCACTAAACTGGATCGGGGGAGTGCCTGCCAACTTGTGTGTTGTAGATGAGTCGGGTAGACAGTGCAGCGTGTAACTCCCTCTGTCTCGTTGGCTCTCAGTCTCACTCATTTCTGTACTTCAGCAAAAGTCATGGTATTGCCTGATGTGAATTTCCCCCCTCCTTGGCTAACGCAAACAAGTGTGGGCTGCCTCTCTCTGGCCATTTCCTACCCACAGAGGCACTCTCTTTCCTCCAATATTAAGCTGAGTGCCAAAGTGTATACACATGGACAAAACTATTCTTGAAAGAGTAGTGACTTTTCAATAGGAGAAGGCCAAAAATATTCTCACATTTCCGTGGGGTGACTGGTTCCCCACAGATCTGCTGACACTTGGCAGCAGTGAGTGTCAAGTTTGAAAGCTGGAGTTTGGGCCAGAAGGATTGGATGCTAATCCCAATTTAGTTGTTTACAACCCTGAACCAATTTATTTTTCCTTGACTATAGAATGGGGATATTATTAGTGCCTTTAGCCCAGGGTGGCTGCAAGGCTCAAGTGAGATGATGTGGGCAAAGTGCTCAGCAGTGGGTTGGGTGTCCAGACAGTTACGCACTTGGCAAATGTTAGTCCCTACAGTTATTATAATTGTTATGATTATTAGCAACACATTGTAGCTACATACTTAATTCAAGAGTGTTAAGAATGTTCTCTCTTTGAACAATGTCAAAGTGTTCTGCCAGTAGTTTTGTTTTCTTCTCTAATGTGTAAATCCAAACAATTCAAAGACCGTCTTTGGAGTTTGACAACTCTGGACTTAAACCTTGATTTTATTGCTTATTGACAGTGTAGCTTAGGAGGAGCTGCTTTCAGAGTCTCAGTTTCCTCCAAGTAAAATCTCAATTAATTCATCTTTAATGTGGATAACAAAGTACCCATGTCAGAGTCAAGTTTTGATGAGTAGGTACAGAGTAAACACTTGGGAAATGTTACTGATGACTATTCTTATACATATCCGGACTCTCATCAGATAATTTTCTTTGGTTGAATCTCGAGGCAAAGAACACACTAGCAGTAATCCCTTGTAGTCTTCTAGTTTAATGAGAGACCTGGTATGTTCCAACATTGTGTGATTGCAAGTTGTCATTGCTAATTTAGAATTTTGAAAACTGTTAATGTTAACAATTTTGATTTGGGAAACAGGATGAGCTTTTAAGAATAAGTGTATAATTTTTGTCATTGAATCTTAATCTACTGAAGCAATACAATGTACCTATGCTTTGGAATCAGGTAGAGCTGGGTTTGAACCACAACTGTGTTTCTTAACTAGGTTATGGTCCTGACTCAATAGAGAAACTTCACTAAACTTCAGCTCTCCTGTATAAAAATGGAATAACATTAATATCTTTCCCATAGTGTTGTAATGATCAAAAAAGGAAAACATATATGAAGTACCTGGCATATAGTAATCAAGTTAACTGTTGCTGTTGTTATGGAAACATAACTTTGATGAAAACTATGAAAGAGAATTGATAACAAATGAAAGAAAAACTGTACCCAGTTAATTTTAATGCATCTATTTAGGATGATGAACAAATGATCTCATTTTCCATCAGTCAAGCTGCCTGGTCCCAGAGTCAGCGACAATAGAGTTAGTAAATAAGGGCATTTGTATTAGCATATGCCACATGATTAAATTTCAGATTACTAGGGGAAAAAAAACAACAACAGTGCAATCATTGCATTTAATCAGAAGCCTCATCAGGGTGGGATGAAGGCACTAAATGTGGCTGGGAATCATCGAGAATGAGGCAATGATCCACTCAATTGTGGAGCTGCATATGAGCAAGTGGTACTCATACTGAGGTCAGTGGGCTGGGGCTTTTTGCTTGGTTGCTAGGCAACAAGGACCTGCTATTCTGTAGCCCATCAATATCAATCTGAAGCATTAACCAAACCACCCTCCTGGTTCCACTTATATGATGGCTGCATGGAAATGCTGGGTAACAGAAGAGGATTATGTAATGTGGAAAAAGTGAAAGTTGGTACTGCACAGCAAGGCTTCATCTTTGAAGCAGGAGTGATTCAATAGGAAAGATCATCTGCTGGTTGTGGTTCTTGCTTAAATTAAAGATCCTGGAGGAAGCATAAGAAGTGGACCCATGCCAAGTCTCTGTACCACAAGGTGAGGTAAAATGTTGGAATTTTTCAGCTAACATGAGCCACAAGAACAGTCAAAGTAGATGATAATCCTTTTCCAAAAGTGTAGCTTTTAAGACTGAATTACTCTGGCTGTAAATTCACCAGTTTATCAGCAAGTTCCTTATAAGAGTCATTTGCAACTTTAATTATCCCAATAACCAATTCAATAATGCATTTCACCCTGGCCATATGGAGAAAGACTTAGCTTCTATAGTCCCTAAACAGATGTCAATGCAGTTATATTTCACAGTATTTTATATTATAAAGGTACTTGCACCAGAGGGGAAGGTAATTAACATTGCATTAGGTTATCATCTTGTTTATTTAATCAGCAGTATCAACTGCCCCTTTACTAAGCTATGAGAGTTGACATAAAACAAAATAAACTAGTGTTTTGATCTTATTTTCATAAATATGCTCCTATCTATTAAATCAGGAATACAAAACAATATATTCAATTTAATTTGAAATAGAATTTTCAACTGGAAAGTCAGTGTAATTGAAGTATGATGTGTTTGGGTACAAGAGCCCCCTGGGTATTGCCTAAAATCAAACAGTAGATATAACTTTCCACAAGAAAAGCCCAAAGAGGCTAATTAGATAGAAATATGGAATACTAGGAAGAGGAAAATGGGATATGTGGAATTTTTTGAAGATTTTGAGTCAATTATGCAACCACAAGACAGGAGCCATGGGAAAAAGTTGGAGGAAGAAACACAGTTGTATGCAAGAAGTTGTACGCAGTGTTATTGTAACGCCAGGGGAGTGGTAGAATAACCACAGGTGAGTGGAGTGGTCATAATTAGTCACTGCTCATTTGTGTCATCAGTCATCCCAGTTGTTTTGACACAATGTAACCTTTGGTCATAGCTTTCTTTCACTCTTCTGGTTTTCACATATGACTTTGTTTAGAGAACTGGCCTGCACACTCAGCCCACTGGGCTCTTCAGGGACATCAGTAGAGATGCTCCCAGGGCCACCAAAAGCCAAGATTTAATTCACCATTGCAGAAGAGTGAATGAAATTCACTTTCATCTTACGGGTGAGGGAAAAGAAAGGTGCCTAGGAATTATACTGGTGGGGCTCCTGGGTGGCTCCCTAGAACCTTAGCTAGGTAATTTAGCTATGCCAGTTAAGTTGTGGCCACTGACCCAACTTCAGGCATTTGCCAAGTCAGGCTCACGTTCTTCCCTAAGCTCCACATGGGTTTAGTTCAGACCAGACACCCTAGCCATGCCTCAGAATATTTCAGAACAGCTTGTTCTGAAAACTTAGGCTTGTTAATGTAAGAGATGTCTCTGCTGATGTCTGGAAGATTGCCCAAGGAGAGAAACATTTTTAGTCAAAACAGGAAAGAAAGGACCCAAAAAGATCATGAGTAATCAAAAAAGTCATGTGAATACACAAAGAATTTTTCAAAGAACTTGCATGCATTCTCACACGACTAACTCCTTGGTCTTTATATTGCTGTTAGTCACAAATTCTCTTTCTAGAGCAGGCCAGAAGAGTTAAGAGAAAACCAAACCAAGTGAATCATGGGACCACCCTGATTTTCACAAATGATTATTGAGAATTTTTCTGCTTAAGGCACAGAGCTAGGTATTATGTGCTGCATATAAAGTAAATAAAACAGATACGGCTCTTGCTTGTTCTGAAAATTTGGGATTGCTCTTAACTAAAACATTAGCAAATACAACCAAGCAGGATATTTACAACATAATATATCCTAATAGAATAGAATATATTCAAATAATGCAAGGATGGTTCAATAATAGCAAAACTGTTAATTAACCATAGTACTAAGCCAAAGGAAAAATGCCACTTGATCTTTTTTTTACAGGTGCCAAAGATCCATTCAATAAAAAGTGCTAATAAAATAGTCCTGTAAGTATATAAAATTAGACATATTCTACTTATAAAAAATAATAAAAATATAAGATATCTGAAATACACTTAGCAAAAAAAAATTAAGATTTATAAAGACAACTTCAAAATTCTACTTCTAAAAATAAAATTTGAATAAATAGGAACCAGCTTGGGTAGAGATATTTAGTATTGCAGAGTTACCAATTCACCCTAAATTGATCAGTGAAAGGTGATCTTAATCACAATAATAACTTCTCCCTCCCCACCCCTTTCTCTGTCTCTTCTTTCCTTTTTTTAGAAATTGACAAGCTGGTTAGAAAAAGTCTGTATGAAAAAATAAACCAAAATACAAATTAAGTTATAAAGGCTCAAATGAAAATTTTTTAAAAATAAGAATTCTGATGAGTGGACCACTTCCTACAGAGATTAAAATGTAAAACTACAGCAATAAAACAGGAATCTTTTAGCATAGATAGACAACATAAGAAATAGCAGAGTCCAGAAGTAAGCTTTAATATCCAAGTAGACTCATGTAGATATTTAGTATATGATAAAGGAAAGCTTTTCAAACTAGAGAGGAAAACTCCAGTAATTCAAACAAATGGTTTTGGAACAACTGACTACTCATTTTGAAAACAAAATAAGGCCATACCACTCCTTTCTTTAGATAGCTCAATGATTTGATACATATATTTAAAGAGTAAAGCTAATGAAGTACTAGAAGAAAATGATAAAATTTGATAAAAGTATTTCTAAGCAACACAATGAACACAAAAGCCAGACAGGAAATATACAATAAATTTAAATCCATAAAATTAAAGTATTTTGTATGGCAAAAACTAGAACAAGCTGGGAAAAACATTTCCAACACCCATAATAAAAAGTAGCTAATTTTCTTAATATTAAAATCTTATTATTTTAAATATTACAGATCAATAGTAATTAATTATAAATATTTAAATATTATAAATCAAGAAGACAATGACTAATAATGCAAAGAAAAATGGGAATGAGGAAAGATATAAACTTCCAGTTTATAAAAAAATCCAAATGGCTTTTAAACATGAAAGATACTCAACTTACTCAAAGGTAAGACAACAAAAAGAAGGTGGATTTTTTCACCTATCAAATTGGCAAAGATGAAAATGTTGAAAAAGCAGTGTGGTCAAGGGTACAGAGAAACAGGCCATCTTACATACTGTTGGTAGGACTATAAATTGGTATAAATTCTTCAGGGGGCAGCTTAGGAATGTGTGTCAAATCTTAAATGCACATATATCTTGACCCAGCAATTATATTTTTTAAAAGTTATCCTATTGTACTCATTCACTTCTGCAAAGTGAAATCTATATCTATCTACTACATATATTTCACTTCAACATTCCAGCCAAAACAGAGAACCTAAATATTTATCAATAGGAGACTTAATAAATAGACTTATAGCTTTAGATGTGTTAAGATAGATGTCCAAGGTATTAATATATTAAGCTTAAAAAGGAAAAATAAATTAGTATTATTCTATTTGTTAAAAATTAAGACATCAAATATACGCTTGTATATGAATACACTATTTCTGTAAGGACATACAGGAAGCTGTTAACTATAGTTATCTCTGAGAATTGGGGCTGAGAATTTGAAGGGTTATGGAAGGAAAACTTTTACCTTTTATCTTTATATATTATTTGATTTCTTGCTATGCAAATTTGTTGCTTTTATGATAAAAAAGACTTTTCCTTTTTTGCTACACTGTACTTCTAAACAAAAATCTCACGTGTAGTAGTATTGTTTTGGATAAAGTCTGACTTGCTAAAAATGTTGAATTTACCATTGAAACCCTCACTTACTTGAATAAAACAACCTCTGATCTTCATGAAATACATTTAAGTGGTAATCTGGTATTTAAAGTCTCTTTTCAAAAGGATTAATTTCAAAATCCAAGAACTGGATAAATTTTAAAATATAGTTTTTTAAGATAAATATTATTTTCCAAACAATATCACTGACAAACTTATTTTATATATGTATATACACACACGCACACACACACACACACACACACAGTAGAATTTTAAAAATACCAGTAAAGACCTAAAAGTAATAAAGGCAGTGTTGCAGTGATAACTTGAAGAAGCTGATGAAACTTCTCTTACAGTACATTACCTGGAAATGAGTAAGATTTTGAGACTTTATAGGGAGTAAAAATAAAAGCAAGCCTGTGAATATGACATATTCCAGATGGAATCCTGTTTTTAAAGAATGGTTCTTTTTTTAATGCACTATGGCCGCTTTTGTTGTCATTCAAATAATAGTACCATTTAATTATCATGTAATTACTCTGTAATCTTGGTTTACAAGTGGCTTCAAATTTTGGTGTTTTTTCTATACCTAGAGTCTTAGCAAAGCCATTTAAAAATTCAAATACAAAATAGGTACAGTACCAAAATGCAATCACCATGTTTCTTAAAATCTCATGATTTAAGATAGTTTTTGAGCATTTTCTGGGAATGGAACCCCTATGGAGCCACTACGCCTATAAGGTCTCCTGATAATACCGATCAGATGTTTCAACTTGGACTTAATGAATAAAGAGGGAGAACATCCAGTCCCCTATTATGCAGTACAGCCAGATGACAATTGGTAATCAAGAATAAAGATTAATAAGTGAATCTCAATTTTTATCTAAAGTATACAATTAGGAACTCAATAAAATATGAAGTCTATAGATATTCCTCAAAATTTTTTTTTAATTCATCGAATTTTTCTTCTGTTAGACAAAGCAACAATTTATTATGGTTTCTAGCAATATTGGATTTTGCTAATACAAACTGAAGTTAGAGATGGACAAAACTATATCTGTGACAACTTGCTATATCCCTCAATGTCTTCAGTTATAACAAGACCCTATTAATCAGATGGAATTATCAATAATCTGAGCATAATGGGAGAGAATGCATCCAGAAGGTTTGGATTAATACACATTAAGGGAATAAACTAAACTGTTTCACTCTCATCTGCTTCGTTAATCAATGTTAGCCCAGAGAGGATGTGAGGGATGTCTAAAAAAGTTGGCCACAGTGTCACCAAGTAGAAATCATTCTAGATATGGAAAGAGGGGCTCTGGGTCCTAACTCTGGCTCTGCTAGGAGTCATCTGGCTGATTAGGGGTCAACTACTGAATCTCTGGATAATTCAGTTTCTTCTTTGAGAAATGAAGGGATTGCGTTAGGCTTCTAAGAGCCTTTTTAGCTTTTAGTCCATAAATAACATTTGTTGCCACCTTTGTCTGGAAATGTGTATTAATACAATGATAGGGAATTTGAAGAAATAGGTGGTCACTCTGTCATCACTTAGGACTATTTCAGCACATATGGGGAGATACTGCCTTTCAGTGACTTCCCCAAAAACATATAGAATGATTGATGCATGCAAACACACTACAAGCACTTTTATTCACCAATATATTATGCAGCACCTAGCACAGTGCTACTATAAGTAGCCTCTGTCACAATTACTCAACCCTGCCATTTTAGTGCAAAAAGCAGCCATACACAATATGTAATGAATGAGCATGGCTGTGTGCCAAAAAGCTTTATTTACTTTATTTACAAAAGGATGCAGCTGCCTGGATTTGGCCTGTGGGTTGTAGTTTGCCAACCCTTGCTCTAAATCATTAGCGAAGAAAGAATAACAGCATGATGTATTATAAAAGCAGCCAATCCAGATGGCTAAAAATATTTTGGCTTTCCAAAAATTAAAAAGAAAATCTAGTCATGTGGAAAAACTGCTAGTGCAATTCGGGGAACATGCTCATTTGGGATTCTGATTCAGCTGTGGCTGCAAGCAGAAAACCATCAGATGGGAGTGGATTTAAGCCCTATCCAAGGAATACCAGGTCCACACTGACAGATAATTAATATTTAACCCATTTCTTCACAGTAGACATTGGAGAATGTGCTCTATATGACAAGAAGCTGCTTTCTGTATACAGAACTTTTGGGTGTTTTTTTTTGGCCCCATTCCTCCCAGACACTGCTGATACAGTGAGGTTGTTTCACTATTTACTTAGAATTCTGTATGTCATACCAATCATTCACAACAATCTTTAAGTTCACATTTTAAAATACGCCACATGCCATTCACACCTTAGATAAATATCAGCTAACACTGAGTCATGAATCATACTTGTGTTTACAGATCTATTGGGAAGGCAGCTATCTTGATAATCCGTATTTGCTGAGCATTTACAATAGGCTACGTTCTATGCTTCATGCTTCATAAACACCATCTCACTAACGGTAGTCAATAGTAATAAAGGCAGTTATTATTATTACAAAGATCATGTATTAGACATCGGCTGTGTTTCATTTGGCATATTTCTCCTTTAAACAGACAAAAGCCCTGATGTTGCTGGGGCTATTTTTAAGTCAGGTTGAGTAACTTACTCAAGTTTACTCAGTTATTAAGTGGTAAACTCTGACTCCTAGACTTTTATCCATCAGTCATTTGCATATAACTTGCATAATTTTTGCCATTCTGTATACCATTTGTACAATTATTTACAAAATATTTTTTAAATTGACATATTTTTCTTTACATATACACAGCCAAAAAGGAAACTAAATATTACTGTCATACATGAAAAACTAATATTATTTGCCACAAAAAGAAGGTAACCATATAAATAAATACAGTGCAATGTTGTTCTCTGCAGCCTGGGACTGGCTCCACTCTGATGTGCAGACTGATTTTAAAATGGTTCCCCTCCTAATTTCCATTGCCCCATGGAGTCTACAACATAGATTATCTTGTGTACCCTCAGTGGCTTGGGTCCCACACTTTAGGCTTTATTTAATACCATTCAGTGTGGCTTCACATAGATGAGGATATTATGGATCATGGATCTCTGATGGAATGGAAGCAAATTACAATCATGCCCACTACTGCAAATAGCTAGATAAGAAAACACACATAAATAAGAATTTAATGAATAAATGGGTTAATTGTGTTTTTTGGCAATACATTTTGACCGTGTTTAGTTTTCCAGTGAGAGAGTTTATAGCTATATATAAAATAAAATATGTGTGTATGTGGGATGTATATAATTATATATACATATGCAACACATATATATGTATCATTCTGTTTATATTGGGAAGGCTTATGCTGTGCATATGCCTCCTGAAGATTCTGTATGCCTAAACTACAACAGTCCTATAAATTATACTTGCATAGGCTATAGTCTTGATTTATGTATAAGAGGTCAATTCATAAGCAATTATAAATGGAATGTCAATCATAGTCATTATCTGGCTGAACAATGAACATTTATTAACTAGTATGAAAAATTCCTCTTGGTCGTGTTCGGCTGGCATGTATGTGGATGGAAGGTTAAGAGTGTTAAATCAATTTCACAAGCAATGAAAAGCCTATAATTTAAATGTCTTTATTCAGTTGAGTATTGTAGGAACTTTGGTCTAAAAACATGAAGCTCTGCAGGTCAGGATCCAGAGTCTTTGGATATTAAAAAAGTTCAAAACCTTCACTTTTATGAGAAAAATTTCCTATTTAAAAGGCAATATGATTTGGTAGAAATAAAAGTGATTTTCGAGTCAGAGAGACCTAAGTGAAAATCCCAATTTTTAACCTACAAGCCAGGTGACCTTATCTACGCATTTGTTCCCTTGTTTAGCAAGTGAGGGTAGTAGCTCCTTTATCAGAGGATTTTTGTAAGATTAAACAAAAAAATTAAAAATGATTAAGCTTAGTGCTTGGCTGATTATATCACTGATTTATTTATTGAGGGGCCAAACGCTAAGTGCTAGGTGCCAGGGACACAGCAGTAAATAAGGCAGATATGATTCTCCCCTCAAATAAGCCAGATTAAGAAGATCATATTATGTGTTATGAAAGCAATTGGGAAATAAATCCAATGAGAGAGACAGTAAGTGGTGGGCACAGTAGCTAGCAATAGTTTCTCTGAGGAAGCGGCATTTAATCTGAGAACTGACAGTTGAGATTGAGCAAGACATGGGGAGAATCAGGAGATGGCATTTTAGGGGCAGGGAGGGGTCTTGTGGAGGCCATTACTGGAGTCTGGGTAGAGATGACAGTGAATTGGGTTAGGGCGGTAACAGGGCAGATTTATCTGAATCTTGTGATAACTATTATAAACTCCCTTTCTCCTAAAATAGAGAATGAATATCATTGAACAATTTCCACTAAGTATAAATTAAAATGAAGAAAGCAAAAAATGCTTCCTGATATAAAACACAGGTTCTTAAGATCTTGGAGCCTCTTGGCCTTCTTTTCTATGAATTATTTTTCTTCCTGACCAGGCCCTTGCATCAGATATGTTTCTATGACAAATGGAGCTGCTTTGGATTTGATTATTATTTTCATTTAGTATTGCTTGTCCAGATTTTTGGTAATAAAACTTTTCAGAGCTAATATTAAAAAAAAAGATTGAATGTTCTCTTCTTCCCTTATGGGATACTCTCACTCAACTGACTCATAGGCGAATATATTGAATCAGAGAAATTAATTGTTGTATTGTGGTGTCTCTGCCATGGGGAAGTGCAGTTTTTGAGTGGCTTGCTGGGCAGCCATAAAAATTGTAAGCGAAAGGTGTGAGACAGAGAGGACAACAGAGAAAACAACTTGCACCCTTTTCTCTAGGTTCTTTCTAATGCTGGCTTAATTTGGGGAAAGATCAATGAAGAAGCAAACCCTTGGTTTGGCTGCCAGAGAATGGGTGGTGAAGGTGTTCTTTCTGTGGGAACACTATTGGGTGTCCATGCATTTGAAAGGACAGGTAACTTATACCATCAGTCATTAGTTTCCTTCCACTCTTCTATTTTTAGGGTTCCAGCCTGTGGACCACCTTCTTTTCTAGTTGCCTTTCTCTTGCCTTGGAGTATTGATCTCCAACACCCTGCTAGACATACTGGTCTTGGATTGTTATTTAATTTCAGGAAACAAGTTCTCAGTGATGAGAGCAAAGTCTTTCCTCTTGCAGGCATGATAAGGTAAGAATTGATTGCTTTTCTTGTAAATTTGTTTGAGTTCATTGTAGATTCTGGATATTAGCCCTTTGTCAGATGAGTAGGTTGCAAAAATTTTCTCCCATTCTGTAGGTTGCCTGTTCACTCTGATGGTGGTTTCTTTTGCTGTGCAGAAGCTCTTTAGTTTAATTAGATCCCATTTGTCAATTTTGGCTTTTGTTGCCATTGCTTTTGGTGTTTTAGACATGAAGTCCTTGCCCATGCCTATGTCCTGAATGGTATTGCCTAGGTTTTCTTGTAGGATTTTAATGGTTTTAGGTCTAACATGTAAGTCTTTAATCCATCTTGAATTAATTTTTGTATAAGGTGTAAGGAAGGGATCCAGTTTCAGCTTTCTACATATGGCTAGCCAGTTTTCCCAGCACCATTAGAAAAAAACAAACAACCCCATCAAAAGGTGGGCAAAGGACATGAACAGACACTTCTCAAAAGAAGACATTTATGCAGCCAAAAAACACATGAGGAAATGCTCATCATCACTGGCCATCAGAGAAATGCAAATCAAAACCACAATGAGATACCATCTCACACCAGTTAGAATGGCCATCATTAAAAAAACAGGAAACAACAGGTGCTGGAGAAGATGTGGAGAAATAGGAACACTTTTACACTGTTGGTGGGACTGTAAACTAGTTCAACCATTGTGGAAGTCAGTGTGGCGATTCCTCAGGGATCTAGAACTAGAAATACCATTTGACCCAGCCATCCCATTACTGGGTATATACCCAAAGGACTATAAATCATGCTGCTATAAAGACACATGCACACGTATGTTTATTGCGGCACTATTCACAATAGCAAAGAGTTGGAACCAACCCAAATGTCCAACAACGATAGACTGGATTAAGAAAATGTGGCACATATACACCATGGAATACTATGCAGCCATAAAAAATGATGAGTTCGTGTCCTTTGTAGGGACATGGATGAAACTGGAAAACATCATTCTCAGTAAACTATCGCAAGGACAAAAAACCAAACACCGCATGTTCTCACTCATAGGTGGGAATTGAACAATGAGAACTCATGGACACAGGAAGGGGAACATCACATTCCAGGGACTGTTGTGGGGTGGGGGGACGGGGGAGGGACAGCATTAGGAGATATACCTAATGCTAAATGACGAGTTAATGGGTGCAGGAAATCAACATGGCACATGGATACATATGTAACAAACCTGCACATTGTGCACATGTACCCTAAAACCTAAAGTATAATAAAAAAAAAAAAAAAGAATTGATTGCTTTTTAATAGCTCTAGTTGCCCTGGAATGGATTTCAAAGCAACACTGGAGAGTAACCACTGGTCTGAAATAGCCCACCCCAGCCCTCCCAACCTCTCCCTCCCCAACTATATATTTATATAGTTGTCGGTATAAGGGCATTTGTTCATACCTCAGCATTGCATTGTTCATTTTTTTCAGATGATTGGAACACCTGGAGTATAAGTGGAGTAAAGAGTACAGAAGAAATGCCTCTGGTGGAAAGTATGAGCTTCCCATAATGATCTACAATGAGTTTGGTAGAACTTCTTCCCTTTTGTACAAATGCCTTGGACCTGCTTTAACACACTGCTAAGTGTTCCTTTGTCTCATTGGGAGGGTAGATGATACGCCTCTGCACGTCTGTGTGCACACTCAGCATCCTCCTAAGTGCCTGGTGCCCAGTGGGTGCTCAAGACATGCTTGTTGAATAAAAGAATATGACGAGTCCAAAATGTATTTTCCAACTTACTTTCTTTAGTCTTCTGTGCCTCAGATGCTAAATAGGTTGAAAAGGCATAGATTTGTTTTGTAGAACTAAAAAGACATTTTTAAAGGTTCAATATGCAATCATTAAACAACTTCTAGTTATTCTATATTAAAAATATCTTTAAATAATACGTTTTTGGATTCCAGGCAGCTGAGTTTAAAACTAATTGCAAATAATCCCCATTTTCTTTAAGCTAATCCATTGTATGTCTGGGTTAAAAAAATACACAGAAATGATTTTGTTGACAAAAGACTTGGCCACTTTTCATGAGATTACCAGAGATAGCAAAGAATGTATTTTTAAAAATCTGTGTAAAAAATGCATTTTCAGTAAACAGAGACTGGTTTTTTTCTCCCCTTTGCTCATTCTTTTTCTAATGGTTGTTTCCTTCTCTCTCTCTCTCTTTTTTTTTTTTTCTGAGATGGAGTCTTGCTCTGTCGCCCAGGCTGGAGTGCAGTGGTGTGATCTCTGCTCACTGCAACCTCTGCCTCCCAGGTTCAAGCGATTCTCCTGCCTCAGCCTCCTGAGTAGCTGGGATTACAGGCATGTGCCACCACACCCAGCTAATTTTTGTATTTTTAGTAGAGACGGGGTTTCACCATGTTGGTCAGGCTGATCTTGAACTCCTGACCTCATGATCCACCCACCTTGGCCTCCCAAAGTGCTGGGATTACAGGCGTGAGCCACCACACCCAGACTCCTTCTTTTATCAGTATCATCTGTTGAACTCCTACTCACTCTCAAAAGCCCAGTTCAAATGTTTTCTCTTTTATGGAGGTGTTATTGTTCTTCCTCCTCTCCACTGCCAGGCTGAACAAACCCCTCCCTTCTCCGCACTTTGAACAAACACATTGTACTGCAACAGCTTGTATATTTTCCAATTTCCCCTCCAGACCAGGGGTCAGAAACTGTGGAGTCCTAATTAGGGAAAAGGAGTCAAGCTGGTGGGACAAGGGGAAAGGAAAAAAAGAAAGCAGATAAGCTATAAATTTGCCTTTCTCCATGGTCCAGGACATGCAGCCCTCCTGTATCCATCTTATCAGCAGACACCTGCAAGTTTGCTCACTGCAACCTTGGCGTTATTAGTACTGCACAAAGCGCTTTTCAGCATACACCGTAAACACAATTCAATAAAATCTCCAGCAAGCCTCTGTTTCCTTGCAGTCAGCTCCTCTTCTGTTGATGTGCCCATTGCCATCTCACAATGTATTTTCATACTTTCTCTAATAAATCTGCCTTTCTTTATCTACAACTGTCTTGGGAAATTCTTTTACCCATGTGCCACTGGCCCAGCAGTCGTTGCTCACCCATAACAGAAATGATGGCCCACAAGCCAAATCCGGCCTGCTGTCTTGTTTTGGGGAGAGGGGAGTCTGTGAATTAAGAATGGTTTTTACATTTTCAAATGGTTGGAAAAAAAGGAGAATGAGATTTCATGACATGTTAAAAACACTACAAGATTCAATTCTGTATCATCTGTAGTTACTTTTGTGCTATAATGGCAGAGTTGAGTTGTTGTGACAGAGACCATACGTGGACTGTAAAGCATAAGATAGTTACTGTCTGACCCTTTATAGAAAAAAACTGTGCTAACATCTGCTCTATGGGCAGGGATCACTGTATTGTGGTCATGTAGCATGTAACATTTATTGTTACCATATGCTGAGCGTTGTGCTGAATAATTCATGTGCTTTATCTTATTTAATCCCCAACAACTCTATGAGGTAGGTGCTACTATTATTTCCACTTACAGATGAGGAAACTGAGGCACAGAGATGTTGAGAACCTCTCCTAAAGTTTCTAGAGTAGCAGTTTGTAGATTTTTGATTCAAATGAAGCTCTTCTTGCCTCCAGTCAAGGCTAATGGCTACCACTCTATTTAACCCCAATATTGTCCCCGCCCATCACTGTTACCCAGGTGCTGAGGGCAGTACTTGGCAATGCTTGTGAAATAAATTAGTTACATTTCTTCCCTATTGTTCCCAGCTATATTCCTCTGTTTCGGGGGAAAGATGTGGTTTCCCTCCCAAGTCAAACATAGGCTTCCATTACTTTTGTTGGGTAGAAAGAAGGCCATAGCTCATAGATGGATTAATCTATTAATGGTATATAGTGGACATATCTCATGAGCTAGGCTCTGTGCCTGGGCTGAAATGTAGACGTGGAGATGCTCGAAGTCTAGAGATACATCCTTGAATATTTGAAGGAGGAGGCAGAAAGCTCTCTATGGATCCTGGGAGTCTGACTCTGGTAGGGTAGTTGAGCAGCAGACATGAGATTTCAGACAGTTTACATAGTGGCTTCATGTCAAATATTCTTCCACTGTTTTCACATGAGCGACCTTATTAGTTTTATTTATGGTTTAAAAAAATCTAACAGCTTTATTGAAGTATAATGATTATATAAAAACTGTTTATACTTAATGTATAGAATCTGATGGTTTTGAACACCTGCATATACCTGTGAAAGAATCACCACAATCAAAGAAGGAAACATATCCATCACCTCCAAAAGTTTCTTCCTGTCCCTTTCCTGCTTTTGTGGAAAGAACACCTAACTGGAGATCTGCATGTTCAAGTGCACAATACAATAGTGTAAACTATAGGCACTGTGCTGTACAGCAGGTCTCTAGAACCTCTTCATCTTGTATAAATGAAACTTTATACTCATTGTTCAATGGGTATTGATGTTTTAAGGATTTTCCCCTTAAGAGGAAGATTTAGTGATGAGTCCAGATGGCACAGTGGCTGCTGATGAAACGGTGAGGACTTTCTACTTTCTCCACAACTTCTTGCTCTTATGCTCAGGGGGGGAAGGGCAGATGGACACTCCCCGGTCCCCTGTCACTACTTGGGTATTTACTGCAACACTTGATTATGGGGATTTCTCTAACAACCAGATGTATCATGAGGGCCAGTGGGACCGGGCTAGGAAAGGGTGGGGACATCCACTAATTAGTTGTACGAGCTTAAAACTTAAAATACTTCCTGTGTTTTAGTTTCTTTACTTGTGAAATGGGCATAATAATAACTACCTTGTAGGCTTGTGAGGACTAAATGGGATACATAAAAGGATCTTAGCACAGTCCCCTTGGCATTATAAGTTCTCAAATATTCGCTGCTACTGCTACTCAGGCAGCCGTTACTCCTACCATGGTTACTACAGTATCAGTTTTATTAGATTCCAGAAATTGAGCCGTGAAAAGAGCAGGAAATGTCAGGATAGGAACATGTGCTGAGTGTTGGAAGAATGTGCTGACCGGTAATAGAATCATTATAGAAGTTTCATAGTGTGCTATTGGCTGGAATGTTCTTCCAGGCAAAATATTATCCAGAGATCCCTACCTGAGACCTTTCTGGGCTCCAGCTTATAGGAATCTGGTCAGAAATCAAGTTATTGTGCTTGAAGAATAACATACATTCTTTCACTTGGTCCTCTCCACTATATTATAAAGTGGGTTGTTTTTGTTCATTTGAAGAAACTGATCCAACACTGGTCTGTTGCTGGCCTGTGATCACTCGGCCAGTGAGTGTCAGTCAGGATACAGGTGGCTCCATCTCCAAAGCTGAGGCTATTAGCTATTATGAACTCTCTTTACTACACAATATCAAGTCAAGGGTGATAGGGACTTCCTTGTATACTTTAGATTTAAAATAAAGCAAAATTATTTAGGAAGGCAGAACATACCACTTTTAGGCAAGAAAATGCCTAATCGAGAATATGAAAGAACCTGTTCTGTTTCTCATTCTGTCCCCTCTGCAAGTAAAAGGAAAAGTAAGGTTCTACTCTTGGGTTTTTCTTCTGTATTTTACATCTCAACCTGAGGCAGAGCGAGGAACCCGGGAGAGTTAAGCAAGGGTGATGCTTAAGAGATTTGTCTAAGATGAAGCTAACAGGACTAGCAATAAGGAACATAGATAATAATGACTACTAATAATTTAATCGTAACATGCTTTTCCTTGAAGGTTTACTCTGTGCCAGACATTGTGCTAAATATTTTACATGTATCGGCTGATTTCATTCCTCTAACTACCCCAAGAGGCAGGCAGTAATACCTCCTTTTTGCAGCTGAGAAAACAGGATCAGAGAGGTTGAGAATCCTGCCCACGGTTGGCATGGCTGCCTTGGTGTGGACACAGATGCGCTGAGTCCACAGCAGAGGCTCACAAGCACTGGCGATAGAGATTTAGAGGCCAGGTCTGAAGGCAGTGGAGTGGTGCTCCGTCCTGCCTCTTATTGGAGTTGTTTTCGTAGAGTAGGTAAAAGAAATAAGGTACTTAATCAGACCTGAAACTTCTGGATAAATAGAGTCATGGGGTTCTCCAGCTGAAATAATCTGGCCAATGGTTCTTAAATCTGAGCATGAGCTCAAGAATTTGCATGTTATATTAATTTCTTGGTCAGAGCTACTAATTTGTGGGACCCAGAGCTTGCATACACACACACGCACACACATGCACACACACAAGCACACATACATGTGCACATACACACCCACACGTGCGCACGCACACACACACACACACTCTGAAGATGCGAGTCCCTTATTCAAAAAGCAGGAAAAGTTTTCATTAAATAAGATAATAAAAGATAAAAACTGTTTCCTATTTTCCATGATCTCTTCCAACTAGTCATGATATTTTTATTTGTTTTTGTTTAATGTCCTAAGAAAAAAAAATGTAAATTATTAACAAGGATTCTATTATTCATCTGTAGATTATACAACGTCAATTTTCAAGAGCATTTAACTTGTCTGAGGAGTCACTGAAAGTATACAATTCATCCTTAATAGCTCGTACATACAGATGTATTCCTTTCTTACCGGAAGAGTAGAGCTGTGCCATAAAACTGACTCTGCTGTTTTTGTTTCACTCCTTGATGTGGACACATTGCAGAAAAGTTGGCTTCCATTCATTTACTGATGGGTAAGGAAATACTGACAGGATGAGGAACCATAGGTTGCCTTAGTCAAGGATTAAGGATTTCCTTCTTTGAGTGTAAGCAGTGGCTAATACACAAGTTAGAAAGAATATGATAGGCTTCTTTGGTGGTTCATGTTTCTTAGAATGCTTTCTTTTTGGGTTCAAGGAAAGTTCTGGTTCAAATGAAAAATGTGACTTCTCTGGGCTGTCAGTACCCTCTCCAGTTCCCTCTCGGCCCCCATTTATTCAGTTGTAGAAGTGACACGCTTACTTTATACTCCGAATCTCACGCATATGGGGCCACTGAAATTCTGTGCTCATGGGCCATTGTAAATGTTATCTGTAAATGGGGCAGCAAGAACTGCAGGTACACATACTGCACATATCTCTGCTCACACTCATTCACCATGTGTCCCATGAATGTCCCAGTATCTCATTGAACTTTACCTACAAATATCAAGTTATCAGGAATTTCAATGTTGTTATAGCATTGAACCAAGTATGAGGCCCTTGTGGATGTGAGGGCCTTGTGTTCAGGTGATGATGATGCCACTGGTTTGGGGACCACATTATAAGAATCCTTGATTTAGATAATTTCCATAATTTTCCAGTTCACTTTGAATGTATAGATTCAAAAGCAGGCAACATTTTGCTTATTATTCCAACAACAAAGGCTTTCAAAGTTTTTCCAAAAGAATCGGATTGCTTCCCAAACAAATGACTCCTACAAAATAACATTTTAATGAGTTAAAGGGCAGGAAAATAAGAAACATCTAAATTGAATTTGTTCAAAAATACATACAGTTTTCCAAAAGTAAAGGCCTGAGGCAAAATTGGAATCATGTTTTACTGAACCCAAAAGTATGGAAAAATGCTGGAAGATACTTAGCTGGACTCAAGATGCCTGAAAGCATTCCCTATTTCTAGAATTTCATTTTGGCAGGTTAGCTTCTGACCTGAGCTTGTTCCACCAAAGGGTACAGGATTTCAATAGCACAGAAGAGAGGCTATTTCCAGAGTTAAGATTCTTATTTCTCGTTAATTTTCTCCTACTTTTTTAGGTTAATATAATTAGCTCAAGCTATTTCTGTCTTCTTAGCAAGGAAGAATTTCCCTCTTCTTCACCCACATATATTTTTTCTTCTTTGGTATGATCCAAGGATAAAATTTGCAAATTCCAAAGCAAACTCCCTGAGTTCTGAGGCTTATCCCTTCACCTTGACAGAGTATTTTCACTCTCAGCAAATGTGAATTTTGTTGCAGATTTGAAGCAGTTTCTGTGCAAGACTGGAGCTCACACGTGAAGCCAGCTCTGAGGAAGTACAAAGTGTTGCCCCCAGTCCTCGTAATATCCAGGTACATCCCACATCTTTCAAACCCTGTCATCTGGTCCAGCTAAGGACTAGGGAGATCTAATCAGAGGTTTCTGACTTGTTTTAAGCTTATGGGTATGAAGCATTAGCAGATTTACACTTGACCAAGTTGTTTCCTCTTCTGTGGGAAAATGTTTTTCCCTCCTCTCCTTCTGTCCTTTTGGCTTTTGTTTGATTTTGCAAACACACTGCTTTAACTTCTTTTCTGATACTGTTTCCTTCCATTCTTAGGGCTCCAGTAAAGAAAATGAATGCATGATTCCTCATTCTATGGTCTTAAGTAAATATGATAGTTTTCATTGTTATGGGGTTTTTATACTTCAGTGGTTTGGAATTGACCTGAACTAAGAGGCACAAACAGCTTTGCTACTAAATTTGTGTGACCTTGTGTGAACTTGAGTAATTTGCAACATTTCTGAACTTCACTTTTATTATGAATTGCACAGGAA
Organism: Nomascus leucogenys; assembly: GCF_006542625.1. NCBI lineage: Eukaryota > Metazoa > Chordata > Mammalia > Primates > Hylobatidae > Nomascus > Nomascus leucogenys. The sequence goes on along the minus strand of NC_044382.1, from coordinate 35,009,878 downwards.
TACCACCATCTATCTTAAAACAAATGTTCTTAAACACTGGGTTATGTATTAAAATGAAGATTTCATACCCTACTCTCAAGAGTTTGATTTAGTATGTGTGCCAGAGACATTTGCTGTTCACTAAACAGGCAAGGACTGTTTGGCAAGGCCAAGGGCTATGAGGAAAAGTGACTTCATGTAACAATTTTTCCAAAGTATTTTAGCGTTGCTACTTGATGATCTCAGCGTTCTTTTCCATTTGCCATGCGTTCCAATTGTATACTAACAGGATGGAAACAGCCTGGATCCCTGAATGGCTACTTGGAAGGGAGGTGTCATAGAAAGTCATTAGACCTACGGTGGACTTTGAGTAAAGAATGAGCTTTTAAATACTAATAAACAGATATTTGAGGGGTGAACTTCTTTCTGTAGCACAAACTAGCTTATGACAAAGCCAGCATACGATGCCACATATGGGTGTTGCTGTGTTAGGCTGTTCCTGCATTACTATAAAGAATTACCTGAGACTGTGTAATTTATTGAGTTTTAATTGGCTTACAGTTCTATAGGCTACACAAACATGGTGCCAACATCTGCTACGCTTCTGGTGAGGCCTCAGGAAGCTTACAGTCATGGTGAAGCAGGAGCAGGCATATCACATGGTGAGAACAGGAGGAAGAGAGAGGGTGGGGAGGTCCCAGACTTTTAAACAAGATCTCATGTGAAATAACTGAGCAAGAACTCACTCATCACCAAGAGGATGGCACTAAGCCATTCATGAGGGATCCATCCCCATGATCCAATATCTCCCCACCAGGCCCGAGCTCCAACACTGGGAATCACATTTCAACACGAGATTTGGAGGAGAAAAACATCCAAACTGTATCGGCTACCATAACAAAGCCCCGATGTATATGGCTTAGCAGTCAGGTGACAGGCAGAGGAAATTGGTAATGGAAACTAAAAATGTGGAGCTGATGCTAGTCAGTAGAAAAAAAATGTAGGAACTCTTACCTGTGATAATTTAGAAAAGGGACCATGAGTACTGAGATGGCAGCTCAAGGGGAGTGTTTTAGAAGATAAAAATTAGTAGTATGGTTTGGCCACTATTGGCTGCAGTCAGCAAAGTACTATTTTAAAAAAGAGGGAGGGAGACATGCACACACTTTAGAAGGAATTGGTACAAATCGAAGGCCACAGAGCCCAGAAATGCGAGGCCTTAAAAGATTGGAAAACCCACTGCATTTGAACCACAAACTGTGAGAAATGTGATACAAAAAAGCCGTGAATAACAAATGCCCAGAAACATAAATGATTCAAATGATTCAGGGCTAATATTGGATTTGGTGTGTGGCCATTAAGTTCAAAGGCATCCACAAAGAAATAAAGCAGTTTTGAAAACCATATCTCAAACAAAACCTGTAGATGTTTCTGGCAGATGGGACTAAATGCAAGCAAATATATGGAAAGTCTACTGAATTTTTGACAAAGTTGTATCTGTCTAAAAAGCAAGGAACTTAAAATGACCCTTGGCCCTCTAACTTCCCTGAACAGAAAGCTAGTAAGGAGGGCATATGCCACAATACCCACTTCAGAGGCAGCAAAGGACAATAATGGAAGATTAAGAACCTCCCAGAGGGTAGAGCCAGATGCTATACTGTCACCCAAAGGCAGGCTAATCTTGCATTTTAACACTTTTCTGCCATGCCCAAAGTATTGAAGAGTAGTATGAACTCAATTTGTGGTCACTGACAGACCTTCTGCCTCTCCAAGACATTAAGGAAGCCTTTCCCAAATAGTTTGAACTGCCCCATAACCAGTTTTATTTGTATTGCACTTGAACTGCACAAGTATTTGTCTTTTTTTTTTTTTTAAGTTAAGATAAACCTTCATGCTGAGTTTGGTGGTAGTTATAGGCTGACAGGTTAGACAAGTCTTTTTGGTATGTGGGGGAAAAAAATGGAATCTGGAAAAGTACATTCTTCCCATCAGAATTATTGAGAAATCAGCTTGAAAAAGAGCCAGGTTACTTGCGGTTCTGGAGACCTGACATGGGGTTGGGGACAAGGGCCCCATCTTGGGTTTGCACAACGGTTGTACATGTCTCCATGCAATGTGTGTTTAGTGAATGTCTAAATCAGTGGCGTTTTGGTGTAGGTGAAGGCCTTAGGTATTACTTAGCCTAGCCACCTACAATGAGACCTATTTCATCAGTGCTGTTAACACTTTAACAGGGTACACACTCTTTCATGGATTACTTCCACTTGTTAGAAAAACTGTAAATGCATTGAGCTTAAATGTGTCTCCCTAAACCTTCTCTCCATGAGTCTAGGCCTGCACCTGTTTCAGCTCCTGTGTCTACATTTCTGAAATTAGAATCTGTCATCACTAAGTAGAAGAGCAATCAGGAGGAGACCAAGTAGAAGGCAGTCACTGCCTAGAGAATCAGAGCAGTCTCCCCTTAGCCTGTTTCAGAGCTGTGTCCTCATTGTTCAAACAGTCCAACAGCCGAGGAGGAATTTCATAATAGCGGATCTCCTTTGCTTGCTTTTCTTGAATGCTCTAAAGAAGACTCATGTATTAGAGTAACTCTGCTTAAAATTCCCTGTTTCTCACTATTCCTCTCCCTTTGCTTACTGCAGCTTCTTTGGTAGCTTGCTCTGCCCAAAAGAAGATAGGAGACAGACAGACAGACAAACACACAGACATACACAAAGACACGCAGATGGACAGACAATAAACTTTTCCTGGGGATGTGAAGGTAAGCAAACCAACAAAGTAAAGATTTATTTAAAATGGCCCCCACAAAGAAAGTAGAATTTATGATGTGATACTATTACATAAAAGTATAAAAATTACTGAAAAAGTGGCCCATAAATATGAAAAGAACAAAAATAAAATTTGCTCCACTCCCTCAAGCCTGGCCAAAGCCTATTTTCACCTCTTTTGTTCAATTTTCTCCCAGTTCTGAATATAAAAGCCCAGAAAATCAGGGAGAGAAGCTCTTTGGAGCTTATCAGGGGTGGGAAGAGAAACTGAGTGGGCAGAACAAGAATTGTTTTGAGAGTGTAGGGAATGAGTGGGAACACCTCCTGCCTTTTGTCTATCACATGAGTGGAAGCACTTAAGGACAGCACAGAATTGCACTGTATGTATATCACAGCCTTAGAGAGATTGTGGCAGGTGTTGTACTGTTTCTCAGTTGAACACTTTGAAGCAGAGTTCATTTGTATATTCATGTATCCATCCAAATAGTTTTGAGTGCAAGGCACTGTCCCTGTACGTTATTGGTGGTCACCAATTACATGGCAGTTCTTCAGCTGGTTAATAACACCTTTATCTCTACTATGAAGATGATGATGATGATGTGTAGTGTGTGTTCAATTCTGTATTAGACATTGTAAGTTTCAAATATATATACATATATACTTTGTGACCGGAGAGCCCTAAATAAGAGGCAATCCAGGAGGAGAAACTTTAAGAAACAGAAGTTGGGTTCTGGGGAGTGGTACATGGTTCTAACATTTCAGTGAGAAACAATTAAAAGTACTATAAGAATTTTATCAAGGATCTATGAAGCTTAATACATCCCTACAGATAAACTCTCTGAATCTCTACCAAAAGCTCAATTTGTTGGACAGTCACTGTTTGTTGAGGACCCCTATCTTACATATCTTTCATTTCCTTCCTAATCCTCTCCCAGCCTAATGTGAGCAGATGCTTACTTGCTATAGAACTTCAGAGCTACAGGTAGCTTTAAACACCAATACAGACAAACCCCTGAATTGTAGATGAAAAGTCAGGAATCTGTCTGGACCTTTAGAACAGTTTCCTGATTGATTGTTCAGCCTGTAGCTCCCCAAGTGCTATGTAGCCCGTATATCCCTTCTAGCTTGGCTCATGTGTGTTCATCTGTCAAGTTTCAGGTGGGTGGCCTTAATTGAACTGACTCCCTCCTGAGGCCCAATCAAAGTTAAGTCTCCCTTCTAATTCTCCATCAAAGCACTCCTTGCATAGCATTTTCCACCACTTATAATTAAACTTTAATTTTTGTGACTATTTTATAATGTCTATCTTCTAACCAAGCTGTGAGTGCCATGAAAGTGAGAATTAGTCTGTTAATTCATCACCACATCGCCAGTGCCTAGCATAGCCCCAACACATAAGAGCTTGGTGAATATTTGTTGAGTAAATAAGTGGTTGGAAGGCACACACCCGAGCTGTCTTTGTACAACACAAATCTGTTTGTCTTTCTCCTGCCTAAATTCCTTCTTTAGTTACTCACTTTTTAACAGTCAAGAAAAACATGTTTTAGCCTGATTAAAAAGAGCTACCACAATTTGGCTTTTTGTCTAAGCTCCTCAGGTCCCTTCAGACCTCCATGACTTTGCATATGCAGTACCCTCAGAGAAATGCCCTGCCTGCTGTTTCTGCCCAAGCGGGAAAGCACCTTCCCTTCCAGCACCTTCTTGGTGAAGCCCAGACTCTCCAAGCAAGGGCTAGTTGGTCGGTTCTTAATGTTTCCACAGTGCTTTGTCAGTATTTCTGTGAGAGTAGAAGGGTGGCATACTTTCTTTCCCAAACTTGTCCCTGAATTCTTTCCACTTCCCCCAAGGCTGCTGTGAATAAAGGAATGGCCAAGGGTGACACGCAGCCAATGGTTCGTCCACCAGCTGCCTCTGGCAGCTCCTTGTTGCTGTCTCTCCTCCCAGATCTGTCTCCTTTTATTTTCCTGGCCTTTCTTGTGATTTCCCTCTTTGTCTTTTGCAGGGTCCTCATCCCCAAATTTCTCTCCTATTACATTAGGTGCACTGATTTTGCTGTTTTTGTTTCTCTTTTGAGAAATATGATGCCTGGGAAGAGGCAGCAGCTCACATTGCACACCTAAATAGTCCCAGCAAGGCATTTTCCTGAATACAAAGCTTTTTCTCCTGAGGTGGATTCTGCTTTCCCCTAGCCTGCAAAAAGAAGGCAGTCAAGTTTCTGGTTTTAAACGGTAACTTTTCTTTCCTCTTTTAGATGCTTTAGAACCTAAGCAGAAACAAGTGTCTTTTATAAAGCCACTTCACTTTGACATCTCAGATCCTCAGCAGGCTTGGTAACAGCGGCTTACCCATTCATCTCTGGGGACCACTTTTGAAGCCGACTCTGTGAAGAGCTGTATGAACTCTATGAGGCTCTATAAAGAACGGCATCATTAGGAAGGAGATGTTCTTAGCAATGGCTCTGCAAAGTTTAAACTCCAGTTTCCTCATTCCGTATTCAGAACAATTGCTCTTAAAGTATTCACTAAGGACAAGCATTTTATTACTCCCATGCTCAACAACATGGGAAAAAACCAAGCCCGCCTAATGAAGGCCAAGCAGCTGGACCTGCATTGGTCTGGTGTTACCTCTGTTTGGGGTTTCCTCTATTGCTGGGAGGCCAGATGCTTAGCTGATTAACTTTGTACTTAATGAATAGGGTTGTGCATTTTTCCAGCAGTTTCTAGGAGAAACTGAAACAGGACTGGAGATTTTGAAAATTTGTCACCTCCCCCCCGTCAAAAAAATCCCAATAAACTTGTCTGTGGCCTCTTTTTATCATTTCCATCCTTTCTTTTGTGAAGTCCAAGGGATATGAAGCAGATGGAAAAGAGGATAGGCACAGAGAACGTGCGCACAGACATAATATGGGTAAATTCTACTAACCAAACAAGCAAAAACCAAGCTTTAATTAATTCAGTGATGTTTAGGTCTAGTGCTTTTTTACTGAAACAGAGCCACTGAGAAAATATGACACGATAACACTTAGTAAAACCTCTGAACATATGAAAGTCCTTAAAACGAGATTAGCAATGGATAATACTACCTTACATTTATATAACACTTGGCATATTTCAAAAATGTTTCATGACCAGTGAAATACTGAATGTCACATTACTTGGAAAAAGAAAAAAGGGAGGATGTTTCTATTACAATTTATGGATAAAGAAGTAGTTTTGGGGTCTAAGGTCATATGATAACTTAAATAAGAAGACCTGCTCTGTGGCAATTAGCATTATTTTTAAAATTGTCAACAGATACTAGAGAGTTTTTTTTTTAACTAATCTACTATCTTATATTCTATCCAGATAAATAAGGAAAAACAAATCATTTGAAAAAGAGAAAAAAACATTTCTGTTTCCCTTGAAATGCATTAAGTGTAACTGTAGTCATGAGAATCTGAAGATGCAAAATCTGAAATTAGCCAATATTAGAAACTCTGAGTACCAACTTAAATTGATGAGACTTAAACAGTGAAATACACTTTTTGTGTGCTTTTAGATTAGTATGCCAATTTTGATCTGCATAAAACAATTGACATTTATGTTGCACTTACAGATACATTTACAAACACTATTCTATTTAATCTCATTTTTTTGTGACTGACAAATTTGCTTTCATGGAAAGAGACTTCTGGAAGACAAAAAAAAAAAAAAATAGCATCCAGAGGAACTCACAAAACACCTTTACACAAAGTCTAAGACCACAAAAAGGCCTTACAAAAGACCCTTATTACCCAATTCAGGACATGGGCAAGGATGTATAGGAGACATACTTAGCTATGAAGACAAAGTGTTTCAAATGAATGGTTATAGTAATCCATGATTAGCTACTGGGTAAAACTTAGGCCCACTTAATTATAGATGGATAAGGGGATATGTACATTTCAGCATTTTATATATGACTTGGAGATTTATGAGAAACCAATTCCTCAAGCTTTTAATATTAGTGAACAATAGCTATCATACACCTATATCAGTCACTCATGCACACATTTGCCCAGTCCCAACCACAAAAAGACATTTTTTCATTTGTCCTCTCCACTTGAATTCTATCTAAAATCCCTTGGTACCAGAGGTTGAAAGCATCAGGTACTAAGTCATCTTCCTTGCTAAAATTAAGCTGTCTCTGTATACACAAACGGTGACAGCTGAAATGCACTCTGGGTCTCTGCTAATAGATCCCCCATTTAGACCTTGGACAATGGAAGGCAGGGCATGTTGACCAGGGATCTTTCAGCTCTGGAATCTCCTGTCTGTCTTGGTCTATCAAATCTCCACTTGCCACCTTTCTGGGCTTGGTGCCAACCTTGTATTTTTAGAGAAATAGAGTAGTACTCTGAAGTTGGAATTCTAAAAGTGTGCCTTTTTTCTTAAAAAATTGTTTTATTCAGAGCTGGTACTAGTTGTTCTCAATCGTTTAATGTATTTTATCACCTTAAACTAATTATTTATTTAATGGATTTCTCCAATTTTTAAAATTATGCCTATTGCAACATGCTCTGGGCATGAGTACAGAAAATGAACACATTAATTATAATAAGACATTCAAGGGCTGAAACAAATGAAGAGAGTTAACACAGGCTACTCAACATCTGCCATACACATATATACATATAGTACCTCTTTCCCATCCAGTATGCACCTCTATCGTCTCTAATACCTGCCTGTTGGGAGCTGGCTCTGCTTGAAACACTTTGGTGAGAACGGGGAAGAAAATGATGGTATTGTGGTAGTGTTCTCGCATTCTCCTCACAGCATTGGCTGCCGCCTCTGCTACCCTCTGAAATGCCTGTATATCACCTCTCAGAATATTTTTAGTTTCACACCACAAATAAGATGAACATTAATTATAGGTTGGAAAAGGGACTGGAATGCTGTGGCGGCACATTCCATTTTAATAGAAAGGGTCTGAGGGAATGTGCTATGCACCTCCAAGCATGCTGTTATTGTTGAGTACTCCTTTTGTTTTCCTGTGTTATTTTTTTCTTTGCTTTTATTACTTTTAATTAATACCACTTTAAGATCTTAAAATTCTATGAGAGAGTATGAAGATAACATATTGTATGAAAAGGAATATATTTTAAAATATGTTTTTGACACATTAGAACCTTAATTGTAATCCAATTTGATGGAGCAAGGATCAAACTTCTTGACCCATGATTTGATCAGCCAAGTGGTTTATCTGGGAAGACTTGCTTTAGATATAAAAGGTGAACATTTCCCTCTTAGACTTACATCCGTTACTTTCCAATTTGCTATTTAATTTGGATAAAGTTCTTGGTTATTTTACATGTGCTGTCGAATATCTTCAAAACCAAACGGATTCATTTTCAAAATAGTAAAATGTAAATTTGTTCTCTTAACACTCAGCCTCACCACATTCATACTGTAACATTTTATGTTGTTTAATATGGCTTTTAAAACTTACATTAGTAATGTGCTAATGAAACCTTACAGGCTTTAATTCATTACAGAAGATGCAATAAAGGCTAATATGAGTAAAGCTTCCTTGGCAACCAGGAATCAGATCTTTTTCTAATGTAAGAAAACCGGTCAGTTTTCTACTCTATTGATGTTTGCCATTACAGTAATGAAGCAGGTTACATTTTCTTTGTAATAAGATGATTAATTTGGTTATTGACTTTCTGTTTCAATTTCATGTTTCATTTAAACGATTTGAAAATACAGGTTCTATATTTTTCCACTACATGCTTGGGTCAGACGTAAAACATTTATTCTATTTGGGCCCCAACTTTAATATCGGAGAGGATTTTTATTTTTTTCCTACTTAGAAGCCATTACACACACAAAATTATCAATTGAGATTAATAGCATAGAATGTCACCCAATACAAAGGGAAACTGTGTGTTCATCTCAAAACTAGAATTTGAATGTGGGATCATACAGATAGAAAAATTCTGAGACAGCAGAAGAGCAAAAAGTCATCATCTTTTTGCATGAGTCACTTTCTCCTGAGACCATACGCTACATTTTGGAGGCAGATTGTTTTTTCAAGCCAGTTACTTTATGGAGATTGAAGAGTGTAGAACTTCAAAATGCCAATGCATATGACCTTCTGATTATATGGACTTGTATAGTTTTCTGAATGTAGGTCTTATTACTTCCATAAATTGATGGCTCCTTGAGGACAGATGGCATATTTTATACATCTTTGTATGATACCTAGCAAAGAGCCCTGCACAAAGTAGGTGAACAACAAATGTCTCTGCTAAATAAAGTATCATGAGAAGCATAGATGAGAGAGAGGTGAGGAATGAGGTAAGAGATTCCAAGGACATATCTATAAGTAGGTACTTATGTTTGTTGTGTACTTTATTTTTATTGAAAGACCCTCTCTAAATCCAGATAGTCATCTACTCAGGTCTGTGGGATACAATTCCCCAATTACTTGGCTTAACATTCCTTCCTGCAGAGCCACTATAGGGGTAAATCAGGGATGGTCAAGAGGATTCATTCCTTATACCAACCAGTTATGTAGAATTGGTGGTGATCCCTTGGGCTGCAGTATGGAGAAATCAGACTATTCCTGGGCCCAGTGAAAAGGAAGGACAAGATGGCTGTCTATGAGCTGGATACTCAGGACAGTCCTGTCTGCTTGGTAGCACGACCCTTCTCCAAGATTTGCGCCTCATCCTTCTTTCAAAGCCCAGATCAAATTCTACCTCTTCAGGACGGCTTTTCAGATCCCCACCCTCAAGCTAGCACCCTCCCTTTCCTGCTCATATAGCGAATTATTTTAGCCTTTATTCTCATATTTGTCATAGTCTCCTCATCCATCGATTTCTCTCTACCTACCTAGTTATTCATGTCAATTCCACTAGAGTAGTTTCTCGTGGGGAGGCAGGGATAATCTCTTTCACTTTTCTGTCCCCTACGTGCCCAGTATAAATGGGCTTTACTTATAGGGTACGCTTCATAAATGACAATGAAGGAAACTGAACAGCAAACTGATTGATGGAAGGTCACCCAACAGATCATTACAGTGATAAGAGAACTGATGGTATGTTAGAGAAGTAGAATGTTCTGTCACTGCAGATTGACCCTGATCTACAGCCAGGGAAGAACTGTATGGGATTCTACAGACTGTGAGTATCAATGGCATAAACTCATTCTTGAATTTTTGCCAGTTCAAGAAGAGACTGAGTCAACTAATGCTCTAAATGTCACTTCACCTCATGTTCTGTCAACACAGAGGGTAACTTAGAGTGGCCAGTTCCACTCAACCATCCAAGAAAACAAAACAAGAAAAGTAGACATTAAAAGAGGGCAGTGTTCTGCACTTCACAGGTCTGTGACCTCGGCCAAATTACTTAACCTCTATAAGCCTTAATTTCTTCTTCCTGTGTAACATGGAGATGATGGTATCTACTTACAGGCAAGAGTTGAGATAATATATGCAAAATTCTTGGCATGGTAGAATATTAATTGACTTATGAAGATGATTGTATCCACTATTCCCTTTTCCCTTCTTGGCTATTTCATTTCCATTCATGTAACTTTGTTTTATATATACACTGCTTTACTGTGTATGAGAAAAATGACTGTCCACTGGTAGAAATATAGCCTGAGGTTTTTTTTGTTTTTAATTATCTCTCTCTCTTTTTTTTTTTTTTTGAGATAGAGTCTTGCTCTTTTGCCCAGGCTGCAACCTCTGCCTCCCGGGTTCAAGCGATCCTCCCACCTCAGCCTCCCAAGTAGCTAAGACTACAGGAGTGTACCATCATGCCTGGCTAATTTTTTGTATGTTCAGTAGAAACAGGGTTTTACCATGCTTCCCAGGCTGGTCTGGAACTCCTGACCTCAGGTAATCCACCTGGCTTGGCCTCCCACAGTGCTGGGATTACAGGCACGAGCCACCGTGCTGGGCCTGTTTTTAATTACCTAACCCCTTGCCCCTGAATTTTTAAAACCACCATGGAACATCACTGGAATGAAAATGGAGACCATGTGACTTCTTTAGCTTTCCAAAGAAAACAGGTTTACTGATTATACACCGCTAGAATGGTTGGCATAATTGTTATGAATGACAAACCCTTCAATTCATTGATGCATATGAGTCAGTGATGTTGGGATAAATGTCTTTGGATACACATTACACAGTGCTCCCAGATGTTTATATTCCTTCCCACTCCCTAACCTAATCCTAAAATGTTAGCTCTCTAGACAAGAGCGTAAACCAAAAACTCATATTTGCTCTTAGAACTCTTTCCAATCATTTTCGCATGTGATTATCTTTGTGTGTACATAGAGTGGCCATCTTTGTTTACAATGAAGACGCAAAAGCCCAAAGGTTGGCTAATATAACCATGGAAACCAAGCTAATCAATGGTCAAATCTGTACCAAGAATAATTCTAGAGACTTCAGTTGCTTCAGAGATGGATGAGGTAGGAGTTTTTCTCAGAGGGATGCAGGTCTGTCTGTGGTCACTTAGTTGGGCTGATTCCCACATAGTATTAATGAGCATATGGAAAGATAACAAAAGCAGCTAACACTTACTACTTATTGAATAATAAAGTCTGAAGTAGTGTGCCAAGTACTTTACATGCATTATCTCTAGTCCTTTTCACAAGTATATGATACACAAGTGTAGTATACTATTATTAGACCCAATTTCTAAATGAGAAAATAAGCTCTGACTAGTAAGTAATTTGTTTAAGGTCATTCAACTAACAAGTGACAAAGGATAAAACTTAAATTTAAGTCTCCCTGACTCCCAAGTTCATATTCTTTTTTTTGAGATGAAGTCTTGCTCTGTCACCCAAGCTGGAGTGCAGTGGTGCAATCTCAGCTCACTGGAACCTCCGCCCCCCGAGTTCAAGTGATTCTCCTGTCTCAGCCTCCTGAGTAGCTGGGATTACAGGTGCACCCCACCGCGCCCGGCTAATTTTTGTGTTTTTAGTAGAGACAGGCTTTCACCATGTTGGTCAGGCTGGTCTTAAACTCCTGACCTCGTGATCCGCCTGCCCCAGCTTCCCACAGGTGTGAGCAACCACGCCTGGCCCCAAGTTCATATTCTTAACTAACACAGACGCTGCTTCTATCTCTTAGTCACTTAACATTGACTCTTTCTGTTTCATGACCAGATCTTATACTCTGATTTTTTCCCCGCTTTTGAAGAAATGAAGGTGGGAGGCAGTGGAACGGGGAGATAGGGAGAGGAAGAGGTTGGGGAGGGAGGGACCGCTCATTCAGTGATTGTGTGCCATTTATATTCATTCATTCCTACTATGTGCCAGGCCTCACACTAGATGCCAGGTCTCAGCTGTGATAAAAAATAACTTTCTTGTTCTCATGAGGCTAAATGTCCCAGGGTCCTACACCCACTTCTCCTAGTCAGTCAAATGTGTGTGAGCTTTTGAGGGGACAAGGGTGCCATGCTGTGGTATCACCCAAAGCTTTCTCTAGATAAGTGGATGTGAGAAAACCCAACAGCTGAGAGCAGCTCAGAGAATGTTTATGGAAATATGTAACTGTTTCTCTTAAAGCCAATCCTGAGTCCCCTGTTTTGACTTTGGGTACGTATAATGTACTATATACTCCCTTCCCTCTGTGTGAAGCAGATCATATTGCAGCCCTGAAGTTATGTGTGGCTGTAGTGAAGCAGCAGGCATAACACTCTGCTGTTGGCTGGTAACTGTTTCCAATAACAGAGAAGCTGCATCAATGCAGGGTTTGGAATTCAACGTAGGACATAGCTAGGGGCCTCCTTGTTTTCTGTCACCAAGGGTGGAGGGGGCCCTAAGGCAGGGCCTGGGTGGGCCTCTCTTCCTAATAACTCTTCTAATGAATCTCAGAGCTGTCCTGGGAATTAGTTCTGCCTTCTTCTTATCCATGGTAGGATTGATTTCCTTAATAGCCAGTGACTGCCTGTCATTAAGAGCTCTGGGACAGGGAAGAATGGGGACAACCGCAGACCTCATCCCCCCAGAATATGTTCAGTGATTGTGACTCACTGCATCATCTGGCCCCATAGAGCAATTTTCCAAATATTTCTCCTCAACATCTCTTTCCATCAAACTAAAATGTCAATGTTTTTAAAGCTCTGATTAAAGGATAAAAAGTTTCATAATGGGATTTAAAAGCCTGGGCAATCATATCATTAAAAAAAAATTGGCTGCCAAGCAGCTTGCTCAAATGACACCAGGCACATTGCCTAGTGAACTTTAGGTGAATACGCGTTGCAGTCTGTCTGGGCCTGATTTGCAGACTTCTTAAAGAAGGGAATCTGCTGTAGGCATGCAAACTACAGCAAGACTGAGCTCTGCATGGCTAGCTTTAGGGAAGGCTCCAGCTTGGGGAGCTTGGAAGGTGGTCTTTATCAGCCTGCTAAGATATCTGTGTAGAGTCACACCTACCATTTCTTCTCCCAAAGAGACAGATGAACAGACTCCACTATGACCAATGCAATATGGTGAACAGATGTTTGCCTCACACAGCCGAAGTGAGTTGGCTTTCCAGAGATTTAAAAGAAGGAGAAGGTGTCTTGGGAACAGTGTTCCCAATGTTATAGTCCCAATCATAACTCATTGCTACCACTCCAGGATGGGGGGCCGGGGCGGAATATAGTTCTGTGTCATCCACCAGTAGCTCCTCCGGTTCAAAATCCAGAGCCAAGAGAATGTAATTCATGAAGCGATATTTACCAGGTAGCTCTAGGAGCCTCTGTCACCTTTACCTGGGCTGACTGTGACATCACTAGCACGTGTAACCCTTCATTTACATTTACTCATCCACACTCTACCCTGACTCATATCCTTTGTTTCCATAATAAACTTTTAGCAACTGTTGACATTCATCTTTCCCTGAGCTCACCTTTTTCCCGAATTGACCCCATCAACCTGTGAGATGGCCAAAGGCTTTTGCCTAGTCTTTGAGTCAGCTGAATAAACAAATGCCTGAAGCTATGCCAGTGCATCTTTATCATATTTGTAGTCCATCTGCTCTTTATCAGCTGTCTGTACACACGTAAGATAACTCTGCATTCTCCTTACTTGAGTTGCATCAGTCAGTAGTGTCTTTTGTTACTGCCTAGGGTGAGCCAAGAGCATTACCTATAGTGAATGAGGAACACCTTTGTTCATGCCACAAAATCCAGTTTGTCTTTTTCAAGAATGCACCTCACTTTAAGAAAACTTAATATATGAAAATTTAGATTCCGGTAAGAAAATTCAAGTTTCACATAGCTTTTCAGGACCTCACTTGGCTACACAGAGCAGTGATTCTCAAGGAGGTTGATAACACCTCCTCAGAGATGCTTTAAAAATTTGTGGGCCGGGTGCGGTGGCTCACGCCTGTAATCCCAGCACTTTGGGAGGCTGAGATGGGCAGATCACGAGGTCAGGAGACCGAGACCATCCTGGCTAACACAGTGAAACCCCGTCTCTACTAAAAATACAAAAAAATTAGCTGGGCGTCATGGTGGGCACCTGTAGTCCCAGCTACTAGGGAGGCTGAGGCAGGAGAATGGCGTGAACTCAGGAGGCAGAGCTTGCAGTGAGCCAGATCACGCCGCTGCACTCCAGCCTGGGCAACAGAGCAAGACTCCGTCTCAAAAAAAAAAAAAAATTTTGCTAGTCTGAATGATTGAAGTGATGTGAGTGGCATTTAGTGAGTGGGCCTCAGGCAGGCTAGATAGGATAGTTTTATACAACAAAGAACTGTCCCAGCAGGCATCCTAGAGTCTCAAACTTAACTCTTTCAGACATAATAAAAAATATTGTATACAGTTTTAATATAGTCTAAATTTTTCAGGAATGCAACTACTTTATAAATCAAAGGAGATTGTATTTGATTTGTCTGGAACTTTACCAAGAGGTTTTCATCATTTGGGAGAAAAAAATTACATCATGGACAGCAATGCAATAAGTGGTTTTCAAGTGTCCAGTGTAACACACCTGCATCCATCTGCATTGGGCTGTGCATTCATGGTAATACTATAAGTATTAGTAATAGCAATATCCGTGGTAATAAACTGTATCTTTTTTTTTGAGATGGAGTCTTGCTCTGTCACCCAGGCTGGAGTGCGGTGGCATGATCTTGGCTCACTGCAACCTCCACCTCCCAGGTTCAAGCGATTCTCCTGCCTCATTCTCCCAAGTAGTTGGGATTACAGGTGTGTGCCACCACACCTGGCTAATTTTTGTATTTTTAGTAGAGACAGGGTTTCACCATCTTGGCCAAGCTGGTTTTGAACTCCTGACCTCGTGATCTACCCACCTTGGCCTCCCAAAGTGTTGGGATTACAGGCATGAGCCACCATGCCCAGCCTAAACTGCATCGTTTAAAAAATGTCTTCTAGTGTTGTCATGCCTGAGGATTTTACTGATGAAATGTGTTATTTTATTACAAATTACTTTTATCTCTCTTTCATATAATATATAGAGTACTTATTTTAAAAATTTTGTATTGGTTATATAATCTATAAATTTCTGTGTAGGATTGTAAAGAAACTGTTATTACCTTTTATATATACAAAGAGGACTTTGGGTTTTACAGAGATGAGAACCATTGGCCTAAAGCAACATCTGTCTACTATTCAGACAGAAACATTTTCCATTTGCACAAATAGAAGTGATTTCCTCTGTGCTAGATGAGAACAGTGGGGCCAAGATTTTCAACTTAAGTTGTGTTATGGAAAGTCTGGAAAAGTTGCTCTATTCAACAGGACTTTAATTTAGTCAGCGGCTGATCAAACAATCCTTTCTATGCCTAGCTTATTTTCATTCCAATATTTATTGATTCTATCACTGTGCTGGATATTGCGAGGATTAAACAACTCAGGGCCCTGACTATCTGGAAGCATAGACTGCCCTCTCTTGGAAGGCAATCTGCATGAAGAAGGGCATACTTCACAAACTTGGCACCCACAACTTTGACACCCAGGGCGTCAAATGATGTTTCTTTTGATGAAAATTCTGAAATGCCCCTGAACTTTTCTTACACCATTAAGGTAGTTAACATGCAATGATGGGGTTCTCTAAATCACAAATATCAGGTGACCAGTAAGGACTATATATTCTAAAAGAGAAGAGGAACGAATTGACTTAGAGGAATAGGAGGAGGATGGGCTTTGGAGTTCGGTAGATCTGGGTTCATAGCTTGGCTCCACCACTTACTGTCTTATCTTGGGAAGGCTCAATTTCCTCCTCCTTAAAATGGTCATAATACCATCCACATCACTAAGCTGATTTGAGGGTTAAACTAAGTCATAAACATAAAGCCATGGGTAGAACACCCAGCATATAAAAGGGACCAGACAAAATGTGTGAACCACCATCATCCCCCTTTCCTTGGGAACTCTTAGATAAATCCTAGGACCTGAGAATCAAAAGTGACCTTAAAAATGATCTAGTCAAATGCTCCACTAGACTACCTAAATCTTCCTCTGTAGATTGTGAATGAAAAACTTCAAGCTCGCGTGTTTTCCTCTCTTGATCAGTGTTAGATAATTCTATTTTGGTTACCTAAATATCTTAAGAGTTGTAGAAAAACACGAAAACATTCAAACTTTAATTTGTTGAAAATTACAATAAACTCATCCCCTCTGCAACCATCTTCCTCCATCTGCCTAATCAAATAACATTGAGTCATGTAAACAGAGTGAGTGGCCAGCTCAGATATGATATCTACTGTTATCCATTTCTCTTTTAATATTTGAGTGCTCAGCATGTTAAGCCAAATTGCTGCATAGAATATCCCCCAATTCTTCTGTGTATTCCAGCTTGAAGTAACAAAGAATGAAATAGAAGAAACAAATTTATTCTTTGCATAAATACAAGATAATTTACAGTAAAATTCTTTTAAAATGCCTCAAAGGCCACCCCAAACAGATGGGTATTAGATGGTATTGAATGTGTGGGCCAAAGCAGCTTTCCTGGGATAGGTCCTTGATAGCTTTACCTCCTTCCTGAGAGAGGCCCTGCTTACAGATTATTTCCTCTTTTCCTTAATTAAAGATTGTGAATTTTCTCGAGAGAATAAAAAATTCAGCATAATTGATGAGATTAGGGGTCTCTAACATTCTTCCACCTAAGCATATGGCTTGTAGGTATAAACTCTGTCTCTAATGTCATTCTACCTACAATCAATTTTCTCCCGGTAACTAGGCCTTCCTGAGAAATACAGTTATCACTAGGAAAATTTCATTGCAGAAGAGGAAAGATGTAGCATAATAAAGTGGAAGGTGGTTTATATCCACAGACTGGGTTTTAAATGAGATTCTTCGACCTAATGTTTCTCTGGGAATAATTAATTCATTGGTCTCTGCATAGTTTTCTCATTTCTAAAATGGGTGTAATTCCTGCTTTACCTCTATTATAAGGTCTGTGAAAGGGCACAGTATACCACACAATGCTAAAAAAAGGTAAAATGTTAAAGACAATAGAATAGGGGTGGAAAAATCCAAGATAGGAAAACATTTCCTAACCTTAGGAAAACATGAGAAATCTATGCCATTCTTGAGTAATGTCCTCTAGTCATTCCTTGAGTTAAAATTTACACATTATAATAACAACACAGCCACTCCAACTTTCTTATGTGTATGGTTTGAGTACAACATCTTCTTTCATCCATTTACTTTCAGCCCATGTCTGTCTTTATATTTAAAGCATATCTCTTACAGGCAGCATGTTGTCATGTTGCATTTATCCATTTTGAAAATCTCTGCCTTTTAATTGTTCAGTCCTTTAATGTTTAATGTAATTCTTGTTATGGTTGGCTGAATCTATGATTTTATTTTCTACTTGTCTCTTGTTTTCTATTCCTTTTTCTTTCCTTCCTATACTTTTGAATTCTTAAATAATTTTTAGAAATATATTTTCTTTATTGGCTTTGAAGCTGCTTTTCTTTGCGTTACTATTTTTGTGTGTGGCAGCCCAGGGATTACAATATACATCCTTAACTCTCTACTGTCTATATCCAGTTAATATTTTACCACTTCATGTAACTCATAGGAGACTTGTACCCACATAGGTCCATATCCACTCTTCCTTCTTTTTTTTTTTTTTCTTTGAGAAGGAGTCTCGCTCTTTCACCCAGGATGGAGTGCAGAGGCACGATCTCGGCTCACTGCTGCAGGCTCCGCCCCCCCGGGGTTCACGCCATTCTCCTGCCTCAGCCTCCCGCGTAGCTGGGACTACAGGCGCCCGCCACCTCGCCCGGCTAATTTTTTGTATTTTTAGTAGAGACGGAGTTTCACCGTGTTAGCCAGGATGGTCTCGATCTCCTGACCTCGTGATCCACCCGC
Source organism: Nomascus leucogenys (assembly GCF_006542625.1). Lineage (NCBI taxonomy): Eukaryota > Metazoa > Chordata > Mammalia > Primates > Hylobatidae > Nomascus > Nomascus leucogenys. Next base: position 34,991,827 of record NC_044382.1, on the reverse strand, counting down.
CTCGGCCTCCCAAAGTGCTGGGATTACAGGCGTGAGCTACTGCGCCTGGCCCCTTTCTTTATGCTACAGCAGTTATTTGTATCACATCTGAATACCTTATAAACCTAAGACGTTATAATTTTCACTTTAAACATTTACATGGTTTGTAAATAAATTAAGAGAAAGACAATAATTTAAAAGTAGTCTTTTGCATTTTTCCAGATATTTACTACTTCTAGGGCTCTTCAATCTTTTCTGAGGATCCAAGTTTCCATCTGGTATCATTTCCTTTCACCCGGGAGAACTTCCTTCAGCATATCTTGTAGTTCAGGTCTGCTGGTGAAAACTCACTTTTTGTTCTATGCAAAAATGTCATTATTTAGTCTTCATTTCGTGGGATATATTTGGTGGGTAATAAATTCTGGTTTGACAACTTTTTATTATCTCTCAGTACTTTGGAACTATTATTCCATTCTCTTTCAGCCTTCATAGTTTCTGCTTAGAAACTGACCATTAATCAGATCACTGTTTCCTTGTATAGGATGTGTCATTTTTCTCTTCCTGCTTTCAAGATTTGCTTTTTATCTTTGGATTTCAACAATGTGACTATGATGATCTGTGGTGAGGGCTTCTTTATGTTTATTCTGCTCGGTTTTCATTTATCATAATGTATCTGTACATTTTAGTCTTTCATCAAATTTGTTATTTATTGGTCGTTAATTCTTCAAGTACTTTCTCTGCTCCATTCTCTCCCCTCTCTTTTAGGATTTTATTTGCATGCATATGGCATATTTGAAATTACCTAATGGATCTCTGAGGCTTCATTTTTTACGTCATTCTTTTTTTTCTCTCTCTGTCGCTGTTATTCATGTTGGATAATTTCTATTGATTTATCTTCAGTTTGACTTGCTCTTTTCTTTCACATCTCTATTCAACTCTTAAGTCCCTCTGGTGAATTTCTTCTTTCAAATATTGTGTTTTTCAGTTCTAGACTTTTCACTTGATTCTTGTTTCTGTTTCTTTGAGGAGATTTCATGTCTTTTCACTCATCATATACATTATTTAGGGTAGCATAATTGCCACGTTAAAATCTTTTAGTTTCAAAATCTGGTTCATTCTGGGGTCAGACCCAGTGGATTTTATTATCTCTTGAGAACATGCCCCAATTTCTTGGTTCTTTGTATGTTGGGAAATTATGGATTATATTCTAGACATTAAGTTATATGGAGTGAATATTAAGTAGTGGAAATTCTGGATGTTTTTACCTTCCTTTGATAAGTATTGTTTCTTTCATTTCAGCTGCTAATTATTATAGGAACTTAAGCTCCAAACTGTTTCTTGAGTGGCAGCTACAATCTCAGTTGAGCTCCTTTGTCTTTCAGCCCATATTTGTCTTTATATTTAAAGACTCAAAGTTAGCTGCTTTGAGTCTATACCCTGCATGCATAGTTTGTCAGAGATATAGGTAGACAGAATTTGGGGATACTCTCTCTAGATCTTTCTTTCTGGTGATTTCATCACACTTTTCAGTATGTCTTGAAAAGCCTGTTTTATTTCACAAGCACACCTGCTGCGTTGAGTACACTGTACCACCTGCACTTACCCTCAAGCTGTAAGCTGTGAAGACGGTAACCTAACATATATAGCTCCCCTTCCACCCTTTCCCATGTCTACTCTCTACTCAAGCCTGCTTTCTCGGCCTACTCTACATTATTGACAACTTTTTGTATTATATCTAGGATTAAATTTGTTCTCCATGGGAAAGTCATCTCGTAGGGTCTTATTCTATCACTCCCGGAAGCAGAAGACACCTCACCACTCATTATGAATGTGGAAAGCTGGGACACTTCAGGATGCCCCATTATTGACAGCAAATTGAGAATGCTTGAGAATTGCTTCAAACCCAAGCCATTCTCTTAAAATATATCAATTAACATTTTTCTCTTCACTGAGCAATATCATAACCACTTAAAGGTGACTTATTTCATCCTTAATTACCAGACTCAAAGCTATAAAAGAAATGTTATTTTAATTTGATAGGATTTGGTTGTCAGAAATTCATCTGGCTTTTCGACCCATTTCCCTGAACTATCCCTAATTTATTTCAAAACTGCATGATAGTTTAAGCCTCTTAATTCTGTTTCCCTACAGGTGTCCAGTCTGCAGTTTCAAAGGTGTTCAATAAAAGAAGGCTTAAGCCAGTTCGAATTATGGGTTCAGTTTATATAGTCTACCCTTGCCCTGCCCCCCTCCTTTTCTTCTTAATGAGACTTACAGGAGCACCACAACTTCATGGCTGAAGGTTTTATGCCTGCTGGTTATTTCCCCTCTAAAGCTACAGTCTTCAATGACATTATAATAATTTCTACGGTTGCTAACTTGTGTGTTGCAAGCTGAGAAGTAATACATTCAGATGAAAAATGTATAACGGGAGGAGATGAGCTACTGGGAAATAACCTGTTTCTAATCACATGAGTGTCATTTGTAATAAGACACAAAGGATATAAAATATCAAAACTATAAATGAATAGAAACTTTTCTCTACCAGTTTTTCATTTGGCCTCTGTATTTCTTTTAACATTATTGACTTTTCTATTAAGTGTGCTCTTTGGTAGGTCAAACAGGCAATTGCCAGGCAACTACAGCATGAAGTCTATTTTATTTGCTTGTCAGCAACTTCAGTGTCTATTTAGATTAGTGCAATCTTAATTATGTAAAAAAAAAAAAAAAGCATGGAAACAAGATTAGAAGTTTGTTGAAATGTTAAAGCTGTTATCTCTGAATAGATGGGGTTAAAGGAAGGAACTGAAGCTTTTATTATCTCTTTACTGGCAGGAAAACAGATTTGAGCTCATGATCCTTGGACCAAAGTCAGGATCGGCACCATCCAAATAAAAGGTTACTAAATCAGAGGTAGGGTGTAGACCGTGGGGAAACAGATTTACCAAGACCCTGTAGGGCTGGAAAGAAAGATTCCAAACAGGAATATATCAGCACTAAATTTACGCTTTCTAGCACGAACTTTCAATCTCCATCACACTTTTCTTCTTTCCCCTTCTTCTCACCCTTGCAAGTTGATAGCCTTTCAAAATGTATTATCCTTTGAGCAGGCTTGCAGAAGAAAACAGAGGCACTGCTCTTCTGAAGGGCTCTGAAGACACAGCAATGAACAAGACAGACAGCTTCTTGCTCCCGAGATTATGTTCTAGTGGGGATAGTTTAATATCTAAACATAAACAAGTACAGACACAAAACAATCTCAGATAGTATTAATTCCTCAGAATAAAACAGACCGGGGGATGTGACAAAGTTCAACAGATGCGGGCAGAGATGATGATTACTTTGGAAAAGGTGATCAGGGAGGTTTATGTGAGGTGGTGACATTTAAGTTAATATAAAATGACAAGAAGGAACCAGCCTCATTAAGTTTGAAGAACACAAATTAAATCAATGGTGTGTTTTACAACATGCTGCCATAGAAGCAAGAAAAAAAGTCTATGTTTACTTGTCTCAAGGAAATAAGCCAAAATATCACAGTGGCTACCTCTGGATGCAGATTAAAATCTGGAAATCCACTTGCCACTGTATAGTTTGCCATATTTTTAATAATAAAAAAATACGTAAAAACTCAAGACATGTCTAGAAGGGGATGCAAAACCCATAGCAAAAGCAACATTGCATCACTGTGAGCAACATTTAAGCAGTGCTAAATAATTGTGCCCTGGAGAGGGTGCATTGGTCCCAAAATAGAAAGCATGACAGGCTGGGTGTGGTGGCTCACACCTGTAAACCTAGCACTTTGGGAGGTCGAGGCAGGCGGGATCACCTGAAGTCAGGAGTTCGAGACCAGCCTGGCCAACATGGTGAAACCTTGTCTCTACTAAAAATACAAAAATTAGCCAGGTGTGGTGGTGCACACCTATAATCCCAGCTACTCAGGAGGCTGAGGTGGGAGAATTGCTTGAACCTGGGAAGCAGAGGTTGCAGTGAGCCGAGATCACACCACTGCACTCCAGGCTGGGCAACAGAGAAAGACTCCATCTCAGAAAACAAAAAACAAACAAACAAACAAAAAAACCCAGAAAACATGACAAATGGACCTCTAGTGGTTGGGGAAAGGGCAGTGAGGTCAAATGGGCACAAAGGACTCTGTGCTGCATCCAGGTCTTATTCATGCCTCCAGAGACTGCTGCCCCTACAGTGAGACCTCCCATGGAAAATGCTGCTTTCTTGAGGGTCCTTGCTTTAGGGAATTCCATTCTCAACAAAGAGAGGAGACAGAGACAGGGCACTGCCAGAGGAAAGCAATTGGAAGAAGAGGCTTAGCAACAAAGAACTTGGTCACACTCTAGTTTCATGACAAGTGCCAAAACATTTTAAACATAAGTTCTCAGTTTAAAAAACTCATTTGTCTTTAACTTAAATCATAGCTCTTCAAAGGAAATGTAATGAAATAAACACATTTTTCTAACTAACTAAAAGTGTGTGGTATGCAAACAATAGATATTCTTGTGTCTTCATTTTTATTTTACATTTTGCCTCTGGTTCTGGGAGTGCTCCAGGGAATAACAATGGAAAAACAAAACATACATCAGTTTGAACCTCATGTTTGGCTAGGGTCTAAGCAAAAAAAAAAAAAAAAAAAAACGAAAAAGAAGCAAGAGATTTGAGCTGAAGTCTAAATTTAGACAAGGAAGCCTTACCATTTCAATATAGAGGTGAAAAGAATTCGCCACTGATAAAAATCAGGTTTTTATCCTGCCCACCCCCACAGGGTGTTAACCATAATAGAAAACAAGCTGACAACTCAGATAGCTAGCCCTACTTTCATTTACTCCTCTCTCACTCTGTGTACCACAAAGGTTGAAAAATGAGCAAACCAGAGAACCTCCTTAGAAATGTTCAAGGAGAGAGCAGCAACTTAGAAGCCTAGGCCTCCGCAGCTTTGGACATGCTGAGAACCCCGCTCCAAGCCTGGAAGTTGTTGAGGATGTTCTCTGAGGACATCTGAGCTCACTGGCTTCACTGTGTGGACTTCTGTGACTGTCGTACAGTGGCCTCAGATGTGCAACCCATTGGCTCAATCTGGCCTGTGGATCCATTTGGTTTGTTGACTTCCCCCTTCCTCCCCTTCCCCCTCTCCCTCCTCCTCCTCCTTTTTCAAATTGCTCCAACATTTTAAAGTTTGAAGGGTAATCTGGGTTTCTGATTTGTTTTTTTCAACTGGAAGATCTGGCAATGTTGGGCCTACAGTCTAATGTGGTCATAGTTGGCAGAATCTAGTTGTGGCTGCCCGTAATAGGATGCAACTCCCACCTGGGCCCTGCACTCACTTAATGTTACCTTGTAGGCACTTTTGTTTGCTCCCTCTGCTGAAGGTAGGGCTGGACCAAAATAGGCAGTGTTTTCCATTGTGGCTCACGACCCCTGTCACGTGAACAGAAAAGACTTAGCTGTGGCCAGCTGAAATGACCAAAGTGCACACATAGGTCGTTGACTAGATGTCTGCTTTCTGGGCAAGAAAGATTCACTGCTCCCACCAGAAGGCTGAGAGCATAGACTTTAAAAACACTTGAGAATGACCTTCAGGTGACAGAATAATTTTTAGATCAATTAAAAGAAAAGCATTGGTGAGGGATTTGAGATTGTCATTTCCTTCTGCGTGATTCTTCCCTTTTAAGAAAAATTTTTGTTTCCACTCTATCTACTGGGGGCTTTTACAATGAGTATTTGGGAGAAATTTCATGGAAGAGTCAAAGGTTTTGAGAGGACTATTTTTTGTTCTTATAAAATTTAGTGAAGTGCCAGATATTGTACTTTAACCAGATTTCCTGCTCTGAAATAGGCCAGGCAAGTGACCCAGAGCCAGGCACGCAATTGTAATGAGTGAGGAAGACTCGTATACTTCGGAGTGTGGAGAAAATGATCCCAAACTTTGGAAAATCTAGTAACAACCTACATTAGGAAATAGCCCCAAACAAATATACTCCCACCCCTGCTGCCTCTCCTCTCTACTCCAACTGTGTTGAATTGTATCTGTAAGCTGTATTATGGGTTTTCTAAAGTGGTTTACGAATAAGCAGAGTAAAGTAGTTCTTTCTATGGTCAGACTCCTAGTTGAAAAACCACCACATATGATATTTTATAAAGCAAAAGAATCCTTCACGCAAGCTTAGAATCCCCTCTTCTTTATTTGTATTAGTCAATAAAGCAGACATTTCCTGGCTCCCAAAACACAATTCGAACTTTGAGCAGTGTGGGCTCAGGCCTTGACCTGTATCTGGGCCAGAGCTACCTGCTTTGATTCTTTATGGAAGGGAAGTCCCTAATGAGCACATAACTTGACAAACAGACAAACAGGCCTTTTTTAGGGTTTTTTTTTGGTGGGGGTAGGATGTGGGGTTGGGAATTATTTGGTAGGTAAAGCTAATCAGAAGACACATTCCCCCTTCTTTTTTTAACTTCTTGCTGCATTCAGAGTGGCAAGTGGCCAATGATTACTAGCATTTCTATTAGTCATCTAGTTACATGTTTAGGGAAAACATATTTTGCTATTGATAGGAAAAGGTTATCTCTGAAGAAAGTCATGAATGAGCCATCTTGTAGAGAGCAGTATACTGTAAAATTAGAAAAGAACTGTTTTTGTATTAAGGACACATTTGAAAACTCTTTAAAACATTTCCTTAAGCCAACAATAGGCCACAAGAGCTCATTCATTCATAATCAACAAGGGCCAGGGGAAAGCATTCTGGGAAAAGAGAAGCTGAAATGCAAATGTCCTCAAGTGGAGAGGGTTGGGGAAAGCTTAGAAGTAAACAAAAAGGTGGCCAGAGTAGGTGACATTAAGAGTAGAATGAGATAAAGTCAGAAAGTTAGACAGGGCTCAAGTCATAAGAGGATTTTTCATAGTAGAGGGATGCATCCTTTGGGAACTCTAGACCAGTGCTGGCAATCCACAGCCTGCCAACTCAGTCTGGCCGTCTGCCTATTTTTGCAAATAAAGTTTTACTGGAACACATGCATGCTCATTCATTTAGGTATTGTCTATGGCTGCTTTTGCACTACAATGGCAGAGTTGTGTGCTTGCAACAGAAACAATATGGCCCACAAAGCTGAACCTATTTGCTATCTGGCCCTTTATAGAAAAGGTTTACCGACCAGGTGTGGTAGCTCACGCCTGTAATCCCAGCATTTTGGGAGGCCAAGGCGGGTGGATCACCTGAGGTCAGGAGTTCAAGATGAGCCTGGCCAACATGGTGAAACCCCATCTCTACTAAAAATACAAAAATTAGCGGGACGTGGTGGTGTGTGCCTGTAATCCCAACTACTTGGGAGGCTGACACAGGAGAATCGCTTGAACTCGGGAGGCGGAGGTTGCAGTGAGCCAAGATCGCGCCATTGCACTCCAGCCTGGGCAACAAGAGTGAAACTCTGTCTCATAAAAAAAAAAAAAAAAGAAATAAAAGAAAAGGTTTACCAATCATTGTATTAGATCATGCATTCTTGGTGGGTTTTTGGATGTTGCATTTGGCTTATGGAATGTTGTCTCTTATGTTAGCTTTGTTTTCTAAAAAGACACTGGATATGATTTCAAGAACAAGAATACCTAAGGCTAAGAGCTGGGCAACCAAGCATGTCTGCCAGAGGATGCCACCTTTTAAAACAATACCGTGTGTGTCCCAGCATACTCAAAGAATGAACGTGAGAGGTGGAGGTCAGCCGAGAAGCAGAAACTGAGCAAGTCTGCTCACTGTTACATGGATTGGTAGTGGTGGAATATGGATGGTTGCTTACATAGTTGTTCATTTGATTTAATGTAAATATCTATTGCTCTTATAAAAGGTTGAGTAATTTACTCCCACATGTGAATAAAGGCTCTCAAGGCAATATCTACAATACATTTGACCTCTCTATTGAGTCATTTTTCCAGACGGCTGTCTCCTGAGCTCGAAGAAACCACAATTGTTTGAACAGGAACTTGTTTCCATTGAGTTTTGCAAGTAGGGGCTTGATTCCATGTTAGGCTCACCTCAGGCTCCCAAACAGGTTCTTCCCAAACATACCTCCCATATTTGCATTCTTCATCTTCCAACTGGCTAGAAACCATAAACTCTTTAATTGTCTGCTTCAGGGTGTATTATTTTATTATGGAAAAAACTCTCTCACTGGAAAAAAACTATATTTATTTGGTTTTATTCCACATATAGTTAGAATGCATAGTACATGGCCCTATGGAGCTTAAAGCCTGATGCTCAGAAGGCTGAATTAGTTGTGTTAATGTCATTTTTGGTGGCATCTGTGAAATTATTGTGGAGAGAAATGTTAAAGGTCAGGGAAGATGAAACCCAGCAAAGAACACACCAGAAAGAACAGTGTTGAGGATTGAGTCTTGCTGTATTAGATGATTTTACACAATACCTGAGTTTCTATTTTTTTTTAATAGGAGCTATTACAGCGACAGAAAAGTGATTGAAGTCCTGTAATATTTGTGGAAGACTGGCCAAAACCAAGTCATTTTGAGAGTAAGTTACCTGGATTGAAGTGACTTTTGCAAAGCTCAGGTCATGGGTTCAACCTACTAAATGATTAATTACATGATTTCCAGTCTATGGAGATAGGTTATTTTTTTTTAACCTTAGTAGCCATCATTCATATCCTTTCATTCATTTACTTGTTCCATATTGAGAACACCTTATATGTGTTAAAAACTATATTTGACACTGGGGAAATAAATGAATAAGACATTTATGAAGCACCTGTTATGATCAGTGATTAAGGTCTAGTTCCTACCTTCAAGGATCTCACAATCTAGTGGGGAAAATTGGCATCTAAACAAGTAACTATAAACACTGAGATGAAATTTAAAGAGAATAGGCAGTATTGGCTTTTAGTTAAGAAAATGAACTTGATTGCCAGATTTTAAACTCAAACTGTGTGACTCTGAATGAGTTATACTGCTTCTAGAAGCCTCAGTTTCCTCGTTTGAAAAGTGAGGATGCTGCTAGAGTGTATATCACAGAGTGACCATGAATACTGAAGAGATAATACCTCTAAAGTTATGTTGTTAGCACGGTGCTTGGTACAAGGTAAGTGTTTAATCACTGTTAGCTATTGTTATGTGTTACAATGGAGACAAGCATTGGCAGATAGCTTTTTGGTTATGCACTTACATGGCTTGGAAACCAAATTCTATCACGTAATGTTCTGTGACCTTGGGCAAGTTACTTTTAACTTTTCTGTGCCTCAGATTTCTATTTTGTAAAATGGAGATAATACCTATTTCACAGAATTGTTGTAGGACTTAAATGATGTAATAGTTGTAAAGCTTTTGGCATAAAGACTGCCAAATACGAACTCAATAAATGTCAACTATATTAACATAACTGCTGCAGCTATGAAAACAAAAAAAGAAAACTATTTGATAGGATGAGAAAACACTTTGCAGAGAAGGTGACACTTGCAAACATGTGTCATTGGTTGCCAGGGGCATGGGTCAAAGCCATCATCCTTTGTAACTGAGCAAACAATTCTGCACCTGTTCTCTGGGTAGTGGTTCCGTGGCATTTTGTTTGTGTGGTTTTGGACAGGACGTTAAATTACGGAAAATTTGAGAGTCATTGCCTCTGTATTTTCATCAGATAGTACAGGGTGTGACAAGTTTAGACTCCAGTCTCCCTCTCTCTGGGAAAAAAAAAAAAAAAAAAAAAAAAAAAAAAAAAAAAAAAAAAAAAACTTTCTTGGAATTTTCTTCTCAAGTTACAGAGAACAACTTCAAGAGCATTGAGGTAAGAATTCTACTCCACACTGACCACTAATATACTCCCTCCCATTCCCCAAAGTTAGGCTTACCCACAAAACTAATTTTAGTCTGTGGATACCTCTATCCACTGGTAGAAATTCTAGGAAATAAGTGTGAAGAAAACAGAAAATGAGCAGGATGACATGAAAAACTTATAGATATTTCTACATTCTCTAGACCTTCATGGCCTGCAAGCAAATAGTTTTCCTTACCATACTTCTTCGTTACTCGGTGTTTAGAATTAACCTCACCATTTTTTCTTCTGGGGGATAACTCTTTCTGTATTCTTAATTTAAGTACTTCAACAGAATTAACCACACTGCAAGTGACTCACTAGTGTAGACACCTGGCCTAGGCCTTACCACACCAGAAAATTGCCTTCTGCTAGCCTTGGTGATTGGCTTAGGGAGGGGAATTGACTCAGGTCTAAGCCTGCAGCTTCCAGGGGCACCATGGTGTACCTCAGAATGAAACAGACTCAGTGGAAGGCGAGGGGAGAGAAGAAAAGCAAGACATGGTGAAATTACTTAAGTCCTGGAAACCTCCTGAACCCTGGACTTTTCATTTACATGAGCCAATAATTCACCTTTTTTGCTGAAGCTTGTTTTGCATTCAGTTTTCTGTCTCTTGCAACCATCAGAATCTTAGTGCACTCAGAGGCAATGTTTACGACCTGCACAAACTGGTGAGAAGCACTTTATTGAGCCACCAATAGGTTGGTCCTTCTTGGCTGACCAAACCTTACAGGCTACAGCAGAAAAATGTCCAAAACTACTTTGGCAGCCCAAGGGGCAAGTACAAAAGAAGCACTGGAAAGTACCCCACTACCAACTAGAAGCCTGGACCTATCACGAGTCAGTGACTTGCCCTTGTGTTCCTATTTCTACCCTCATAAATTTGGGCATAGGCATGGCAGCCCTCCCAGGGACGAGAAAGGGATAGAGAAAGGCAATTCAGGGACCAGCATGGGTGTTGGCCAAGCTAGACCCCGTCCCTGGAAAGTAGTCTGTAAATCAGACTTTGTACCCAGAGAACACACCGTTTTTAGAAATCATATGCTGAATTCCTTTGAAAAAATGGACAATTTTCCTTAATTTTTATTCTCAAGACCACACGGGACTATTCCCTTTTAGGTGTTCTGAAAATGAGGAAAAACTGTCTGGTTTTAGGCTTGCTTCAAGGATTAATGTCAGGTTTTACTGTGTTGTTTATCTCAAGTTGTCTTACCCTCAGATTGTTACTCAGCTTTTAGGAGGGTTTTTTTGTTTGTTTGTTTTTTCCTTGGTGGTGGGAGGAACAGCAGCAGGAATGAAAACAGCAGCAGCCAGCCATGTACTGGGCATTACTTTGTGTATGGCATATGACAAGCATGACACATATCACACGCATTCATATGCATGATCCTTACAACAAGGATAGGTGTGATTATTATCCCACTGTAAACATGAGAAAACTGAGTCGAAGGTGACAGGTAGTGTCTTTGAGAGTCAGGGATTTGATTCCAAAGCCAGTAAATACAATTCCACCATCTTGATACGTATCTTTAGAAAAGGCAAATGAATATGCCCACCATTTGCTTAGCATAATACAAGCAAATGCAAGAGTTTCAGAAATCTAAATTTTCTACCCTCAGAAAATGCACATTCTAGAAAATGCATCAAGGCTTCATGTGAAACTCAATTAGAAAAAATTACAAATGGCCCATTATTTAATCTAAATTGTTAAGGGCTATAGAAAATTTAGAAAATAGAACTTTCGTGATGGGGTAATTATGGGTACACTGTGGAGGGGGTTGGGGATTTTATATGTTTAGATCACTTGGGTTTTTGTTTAAATTTCCCTAATGATTAAAAGCTAACTGAAGATAGACATATCATCTATTTATTTTGCTTTCTACAGCCTTTGTTAGGAGTTTGCATAGAACAAATAATAAATAGACAAATGCTAGCTGGCTCACTGAGATAATTACATACAATTATGAACTCATAGATCCTAAAGGCTATTAAATATAAGAAAAAAAAGAGACTTTTAAAAGGCCAAGCAGATAATGGCTTTGAGATTCTGGGATCTATTTTTTTTTCCCCTTCTCTTTAAGCATGAAAGATCTTTGGGATATAACTTCAATGAATCAGCTTAAAATGAACAAGACTGTATTAGTCCATTTTCACACTGCTATAAAGAACTGCCCAAGACTGGATAATTTATAATGAAAAGAAGTTTAATTGACTCACAGTTCTGCATGGCTGGGGAGGCCTCAGAAAACTTACAATCATGGTGGAAGGGGAACAGGCACCTTCTTCACAAGATGGCAGGAAGACAAAGAGCTGGGAAACCACCACTTATAAAACATCAGCTCTTCTGAGAACTCACTGACTATGGGGAAACCTGCCCCATGATCCAACCTGCCTCCCTCAACACATGGGGATTACAGGCCCTTCCCTCCACAGGTGGGGATTACAATTCAAGATGAGATTTGGGTGGGGGCACAGAGCCAAACCATATCACCCCTCTAGTAGGAGTGTGTGTGAAGGAGGAACTGTCAAACACTTATAAAACCAACAGATCTCTTGAGAACTCACTCACTATCATGAAAACGCCATGAGGGAAACTGCCCCC